>NC_089840.1:65859681-66555931 GCF_035609145.1 Eleutherodactylus coqui | reverse complement strand
TGGGTAGTATTCAGCAGCCAGGGATTTAAAATCCCCACCTGCTGAATGGGCTGCCTCTGATTGGTCACAGCCCTCACCAATCAGAGGCAGCTCTCACTCACCCATTCATGAATTCATGAATGGGTGAGTGAGTGCTGCCTCTGATTGGCTCAGCACAGGCTGCACGGACAAGGTGAGTATACATATATATTTTTTTTTTATACATATTTGGATGATTTTCAGGGAAGGGCTTATATTTTTAAGCCCTTCCCGAAAATTCATCCCGCGCTCACCGCCAGCCCATTGCTTACAATGGAGCTGGCTGTATTGCCGGCTCCATTGAATTGCAATGGGTTGGACAGTGCTCCTGTGATCGGGGCCTTTTCCCCGAAAACGCTGCTAGCTGCAGATTTTTCGGGCGATTTTTCGGCCCCGGTCACGCGATTTGCAGATGCGCATCCGACATGTGATCCACAAATCGCGGCAAAAAACGATCGTCTGACCGAGGCCTCCACCTGGCTTATTTCGGTAGGGAGAAGAGGACAAATTTATGCCAGAGTTACCCCCTGGAAGAACAAGGTGATCAGGCATGTTGAAATCCAACGCGTCCAGTATTCGTTTCACCGGTATTTATCGTCAGGGCACAGTCTGCGGGAGAATTCAGGACGGCAATGCCTATGAATAAGATGATTTCTATAATAACTTCAAATTGCAGAGCACTTCTATTGCAAAGATGTCTTTTAGGTAGATCAGTCATATTGCAAAGATTTAGTGTTAGAGCATTGTACAGTTAGATAATGGACATGCATTACTGGGTAGCAGGCAATGGCTTAGCTCAGATGCATCCCAGCCCTACTGCCTTTGGAGATCTATGACTTAACATACCTATTATATATAACAAATGTTAGGTACAGTAGTTGGCTCATAACAAATTTTGCATCGGGAACCTGGAACTTCAGGTAAGAGCACAACTATTTAGGTGGCAGAGAAGCTCCTAACAGCTAAGAAGATCCATTTCCACTTAGAGATGAGGTAAAGCTAGTAATAATTTTGGATGATAGCGGGCGAGGAGTGGGCCCACGGCCGAGGAGATGGTAGGGGTAGAGATGTCACTTGTCACAGTGGCTCTACCATCTCCTTCCCCGTAAAGCATGAACGAAACCCGTCCAGGCCACTGCTTAGGGGAGGCATTAAGGGGAACATTTCCAGCTGCTAATTTGATAACAGCAGGGTACCAGCTATAGACCACCTGATTCATAGCTCCTCAGTAAATTCCTCATTGTTGGTGTACCAATCCACAAGTAATTGTTAGACACGTATGCAAAGCAACCTAGTCCCTTATATGTCAGCTAATAAACAGTAGGGACCGCTATTTTTCTAAGAAAGCAGTGGGCCACTTTGCCTACAGGGCCCTTGTATAACTGCACAAGCTGCACATATGTTTTCCATCCCTAATCTAAGACACAACTTTACTGTACTCAAGTACCATCTTAACCAGATATTTGCATTCTTTGATTGCAGCTCCTTTAAAGGTATCCTGTCATCAAGTTCGAACCTTGGGCAGCATGAATTCGGGACAGATACGCTTATTCAACATATGTATGTTCTATTCTGAAATGCTGCTGCATTTTAGAAAAAACATACTTAGAAGTTTGACTCGGAGCTGAGTTGGAACGTATCTCAGATATAGGCCGCCTGCAGACGAGCGGGTCGGATCCGGCAGTGAGAATTCTCGCCGCGTGATCCGACCCGAGCGCCTGCAGGGACAAGCGCGTACTCACCCGCGCCTGGCGGCCCCGGCTCTTTCATGTGCCGGCTGCCGCGCAGCCGGCGCATGCGCAGACCGGAGCCGGCGGCCGGGTGAGTGCGTGCCCCGCAGAAAATTAGGATATGCCGCGGTTTGTTTGCCGCGCGAGATTTCGCGCGGCCAAACTGCGGCCGTCTGCATAGGAGTGCGTATTTTAATGCACTCCTATGCAAACTTTCAGCGGCGGAAATCCCGCGGGAAATCCCGCGGCGGGATTTCCGCTCGTGTGCAGGCGGCCATAAAGAGATGGGCCATGCCTGGCTTTCCCAGCCCAAAGTATCAAGAGGGACAGCTCCTCTTCCTGCTTCTGTATAAGGAGAGGGCTATCAGTCTTGATAATGTTGGTGGGGAGAGACCGGCGCGGCCCTCCTCTTCAACTCAGAGTCGAATGTGCACATCTGTCCCAGGTTTATACTGCCAGTGATTTGGGTAGTATGAACCTGATGACAAATTTACTTTAGATAAATAAATCACTATCACTAAATCAACCTTCCATTGACCAACTATAATGGTCCCTGGGTAATTATTAGTAAATGCCTCAAAAAACTAAAACATAGGAAACAAAATATAGAACATCCTGACTGTTATGAGCAAGTATGTCTGCGTGACCCACATGACATCCAGTGTTAAAACATACATATGTGATTGTATTATATGTTGTCTTTAGTGACATCACTTTGGATACTTATCAAAATTATACTTTGAAAAGTACTGTACCTGTTTGTGTTTGTTTTATTATGATGGTTTTGACTGCACAATTTCTATGCTGGTTAGTACATATGCATGTTTGTATTTGATACAACATTGACTGTGAATTTGTCCTCAGGGCAAATTACATGTTAATTTTCTTCACACATTTTCCAATATAATTTCCGTCCCCTGAGGTGTTGTGCAGAAGGTCACAGAGAGTTTTAATCGCCAGTGTCTTAATTTGGTTTCTTGTTGAGCCATGCTATGCTAGATTTCTCATAAATGCAAAAAGATGATTTTGTGTAGGAACTACAGGCTACCTGGAAATTGGTAATGCCACTGCTTGATCCCACATAGAATCCTACAGCCTCAAACCATCTGGCTCACAGTTGAGATCTCTTTAACAGAAGTTAATCTGTCAACATTCATATTCCCTCAAGGAGTTAGTAACTTATGTTCTGTATTTCTTCAATTGAGAGAAAAAATGTAAGAATTTTCCCTATTCTCAAGTTGATATCCCATCCAATATGGCCAAAGAGAATTCGTTACTGTAATAATACCAAAATGTATTCACAAACCTTTGACATGTCAGAAAGACATGTCAAAGGTTTTGATCAGTGGGCATTCCACTACTGAGACCCCCACTGCTTGCTAGAATGAGGAGGTCTCATAGAGATCTATAGAAGCTGCCCCAGTAGAGGTCTTCAGCTGCCGGAAGTAGCTGAGAAGCAGCAAAAACATCCAAAGGGTCACAGTGCTCGTGTGAGCACTGTAGTTGCTCGTTCTAGCAATCAGTGGGGGCCTCAGCAGTGGGGGCCCCACTGATCAAAACTTTTGACGTGTCTCTCTGACATGTCAAACGTTTATGAAAAGTACAGTTGCTCTTAAAAGGTAATGTGTCTGTTGGGTGTCTGAAGCAAACACACATTAATTCCTATTATATAAATCCTATTTTGTTTTAAACATATTTGTAAAGAATTTATGGTGATTTTCTTTTTAACTTTCGGTCACAATCTGTATTTTAAAAAAAATCCTAAAATCCTGCATTTTTTCACACTGAACACAAAGCCTAATACAAGTCTGTCATTTCCTGATCTATAGAAAGAAACTTTGCAGCAGTCATCATACTAACATAACAGACAGGATTACACTGCGAGGTAATACCTAGAGATGAGCGAGCACCAAAATGCTCGGGTGCTCGTTACTCGTGACGAAATTTTCGCGATGCTCGAGGGTTCGTTTCCAGTAACGAACCCCATTGAAGTCAATGGGCGACCCGAGCATTTTTGTGTATCGCTGATGCTCGCTAAGGTTTTCATTTGTGAAAATCTGGGCAATTCAAGAAAGTGATGGGAACGACACAGCAATGGATAGGGCAGGCGAGGGCTACATGTTGGGCTGCATCTCAAGTTCCCAGGTCCCACTATTAAGCCATAATAGCGGCAAGAGTGCCCCCCCCTCCCAAAAACTTTTACTTCTGAAAAGCCCTCATTAGCAATGCATACCTTAGCTAAGCACCACACTACCTCCAACAAAGCACAATCACTGCCTGCATGACACTCCGCTGCCACTTCTCCTGGGTTACATGCTGCCCAACCCCCCCCCCCCCTGCACGACTCAGTGTCCACAGCGCACACCAAATTGTCCCTGCGCAGCCTTCAGCTGCCCTCATGCCACGCCACACTCATGTCTATTTATAAGTGCGTCTGCCATGAGGAAGAACCGCAGGCACACACTGCAGAGGGTTGGCACGGCTAGGCAGCGACCCTCTTTAAAAGGGGCGGGGCGATAGTCCACAATGCTGTACAGAAGCAATGAGAAATATAATCCTGTGCCACCGCCATCAAGAGCTGCACACGTGGGCATAGCAATGGGGAACCTATGTGCCACACACTATTCATTCTGTCAAGGTGTCTGCATGCCCCAGTCAGACCGTGGTTTTTTATAAATAGTCACAGGCAGGTACAACTGGGAATCCCCAACTCCGCAATGGGAATTCCGTGTGCACCCACAGCATGGGTGGCTCCCTGGAACCCACCGGCTGTACATAAATGTATCCCATTGTAGCGCCCTGGACAGCAGAGCTAACGTCAGATTAAATGCAGGTAGGCTTCGGCCCACACTGCATGCCCCAACCTGACCGGGCTTTTTAATTCATAGACACAGGCAGGTACAACTCCCTATTGTGAAGTCCCTGTGGACCGACAGCATGGGTGGGTGCCAGGAAGCCACCGGCGGCACATAAATATATCCCATAGCATTGCCCATCACAGCTGAGGTAATGTCATGTTTAATGCAGGTGGGCTTTGGCCCACACTGCATGCCCCAGTCAGACTGGGGTTCTTTAGAAGTGGACATATGCAGTTACAACTCCCTGTGGACCCACAGCATGGGTGGGTGCCAGGAAGCCACCGGCGGTACATAAATATATCCCATTGCATTGTCCATCACAGCTGAGGTAATGTCATGTTTAATGCAGGTGGGCTTCGGCCCACACTGCATGCCCCAGTCAGACTGGGGTTCTTTAGAAGTGGACACATGTAGTTACAACTCCGTGTGGACCGACAGCATGGGTGGCTCCCTGGAACCCACCGGCGGTACATAAATATATCCCATTGCAGTGCCCAGCACAGCTGATGTAACGTCAGCTGTAATGCAGGTGGGCAAAAAATTAATTGGATTACACTGTAGACGAGGGCCCCAAAAAATTGGTGTACCAACAGTACTAATGTACCTCAGAAAAATTGCCCATGCCCAACCAAGAGGGCAGGTGAAACCCATTAATCGCTTTGGTTAATGTGGCTTAATTGGTAACTAGGCCTGGAGGCAGCCTAGTTAAAATAAAAATTGGTTCAGGTGCAAGTTTCAACGCTTTAATGAGCATTGAAACGTATAAAAATTGTTTAGAAAAATTATATGACTGAGCCTTGTGGGCCTAAGAAAAATTTCCCGTGCGGCGTGATTACATGAGGTTTCAGGAGGAGGAGCAGGAGGAGGAGGAGGAATATTATACACAGATTGATGAAGCAAAAACGTCCCCGTTTTTGATGGTGATAGAGAACGATGCTTCCATCCGCGGGTGCAGCCTACGTATTGCTTAGGTATCGCTGCTGTCCGCTGGTGAAAAAGAGAAGTCTGGGGAAATCCAGGCTTTGTTCATCTTGATGAGTGTAAGTCTGTCGGCACTGTCAGTTGACAGCTTCGACACCCAGTAGTTGTAGGGGGCAGAGGCATCACCGAGGACGGTCATGCGATCGGCTACGTACTCCCTCACCATCCTTTTACAGTGCTCCCGCCAACTCAGCCTTGACTGGGGAGCGGTGACACAGTCTTGCTGGGGAGCCATAAAGCTGGCAAAGGCCTTGGAGAATGTTCCCCTGCCTGCGCTGTACATGCTGCCTGATCTCTGCACCTCCCCTGCTACCTGGCCCTCGGAACTGCGCCTTCTGCCACTAGCGCTGTCGGATGGGAAGTTTACCATCAGTTTGTCCACCAGCGCCCTGTGGTATAGCATCATTCTCGAACCCCTTTCCTCTTCGGGAATGAGAGTGGAAAGGTTCTCCTTATACCGTGGGTCGAGCAGTGTGTACACCCAGTAATTCGTAGTGGCCAGAATGCGTGTAACGCGAGGGTCACGAGAAAGGCATCCTAACATGAAGTCAGCCATGTGTGCCACGGTACCTGTACGCAACACATGGCTGTCCTCACTAGGAAGATCACTTTCAGGATCCTCCTCCTCCTCCTCCTCCTCCTCCGGCCATACACGCTGAAAGAATGACAGGCAAGCAGCATGGGTACCCTCAGCAGTGGGCCAAGCTGTCTCTTCCCCCTCCTCCCCCTCCTCCTCCTCCTCAACGCGCTGAGATATAGACATGAGGGTGCTCTGACTATCCAGCGACATACTGTCTTCCCCCGCCTCCGTTTCCGAGTGCAAAGCGTCTGCCTTTATGCTTTGCAGGGAACTTCTCAAGAGGCATAGCAGAGGAATGGTGATGCTAATGATTGCAGCATCCCCGCTCACCATCTGGGTAGACTCCTCAAAGTTTCCAAGGACCTGGCAGATGTCTGCCAACCAGGCCCACTCTTCTGTAAAGAATTGAGGAGGCTGACTCCCACTACGCTGCCCATGTTGGAGTTGGTATTCCACTATAGCTCTACGCTGCTCATAGAGCCTGGCCAACATGTGGAGCGTAGAGTTCCACCGTGTGGGCACGTCGCACAGCAGTCGGTGCACTGGCAGATTAAACCGATGTTGCAGGGTCCGCAGGGTGGCAGCGTCCGTCTTGGAGTTGCGGAAATGTAGGCGGTGAACGGCCTTCGTCCCACCTTGTGGGGTGCTTGGCCATCATATGCCTGCGCATGCTGGTGGTAGTGGCTCCCCAGCTGATCTTGGCGCGACAAAGGTTGCACACCACTGTTCGTCGGTCGTCAGGCGTCTCTGTGAAAAACTGCCACACTATAAAGCACCTTGACCTCTGCAGGGTGGCATGGCGCGAGGGGGTGCTTTGGGAAACAGTTGGTGGATTATTCGGTCTGGCCCTGCCTCTACCCCTGGCCACCGCACTGGCTCGGCCTGTGCCCACACCCTGACTTGGGCCTCCGCGTCCTCGCCCACGTCCATGTCCTCTAGGCCTACCCCTACCGCTCAGCATGCTGTATTACCAGTAGTGCAGAAACAGAATGCTGTAATTAAATGTGCCACTTATTGGCCTGTGGTTGGAGGCTGACTTCGCTTACGGAACGCACAGCAGGGCCAGGAAATAATTTTGCGCAAGCCTGCTGCAACACTTAGCTGGCTGCGTATGAATTAGGAGGACAACTACCCCCAGCACAGACCCAGTACACTGAGGACAGTCACAGGCAGCCCAAATAGATTTTTTTTCCCAAATGTTTTTGGAAAGGCCCACTGCCTATATTCAATAAATATGTCTTCTGTCCCTGCCTCATCACTACTGGCCCTGGAGTATGTAAAATAACTGCAGACTGTTGCACTGTGGACTGGAATACAGCGGTGATGTAACAACCAACACAGAGCCAGGAAATAATTTTGCGCAAGCCTGCTGTAACACTTAGCTGGCTGCGTATGAATTAGGAGGACAACTACCCCCAGCACAGACCCAGTACACTGAGGACGGTCACAGGCAGCCCAAATAGATTTTTTTTCCCAAATGTTTTTGGAAAGGCCCACTGCCTATCTTCAATAAATATGTCTTCTGTCCCTGCCTCACCACTACTGGCCCTGGAGTATGTAAAATAACTGCAGACTGTTGCACTGTGGACTGGAATACAGCGGTGATGTAACAGCAAACACAGAGCCAGGAAATAATTTTGTGCAAGCCTGCTGTAACACTTAGCTGGCTGCGTATGAATTAGGAGGACAACTACCCCCAGCACAGACCCAGTACACTGAGGACGGTCACAGGCAGCCCAAATAGATTTTTTTTCCCAAATGTTTTTGAAAAGGCCCACTGCCTATATTCAATAAATATGTCTTCTGTCCCTGCCTCATCACTACTGGCCCTGGAGTATGTAAAATAACTGCAGACTGTTGCACTGTGGACTGGATTACAGCGGTGATGTAACAGCCAACACAGAGCCAGGAAATAATTTTGCGCAAGCCTGCTGTAACACTTAGCTGGCTGCGTATGAATTAGGAGGACAACTACCCCCAGCACAGACCCAGTACATTGAGGACGGTCACAGGCAGCCCAAATAGATTTTTTTTCCCAAATGTTTTTGGAAAGGCCCACTGCCTATATTCAATAAATATGTCTTCTGCCCCTGCCTCACCACCACTACTGGCCCTGGACTATGTATAATTACTGCAGGGCGCAATGCTCTGCACGGCCGATATACAAAAAATGTGCAACACTGCAAAAAGCAGCCTCCACACTACTGCACACGGTTAGATGTGGCCCTAAGAAGGACCGTTGGGGTTCTTGAAGCCTAAAATACTCCTAACGCTCTCCCTATAGCAGCTCCGGCACCAGCAGCACTGTCCCTGATCTCTGTCAGAACGCATCTGTGGCGAGCCGCGGGAGGGACCGATTTATATACTCGGGTGACACCTGATCTCGCCAGCCACTCACTGCAGGGGGGTGGCATAGGGCTTGAACGTCACAGGGGGAAGTTGTAATGCCTTCCCTGTCTTTCTATTGGCCAGAAAAGCGCGCTAACGTCTCAGAGATGAAAGTGAAACTAACTTGAACATCGCATGGTACTCGTCACGAGTAACGCGCATCTCGAACACGCTAATACTCGAACAAGTATCAAGCTCGGATGAGTACGTTCGCTCATCTCTAGTAATACCTATATATAGATAACACAAGACCCTCCATTCACAATAGTTTTAAACTGTGATTATCTACTACCCCTCCCTGCAAAATGACTCTGCACAAGTCACAGAGCATGTCTAGATGAGTCTTCCATAGTCAATGGGTCAGCTCATGTCCATTGTGTGAAGAGCCCATAAGGCTGCTATAAAGCATATCTCTAAAGTCTCTTAATGCTGTTAAATGTAGCTCAGGAAAGATGGCAGCCTCTATAGTCATGAATAAAAAACAGAATAAAAAAATATACAATCAAAAAACAAAACCAGATTAGAAAAATGGAAAATGTCTTACTATCTGGTATTATTAATTAATACAAAAAAATCGGTAATATAGTCCCTTTAAATATTTTTTGGTGCCTTAAATGTCAGTGAGCTTTAATTATGAGACCATAAAAGAAGTAGAATTTATTAGAAATCCCAGAATAACAGTGTAAGGTTTTACTAAAGATCTTTGTATAATTTATCAATGCCACCTCTGCACTTTTATATTCTAAAAAGTTAATCACATATGATTGTTTCTGTGCCTGCATTGCGTTTGCCTGGCATTTTAGATGTTAAATTCCTTAACTTGCATATTCATATTTTGTTTATGTTTCTAATAGTAATAAATGAATTATAATAAATTTGAATTATTGTAATTGAATCATGTGCCTCTATAAAAAACTGCTGCCTGTCAATCAATAAACAGATAACTTTGATCACGCTAAGTGTTGTTGTGGTGAGAGTTATTCTCCTGAGCTTGGCATATCCTCTAACTGGACCCCAAAGAATTGGACCCCAAAAGCATATCATAGCAAATATTATGGTTTGCATAAACAGCTATATGGTAAAGCATGCATGATTTCAGGGCTAATTTTTCAAACCACTCACTATTATTTGCTTATTCCAAAAATTAATGAAAATATAATTCTGGCTGGTTGGGAAGGTTGTATTCATATTTTGTGTTGTGTTCCAAAATATTCTCTAACTTGTTTGATGTTATTCAGTTCTTAAACTCATGTCAATCCCTTTTGCTTATAGCAACAGAATCATGTTATATCTCTTATATACTTAAGATGATCACAAAATCTCTTCTGTTTCCACATCCATATTAAGCCATATTGAAGTGTTTGGGCTCATGTTGTAAAATGAATTAATGAGGAACTTGATTATTTTAAGATAAAGATTCAAGTGGAATAATCTGGATAATCAGAGTTCTTCTACATACTCAGGGGAAACATTTAGATAATAGATGCAATTATGATCAACCAACGCTTTAATGTCAGAGTGGTCCACCATCAGTGACGCAAATTATTGAGAACATCAAAGCCTAATTTGGAAAAAGGATAATTGAAGGTTTCATAATGTACTTGTACCTATGTCGTCAGTTTTCCAGACTTAATAAAAGTTTACTTAGTGACTCTTAGCCCATTAGTTTTTGAGGTAAACTTCACCAATAGCCAACACTTAAATGTAACAGTCACAAAATATAATCAATCTGAGCCAGTACCACAGTGGCAAAATGCTTGTAATTACCATGATAGACTTAGTGGTACATATATTAACCCCTTAGTGACCACCCCATTGGCTTTTTAGAACCTGGCTTTGTGGGATTTAATCCTCAGGGCTTTAAAAACACTCTCTCCCTGAGGATTAAAGCCGCGGGACATGTGAACATGACAGCTGCATGGTATCCAATGGATAATGGCGATCGCATAAAAGTGTAAAAAAAGTAAAATAAGGTTAAAGATTCAGCTCACCTCATGAAACAGATGCACAGAAGGTGATGTAAGGTCCTGGAAGGACCAGAATGTTGATGTCCCACGACGTTCTGGTCCTTCCAGGACCTTACATTGCCTTCTGCACATGTGCACCAGACATAAACATCAGGCATGTGCACAAAAGTGGCTCGCAGCCCGGGAAATTTAAAATCTCTCTGCTACCGGCTAGCATGAGTAGCCAAGAGTAGGGAGATATCACTGTTTCCCAGTCACATGATCGCTGTTATCCAATGTAAAGTAAAAAAAAATTTAAAAAAGAGTTTTAAAAGTTTAAGTTTCATCTCTCCTGATGGCTTGATGTAGGAAAATAAAATGTTCCTCGAAATGTTAATAATCAATGTTAAATTTATACGTCTCCTAAATGGTTAAAGTATATCTAACGTTTTTCAAATCTGCTTCCAGAATAAAGTAAACAAAAATTTGTACAGTATGTTTGCACATATTTGATATGTTGTGCTTGAAAATGTGAAAAAAAAATTACATTTTTTTCAAAAGTTTCCCAATTTTGGTGCTTTTAAATCACTGTATTTTTATTAGAACAAGCAGATGTAAATACATTCATTGCATCACATACATATCTTTCACAAATTATGAATACAGTCGAAGGCATATATTTAACATTATCAATGCAGAATTTTCATTTTTACATTTTGCATCTACTCCTCTGGTTTTTATAATTATTTATTGTTTGCAATCAAATCAGCCCAATATTTACCAACTCCTTGATCGATGGGAGACCATACTTGGGCTTGTAAATCAGCTTTATAATTATTGTAACTAAGCTTAACATTAACAATAACTTGGCGTCCTTATCTAAAGTGTATTGAGGTTCCATTTTTGATAGTATTTCAACCACAAATCCCATGAATCCATATATATATTCTATGAATTGGAGCGAATAGCCATCCCCTTTAGAACACACAATGTTATGCTATACCCCTTACAATTTCTTCTAGTTTTGGGGGTTCATGAGACTTCCAGTGTTTTGCTATAATTTTACCAATTTGGCGCTTTTCATAAATGTACACAAATTCTATCAGTCAATTTTTACCACCTAAATGAAGTACAATATGTGGCGAAAAAACAATGGCAGAAACACTTGGATATGCAAAACCTTTACAGAGTTATTCTATGTTAAAGTGACACAGGTCAGAGTTATTCTATGTTAAAGTGACACAGGTCAGATTTCCAAAATTTGGTTTCGTCACAAAGGCTCAACAGGCTTTGTCACTAAGGGGTTAATAAAACTAGCAACTACAATGGGATGTGCAATATCCTGCTTAATAAAATGCACTTGTCTCAAGATTTGGCTCAAGCACAAAATGTCTAGACTTAAATTACATTTTCATTATAGGAGAAAAATATCTTATCTTCAGTTCCTCCATGCTTAATTGTATTTAAATTCAATATCTACAGTATTGTGAAGGCATGTATATATAGCACTGTTCCCTACACTGTGTCTTTTGTGCTTCCATTTGAATAGCCAAAAACTGTATTCAGACATAATCACAAACAGAACCATTTACTTTAATTAATTTAACAAAGAGTAAGGTACAAACTTTGGTTTATGCTTGGCATTGTTGCTATTAATTTGTCCTTCTTTGGATGACAGTATAGCACAGTCAATTACTCTATTGGTTCTGAGTGCTGCTTTGTAGCTCTAAAAACAGGCCTGTCTGAATGAGCCCTAAGCAAAAAAAATGCACTCCACAGATGTGCAAAATGCCTGTGACCAAAGCTGCAAGCTTTTTTTTACATGTGCCACAGTGTTCAGTGATGATGGGACTCCCTGCGGGCACAAAAGAATCCCCTGCCACAGCTGTCACGGCTGTGGCAGAGGACAACAATGCTATCCCATTGCTTTCAATGGGGCCAGCGCTGCTGCCACTCTATTGAAAGCAATGGGATGAAGGCAAGCCCTGCAGTGGTGATTTTCAAGGGGTGACATAAAATATAAGCCCTACCCTGAAAATCATCCCTAGCTGTTAAAAAAATAAATAAATAAACTCACCTAGAAGTGCTATCCAGCTTTTCTCCCCATCCACATCAGTCTTCATCTGTTTTCTGGTGGCCGGGGATTGAAAAATCCCCACCTCCAGAAAGCACTGCCTCTGATTGGCTGGGCGCTGTGACCAATCAGAGGCAGTGCTCAGCTGTCATTCAAATAATGGCTGAGCACTGCCTCTGATTGGTCACAGAGCTCAGCCAATCAGAGGAAGCGCTTTCTAGAGTCAGGGATTTTTCAATCCCTGGCCACCAGAATACAGAGACTGACGGAGATGGGGAGAAGAGTCAGACAGCATTTCTAGGTGAGTTAATTTTTATTCTTATTTTTTTTAACAGCTAGGGATGATTTTCGGGGTAGGGTTTAAATTTCAAGCTATCCCCCAAAAATCATCACTGCAGGGGTCGCCTTCATTCCATTGCTTTCAATGGGGCAGCAGCAGCACCGGTCCCATTGAAAGCAATGGGATAGCATTGTGATCCTCTATGACACCTGTGACAGGGGATTCTTTTATCCCCGCTGCAGACCCCTCATCACTGAACACTGTGACAGTGCTATCACAGTGTTCAGTGATGAGGGGACTCCCCGCGGGGATTAACAGAACCCTCTGGGAGTCCCATGATCTCCTGTCACCTCTGTAACAGCACACAATGTCTTTATGCGCAGCACGGACCTTACCGGCGCACATTACAGACACGCATATCCAATCATTTGCAGGTGTGAGTGTTTTGTGCCTCTAAAAACGGACATGTGTACACTCCATAGGAAACCAATGGTTCTAATAGGCGCAATTTATTTTGCACGCATAGGTGCGCAAAAAAAAATTGCCATGGTCTAAGATTGTAATTTATGGCAGTGTTTAGTCTGTGAATGAGAGACTACAGTTTAGTAAAAAACGGTCTATGGAGTTGTGACAAATAGCAGAAAAGCCACGTAGAATTGGAATTTCCTCCAGCAGCAGCTCTACATTATATTCCTATTACTCCTGCTGCTAATAGGAAGAATTGTAGCAGTAATAACATTGTAAATGGAAATGCTGTTTGAATAATCATTTATCAGAAACGGCAATTCTAGACTGGTTGTAATAAAATCATCTTTCAGAAGCTAAACCGTGCACTAATACAAAAAATACATTGAGAGGACAGAAATAGGGTATTCTGCAAACTGTAGCTTCCTTTTTCTGAATACAGATCAAGAGAAGGAACAGCTGGGTTGCTATATCATCTTCCCAATGCATTAATAAAATGTTTTAAACATTACCTTTGCCTTCATATTCATTCAGTCATTTAAAACCCTGGAGATCTAAACTTTGCTTTCCAAATTTTAGAAATAACTGGTTTTCTATTGCAAAAAATATACATGAATTCAGTTGATCAACATTTCTATGCAAATTCAGTGCAGATTATTCAGATTTCTATGAGTAAGATTAGCAATGTTGGAGGCATTGTTAAAAAATATATTAAGCTGTTATTGTATATTTTGGTAAAGCAATACTAAAATAAGTTTCTACCATATTGACTTCCATTTCGAAAAATAGGGTGTTGCTATAGCGTCATATCTACCAGGAGTAAGGCTTCCTTCCTACAAGCGTATATCGGCCGGCTGGTTTTAGCATGGCTGCTAAACTCCCTCCCTCTGCTCTCCTCCCCGCTCGCTCTTTGCAATGGGAGGGGGCGGAGTGGGAAGGAGTGCAGAGGAGAGCCTGCGAGGGGGAGGGAGGGAAAAGGGGCGACAGCATGGTAGCCTCGGCGTATATGCGCCTAGGCCCATGCCGTCTGAAAGGGTGCACAAACGTTTGATTTGTGCTCCTGTTCACCAGTTTTATCTCTCCCATCGTAGCATATATTGACAGGCCATGAAAACGGCAGATAATATACGCTCATGGGAGCAAAGCCTAAAGGAGTGGACTAAACATTGAAACTACTATAGGGTCTTTTGAACTATAATCGTTGTGTGCATTTACACGGAAAGATGATCGCTCAAAATTCGCTCAAACTGCAGTTTGAGAGACAGTTTTGCGCATTTACTTTGCATAAACTCTTAACTAGCTAATTGGCTACTTAAGAGCTTATTAGTGTGTAAATGAAGGCTCCCACTGTATGCAGGAGACAGCTGGAGGGATGACTTCTGTATACAGCTGCTGTGTTCTCAGAGCGCTCAGCTGGTATACAGCTAAGTGCTCCGAGCGGGGAATACAGAAAACAGCTGGAGCGCTGTCTTCTGCATACTCCTGTTGTGTTCACGGAGCGCACAGCTGGTATACAGCTGAGCGCTCCGAGCAGGGTCTACAGAGGACAGCTGAAGTGCTGTCTTCTGCATACTCCTGCTGTTTTCTCTGAGTGGGATACCAGCTGAAACAATAGTATCAGCAGTATTCACTGAGAACTCAGCACACAGTCCTAATTAGACTAGCTGAAAGACAACGATGAGCAAATCATTAACAAAAACTGCACAATGGCTGCGCATTTAGACACAACGATTATCACTCAAAAGACTGCGTTTGAACGAATTTTGAGCAATAATCATTGTGTCTAAACGGTACTTTACTCTCTCAGCCAATCAGGAGAAAGGAGGGACTACATATCAGAACCCAACGTATGCTAAGCTCTGGCTCTGGGATTAGGTCGTGAGGCAATGGTGACATCTTGAGATGTCTATTGTCTATGGTTTTCTGCTAATATCTAATTTAATTCCTAATGTCTACTTCTCACCTACTAAGCTACTCAGGAGAAGGTAGGGACTACATATTAGGACCTAATGTATGCTAGACTTCGGCGCTTTTATTGACCCATGAGGCAAGGATACCAGCAAGCAATAGATGCACAGGACACTGATGCACACCACTAGAAAGTGCAATCTTTATTTTTCAAAGGAGTTGGAGACTCAGTATGACTCCAGACCCTTCTTCAGGTCACCCACCTGAGGAAGGGGCAGGTGCGACCCTGCAATGCGTAGTTTCTATTGTCCTTTAAATAAAGATTATATTTCCCTTTCCTGTAGTGTGCGCCAGAGTGTCCTGTGCATCTTTTGCTTCATTGGTATGCTGAACAGATGAGCACTGTGGAGTGTAGTAAGCTATCATAGTGCAGCGGGCAGTTACCCCTTTGTCTGAAGAGTCATCACATTGCTGTATACTAACACAGCACTTCCAGGTGAGCTTCTTCACTGTTCTTGCTTTAAATTTGTAGCTTCACATATGGCACCTTTTCATATATAGCTCCATACCATCATAAACATGCCTGATTCGCTGCATAAATTTTTCGAATTTTCTGATCCTGGTATACCCTCCACCAAACACTGTGAGAATATGAGACCTCAAGAATGTCATACCTAATTCCTGTAGATAGTCTGATGGTATAGAGCTTTTTTAAAAGGGGTTCTGTCACTAAAAAAGAAAAATGCTCTACTTATCTATTCCTCCCCCATCAGTCTACTTACCAGATCTTCACCTCCCTTATCTTCTCCTGTCTCCTGCAGTCTGGGTGCTCACTTCACCTCCACTTGCCTGATTCTGCTCATTCCTGTGAGGTTACCAGTCTGCCAATATGTCACAACTCACAGGCCAGCAGGAGGACTGCCTATCTTCTTCAGAGATTGCTCATGCGAGCTGTCTCTGAAATAGATTACAATTCCTTCCCAGGCAGTGAAGCTACAGCACAGGGACCTGACCTTCACTGACCCAGCAGGAAGGAGTTTCTGATGAGCAGCCTTCTTAACAAGCTGGTCCCAGCCTGTAGTGAGCTGATCTGGGGCACTGGAGAAGCTCAACCAGGAGAAGATGTGATAAGGAGACAGACAGGGAAGGAATAGGTAAGTTTAGATAATTTTTTTTAATGACAAAACCCCTTTAATGTTAAAGGGTCTTATTTGCAAAAACATTTATTTTTAGGGGGACTACTGAGTTTTAAAATTAAATCCATGGACACAATGTGGTGAAGATGAACAATGATTATTCCTGCAATTAACACTCTCCATCAACAGAAATGCTTAACCTCTTGTATTCAATAATCCCTATGGAAGTGACAGACCTGAAAAAGGAGTCCACTTAAAGGGGTTGTCTCGCGAAAGCAAGTGGGGTTATACATTTCTGTATGGCCATATTAATGCACTTTGTTATGTACATCGTGCATTAAATTTGAGCCATACAGAAGTTATTCACTTACCTGCTCCGTTGCTAGCGTCCCCGTCGCCATGGATCCGTCTAATTCTGATGTCTTCTTGCTTTTTTTAGACGCGCTTGCTCTGTGCGGTCTTCTTCCTGGTGAATGGGGCCGCTCGTGCCGGAGAGCTGGTCCTCGTAGCTCCGCCCCGTCACGTGTGCCGATTCCAGCCAATCAGGAGGCTGGAATCGGCAATGGACCGCACAGAGCCCACGGTGCACCATGGGAGAAGACCGGTGGTGCATCTTGGGTGAAGATCCCGGCGGCCATCTTGGTGAAGGAAGAAGAAGGAAGAAGGAAGACGTCGCAGAGCGGGGATTCGGGTAAGTAATAAAATTATTTTTTTTTTAACACATCCTTTGGGGTTGTCCTGCGCCGAACGGGGGGCCTATGGAAAAAAAAAAACTGTTTGGCGCGAGACAACCCCTTTAATACTCAAAGTCTTACCTCTTTCAGTATAATATAAGCTATGCAAAGACAGATAGAGGAGTAAATTAACCAAATGACATGCAGAAAATTTCAAACCAATGAACTTTGCTTTTTCACTGCAGGATATCATACTTCCGCAGTCACATAAGGAACCTATAAAGCTACAAATCTATCTCTTCCACAGCGTGAGTGCTACTATCATTACAAAGAATAATGCAAAATCATATTATGAGCGGTATCTCTATGCTTAGGATAGATTCTGCTCCTTGCAGCACTATTCGCCATGTCAAAATAGAAAACGGAGATAATGGATCTGTTTTCATTTAACCTAGCCAATTATCCGACTGAGCATTCGCCTATGCCCCTACATCCTGGCGCTCTACATAATGTATTGTTTTCTGGCAGGGTCAACTTCAATGTATCTACAGATGAAAAACTTCTATTTCTATTCTCCTGGAGTCATTTAAGTAATTGCATTTATTAATTATTATATGAAGACTAAACAAACTATAATTTTACCAATGTAATTGGCATTTAATTTTCTAAGTAGGGGAAACCATGTGTGTTCATTGGATTTAGTTTTTCCGTATTTTCATACCATGTTTATCTATATAAACAGATATACAGCATTAATACAGGTTGTTATATTATATTCTAAGGCAGCTGTTGAGGCATGAGTCATATTCTGTAGTAAAAGGGGTTTTGTCATCAAGTTCGTGCTGCCCGAACCATGGGCAGCACGAACCTAGAGGAAGGCTTGTTTGCCCCATTGGCCATCCCCATGACTTGGATCTCAGCTCAAGCTTCAAATGGTAAATATTCTGGAACGCCACACCATTTTAGTATAAACACACCCATGGAGGCAAAAGCATCCCTTTGGAGATGCAGAGAAAAAGAGATTAGTCAAAATAGAGAGAACCTACAAAGAATATCTCTCTTTCTGGAAGATCCTACATGTCCAAAGTTTACAATGGGAACTATACATTGTAACATTTAATTTCCCCTGTGGTAGTAATGAAGAGGAATTGAACACTTGCTACCAAGGTCCCCTGAAAATTGAAGCTGATTGCTGGGGTCCTAGTAATAGAATAACCTAATATCGGCTAATTTTTCCAAGATCTGGACCAAAAATAGATTGGAAGAAGCAGAGAAAATGTTATAACTGATATGTTCTGCATGGACATTTTAGTGATATGATAATATCAGGACCATGAATTGCCCTTCTCACGTACAACAGAACTCAACAAATTAATAAGCAGCCCTATACTTAAAACCAAATATATAAGCCACAGATGATTTGGGATTGACTATCCTGATGGCCAAGTGGTAGCTTAGCAATTGTATGACTACTGACATCTTTAAAGGCAAGATAACACTACATATTACCGCCATATATTTATTTTGGATCTTAAAAAAGGACATAGATTACGTATATTGAAGACTGCATACATTTTTTAGGACACCCTGTATTTTTAGCTTGCCTCTCTGCCATACATGAGCCGTTGTAGCTGGAAACAAAGGAAAGATTTTTATGGTTTCACTCATAAAATGAGTAATAATGTTTTTTGGAAATCTGTTGAAAATTTTTATCCATTAGCTGAATCCTGGGGGCTGAGGGCAGATAAGTACAACTGCTTTTGTTATGTTAGCACCGTTGAACCTGTACAGGAAATGTTGCCTGGGAATTGCATTCCCCCTTAATGCAAAGGTCAGCCGACAGCTATTTTAAGTGTATGGCCAGATTTGCCTTGCATTTCTAAATCACATACCCCGATAAAGTCTGTCGTCTATTAATCTTTTGGGCTGAAATGCAAGACCAAAAGAACTTCTACATTCTACTCCATTATATATAATCTTCCATATACCTATAAAATTCATATCTATGGAACTTCTCCCGCTTAACTTTTTGTGTATGAGTTGCATCTTTAAACAATATAAATGTTGTAGTGCAAATACTATGCTGAAGAAATGTCTATGATTATTCGGAAGAGTTATACAGTGAAAGGCGTTGGTTAGTAAAACTTCTAATACCATGTTTCCCCAAAAATAAGACACTGTCTTATATTATTTTTTGCCTCAAAAAGGGCATAGGGTCTTATTTTTTTTTTTTGGGGGGGGGGGGCCCTTATACTCACCTGGTCTTCGGCGTCCAGATGGCTCCCGATGGTGTCCAGTGGCGCGGCGGCCTCCTCATCTCACAGCTGTCTTCTGCTGGTGACGGGGTTTTAAATACCCCGCCTCCAGCAAAGCGAGCGCTGTGATTGGCTGTCGGCGCTCGATGAGCCAATCACAGCCATTCAGTGATGTCATTCACTGAATGGCTGTGATTGGCTCATTGAGCGCCGGCTGTGATTGGCTGCCGATGCTCAATTATTCAATCACAGCGCTCTCTTTGCTGGAGGCAGGGTATTCAAAACCCCGTCACCAGCAGAAGATCAGCTATGAGATGAGGAGGACGCTGCAGCGCTGCCGGAGACCATCAGGACACCGCGGACCAGGTGAGTATTGATTTTTTCTTTTGTGAGGCACCCTAGCTAGGCCTTTTTTTGGGGGGGAGGCCTTATATTTCAAGCCTCCCCCAAAAACCTGATAGGTCTCACTATCGGGGTAGGACCTATTCTTGGGGAAACGCGGTAACATTTCCTGTTAACTTTGCAGCCATGCAATGGTCAATTGGCATGCATTGTTTATTCCAAGCAGATTACGAGCGTTTTTAGATGGAATAAATAAATATCGTTCAAAAAAAACGTTCAAACGAGCAAAAGTGAATGATAATCGTTCTGTCTAAATGCAAGCCAATGACTGAAGACAAACGGGAATCATTCGCCCTTCGTTCATTTGATGCAGGCATAAAAACCATCGTTGGCTCATTCACTTATTTGTTTGGTTTAAACATCAATTGTTTAGTCCCTCTCATTCACTTATACAGCGAATGTAAAAGACTGAATGATTCTAATTTGAACGAGCCAACGATGCCTCTGCCTGTCTAAATTGGCTGCATGGGAGCTAACGAGCTAGCCATGATTTCACTCGCTTGTTTGCTTATTCGAACGAGAATCGGCTTGGCTAAAAGGACTCTAATTGGGATAGGAAACAGACATCCTCACGGTTTCACTATAGGATACTAAGAATGTAAATTTAATACCATGAATCCCAGAATACCTAATTGACTTAAGTGGACTGTAGGGTGTATCTACATAATATAGACATACAGCTCATTAGATATATTTTCCTATTTGCTACTACCATATTAAAACTGAATGTGATATTCTCCCATGATGTTATGATGCTGCCAATCCTGGTATTATTTTCCGGTCGGTGCTCACAACAGTTGCCTTTGAATTTGCATTGTACTGGCATCTATTTATAGAGTCATGCTTTCTCAAGTAGAACATTTCTAAGTCTGACACATTTTGGTTTCTTAATAAAACCGTGCTTTCCTTTATTCTATAAGCAAGCAACCCTTACTCTTCTTACATAAAAGAAGATAATGCTATCACTTAGTGCTCTAGCTCCATGAGCTTCTTGGATTGCTGCATCCTTTTGTGAAGGAACATTAACTGGAAGAAGCATACATTGTTCACAAAAGTCGGGACAATGATACTGTCAACTCGCTGTACTCTTAAACATATGCATTACTGAGCCTAACCTCCCACGTAGAAAATAAACACCTGGACACCTAAATGGATTAAAGGTGGCCATACACATTAGACAGAAGTAGATTGATGGTTGTCACACACTCTTAATGGTACACTTATCTTGTCACACACTCTTATGGTATAACCACTTCACCAACCTTTTTGTATGTCAGTACCCTCAAGCATGACCGATGAAGGGGTACACCCCAAAATGCATATCTGTTGCTGGCTTTCAATTCACTAAATAAAAAAGAAGTTGGATATTTCATCCTATTGCCTCACCATTTTGTTCGCTGGAGAGTTGCGCTAACATACTAGTTTTCTATACATGAACTTCCAGTCTGCCCAACTTTGGTGGGTTTACCTGGTTGGCAGCAACTCCACCACTTGTTTTTATAACCCTCCTTGAAGCTTTTGGGTCTTAGGTTTATGCCTAGGACTCAGGCTTCTGACATCTTTTGGGTTTTGCTCCACTCCATCTTTTCACCTTCAGCTATACTGGGTAATGCACAAAAATATCACTCTTTCCAACGTTCTTTCTTTCTTCCTTTTAAAGGTCTTTGGTGGATATCTTTAGTCCACAACAAAGATCTTTCGTCTGACTATCGGAGGAAAATTTCAAACATGACTATTGTCTTTGAGGAGCATGACTATCTGTCATTGGTCAACTGAAATAATAATTCATTGTTAAATTTCACTCGATGAAAAGCAGTTTTGATTGATATCATCAGTTGTCATCAACTCTACTGTAATGTAAATGAGCACCTTTAATTTGCCAGTCCCTAGCCTTATACACAAACAACTTCCGGGACCAACCATCACCTTGACTGCCGTAACAACAAAACCTACTTAGAACATGCTTGATTAATATAACCCATTCACCACTATAACAGAAAAAATGTGTATTCTCTAATTTAACTCTCAGTCCATCCCCCTAAATAGAAATACAAAAAACGGGAATGTAGGAGGAAACTTCTTCAGGCTGAACCCACAAAATGGCTTTTTGGCTTTCCAATCCTCCTTCTTTTAAAGTTTCTGATTCACCTCTCGTCCGACTTATATTAACTTTTCTATTACCTTCCTTTTTGCTGTCTCCAAATTCTGTCATGTTAGCCTTCTGTTAAGTTGTTGCCTTTAATACAGCCAAACGTTTAGCTCTAGGAGGCAACTCACTTGTCCTGCATTTTAAAGTTGACTAAAATAGTACCCATCTCTTTTCAATGTCAATACTTATTTTAACATAGCGCTAAATAATTGTAGTGGTAATGCAGACTTTAGCTTAGATGGCTGTCAGATTTCTATAGGATCTTCAAATCCGAGTTGAGGATATTGGTCAGAAAGGTAACTGTGAAGTGTACCTATACAACATATACTAAGTGCATAGGTCTGAGAGGCTGATAGAACATAATTACCAATAGTGCCAATCAGTTGAAACCTCCAATCTTCTTGGGAGACATTACTGGGACAGCAGGATGACTCGTTGTTAAGGCAATTGTTGGATGATGAGCTCTAACCTGTACAGTTCTAGCAAGGCTTATGTGTCTGACAATTGCTTTGTTCACTTGCTGTCCTCAATCTACACTTTGATACTTAAGGTAACATAGTAGCCTAGTATGTTAGGCTGAATGAGGACAATGTCCATCTAGTTCAGCCTATTTCAACCCCCTTGTTGATCTAGAGGAAGGCAAAAACCCCAAGAGGCAGAAGCCAATTAGCCCATTTGGGGTAAAATTCTTTCCGGACTCCATAATGGCAATCAGAATAATCCCTGGATCAACCTTTGATAGTTCCTACCTGACAGTAAGACCCGGAACTACAAACCCGCTGGTTACCTAATGTCTATATCCTGTAATATCCTTCCGCTCGAGAAAGACATCTAGTCCCCTCTTAAACTCCTCAATGGATTTTGCCATCACCACGTCCTCAGGCAGAGAGTTCCACTGTCACACTACTCTTACAGTAAAGAAGTAAGGTACAGTAAGGTGTTCTCCAGAATTGCAAGTTATCCCCTATAAGCAGGATAACTTCCTGTTCAGTGGGGGTCTCGATGCCCCTGCCCTCCCCTGTCTGTCACTGTGGGATTGCTTCTTAAAATTAATGGAGTGCTGGCCGAGGATGCACGGACAGCACTCCATACATTTCAATAGAGCTGATGGAAATACCTGAGCACTTGTTGCATTGAAAACGTATGGAGCACCAGTACGACAAGCACTCAATTCATTCTCCTCCTCACTTTAGGGGAAAGGGGGTAATGTATAAAGTAAGCTTGCAGTGAGGAGGACATGGGAAATGAGACCTTCTTGGGATTGGCAGGGATCCACAGCAAGCAGCGATTTAGGGAATAACTTGCGATTTTGGTACAACCCCTAGACTGAAAAGCTAATAGTATAAAATCTTAGCTCTACATATAGTATATAAATTGTTATTTGGAAAGTTTAGAATCTGTAGTGTAAAATAAGGTTATAGACCTAAGAGGCATTGTTAACTTAAGGAAGCAAATTACTTATCAGTCCCGTCCATATTTCCTTTTCAGAAAGTTGATTTCCTGATGATGTTATCACCAACATGCCTTTCGATGTGAGGGAAATATGTTACAGTAATAATTGTGAAATGTCTGTGTTTGAAAATAGATCTTTGTCATGGACAGGATGATTATCTGGACAACCCACAGAGTCCAAAATAGGGTTTAGGATGACGAAAATATATAGCTGTGACATGTTCTCAATGCTCAAGCCCATAAAAGTCACATCAGGACAGGCTTCTTTTATGTTAAGGCTTATTTTATAGCCTTGAAGCTAGTGGATTAAGTCTATCCTCTGCGAGCTACAAAGAACTATAGTGTTCTTCTGATATATAGTGTATACACTGCCAAGGTCATACGTACCGTAGAGGCAGACCATGCGACTGCTAAGGAGTCCTTGGAGAGAGTGGGCCCTACTGTCCTGGGTGACGAAACTAGACACCATAATGGGGTGTGGGGTTAAAGTTTTTGCTGAGGGTCCCCAACTCTTCTATATATGTCACTGTACACTGCAAAGCCTTTCATGAAAGGAAACAAAATAAAATGATTATGTTTCAGCTTTTGTAATCAAATAACTTGGCGAGACCCGCAGGAAAGCAGTTTATTTCATACAAGATTTTCTAATTGGGTGCAACTACTTTAGGCTTATTTCTCATTGCAGTTCCAGGTTATACACACAACCCACAGAGTGTCCATATCTCTAAATTAATCTTTATGGGCAGCTCCACATGTTAAACATTTCTCTGTAGAACATATCCATTAAGTATTGCTTCTAAGTATTGGAAAACAGTTGAATATACTTTCTCTTAGTTTATTTTACATTTGCATGATGCACATAGAACAGAAGTGGCCCAAATTAAAGATTAAACAAGATCCCCATCACCCGGCACCCTGTCATGTTCCCTAACAGCACTGTAACTTAGTAGGGAGATTAAAGGTTCTCTTTACGAAATGTGCCTGTCTATTGGCGAAGTAAGGTCATGTTACTGCAGAGGGTGGCCACGCTATGTGTATTCCTTCTATAGAGGGCAGTGCAGTTCCAGAAATGAAGGAGACCAGAGATAAGATGTGCCTGGTGACAGTTATTTGGAGAAGTGCTCCAGAAAGGCCCTAAGGGTTGCAAAGTGTGAGCAAGAAGTGTCATAGCCAGCTCCCCAGCTCCGAAAAGGGTGAGCTATGCATTCTAGCTGTCCTAGCTGCAGAGGCCTTCAACTGCTGCCTCGTGACCTCGCCCTACCCGCGACTAGATAACGAACAACTTGTGTGTCCCAGTTTGTTCCAGTTACCAAGTAAAAGTGGTTTGAGCTTCTGTATCGAGTCCCATGTGATGAATGAGCATTCATCTCCTGTCTCGCTGTGTGGCATGCCGGCATATCTATGAACCACCTCCATCCGACCCTGTTTGACACCTGCATAGGTTCTAACCACGTAATATCAAAGGGAATGGAGCTAACACAGCAGGAGCTCTCTCTATCTATCTAACGGCCAATAGCAGCTGGATGTTCTACCTTTGATATGCAACTTATCTAATTTCTATATAACTCTTTTAACATACATCACTTTCAGAATCAGATAATCAGGAAACCTGGAGAGTCTGACACCAGACAAATTGTAAGATGAAGCCAGATCTCTAAGTAAAACTCAGACTACTTCATTTATATCTAATAGTCAGAACACCAATACAGCTCATGGTGTAAAACGCTTAAAGACCTGTTCTCATTATATGAACTTTAAACCCTGATAGCCATTTTATGGAGATCAGTATTCCAAGCTTTTAGCAAGCAAACACATTTGCACTATAAATACAGGTACATTAGCGTTATTGAAAAACCACACACCAACAATTAATACTGATGGGTAGGACATTAGCTTTTTAATTCTAAATCACATTTACTTTGAGAACTAAAGTAACTTCCTCCTGCCGACCATTTTACCCACAAGAAAAAAAAAACTCTTTGACTGTTGAAAGTAAACTCATCCGTAATATGCCTGTTCCTTCAGATATTCAGGAAAAAAAAAAACAAGTGGGTCCCACAAAAACTCCACAAAGGGTACATAGACATAATTTGCCAGGTCAAAAGTGAAATGAGGCCCTAGTCTTTCCCCAATCAAAAAATGAGACATAACAGGAACAGACTGCATAACTGCTAAAATGCTAGCCCTCCCCAAGCCTATTTTTTGGACATTAATGAATTAAACCTAAATGAATGTAACTCTGCAAAGCAAGTCTCCTACAGCCACAGAGGTGGTGTCTGCAGATATCAAGCCATGTCATTAGTGGACAGTATGAAAAAAAGATTTGGTTCCATGTTAGCCAGTAGAGTAAAGTGTGATTGTTCTCAGTAAGGGAAACCAAGTAATCTTGTAGATATGATAGATTTTAATGGCTAACAAAAATACTGATATTGCAGCAAGCTTTCAGGATATCCCCTTCCTCAGTCAATAGCCTGAGGATGGGGATATCTTGAAAGCTTGCTGAAACATCATGTATTTTTGCTAGCCATTAAAAGGTATCATATCTACAAGATTACTTAGTTTCTCTTACTGAGAACAATCACACATTAGTTCACAGTCAAACACAGTACAAAATAAAAGAAACAATATTCAGACCGGACCAGCAGCCTCAGACAATGTCAGGAAGCTACACCAGGTGTGCAGGTAGCAATGTTTAGTCGATGGTCAATGCCAAAAACATAGAAAGAAAATTAGCTATAATAAACTAATTGTGGTAGAATGCACTTTGTATATCAGGAACTACTATAGTAGAACCACTGTTCCCAGCGTGTTTGGTGGTCAGGCTCTGCGCATGCGCAAGTCAAGGGACTAGTGGTCTCAATGCTTTTGATTGGGATGCATTGCACATGTCAGGCAGTCAGCTAAAGGCGCCGGTGTACCTATATAATTCATTTCATATGGCGTTTTCAGCATACCGCATAAGATAGTTACTGAAACCCTGAGGTTAGTTGTGCTCATTTTTACAAATACACACAATTTTTCCCTTACATCGTCCTACGCAGTCAGGTATATAATCAATTTTTAGAAATTATATAAAATTTATATTAATCGCATATGGGTAATTATATTAGCTGTGTCGTGACACCATATAAATACTATTTAGTTGATTTTTGTTGCAGGAGAACTTTGATGTTCTTTATGTTTTTGGCTAATTCAATTTTCTCATTATGTAATCTGCTGAGGATGCTCAGGTGCTTCTAATTATTTGTTTTGTTTTAATGGTATGTTGGTTTTCTACCTCTGCCATGACAACGAGCACAATCGTGCACTAGAAACAGGTTAGAGAGGTTTTTGTAGTGGTGGTCATTATCTTTAGAATATTTATTATAATATTTTTGTAAGTCTTTGGATGAGCTGGAGTTTTCTGCAAGTATTTTGGATTTTTAAATGGTCAAACATGTCCATGCTCTCTTCGCGGTTTGGAGTGAACTCATGAGCTGGTTCTTCCATTTCCTTTGTCTTAAAGGCAAAAGTGTCAGAGGCATAATAAGAGGCTTTAGCTACCATTTATTTCAATGAGAGTGAAGCCCTCTATGGGGCCTCTGACCCCAATAACGACGTCTGACACCCGCTTCACTGACTGCAGGCTTGATGATCAGCTGATCACTGGGGGACCTGAGTGATGGGTCCCCAGGAATTAATTATTGAGGACCTAGGCTCAGGATAGGTCATCAATATAATTTTTCTGGAAAACCCATTTAACAATGGTCACTGAGACTATAGCACGCAAAAAATTAAGAGTCCTGTGAATGTCTACTTAAAATAAAAATGTGAAAAAATAAAAAAGTAAGAAAAAAAGTAAGTAACAGGGGAAGTAAAAGTAAAAGGAAGGAAATAATGATTCAAGGAAATATTGTCAGTAAAGGATCAGTGGGACGCACATATTTGAATAGCTGATGGAGGTCAAAATGAGGTCCAATTATATCATATTTTGACAAAGGAGCCATAACGATCTTTATCTGTTGCCATCAGTTCCTTCAAACGCATCATTCAATTGACACCAAATTATATCCTGGAAGGGAAGGAATAAAGTGTGATTTCCAGTATTTCCGAATCATAAGTCTATCATCCCCCACAAGTGACGGCGCATCCCTTTCTTAACCATGTAGATATAGTTCTAGAATTTTGATTCAATTTCCTCTCTGAAAACTCTAGATTCTGTATAGAACTCCTAGAAAAAAAATCTAAATTGCTTTTTCAACGTTTAATATGAATTTATACTCTCGTATTATTTTCGCATTTCCAACCAAACAATCTCTTCACTTCATATTTAAATCACATTAATTTTATTTATTAAATCGAAATGTAACAGCCAAATTACATTCAGAAACTCCATTTTAATATGCAGCACACTAACAATAACTGCTAACAAAGCGAGTGTAAAATTGGCATCTTTTCAGAATGACTTCAATATTACATTCATATGAGCTCATAAAAAGTATAGACCTCGGCAGCCTGCAAACAATTCTTTTTGAGATGTTCAATGTTTTTGAAAGTCTTCCTTATGTATTCTTATTATCTCTCTTCAAGGCTCTACAGCCTTTAGTCTAGCATTTCCGGAAAAAAGTAGACACCTATTTACTTTAAAAGGGTCATAGACAGGGTGTCCTCTGCTCACATGTCGGAGAGTGATGAAATCTCTGAACCTGAAACCATACCAAATTACGTGTGCAGGAACTGAAAGAGCTTGACAAAGCTAAATGCATAAATTAGTGTACACGGTTGCTAACTATGATTGCTAGAGGACTTTTAGACCCATTACTGAACTTTATGATGGAAGAAGCTTGGTTGCATTTATTAGGTCATGTGTATAAAAAAAAACAGTACCCAGAATATAATGTACTTGTCAATTGAAAATCTCCCCCTGACTCATGAATCACCGCTGCATGACCAGAAAACTGGCGCTTTGGTTAACTGTGTGAGAAACTCGAATGGTGGACCTGATTTTCTTTGAATCAACTGTGAATACTGCGGTTGATCTGGACGTGTTTGAACAGTTATGCAACCAACTAACACCAGAAGAAATAATGTACTACTTTTTCCAACAAGGTGGAGCAACATGCTACACCTCCCGCGAGTCACTGGCATAGCCTTATGAACGGTTTACAGAATAGTGAACTGTGAGCAAGGGTCACATTCCTTAAACTTGTCCACATTTTTATCTGTGGGGAAATTTAAAGCAGAAACAGTCCAAAAATAATCCCCATACCCTGGATTAACTCAAGGAAAACATCATGAAGACTATTTACAGCATCACCGTTGAAGAGCTGCAGGCAGTATCATCCAATATGTTATAATGCATTCAGAGGCACATAGAAGTGAATTGGAATCACTTTCAGCATCTGTTATAACATGTTGGTAAATCAATAAAGCTTTCGAAAAAACAATCCACTCGCTCGTTTTTGCAATCACAGTTTTGTCAAAGATGGGCTACGTTTCCATGGCCTACCCTGTAGTTCTATTACTGCAGCACTTCTACTACAGCTGTGTGCATGAACCCTAACTTTCAAAAAGTATTTAAGTTCCTGCCTACAAAGGTCTTGTAGGAAAATGTTCATTAAGGCACTGGCGTAACTGTAGGGGATGCCGGGGATGCAGTTGTACCCGGGCCCTGGAGCCTTAGCGTACCCATAAGGCATCTCTCCTCCATATAAGCAGCCCAGTTCTATGAATAAAACATTATAGTTGGGGGCCCTGTTACAGGTTTTGTATTGGGGCCCAGGAGCTTCAAGTTAAGCCTCTGCGTTAAGGGGTTAAGAGAAGTTTGATGGCCCCAACTTTGCACCTGGGCGTATGAGCCTTTAGCTACATATGCCCCTAAATTAAGGAGTTCCTAATTAATATTAAAATAACACATTACATAAGTAAACTGTTGTGCAAGATTTTTATATTCGTTGTATTGTATTCATTTTACTTGCTGCTCTGTGTTGGGCAAGAGAGAAAGCATCACGAGTTCACTCATGGGTCTTGGTAACCATTCTTGAACTCCAAAAACTTTTCGCTGTCATGTGCATTTTGACAACCGCGCTGTCACGCATCCCATAGTTTAAAAGGTTCAAACATCAAGTCTACTGGTCCATGTCAAAACCTTATTTTACTCTACTACTGCATTAAGCGGCGTTTCAGCTCACCAGTGCTCACACATTGACAAAATACAGGCTGGAGCAGATTTTCATTAAAAATATAATGGGAAATTGATTGAATGTTTGGAAAGCAATCACAGCCCAGTTACATTATGTAACTATAAATGTATGATGAACTCTGTTCCTAATCATGGGCTTACGCTGAAATGTCACCATTTACTAGAGCCTAATCCTAATATTTCTAGATAATGTGTGGTGCATCACTTTATAATTGGTGAAAGGTAAGCAAGACTAAATGTAATCAATATATTTTTCCAATATTGATGTGAGCGTAAAAGGTCAAATATTATTTCATGGCTTAACCAAAGCTTCCATCTGTGTGTGAATGGAGTTTAACTCTAAATGAATAGGTAATCAATCAATGATATAGAAGATGCATTGTCTTACAGTAGATTTGCAAATAGGTTAAAAGGTTGTGTATGATAGAAAATACCTTAAAGGGGTTGTCCCGCGCCGAAACGGGTTTATTTTTTTTTAACCCCCCCCCCCCCCGTTCGGCGCGAGACAACCCCGATGCAGGGGTTAAAAAAACAACCCGCACAGCACTTACCTGAATCCCGGCGTCTTCATACTTACCTGCTGAAGATGGCCGCCGGGATCCTCTGTCTCCGTGGACCGCAGGGCTTCTGTGTGGTCCATTGCCGATTCCAGCCTCCTGATTGGCTGGAATCGGCACGTGACGGGGCGGAGCTACACGGAGCCGGCATTCTACACGAGCGGCCCCATAGAAGACTGCAGAAGACCCGGACTGCGCAAGCGCGGCTAATTTGGCCATCGGAGGGCGAAAATTAGTCGGCTCCATGGGAACGAGGACGCCAGCAACGGAGCAGGTAAGTATAAAACTTTTTATAACTTCTGTATGGCTCATAATTAATGCACAATGTACATTACAAAGTGCATTATTATGGCCATACAGAAGTGTATAGACCCACTTGCTGCCGCGGGACAACCCCTTTAAGGCCTCAGTCACACAGGGGTTTTTTCGCGCGATTTGCGGATCGCATAAAGGATGTTATTCAATAGCTGAGAGCTGCCTCTGATTGGTCCCTGCGCTCAGCCAATCAGAGGCAGCAATCACTCACCCATTCATGAATTCATTGAGTGAATTCAATGAGTGAGAGCTGCCTCTGATTGGCTGAGGGCTGTGACCAATCAGAGGCAGCCCATTCAGCAAGCAGGGATTTTAAATCCCCGCCTGCTGAATACTACAGAAAGCAGTTCAGGAGAACTGCCGGCCAAACGCGGCTGAACTCCGGCTGCAGCAAAAAGGTGAGTATACATTTTTTTTTATTTTTACACATTTTCAGGATGCTTTTCAGGGAAGGGCTTATATTTTAAGCCCTTCCCCGAAACTTCATACAGCGCTTGCCGGCAGCCCATTGCTTTCAATGGAGCCGGCTGTATTGCCGGCTTCATTGAATTCAAGGGGCGAACATCGTTCTTCTCTGCCACAGCTGTTACAGCTGCGAATCGCTGTGTCCTATAATTTATCTCACATCCGCATAAAAACGGACATGTGCCCGCTCCCATTGCGATGCATTGGGTCTATATATCTGCAGATCGCAAGCGCGTTTGCAAATCGGACCAAAAAACGTCCATGTGACCGAGGCCTAAGGGTATGTTCATATGGAAGAATTTTGCCACGGATTTGACTTTAAATTGGCATCAAATCAATGGCAAATCCACATTCCAGAAGTGCCCCATTTCTATCAGTAGGGTTAAAAACATTTTTAGATTATCTTGAATTCTGTTAAAAGGGGTGATTTGGACTATATAGGCAGACTGCAGTTATAGGGGTGGTTCAAACTACATAACTAGACTGCTGCAATAGGAAGTAGTCCAGTCTGCAAAGCAATACTAGACATCTATTAAGGATGCACCAAGAAGAAAAAGAGCGTGGGTATCTGGCATGCTAAACAGAATGTAGAATTATTTATGGACTGGTGAATGGCCAGATAAAAGTCTTGATTCAGCACTAAAGGCCCATTTAGACACAACGATTATCACTCAAAATTTGCTCAAATGCCATCTTTTGAGCGATAATCGTTGCGCCTAAATGCGTGGCCATCATGCACTGTTCGTGCACTATTTGTTCATCCTTGACTTCTAGCAAGCTAGAAATCAACCATGACTCTTATCAGTGCCGCACACTGATTTTCTCAACAGGCGGCGCTGATAGCATTCTTTTAGCTTGTATACCGCTGGGACTTCCCAGCAGGATATCAGCTGAAAGCTCGGAGAACAAAGCTAAGTAGCTAATTAGCTACTTAAGAGTTATGCAAAGATGATTGCTCAAAACTGTCACTCAAACTGCTATTTGAGCGATCATCTTCCAGTCTAAATGCACCTTTAAACGCATTGCCCAGGCAATAAAAAAATTCTACATTTCAGAAGCCTTGTGTGCTCCTGTTTAGTCCGACACCTACACTTGTCTCCTTGTTCGTGCATTATGTGTATAGAGGTATAAAGACGTGGAGCAGCAGGAGAAAGGGACAGACAAGGATGAATGTCCCACAACTTTTGTGGGTACCATAAAATGTGGACCTGTTATACAAGCATATAAATGGGATGCAGCTTTTTTCTTTGTCCTATGCATAACTATTGAATGGCCGCTGGTTACACTGTGAGGGCTCATTCAGACAAGCGTGCGCACAAAACCGTGCATCAATTAGAACCATTGTTCTAATAGACGCACATGTCCGTGTTTTACAGGCATGCAAAGGCGCGTACCTGCAAAAGATAGGACATGTATGCACTGCATAGGTCCGTGCTGCGAGTAAATATTCCCAGAATATTCATTGAATTATGAATGGCTGAGCGCTGCCTGTGATTGGCTGAGTGCTGTGACCAATCACAGGCAGTGCTCTGTGGTCATTCAGTAAATGGTTGAGCACTCAGCCAATCAGACACAGTCCTTTCAGCAGGCAGGGATTCATGCCTGTAGAAGACAATGGCTTATCTTTACACTAATTAAAAAACAGAGTTCCCTTGTATAAACACCTGCCCATCTGAGCAAACAACATATAAGCTGTTTGCTTTAGCTAATGTAGGAAGTGGAGAGGATTTCACACGATTATCTGTACGTTTAAATGTTTAGCATTTCTATGGTTAATTTGTTCAGTCCTTCGGACGTTCGAATGATAATCGTTGCGTGGAGAAGGGCCTTAAGATGAAAAGGGTATAGGCGATGACTGAGGACATCACCAATTAGGCTGATGGGTATCACCCTCTCACAAATTCAATTTGACAACATTTCTTCACCATGTGACTTTATGTTAACTTTTTGAAAATGCCAGTAGAGCATGCTGGAGATCTCTTCCAACTGCCCGCCTGCATTCAGAGTAAAAAGACAGTTGTTGCTATATGAACGACTGCCTGTTTTAATGGGATGAAAATCACTGGCTTTTAACTGACCTAAAAATGAAGTGACACTAACGAGGGAGCAATTTTCACTCATCGGCTCTGTTGGATCCTGTGTTTACTTGGGACAACTGCAATAGCTTTTTTCAGTGAACACTTGGGTACTATAGGATCATGTGAAAATACCCAAACTAATACTGTAGCCAATGGTCTGGAAACCATATACAGAACAATTCATTATGGGGTGGCTCAGACTATAAATTTAAGCTGATGATTTTTGAGTCAATCCAGGCTAGTCAATGAGACAATTTATATTAAAGGGGTTGTCCCGCGGCAGCCAGTGGGTCTATACACTTCTGTATGGCCATATTAATGCACTTTGTAATGTACATTGTGCATTAATTATGAGCCATACAGAAGTTATAAAAAGTTTTTCACTTACCTGCTCCGTTGCTGGCGTCCTCGTTCCCATGGAGCCGACTAATTTTCGCCGTCTAATGGCCAAATTAGCCGCGCTTGCGCAGTCCGGCTCTTCTTCTGTTCTCAATGGGGCTCCGTGTAGCTCCGCCCCGTCACGTGCCGATTCCAGCCAATCAGGAGGCTGGAATCGGCAATGGACCGCACAGAAGAGCTGCGGTCCACGGAGGGAGAAGATGCCGGCGGCCATCTTCACCGGTAAGTATAGAGGTCACCGGAGCGCGGGGATTCAGGTAAGCGCTGTGCTGTTTTTTTTTTAAGTCCCTGCATCGGGGTTGTCTCGCGCCAAACGGGGGGGGGTTGAAAAAAAAAAAACCCGTTTCGGCGCGGGACAACCCCTTTAATTCAACTTTGACTTAGAGAAGACAAACAATGCTGAAAAGATATTAAAAGTATGTACTTATGTTAGGGTCCTATTCGGGAACCAGGAAAGGGAAATCCCCACAGTTGTCTCAGTATGCAACCGAACAGCGTTGAACAGACCCCATTGACCATAATGGGTTCCATTAAGTTTCCACTCAGCTGCCCGGCTTTTGGGTGGAAGAAAAAGTTCTGTATGCAGTGCTTTTTCTTCCAGTATTTTAAGCTGGATCTGCAACAAAACATCCGACAGGAGGTTCCAATGCAGATGCGAAACCAGACTTATTTATATACTTTCAGGCCTTGGTCACACGGGCGTTTTTTCCCGCGATTTGCGGATCGCATGAAGGATGCGCATCCACAAATCGCGTGACCGGGGCCAAAAAAATCGCCCGAAAAATCTGCTCCTAGCCGCGTTTCATTAGAAACGGTCCGGAGCAGTGCAGCGCTGTCCAGCGCATTGAATTCAATGGAGCCGGCAATACAGCCAGCTCCATTGAAAGCAATGGGCTGCGGGCGATCTCACGATGAATTTTCGGGAAGCGCTTAAAAATATAAGCCCTTCCCTGAAATGTGTAAAAAGTTTAAAAAAAATATACTCACCTTGTCCCGGCAGACGGAGTTCAGACAGCTGAATGACAGCTGAGAGCTGCCCCTGATTGGTCCCTGCGCTGAGCCAATCAGAGGCAGCACTCACTCACCCATTCATGAATTCATGAATGGGTGAGTGAGAGCTGCCTCTGATTGGTGAGGCTGTGACCAATCAGAGGCAGCTCATTCAGCAGGCGGGGATTTTAAATCCCCGGCTGCTGAATACTACTCATAGCAGTTCAGGAGAACTGCTGGCCGGTCGCGGCTGAACTCCGTCTGCCGGGACAAGGTAAGTATATATTTTTTTTTACTTTTTACACATTTCTGGATGAATTTCAGGGAAGGGCTTATATTTTTAAGCCCTTCCCGAAAATTCATCGTGCGATCGCCGGCAGCTCATTGCTTTCAATGGAGTCGGCTGTATTGCCGGCTCCATTGAATTCAATGGGCAAACATCATTCTTCTCTGCCACAGCTGTTACAGCTGTGGCAGAGGAGAATGATTTGTCTAGTATATGTTCTCAATGGGGCCGGCGCTGCTGCCGCCGGCCCCATTGAGCGCATATAGAGAAGAGAACAGGAATCGCAGATCGCAGATAGGTGCGATCTGCGATTTCTGTTCTATAATTTATCGGACGAGCGCATAAAAAGCGCTCATGTGTCCGATACCATTGCAAAGCAATGGTTTTATAAAATCGCACATCGCATGCGCATGCGCAGATCGCACGGAAAAATGCCCGTGTGACCGAGGCCTCAATCTTAAATGTGTCCTAAATATGTATTGTCTGCACTTCCCAAACTGAACACCCATCGAAGGCTGTAACGTATATGACTACATTAATCACTTTATAGCCCATACAAGCTTATAAAGCATCAAATGGAAACAAACTGTTTAATATTAAGCAGAACATAATTACGATAGTTAGCAAAATGTCATTATGTATCCTATTGAGTGTGCATGTGCATTAATACAATGTAGAGTATTGTGGTTTGATAACTGTATAATTGCTATCATTAAATGTAACATCTCTGAAGAGCGGGATTCAAAGAAGAAACCATTAGAAGCAGCCTACAGATTAGCATCTGTGAGAACAATTACAAGGATCCAGACCTCAGTATAATATCAGCACCATGCTGGTGAGATGAGAAGTTTACTCTGTAGAATTGTTTATTTTTAATGACTTTTTACATTTTCACTAATAAACTGTATATTCTGTATCCAGGAATGAGCCATTTCCCAGAAAGTATTTCCAAATCTGCTACGCCACATCCAGAAAAATATTAAATTAAGCATTTGTTGTCTATAAAAAACTATACCAGTGCCCATAGTTCTCTGCATGAATGACCGCTGAGGCTGGCGATTAGCTGCAATAGTCACATGAGTGATGAATAGAGATGAGCGAGTATACTCGCTAAAGGCAATTGCTCAAGCGAGCATTGCCTTTAGCGAGTACCTGCCCGCTCGAGACTGAAGGTTCGGGTGCCGGCGGCGGGCAGGGAGCTGCGGGGGAGAGCAGGGAGGAACAGAGGGGAGATCTCTCTCTCCCTCCCCCGCTCCCTCAAGCTGACTGCCGCTACTCACCGCTCCACCGCAGCGGCACCCGAACCTTCAGTCTCGAGCGGGCAGGTACTCGCTAAAGGCAATGCTCGCTCGAGCAATTGCCTTTAGCGAGTATACTCGCTCATCCCTAGTGATGAACATTATGCAATCACTTTCTGCATCAGCAGGAACAAGAGCAAAAGTTCCGAGTCAGTACATCAGCGGTGCTGGACTGGAGTCACACAGAAAGGGTGAGTTCGAACTAGAAGAAAAAGCGCTAAATGCGGTGTTTTTACGTCCGTCCAAAAGCTGGGCAGAAAGCGGGCAAACCACATTTTAGTCAACAGGGTCCACCCGACACTCTTTCTTTCTGTCCTGAGATGGAGCCGTTTGGGCGTGGGGATTTCCCTTTCCTTTCCGAATGGAGCAGGAAAGCGGAATCCGCAATGCAAGTGTGAAAGTACTCCTATGGTTATTTTTTTTTTTTATACCATTACTTACCCTGGGGCAATATTATTTAAGTATTGGAAAACGCCCTTCAAATTCCATGCAAATTTCCTCAGCTGTCCTCACTGGAAAGTGCACAGAGCATTCATAGCGTGTTCTGTTTGGTCACAGAGAGAACTATGCAGTTGTTGAATCATGTTGAGCCTTGTGTGGCGCAGAAATGCTGCCTTGAAGGTTGCAAGGTCAATCCCCACATAGTTCAGGTAGCCGGCATAAGGTTGACTCAGCCTTCCATCCTTCCGAGGTTGGTAAAATTAGTAACCAGCTTGGTGGGGCGTAATAAATAAATTGAAATCGCCGTGGAATAAGTTGGCACTAAACAAATAACAAGATTAAGATTTCTTTTCTATCCCGAAATAATCTCCAGGAAAAGAAAGCCTGGGAAGGTGAGTAACCCCATTCTCTGTGCTAGACTTCCAAGATTGTAGAATGTAACCCATTTACCATAGACACCAGGAATGTTACCAAATTTTCCTTCATGACACTAAACCACTAGATCAAGTTTGTGGCTATTAACCCCCTAAAGTGACCCTCAAGGGCTGGACAAACAAAGATAGCCACACCAGCTTCTCTGACTACCTGATGCACATTATGTCCATCATTAGTCTAAGACACTACACCTACTTTGATTGACAAATGCTGCCCATGTGAGCAATGCTGACCAGTCAGAACAACATTTAGTGTCTTAGACTACCGATGCATACTAATGTACACTGTGCATCAGGTAGTCAGAGAAATAGTGCGGCCATCTTTTTTTGTCCAGGCTCAGACAAACAAAGATGCTTTAACTACCCTAGGTCAACAAAGATGTTACTACTGCCACTTTACTCCCGGGAGGCAATATTTTGTCTTGTCACCAGGCCAGAAATTCTCTAGGCTTTGGTGAGTTATCTGGACTCTATATAAAATATGTATCTAGAATTTCATAGTATAGATTCTAGTCACTATAGGTGGATTCATCTGCACCAGAGTTGCACAACCTGTGACCCAGGGTCCACATGTGCCTGTGATGTTGTTGTGCAGAATGGATTCTTATTAGAGATGAGCGAGCACCAAAATTCTCGGGTGCTCGTTACTCGAGACGCTTTTTCGCGATGCTCGAGGGTTCGTTTCGAATACCGAACCCCATTGAAGTCAATGGGCGACCCGAGCATTTTTGTATATCGCCGATGCACGCTAAGGTTTTCATTTGTGAAAATCGGGGCAATTCAAGAAAGTGATGGGAACGACACAGCAACGGATAGGGCAGGCGAGGGGCTACATGTTGGGCTGCATCTCAAGTTCACAGGTCCCACTATTAAGCCACAATAGCGGCAAGAGTGGGTGCCCCCCCCTCCCAACAACTTTTACTTCTGAAAAGCCCTCATTAGCAATGCATACCTTAGCTAAGCACCACACTACCTCCAACAAAGCACAATCACTGCCTGCATGACACTCCGCTGCCACTTCTCCTTGGTTACATGCTGCCCAACCCCCCCTGCACGACCCAGTGTCCACAGCGCACACCAAACTGTCCCTGCGCAGCCTTCAGCTGCCCTCATGCCACGCCACACTCATGTCTATTTATAAGTGCGTCTGCCAGAGGAACCGCAGGCACACACTGCAGAGGGTTGGCACGGCAAGGCAGCGACCCTCTTTAAAAGGGGCGGGGCGGTAGTCCACAATGCTGTACAGAAGCAATGAGAAATCCAATCCTGTGCCACCTCCATCTGGAGCTGCAGACGTGGGCATAGCAATGGGGAACCTATGTGCCACACACTAGTCATTCTGTCAAGGTGTCTGCATGCCCCAGTCAGACCGCGTTTTTTTATAAATAGTCACAGGCATGTACAACTCCGCAATGGGAATTCCGTGTGCACCCACAGCATGGGTGGCTCCCTGGAACCCACCTGCTGTACATAAATGCATCCCATTGCAGTGCCCTGGACAGCAGAGCTAACGTTAGATGAAATGCAGGTGGGCTTCGGCCCACACTGCATGCCCCAGTCAGACTGGGGTTCTTTAGAAGTGGACACATGTAGTTACAACTCCCTGTGGACCCACAGCATGGGTGGCTCCCTGGAACCCACCGGCGGTATATAAAAATATCCCATTGCATTGCCCATCACAGCTGAGGTAATAATGTCATGTTTAATGCAGGTGGGCTTCGGCCCACACTGCATGCCCCAGTCAGACTGGGGTTCTTTAGAAGTGGACACATGTAGTTACAACTCCCTGTGGACCCACAGCATGGGTGGGTGCCAGGAAGCCACCGGCGGTACATAAATATATCCCATTGCATTGCCCATCACAGCTGAGGTAATAATGTCATGTTTAATACAGGTGGGCTTCAGCCCACACTGCATGCCCCAGTCAGACTGGGGTTCTTTAGAAGTGGACACATGTAGTTACAACTCCCTGTGGACCCACAGCATGGGTGGCTCCCTGGAACCCACCGGCGGTACATAAAAATATCCCATTGCATTGCCCATCACAGCTGAGGTAATAATGTCATGTTTAATGCAGGTGGGCTTCGGCCCACACTGCATGCCCCAGTCAGACTGGGGTTCTTTAGAAGTGGACACATGTAGTTACAACTCCCTGTGGACCCACAGCATGGGTGGCTCCCTGGAACCCACCGGCGGTACATAAAAATATCCCATTGCATTGCCCATCACAGCTGAAGTAATAATGTCATGTTTAATGCAGGTGGGCTTCGGCCCACACTGCATGCCCCAGTCAGACTGGGGTTCTTTACAAGTGGACACATGTAGTTACAACTCCCTGTGGACCCACAGCATGGGTGGGTGCCAGGAAGCCACCGGCGGTACATAAATATATCCCATTGCATTGCCCATCACAGCTGAGGTAATAATGTCATGTTTAATGCAGGTGGGCTTCGGCCCACACTGCATGCCCCAGTCAGACTGGGGTTCTTTAGAAGTGGACACATGTAGTTACAACTCCCTGTGGACCCACAGCATGGGTGGCTCCCTGGAACCCACCGGCGGTACATAAAAATATCCCATTGCATTGCCCAACACAGCGGATGTAACGTCAGCTGTAATGCAGGTGGGCTAAAAATTAATTTGATTACACTGTAGGCGAGGGCCCACAAAAATTGCTGTATCAACAGTACTAATGTACATCAGAAAAATTGGCCATGGCCAACCAAGAGGGCAGGTGAAACCCATTAATCGCTTTGGTTAATGTGGCTTAATTGGTAACTAGGCCAGGAGGCAGCCCAGTTAAAATAAAAATTGGTGGAGGTGAAAGTTTCAACGCTTTAATGAGCATTGAAACGTATAAAAATTGTTTAGAAAAATTATATGACTGAGCCTTGTGGGCCTAAGAAAAATTGCCCGTTCGGCGTGATTATGTGAGGTTTCAGGAGGAGGAGGAATATTATACACAGATTGATGAAGCGAAAAGGTCCCCGTTTTTGATGGGGATACAGAACGATGCTTCCATCCGTGGGTGCAGCCTACGTATTGCTTAGGTATCGCTGCTGTCCGCTGGTGGAGAAGAGAAGTCTGGGGAAATCCAGGCTTTGTTCATCTTGATGAGTGTAAGCCTGTCGGCACTGTCGGTTGACAGGCGGGTACGCTTATCTGTGATGATTCCCCCAGCCGCACTAAACACCCTCTCTGACAAGACGCTAGCCGCAGGACAAGCAAGCACCTCCAGGGCATACAGCGCGAGTTCAGGCCACGTGTCCAGCTTCGACACCCAGTAGTTGTAGGGGGCAGAGGCGTCACGGAGGACGGTCGTGCGATCGGCTACGTACTCCCTCACCATCCTTTTACAGTGCTCCCGCCGACTCAGCCGTGACTGGGGAGCGGTGACACAGTCTTGCTGGGGAGCCATAAAGCTGTCAAGGGCCTTAAAGAGTGTTGGCCTGCCTGTGCTGTACATGCTGCCTGATCTCCGCGCCTCCCCTGCTACCTGGCCCTCGGAACTGCGCCTTCGGCCACTAGCACTGTCGTATGGGAATTTTACCATCAGTTTGTCCGCCAGGGTCCTGTGGTATAGCAACACTCTCGAACCCCTTTACTCTTCGGGTATGAGAGTGGAAAGGTTCTCCTTATACCGTGGGTCGAGCAGTGTGTACACCCAGTAATCCGTAGTGGCCAGAATGCGTGTAACGCGAGGGTCACGAGAAAGGCATCCTAACATGGTCAGCCATGTGTGCCAGGGTACCTGTACGCAACACATGGCTGTCCTCACTAGGAAGATCACTTTCAGGATCATCCTCCTCCTCCTCCTCAGGCCATACACGCTGAAAGGATGACAGGCCAGCAGCATGTGTACCCTCACCAGTGGGCCAAGCTGTGTCTTCCCCCTCCTCCTCATCTTCCTCCTCCTCCTCCTCCTCCTCACCGCGCTGAGATATAGACAGGAGGGTGCTCTTACTATCCAGCGACATACTGTCTTCCCCCACCTCTGTTTCCGAGTGCAAAGCGTCTGCCTTTATGCTTTGCAGGGAACTTCTCAAGAGGCATAGCAGAGGAATGGTGACGCTAATGATTGCAGCATCGCCGCTCACCACCTGGGTAGACTCCTCAAACTTTCGAAGGACCTGGCAGATGTCTGCCAACCAGGCCCACTCTTCTGAAAATAATTGAGGAGGCTGACTTTCACTGCGCCGCCCATGTTGGAGTTCGTATTCCACTATAGCTCTACACTGCTCATAGAGCCTGGCCAACATGTGGAGCGTAGAGTTCCACCGTGTGGGCACGTCGCACAGCAGTCGGTGCACTGGCAGATTAAACCGATGTTGCAGGGTGCGCAGGGTGGCAGCGTCCGTGTGGGACTTGCGGAAATGTGCGCAGAGCCGGCGCACCTTTACGAGCAGGTCTGACAAGCGAGGGTAGCTTTTCAGAAAGCGCTGAACTACCAAATTAAAGACGTGGGCCAGGCATGGCACGTGCGTGAGGCTGCCGAGCTGCAGAGCCGCCACCAGCTTACGGCCGTTGTCACACACGACCATGCCCGGTTGGAGGCTCAGCGGCGCAAGCCAGCAGTCGGTCTGCTCTGTCAGACCCTGCAGCAGTTCGTGGGCCGTGTGCCTCTTATCTCCTAAGCTGAGTAGTTTCAGCACGGCCTGCTGACGCTTGCCCACCACTGTGCTGCCACGACGCGCGACACCGACTGCTGGCGACGTGCTGCTGCTGCTGACACATCTTGATTGCGAGACAGAGGTTGCATTGGAGGAGGAGGAGGAGGAGGAGGAGGAGGAGGGTGGTTTAGTGCAGGAAGCATACACCGCCGCAGATACCACCACCGAGCTGTGGCCCGCAATTCTAGGGGTGGGTAGGACGTGAGCGGTCCCAGGCTCTGACTCTGTCCCAGCCTCCACTAAATTCCCCCAATGTGCCGTCAGGGAGATATAGTGGCCCTGCCCGCCTGTGCTTGTCCACGTGTCCGTTGTTAAGTGGACCTTGGCAGTAACCGCGTTGGTGAGGGCGCGTACAATGTTGCGGGAGACGTGGTCGTGCAGGGCTGGGACGGCACATCGGGAAAAGTAGTGGCGACTGGGGACTGAGTAGCGCGGGGCCGCCGCCACCATCATACTTTTAAAGGACTCCGTTTCCACAACCCTCTACGGCAGCATCTCCAGGCTGATAAATTTGGCTATGTGCACGTTTAACGCTTCAGCGTGCGGGTGCGTGGCGACGTACTTGCGCTTGCGCTCCAACACTTGCTCTAGCGACGGCTGGACGCTGCGCTGACAGACATTGCTGGATGGGGCCGAGGACAGCGGAGGTGAGGGTGTGGGTGCAGGCCAGGAGACGGTAGTGCCTGTGTCCTCAGAGAGGGGTTGGATCTCAGCGGCAGGTTGGGGCACAGGGGGAGAGGCAGCGGTGCAAACCGGAGGCAGTGAACGGCCTTCGTCCCACCTTGTGGGGTGCTTGGCCATCATATGTCTGCGCATGCTGGTGGTGGTGAGGCTGGTGGTGGTGGCTCCCCGGCTGATCTTGGCGCGACAAAGGTTGCACACCATTGTTCGTCGGTCGTCTGCACTCTCAGTGAAAAACTGCCAGACCTTTGAGCACCTCGGCCTCTGCAGGGTGGCATGGCGCGAGGGGGCGCTTTGGGAAACAGTTGGTGGATTATTCGGTCTGGCCCTGCCTCTACCCCTGGCCACCGCACTGCCTCTTGCAACCTGCCCTGCTGCTGCCCGTGCCTCCCCCTCTGAAGACCTGTCCTCAGTAGGCGTAGCAAACCAGGTGGGGTCAGTCACCTCATTGTCCTGCTGCTCTTCCTCAGAATCCTCGGTGCGCTCCTCCCTCGGACTTAATGCCCTTACTACTACCTCACTGATAGACAACTGTGTCTCATCGTCATCGGCCTCCTCACCCACTGAAAGGTCTTGAGACAGTTGCCGGAAGTCCCCAGCCTCATCCCCCGGACCCCGGGAACTTTGCAATGGTTGGGCATCAGTCACAATAAACTCCTCTGGTGGGAGAGGAACCACTGCTGCCCAATCTGAGCAGGGGCCCGAGAACAGTTCCTGGGAGTCTGCCCGCTCCTCAGAATGTGTCATTTTCATGGAGTGAGGAGGCTGGGAGGAAGGAGGAGCAGCAGCCAGAGGATTCTGAGTTGCAGCAGTGGACGGCGCAGAACTCTGGGTGGACGATAGGTTGCTGGAAGCACTTTCTGCCATCCACGACAGGACCTGCTCACACTGCTCATTTTCTAATAAAGGTCTACCGCGTGGACCCATTAAATGTGCTATGGATGTGGGGACGCCAGAAAAGTGCCTCTCTCCTAATCCCGCAGCAGTCGGCTGCGATACACCTGGATCAGGAGCTCGGCCTGTGCCCACACCCGGACTAGGGCCTCCGCGTCCTCGGCCGCGCCCACGTCCTCTAGGCCTACCCCTACCCCTCAGCATGCTGTATTACCAGGAATGCAGAAACACAACACTGTAATTAAATGTGCCGCTTATTGGCGTGTGGTTGGAGGCTGAGTTCGCTTACGGAACATCAGGAAATAATTTGGCGCAAGGCTGCTGTAACACTTAGCTGGCTGCGTATTTATTTGGAGAAATACTACCCCCAGCAGACACGGACCCAGAACACTGAGCACAGTGACAGGCAGGCCAAATAGATTTTTTCCAAATATTTTTTTCAAAAGGACCACTGCGTATATTCAATCTATAATATGTCTTCTGGCCCTGCCTACACAATTCTGTCCCTGATGTGTGTCACGGAACTGCAGTGTTGCACTGTTATTAACTGCAACAGACCGGTGATTTCAGAGCCAGGAAATAATTTGGCGCAAGGCTGCTGTAACACTTAGCTGGCTGCGTATTTATTTGGAGAAATACTACCCCCAGCAGACACGGACCCAGAACACTGAGCAGAGTGACAGGCAGGCCAAATAGATTTTTTCCACATTTTTTTTTCAAAAGGACCACTGCGTATATTTAATCTATAATATATGTCTTCTGGCCCTGCCTACACAATTCTGTCCCTGATGTGTGTGTCACGGAACTGCAGTGTTGCACTGTTATTAACTGCAACAGACCGGTGATTTCAGAGCCAGGAAATAATTTGGCGCAAGGCTGCTGTAACACTTAGCTGGCTGCGTATTTATTTGGAGAAATACTACCCCCAGCAGACACGGACCCAGAACACTGAGCACAGTGACAGGCAGGCCAAATAGATTTTTTCCAAATATTTTTTTCAAAAGGACCACTGCGTATATTCAATCTATAATATGTCTTCTGGCCCTGCCTACACAATTCTGTCCCTGATGTGTGTCACGGAACTGCAGTGTTGCACTGTTATTAACTGCAACAGACCGGTGATTTCAGAGCCAGGAAATAATTTGGCGCAAGGCTGCTGTAACACTTAGCTGGCTGCGTATTTATTTGGAGAAATACTACCCCCAGCAGACACGGACCCAGAACACTGAGCAGAGTGACAGGCAGGCCAAATAGATTTTTTTCAAATATTTTTTTCAAAAGGACCACTGCGTATATTCAATCTATCATATGTCTTCTGGCGCTGCCTACACAATTCTGTCCCTGATGTGTGTGTCACGGAACTGCAGTGTTGCACTGTTATTAACTGCAACAGACCGGTGATTTCAGAGCCAGGAAATAATTTGGCGCAAGCCTGCTGTAACACTTAGCTGGCTGCGTATTTATTTGGAGAACTACTACCCGCAGCAGACACGGACCCAGAACACTGAGCACAGTGACAGGCAGGCCAAATAGATTTTTTCCAAATATTTTTTTCAAAAGGACCACTGCGTATATTCAATCTATAATATATGTCTTCTGGCCCTGCCTACACAATTCTCTCCCTGGAGTATTACTGCAGGGCGCAATGCTCTGCACAGCCGATATACCAAAAAAAAAAAAAGTGCAACACTGCTAAAAGCCTTCTCCACAGTCCTGCACACGGTTAGATGTGGCCCTAAGAAGGACCGTTGGGGTTCTTGAAGCCTACAATCACTCCTAACACTCTCCCTGCCTAACCACCACTTCTGTCCCTGTAGTATTACTGCAGGGCGCAATGCTCTGCACGGCCGATATACCAAAAAAAAAAAAATGTGCAACACTGCTAAAAGCAGCCTCCACAGTACTGCACACGGTTAGATGTGGCCCTAAGAAGGACCGTTGGGGTTCTTGAAGCCTACACTAACTCCTAACACTCTCCCTACAGCAGCTCCAACACGATACCACTGTCCCTCAGCTATCTCACAACGCATCTGAGGCGAGCCGCGGGAGGGGCCGATTTTTATACTCGGGTGACACCTGATCTCCCCAGCCACTCACTGCAGGGGGGTGGTATAGGGCTTGAACGTCGCAGGGGGAAGTTGTAATGCCTTCCCTGTCTTTCAATTGGCCAGAAAAGCGCGCTAACGTCTCAGAGATGAAAGTGAAAGTAACCCGAACATTGCGTGGTACTCGTTACGAGTAACGAGCATCTCGAACACGCTAATACTCGAACGAGTATCAAGCTCGGACGAGTACGTTCGCTCATCTCTAATTCTTATATTTAAGGTCTCTTCTCTGTTCAGCACTTAAAAGGCATAGAGATGAGGTGGAGATGTGGTTGCTCATGAGTGTCTCCAGGTTTATGGAAGTCAAAAAATGCTCAGCTGCTCCCGTAACTTCCTTAAAGTGTAACCAAACATTCTAAAAACATCTGACATGTCATAATGACATGTAAGACGTTTTGCCTGGTGGAGGTCTGGGTGTTGAGACCCCTACTGATCGCTAAACCGAACAAGCAGAAGCACTCAGCCGAGTGCCCATTTGTCTGAAAGTCTATGGTGTATAGATTCCATAGATTTTCTGTGGAGCCTATACACTGCTCAGAGCAAAGCTACAAACAGCCAAATGGCTATAGCTCTCAGATGAACATGCCCCCTCTTTCATTTTAGCAATTGCTGGGGATCTCAGCACCCAGACACCCACCAATGAAAACTTCTCACATGCCACTATGACTTGTTAGAATTTTTTAAAATTTTTACTTACACTTTAAAAACGTATTCTCTACGCACAGGATAGAATATACATGTCAGATCACCCGGGGGTTTGACCACTGGGACCCTTAAAAAAGAGAAGCCAATTACAGCCCTTGATAACCTCCAACAGTCCCACAGAGATGAATGGAGCAGCAGTGCACATGCTCAGCTGCTGTTCCATTCATAAAGGGGATTGGTGTAGGTCCCTATGGTCAGATGTCCACCAGTCAGAAATTAAATAGGTCCTTAAGGGGTTAAGTGCTAAAGGGTAATATTTATTTAATGTTCTTAAGAATCACCAGGCTAGGTACAGCCATTAGCATTCACATTTTCCCAAAATTGATGGGGAGAACTTGCAAGCGCAATTAGCGCTATTACACAAGTGTTAAAGGCTCTTGTGTGATAGCAGCCTGAGAGGTAATCATGTGCAGATCCTTAATTGCCCCACTGACTGGCCACAAAAGTTTACATAATTGGTGCCCTGCTTGATATTTAATGTATTTTAACAAGATTAATAATATAATGCATATTCAATTAGAGGTAATTCATATAACATTCATAATACATAATATTCCTGCAACAATTTCATCTCAGCCTCATCTTATGCTTCTAAAAGTCTCTGTTGTACCCTACTTTAGGTAAAAAAAAGGTTTGGTACCGTGTTAGTTAAACCAATGGTTGGGAAAAGTACCTCTTCTGGGTGCCCCCTCCCCTTCCTGGGAAGAGATGATGCCATCCCTCGACCCACCCACCCACAGGCGTCCCTATACCCCTTTTCCCGGGAGTACCGTCTCCAAGGACACCCCTCTTGACCCTTTTTCAGAAATTTATACTCCCAAACTCTTCTGTGACCCTGTGACTTGAAGTTGCCCTTCAGTATGAACCCAGAATGGGTGCTTTCCCAATCATTGGTTTAAAGACTTGAAAATTCATACATTGATTTGAAGATATGCTGCCATTCAATAGGTGGCGCTGCAGAGATATTGTTTCATCTTCCTTATTTGCAGGACTGAAGGAGAAATAGCATACAGGCCTGTCACTTCCTAGTACCAATGTACCAAAGATCATAAAACTGTCAAATTCCTTGCCAGTGGACTGATTAAGTATTTACTTCATCTTGTCTGTTGTTATTTTAAGCACAAATTAGTCTCCAATTTCCGTGCCTTTTCATGTGTGTAGATTTGTATTTATGTATGCCCCATCCAGATCTGTTTTATTATGCCTGAGTAGGGATCCTGAGAGGTCCGAAAGCTTGCAGTAACATCATGTATTTTTGTTAGCTATTAAGAGGTATCATATCTACAAGATTACTTGGTTTCTCTTACTGAGAACAATCACATGTTGTACCCTGTTCAGTGTGATATAATGGATCGTGATCTATTGCACTTTAGAGTCATTTGGATTTATATTAACACAATTCCCATTGAAAAGTCACATTTAACTAATCCCCATCGGTGACGTCACCCCGTTTTTGAAGATGGAATGCACGTTTGCGCTCCAAGAAATAGACCTGAGTTTGGACCGCACGTAGCGTTCCATACACCATCCTACGCGGCGCTCTACTTACTGCCCCGCGTGACCGAACAGAGAGATGAACTCTCCTCCCATCTAATTACGTCATACTTTCGCCGTCTGGTACAAGATGGTCCGTAAGTATAGTATGGCTATATATAAGTGTGTTATTGCGAATTGATCTATATATACTTGAAAAGGGCGTTCCAATATGCCGAAACGCGTTGTATTTGAAAATCTGCATTAAAAGATTTTTAGCTTTATCATCATATAAACCTATTGGTCATTTGAATGCAAGCTAAGCTTGTGTCCGAGGAGCGAGGAGAACCTTTACTGTTTATCTGGTCTATGTTGTACCCTGTGTTAACTTTCTCTAGTTTTAATATTGGGAAATATATTTTTTGCTGCTCATAGTATCGTACTCTATGCCGATTTAGTTTTTCTTGCTTTCAAGCAAATTCATTGTTGCGTAATATATTATAGTGAAACTCACAGAGGCAGAGGAATACCGAGAAAGACAAGTCTTTTATTAGAAATATTCACTGAAGATAGATCAAGTAGGAGCGAGAGAGCTATGCAGCAGCACCTTCAGTCTACCATCCAGACTGGAGGTGCTGCTGCATAGCTCTCTCGCTCCTACTTGATCTATCTTTACTGGGTATTTTGCCCTACTAGTAACAGCATTGAATCTCGTGGCTTTAGAATAGATTGGTTACAAGTATCTACTTTTTGGCTTTATTTAAGGCTCGCTGGCTAACCACTATTTTTGGGTGACCGTCTGTCTGCACTGGTTGTGCTTCTAGGCTACTGTCCTTGGTGGTAATTGTCGACCCTTTAGGAGTTTTTGAGAGGGGTGCACGGTCCAAGGGCCCGCATACTACCATCATCATGCCTTGCGGTATCGTTGCACTCGTTCTATGCCAAGCTACGGCAGCCTTGTTTTCCCATATCAGCTAGGGTTATCATACCCATTCTTAGTACAACTCTTCTACAATAATAGGTTCCTGATGAAGTCAGTACTCTGACGGAAACACGTTGAACCAAGAACCAAATACGAATTAAATTTCATTCGTGAATCAACTCATCCACTTCTGGCATTGGTCCAGGATTCTCTTTTGAGAGACTCGTTATACCCATGAGCTGCTTGACCGCAGTTTTGGTCATTAGCCTTGTACCATTGTTGGTTGGCACCAACATATACTAATTTCATGTATAGGTGCCTTCTAGAGATGAGCGAACGTGTTCTTAACGAACACTTACGCACCCGGACACCGGCTTTACCGAGGACTTCAGTGTCCGCGCGTAAAGATTCGGGGGGCGCCGGGGGGCGGGGAGAGGCGCGGCAGCGCGGGCGGCAGCAGCGGGGAATAGGGGGGAGCCCTCTCTCTCTCCCTCTCCCCCCCACTCCCCGCCGCACCCCCCCGCGCTGCCATGGCGACCCCCGAACTTTTTTCGCCCGAGCACGGAATTGCTCGCAAAGTTCGGTGTTCGGGCGAAAAGGGGCGGAGCCGAACACGTTCGCTCATCTTTAGTGCCTTCCTCTCGCTATATGAGCCATTCACTCATATGGGGCTTTTTTTCTCCTAGCATCTTTTATTACTAGCTCAACATAGAGCTGTTCTTGTACATGTATGTTTGTCTATGTCACGTTGTGTCAGTGAGGCACCTTGAGGTTTTAAAGTAATATATTATAGGTGCTAATTTATATATACTACAGTCCTAATGAAAAATCTAAGTCCTATTTTGTACGTTCCGAGCAATTGGTTTAATGTATTTGAACTACGTCAGAAACCTTTTACAGGTCCGTTTTCAATGCATCTAAAATGCCATGTACAGTGGGCCTGCTATTTCACAAAACTCCACAACAGATCTTATAGCAGCTGAACACTTTAATGAAAGATGATCACAGGAATGAAAAAGATGAATACATTTTCAGGCATAGCACACTGCAAACTGGGACAACTTCAGACGAATATATTATTATGATCTATGGCTGCATCCATCAATAAGCCTCCATTTCATAATTCAGCTCTGAATCGACCCAGTTGTGAGAAATTATTTTGGTATTATGGTTCACCGGCTTCCTGATATCCATTGTGCCAGACATCAAGTCACAGGAGCCACTAGAATATACAATAAGCTCACATCCGAAAGCAAAAAACCAGTCTGGTCTCAGAGGAAATATCTCACACAGATTCTAGAGGACATATTTGATCATCAATGATTGGATACATAGATGACGTACTTGATAAATGCCTCTGGAAATATCTTCTTTTCTGGATTAAATAGCACTACAGTGCTGTTAAAGGTAACTACAAGACACCTTTTAAGGGCCTAGTCATAGAAACAATATTTTCTCGCGAGTTTTGTGTGATTTTTTATTAATGGATTCATCCACATGTTTCTCGGCCCCATATAGAACTCACCTATGGGAATGTAGCCTAGCACAAGTGCACTTATTTAGGTACAATTTCTATACAGTAAGGCCTCTTTACACGAGCATCATGGGTTCTTTTAGGCAAACAATTTTTTGATGCGCCTACAGAAATTGCATGTCAAAAGATTTTTTAACGTCAAGATTTCTCCTATGGGAGTCTATGCAAGCCGTCTGGCAAAGGGTGGGGAAGGGAGTTTAACAGCAGCTAGCACTGTTAAACAATGACAGGTGTCTGTAGTGAGGCATTTCAAGTCATTAAAGTTATTTTGCCAAGTCAGGGATTTCGGCAGTGAAGCTCCAATTGTGGAAAGGGCCCGTATCTCCGATAAAACAGTCAACCAGTATAAACCATATATTATCACTTTTAGATTGTTGCCACTGTATATAAGACGTAGATGTGGTAGATTTTTCTGTTGTTACTTGGAGGTCATAGGTTAATATATCCAAGGTAGATAGCATAAGAGTATGTTACCAGTGTCTAATAGTAACTGTACGGTAAAAGACGTCATAAAACTGTCGCATTCCTCAGCTCAGTGGACTGATTTAGTGTTTATCCATCTGCTCAGACTGTCTTGTTTTGTTTTTTTAAGTCTCAAATTTCTGTGTATGAACACTTATTTAGATCAAGAGGGGTGTCCCCCTCCCCTCTGCATCTGAATGTTATAATTATCTGCCATCCAATCTAGTTTCATTCATTAGCCTGACGAAGGGCGCGATATCCCGAAAGCTTGCTGTAACATCGTGTATTTTTGTTAGGCATTAAAAGGTATCATATCTACAAGATTACTTGGTTTTTCTTACTGAAAACAATCACACTTTAAGATATAAGGCAACCTGTGTGTAAGTTATTCATTTTCTGATGACCTTACCAATTCGCTCTTGACTTCTGATATTTAAGTGACAAGAGTCGGTTTCCTGCAAAATGTATACTCTTAAATTAAATTTTATAACCTATAAGGTTAGTTGCAAATATGCATTAAATGTAGAGATGAGCGAACACGTTCGGCCCCGCCCCTTTTTCGCCCGAACACCGAACTTTGCGAACACCTCGGTGTTCGGGCGAAAAAGTTCGGGGGCCGCCGTGGCAGCGCGGGGGGGTGCGGCGGGGAGTGGGGGGGAGAGGGAGAGAGAGAGGGCTCCCCCCTGTTCCCCGCTACTGCCGCCCGCGCCGCCGCGCATCTCCCCGCCCCCCGGCGGCACCCGGACACTTACGCGCGAACACTGCAGTGTTCGCTAAAGCCGGTGTCCGGGTGCGGATGTGTCCGTAACGGACACGTTCGCTCATCTCTAATTAAATGTTATCATAATTGTGGAAATTCTGAATACACTGAAAACCATTCATATTAATCAATTAATAGTACTTTGCTTATCAATTCATGGAATTCAAGATCCCTGATTGATGTCCTTAGATGGGAACCTTAAAAGGGCTGTGCAGGGCTGGAGACACATAGCTGTTTTTATCCCAAAACAGCACCACACTTTTCCATGGGTTGTGTCTGGTATTGCAGCTCAACAAATAGAAAAAAAAGTACTCCTAGAGACACTGGGCTCCAATAGGTTACACCAAACTTTCCTACAAGGCAACAAATGCCCAGAATTAGGTCTACCCTAGCATAAAACATAAATCTTTATTGTAAATAGTACAAAATTAACTAACAGGCATATATGTGGTTAAAAAGGTCAAGGATGCTGGGAGTCCAAGTGTCCAATAACTTCTATTTAGAATGGTTATATTCTATAGTATATTTGTACGTATAGTTAGTATGATACTAGTATCCAAAACTAGACATATAAGAAAAAGGCTCTAGTCTGCAGCACAGGAATCGCTGAGATAATACGTACTACAACTCTCAGCAGTTCTTGCAGTTAAAAGATCAACACAGCCCCCCCTTGCACTGCCGACATGTTTCACCACAGAACGTGGTGTCCTCAGGGTAAAAGGACTATATGCTCTATATCGTAGAGCTCCATTTAAATGCAGGCAGTTGAGATGAAATTCCGCATATAACCTGTTGGATGGATGTGGCGCTGTTTTTGGACGAAAGCAGCCATGTTTTTTTCTAATTCTGGACAGCCCTTTAAACTTCTGTTTACTTCTAAAGGCTGAAAATCTCTCCTGATCATGTGATGGACACATGGGTGCACAGCTCATTATAGTTAAACTAGTTATCGAAGGTATCTCTGAAAGGATAACGATAAAATATAACTTTTTTAAACTAATATTAAAAATCAGGAACTGATCATAGCCAATAGTGATGACATTAGTGTGAAACAAAGTATAAACCCAAAAAAGAACCAAAAACAACACAAAAGAGAAAGAAGGGAGGATGGGAAAACACACCAAGACATGGCTGGATCTCCCTCTGTAGTTGGTTATCCCCAACACGTATACAAAAAATTTGCTCTAATGGATCTAATCGAGAGCAATTTGTGTAATACACACCACGATCCTTAATTTATTAAGTTTTGAGTATTACAGTCATTGGGCCATTGGCATCACATTGATTGATCATGCAGATGAGAGCACAATGTTTATTGGTAAACGCCACTGTGCGAATGCAACCTCATAGGTCATAAAAGACCCCATGCCCATATCACAAGTTCGTGTTAAAATGTCCTATGGCTTAAAATTTGGTTGTATAGTTGTAATTAAACCAAGATCAGTAGGCATAACACACATTCATTGTGATACCCATCTAGTGACATAATAAGCGATAAACTCTTTATATAACATCCATTAATTGACCCAACTTTAATTTATAACAACCGCTATTTGACCCCATGCGCGTTTCAACCAAACGAATGGTATCATCAGGGGTCCTATGTCAGAAAGTACCAGTTTATTTTATTGGTTAATTGATCCTGGGTATCTCATATCCTACAAGCAGTGGTAGTTCATTGACAGTAATGTGGATGCAACCTTTATAACAGTAAGCCCACAATTCTTGCGTAAACCTCAAAAATGTTATAAACAAGGGGACAGGGAATCACCCTGCACCTCCAAATATATGAGGAGTACTCAATGGTTCTACGATCTGGTGTAGGAATACGAGGGTTAGACCCAGAGGTTCCAGGGTCATTTCTTACCTTGGTAAACAGTCTATGCTACACTTACTATCTGACTGCTAAAAGTAACAAAGGAGCTGATTGCCATGAGCCAGATGTAGCTGTTCTTTGCCTGGTGTGGTCAATGACAGCTAGCCTAGCTACTCTGGCTAACTAGTAAAAATCTGTCTAACTGCCCTCTCTTTGCTAAGCCTAAGTTTAAACTGCAGTCAGTCAGTTCTGAAAAGAACTACCAAGGTGTGGAGTTGGATTCCTAGTGTGGAGCCACCCAGCTGTTGCAAAGCGAGTAGCAGAAGAATATCTGCTGATCGTTCAAGGAAATGTCCGCTGCAATTACCGACCACAAGTGCTGAGCTGTCACCAGAAGTGAGACCACCAACAAGTGAAGGTAAAATAGCAACCAGTATCTGTCATTTTATCTTTTATCAGTATCTGTAATTTTGAGTACCATCTCCAGTCCCTCACCAGTCAAAGGAGTTATTTTAACTTCATCACTTTACAGCCTCCCCAAAGGTACTGTGCTAAGAATTTATTCAATGGAGATTTGGTTAACCAGAGTTGCTGCAGGACTAGGTTAAGGCTGATTTCAACACAACGAGAATCACTCAAAATTCGCTCAAAAGATTCTTTTGAGCGAATCTCGTTCTGTCTAAATGCACTGACATCATGCAGTTTTCGTGCATGAGTCATTGATCGCTTACTTCAAGTTTTCTTGAATTGAGCAATCAGCTGTTATCAGCGGAGCAGGCTGTTATCACAGACGGCTGGGCTGATAAGATTCTTCCTGCTGTGTCCTGCTGTGAATTCACAGCGGGGCATGGGAAGTAAGCCCTGAGAACACTACAGCTGTTTGCTTATGCAAAATAGCTGTATTGTTCGGCGAGAGATAGCGGCAGTGTCCCGCTGTGCCTGCATAGCTCAATAGTCCCTACTTAGCTACTATAGAGTATGCAAAGATGATCGCTCAAAACTGTCACTCAAATTGTCGTTTGAGCGTTTTTTGAGTGATCATTTGTCAGTGTAAAAAGGGTATTATTTAGGAAAAGACTCCTATTTGCACACAGCATTTGTGGAGTTATTTACCCCTGGATAGGGTAAACCATTTATTGACTGTGATAATTCTATAACTTGTGCACAATATTAAGGACACCCTATTCATAGATTATAAACTCAGTTATAGCATGAATTGGACATTAGTAAACTGTATTGTATCCAAATAAAACTGTTGTATGTTATTGCCATATTATTCTTTATTGTACATTCAGTAAAGCCTTTCTATCACTCAGCACCTGTCACCATCATACTTAACATCTGTCACCTGTTAACATCCCCAGTAGTTAGATCCCCACCAATCAGAAAGTTATCTCCTATTCCATGGATAAGGAATAACTTTCTGTCTTGGAACAACCCCTTTAGCGGGGCTGGGTGGTGTACAGACAGGAGGGAATTGATGTACGGTCGCACAGCGCCATGGAGAGCTTTGTGGGTGATGAGTTTAAATTTAGTTCTGCAGTCGATGGGAAGCCAATGCAATGTTGGCATAGTGCAGAAGTATCTATGAAACGGCAGCCTAGCTGCTGTGTTTAGTATGGATTGGAGAGGGGAAAGTGTGGTGCAGAGAAGGCCAATGAATAGCGAGTTGCAGTAGTCGAGTCGGGAATGGATGAGGGCAACAATAAGTGTCTTTAGCGTGTCCGTGGTAAGGAACGGACGGATTTTAACAATATTCCTGAGCTGCAGGTGGCAGAGATTGGATGGGGGGGGGGGGGTAAAGGAGAGGTCAGAGTCCAGTGTGACCATAAGGCAGCAGGTGTGCTGTCTGAGGGTTATGATGTGCCAGACACTGGAATAGAGATATTAAAGGGAGGTCGGTTAAAAGGCAGAAAAACGAGAAGGTCAATTTTAGAGAGGTTAAGTTTGAGAAATAGGGAGGACATAGTATTAGACACTGCGGACGGACATGAGAGTAAGTGTATAGTTGGATGTTGTCAGCGCAGAGATGGTATTGGAGGCCAAATTTGTGGATGGTTTGTCCAATTAGGGCTGTGTAGATAGAAAAGAGAAGGGGACCAAGGACAAAGCCCTGGGGGACCCTGACAGCGAGAGAAAGTGGAGAGGAGATAGAGCCAGTGAAGGAGATGCTGAAAGAGCGGTCAGAGGAGGTAAGAGGAGAACCAGGGGAGAGCAGTGTCCATTAGGCCAATAGAGCAGCGCATAGGGTGAAGGAGGTCATGGTCGATAGTGTCAAATGCAGCGGAGAGGTCAAGGAGGATTAGTAGGGTGTAGTCACCTGTTGACTTTGCCATCATCAGGTCATTTGATACTTTTGTGAGGGCGGTTTCGGTCGAGTGTAGAGGCCGGAAACGGGACTGGAGGGGGTCGAGGAGAGAGTTTTCAGAGAAAAAGCGTGTGAGGCGGGAGTAGACCAGGCATTCTAGTAATTTGGAGATCAAGGGGAGGTTTGAGACGAGTCAGTAGCTGGCAGCGTTGGTCGAGTCAAAGGTAGTTTTTTTTAGCAGAGCGGATATGATGGAGTGTTTGAATGAAGAGTGGAAAGTGGCAGAGGTTATGGAGAGGTTGCAAATGGTGGTGAGGTGAGTAATAACAGCCGGGGAGAGGGACCGGAGAAGGTGAGAGTGGAGAGGATTGCTAGGGCAGGTGGTGGGGCAAGCAGCAAAAAGCAACCTGAGACTTTTTCCTCTCATTGGTTCTAACATGGAAAGTGAATGGGTGATGGATGAAGTGCTGAGCAGATTGGGATCGGGGCTAACCGTGCAGTTTTCGTGGATTTCTTTCTGGATGTTGTCAATTTTTTTTGTTTGAAATAGGTGGCTAGTTGTCCAGCACTCAGATCCGTCATGGGAGCCTGTTCTTTGGGGCTGTGCAGGGAGTGAAAGGTGTCAAAGAGTCATTTGGGCTTCAGGGATAGTGAGGAGACAAGAGAGGTGAAATAAACTTGCTTGGCACGGTGAAGGGCTAGGTTAAAAGTTTTAAGCATGAATTTGAAGTGGAGCAAGTCAGCGGGCAGCTTTGATTTTCTCCAGAGCTGTTCAGCGCACATAGAGCACTGCCGGATGAAGCATGTTTGGGACGTGAGCTAAGGTTGCCTAGTCTGCTGTTAAAGGCTCGGATCCCAGGTGGTGCCGCTTCATCCAGGGCATGTCTGAGGGTGGTGTGGTAGTGTTTGGCTGCCAGGATAGGGCAGGGGAGGAGAGAGATGGGGGACAGGGAGGACTGAATGGTCTCGGTAAATTGCTGGGTGCAGACGGTCTGGAGATTCCTAGAGATGCGATAGATAGGAGGGTCATGGGAGATGCTAGGGTGCCTGAGGGAGAGGCAGATGAGGATCTGGGGTCGTTAGTAGGAATATTGAAATCAACAAGGATGCGAGTTGGGATTTCACAGGATAGGAAGTGGGGGAGCCAGGCGGCAAAGTGGAATAGGAACAGGTGGGTGGGACCTGGGGGCTGGTAGATAACTGCGATGCATAGGGAGCAGAGATCTTGAAAGCAAAAAATGAACTCATAAAGCATATCAAAAAGGTTGCCTTAGTTTCAATCATATGTGAACCGAGAGCAAGGCAGGTGGTTTGGTCTCCGCAACCAGAAAGGACGCACACGGGGTGGTCAAGTTAAGAAAAATGTATTTACTACAGGTTAATAAAGGCAAGTTAATGGTAAAAGAACAGGAATAAGGACAAGCAAAATACACAGTATAGTTGGAACAATTCAAGTTAGATTTCACAATATATTCCATGGTTACTATGTCCACCTCCACAGCACGGACACTAAAAGAACAATAGTCCCAAAACTATCACTAACTGACCCTAACTTCACATTTGGGTGCGCACCCCTCTTACCAGTGGTCCGGGTGGACTGCTTACAGTGTTTAGAAGCGCGCGTTGGGGCCCAATGTCGTTCCTTCCTTGTATAGCGAACTGTTCTCTCCTCACGGTTATCACAACATCCGAGGCAATAAGATCCTTCTCAGCAGGCAGGAAAACAAAATGGATGAAATGGGATCCAACAGCAAGTAGCTCAGCACACTAACAGTCCTGCAGAATCCATACACCCCGGTGTGATATAAGCCAGGGTTGTGCAGTTACCGTCCGGTACTCAACAGCACTGCCAGTCTTTAGCTTTGGTGGCAATGTCCACAGCCGCAATGTCAGTATTACTGGTTAGCCACTGGGCACAGTCCTTTCAGCATGGCTCCACTGAACATACGGTCTCTTTACACTCTGTCTGCCTCTGGACTGAATTACACACAGGTTAGCTGCACAGGAAAGTCCTCTAAGATCTCCACACACTCTCAATACAGCACAGACACTTGGTTTTCTCTCTGCAAAGATGGCTGCTGCTCTCTCTGTGTCATCACATCCTGCTTCCTTCTCACACTGGGTCTGCAGACAGGCAGGCTGACCTCATAGGGGTGTGTCCCTCCAGCATCACATTCCCATTGCAGGGGCTGCTGTCTTTAAGGACCAGAATCACAGAAACACTTATACACTCAACTTTAACACAGTTTAAGCAAATAAAACTTGGCACATCAATGGGCTGTATATTAGGACAAGTATATGCACAGAAGCAGCACTCCTATTGCCATAAGGCTGGGACACAGTCTGTATATTACATATTCCCCCCCCCCCGACTTTAAGATTGGCAGTCCCTGCCAATGACTGAATATCCAGAGGGTTGTACTTTTATGCGCAAAGTGGTAGTGTACCGTTGTATGGCAGGCCAAACAAACTCATCCTGCAAATACCGAACGGGGGGGGGGGGGGGTGCCAGCATTTGTCCTAGTGGTCCGTCTAAGGACCTGTGAAATACTCTGGAGCACTTCAGCCATGGGCTGAGAAGTACTAGCAGACTCCACACCAGTGGGGGCACAGGCTGGAGGCTCAGTAGTCACCGGTGGAACATCCTCAGGAGCAAGGATCGGCCAGCAATCATCCTCATCGTCATAGGCCCATTCCACACCACCAGTCTCTGACTGCGGGAGCTCGTTGACGTTGGCAGTTCTGGTACAATTTGTTTCTTCAGAATGACATAGGCGCAGCATATTTCTGCGAAGTACTCGAACACAATCAGCTCCTTCCTTCTGGACTTGGTACACTGGCCCATTGGCATACTTGCGGCAAACAACACGATATGGCATAGCCTCCCATCTGCTTTCCAGCTTACCTTGGGGCTTCTTGACACGCACCAGAACCAGGTCGCCTGGCTGCAATGGTGCTTCTTGCACTGGGGTCTTATCAGAATGAGAATGTTCTCGTAGACGCTGCCGCACCAATCGATGGATCGCCTCAAGTCTCTGCCGATGTGCTCGTACCCAGGAGTTTGGATCCTTTGGAGGGAACCCATCCACATCAGTCAGCTGTAATTCTCCCATGCTTCGCCCAGAACGCCCAAAGAAGAGAGTATAAGGGGAGTACCCTGTTGTAGAATGGACCTGATTATTATAGGCCCAGACCATCTCAGACAAGAACTGAGGCCATTGTAACTTCTTGTCTTCCTCCAGCGTCCGCAGCATCTGTAGCAGAGTTCTGTTGAATCTTTCACAGGCCCCGTTCCCTTGCGGATGGTATGGAGTTGTGTGCGACTTCTTTATTCCATAGATACGTTGAACTTCCTTCACTACATGGCCCTCAAAGCAGGCTCCCTGATCGGAGTGGATGCGTTGAGGACACCCATACACTCGAATGAAATCTTGACACAGAGCCCGAGCTGCTGACTCAGCTGTCTGGTCCTTGGTGGCGGTTACCACTGCAAATTTGGTGAAGTGGTCCACCATTACGAGGCAATACTGATGCCCGCTGTTGGATGGGCCCACCATTAGATAGTCTATCATGACGATTTCCAAAGGTTCCTGGGTCACTATGGTTTGCAGGTGAGCCCTCTCTTCTATTGCCTTATGGATCTCACAAGTTCGACAGCTGCGGCATACTTCTTCCACCATTTGACGGAGACCATGGCAGTAAATCAGACGCTGTAACCAACGAAAGGTCTTCTCGTGACCAAAGTGACCATTCTTGTTGTGAGCCTCCATCGCCAATGAGCGAGCCAGTTCACTAGGCACCACAATTTGGTATCGAACGTTGATTTCAGAAGGTAGATAAACCTTTCGGCATAGAACTCCATTTTTCATCTCCAACTTCTCCCACTGACTCAGAACTGATAATATCTCCCGTGTCAGTCGTTCTCTTTCCTGTCTACAGGGCTTCTTGCCTTCCTCAACAAACTTGATCATCCGTGCCAGCCCCTCATGGGCCTGCTGCATCTGTGCCCATTCCTGTCTTGAGAACAGAAAGGAGCCACTTCAGTCCCTTTCATTTCACACTGATTAGCGGTGGCCAGGGCCTGTGAAAATCTGCTGAAGTCAGGCACCACCACATGCTCTAACTCGTGATCCACATCTCCTGTGGGGGTCTGGGTAGTTACCCTAGAAAGTCCATCAGCATTCTGGTTCTCTGTCTTGGACCGATACTTAATGTGATAATTGAACTTAGACATTCGGGCTATCCACCTCTGCTCTAAAGCCCCAAGCTTGGCATTTTCCAGATGAGCTAATGGGTTGTTGTCAGTCAGTACTAAAACTTCAGCCCCAGTCAAGTATTCAGAGAATTTCTCAGTCATGACCCATACTAGTGCCAACAGCTCCAACTTAAATGAACTATAATTCTCAGGATTTCTTTCAGAATCCCGCAAAGACCGGCTGGCGTAGGCTATAACCCGCTTCTGGCCATCCTGAACCTGGGAAAGCACTGCTCCAAGACCATACAGGCTCGCATCCGTATATAGCTGGAACGGTAAGTGGTAATCAGCGTACGCCAAGATTGGGGTCGTTGTCAGAGCATCCCTCAATTCCCGGAAGGCTTTTTCCTGTTTAGTTCCCCATTTCACAGTCCGGTTCTTCGGACCACCGGATGTGCCCCGTAGGAGGGCATTTAGTGGTGCTGCTACCCTGGCAAAATCCTTAATAAACCGTCGATAGTAACCGGCTACTCCAAGAAACGCCCTCACTTCTCGCAGGGTAGTTGGTGTCGGCCAATCCTGAATAGCCGCTATCTTGTCCCTCGACGGTCTCACCCCTTCTCCTGATACGCGATGACCCAAGTAATCAATTTCAGATTGGAACAACCGACATTTGCTGGGTTTTAATTTGAGCCCATGTTCCCGCAATCGTCAAAATACTTGACCCAGTTGGTAGAGATGGTCTTCAAAAGTTGCAGAATACACTATAATGTCATCCAAGTAGATGAGAGTGAACGCAAAGCTGAAGTCACCGAGACATTTCTCCATCAATCTCTGGAACGTTCCGGGTGCATTTGTCAGCCCAAAGGCCATCCGGTTAAATTCATATAGTCCCATGGGCAAGATGAAAGCTGTCTTCTCCTTGTCTTTCTCAGCCATCGGCACCTGCCAATATCCACTAGCCAGATCTAGTGAGGAGAAGTACCGAGCTCTCCCTAGCGCCGAGAGGGACTCCTCAATCCGGGGTAAGGGGTAGGAATCTCTCACGGTGCAGGCATTTAACTTCCGATAGTCTACACAAAACCGAAGAGACCCATCCTTTTTTTTTACTAACACCACTGGAGCTGCCCAGGGACTTTGGCTTTCTCGGATGATCCCACCTTGCAGCATCTTAGTCAACAGTTCTTTCACTTCCTGATACAACCGTGGAGGAATTTGTCGGTAGCGCTCTCTAATTGGAGGGGTGTCTCCTGTGGGAATCTCATGGCAAACCCCAGTTGTACATCCAAAATCTTCAGCGTAACGTGTGAAAGTGGCTCTGTTTTCCCACAACAGCTCATCTATCTTCTGGACCTGTTTTGGAGAACACGAATAAGTCTCCATCTTCATCTGTTCTCGAATTGCACAGCCATTCCATTCAGAGGAGGGATCCTCACCTTCTCCCATAGACACGGTTATGGTCCACTCATCTCTTTCAGCTGGCTTCAGATGCATCGGCTTTACGTTCTTTACTTCTTCCGGAGTTACATAGATGTTAGCCAGCATCCTTCCTGGTGTCAGATCTACACTCTGGTCCTGGGTGTTTACACATCAGAGTGGTACTCTCCCATTGCGAACTATTGCCAAGGAAAGGGCTACTAGCGGATCAACACCTCCTTCGGCTGCTGGCAGTGGTTCTACCAAGACAGCTATGCCTTCTAATTTCCGACAGGTGCCTACAGGCATGGACACTATCATCTCCCGACGGGGTGGCAGTGTAACTTTTGTATGCATAGGGACAGAAATTCGTGCCAGAGGACACTGTGCATCCGAGCTTTCCTGTAAGCCACATATTCGGATCAGCCGCTGGAACGCCGATCGAGTAGGCCGATGGGTGGTAGTTTGTTTCCAATAACCATGACCTTTCTTTTCAAAGAGGATCTGATCCAATTCTTTTAGCACATTCATCCCCAAAATGACAGGGGCCTTTACTTCATGTGGCTCCTGTACCACCACAATGCCTTTCTTACCTAGATCTTGACCACATAACCGGACATTCATCCAGGTCACTCCCACTACTGGGACTGGTAACTGGTTGGCTGCGACCACTCGTACGAATGTATGGGGTTCATATTTCACATGTTGTCGGAAGTACCGTTCATAACAATCTCTACTCAAAGTCGTTACTTGAGAACCCGTGTCAATCATCCCGATAACCGGAATACCTTCTAATTCCATTTGGATGACAGGACTTGCAGCAATTAGGTCATCATCAGGGCATTTTCCCCACATAATCTCCTTCTCAGTCTCCCCTACTGCGTGCCCTACAGGAGCAGGGGACCTTAGTTTAACGGCAGTCTCTCATAAGCTTGTCGCTGGTCTGGACATCTGGCAGCAACGTGGCCCATCCATCCACACTCCCAGCAACGTATTTCCCATCGTTCTGGACATCGATTTGGGCCCCTTCGGTAAGCCCCTTCGGTTTCTCCTGAGCGCTATACTAAATTATTGGGACCCCTTCGGTAGGTCCTGTTCTCATCCCTCCAGCGGGGTTGTGGGTGGTTCTGACCTTCTTGGTGTGGACGGCCCACTCCTTCATCTCTAGTTCTCTGGAAGTCTGCAATTCTCATAGAGTTTTCATCACAACAGGTTTGCAAGCGTTCCATTTGCTCTTGCAATTTCTGCATTACTGTTAGAATTTCTTTAGCTGGCACTCTTTCTACTGTTTCTAGGCTGGAGCTAGCCCCCTGCGACAAAGTGACTCCAACTGCGGTCTGGGGCTTTGGGACAATACTATTGGCACGTGAGATGGCCTCTACCTGCACGTCATGAAATTTAGCATTAGTCTCTCGTCGTATAAAGTCCTGCATAGCAACAGTCAAACTGCCGTCGCGGATCCCCAGAACAAACTGGTCACGGAGAGTCCGATCAGGTTACAGAAGGCCGGTGAGCCTCTTTCCTTCCCTTGAATATCTCTGATCAGTTCTTGTAGGGCATTTGCATATTGGGGGAGACTTTCATTCTCCTGTTGCACTCTCTGGAAGAATCGAGCCTGCAGGGATCCCAGCAATGCTGTTTCTCCATAGATGGTTTCTAGAATCTGTACCACTTGCTCAAATGTCTGCCTTTGATCGAATGGCCTTAATATCACTGTGGTCTTAGCATCACCTTGTAAAGTCAATATTGCTAGCTCTACTAGTACTTCTGGTGCGGTCTGGTACATTCGCTGTACCATTGTTATCTGCTCCACCCACATACTCACAGACATATTATTGCCATCAAATTTAACTAACTGACTCACTATAGCTCCTGCTGGCATTCCTCCTCTGGCACCATCCCCTCTAACTGGTGCATTGCCGTCCATTCTGGAAAGCGGATCCTGCCGACTAACGCCAATTTGTGAACCAAGAGCAAGCAAAAAATGAACTCATAGAGCATATCAAAAAGGTTGCCTTAGTTTCAATCATATGTGAACCGAGAGCAAGGCAGGTGGTTTGGTCTCCGCAACCAGAAAGGACGCACACGGGGTGGTCAAGTTAAGAAAAATGTATTTACTACAGGTTAATAAAGGCAAGTTAATGGTAAAAGAACAGGAATAAGGACAAGCACAATACACAGTATAGTTGGAACAATTCAAGTTAGATTTCACAATATATTCCACGTTTACTATGTCCACCTCCACAGCACGGACACTGAAAGAACAATAGTCCCAAAACTATCCCTAACTGACCCTAACTTCACATTTGGGTGCGCACCCCTCTTACCAGTGGTCCGGGTGGACTGCTTACAGTTTGTAGAAGCGCGCGTTGGGGCCCAATGTCGTTCCTTCCTTGTATAGCGAAGTGTCCTCTCCTCACGGTTATCACAACATCCGAGGCAATAAGATCCTTCTCAGCAGGCAGGAAAACAAAATGGATGAAATGGGATCCAACAGCAAGTAGCTCAGCACACTGACAGTCCTGCAGAATCCATACACCCCGGTGTGATATAAGCCAGGGTTGTGCAGTTACCGTCCGGTACTCAACAGCACTGCCAGTCTTTGGCTTTGGTGGCAATGTCCACAGCCACAATGTCAGTATTACTGGTTAGCCACTGGGCACAGTCCTTTCAGCATGGCTCCACTGAACATACGGTCTCTTTACACTCTGTCTGCCTCTGGACTGAATTACACACAGGTTAGCTGCACAGGAAAGTCCTCTAAGATCTCCACACACTCTCCATGCAGCACAGACACTTGGTTCTCTCTCTGCAAAGATGGCTGCTGCTCTCTCTGTGTCGTCACATCCTGCTTCCTTCTCATACTGGGTCTGCAGACAGGCAGGCTGACCTCATAGGGGTGTGTCCCTCCAGTATCACATTCCCATTGCAGGGGCTGCTGTCTTTAAGGACCAGAATCACAGAAACACATATACACTCAACTTTAACACAGTTTAAACAAATGAAACTTGGCACATCATTGGGCTGTATATTAGGACAAGTATATGCACAGAAGCAGCACTCCTATTGCCATAAGGCTGCATACACTGAAACCAGAATACCCTTTATATAATAATGAGAGGTGCTATTTTGTTAATTAGGGAAGAATAATCACAAGTAACTATCAGCTTTACAGTCAATCCACAGGTGCATTATGAATTGGTTGCAAAATAGCATAAACTGCAAATAGGTCTAACTGAGTTAATATGCAATAAAATCAGTACACTATACAATGCACAGTCTGCCAGGAGATAATCATAATTTCACATCATTTCATGCTGATATAGAATCCTAAACTGAGTGTGTTGTAACCTATTGTTAAATGCATTAACCTCAGTTGAATCAGTCAAATTCCACTATAAATTCTTCAAGGATGTTGGAATGCAGTTGGACTTTTCTGTATGGTTTCTTGTGCAGAGATTAGGATAGACAGAATACAATTATTAGCCTTACCAAGCATGAAAATACACGAATGCCCACACGTTCTCTCCGAGGCACATCTGAGCTACTGAAATGACCAATAATTGTATTTGTGACGATTGGTTGTCTAAGAACACGCCTTGTAATTTCATTAACTGGTATATCTGGAGTGAAAATGTTAAGGAAATTCAGGCTAAATTGGCTAATAGCTCTTAAAATGTCATCAAGGGAAAAGGATTAGATAAACAGCTGCATAACAGAAGGAAGAACCTTTATTCTTTAGTGCAGAGACTCAAATTGCACAGTATCATTCTGTTGGCTTCTTGATTTCAATATGATTTGTCTTTGGAGAATCCTTTATTTAGATACTGTAGCATTGGAATTGTAAAAAGAAAACCGAAAGATGAAATCTAAGGACACAGATTCCCTTGGTGGCACTCATTATTAGATTACCTACTGATAAGACCTCACAAAGAGTGTTATAAAAGTTCATATTCCATGACCATGTTCTTCTAGAATGATATGAAAGGCCAAATAAAAATGTATAATTAAAGGGAACCAGTCACGCTGTATATGCAGTCATGTGGGCCACTGGCGTAACTGTAGAGGATGCAGGGGATGCGGTTGCACAGGGGCCCAGGAGCCTTAGGGGGCCCATAAGGCCTCTCCACTCCATATAGGGAGCCCAGTACTATGAATAAAGCATTATAGTTGGGGGCCCTGTTACAGATTTTGCATTGGGGCCCAGGAGCTTCAAGTTACGCCTCTGATATGGGCAGCAGGTTGCAAAGCAGAAGGAACTGAGCAGATTGATATATCATTTTGAGGGGAAAGATTAGAAGTAGTTTATTGATTTATATCCCTGCTTTTTCTGGGCTCAGGAGTCCAGTGGACGGTCTTATGTTATCAGGGAGTGACAGCGATCTATGTATGCACAGTCATAATGAGGGACAAAAACTGGAACATGACACAACTTTCTGGTGTAAAGAAACTCGAGGAACAGGAAATAAGTTTTGCTTAATAATGAACCAGCCATCCTCCTCCTCCTCCATCATCTTCGATCCTTGGGAGGGTTTGGGTCAAGGTTGAGGTTGCATTACGGGTGTGTGATCTATAACCTTGTCTGTAGGAGGAGCACTAAGCATTCACCGCTACCAGTGTGCCCTCCAGCATTACTGAGCAAGGAGTTATTTGTCCCTAAATGTATATTTATTGCTGGTCTATTATTCAATCAAAGAGAAGACAGGTTTACCTTTCCTATGTTTTCACCAAAAAGTTGTGCCGCATACTAGTTTTTGTCTCTCATTGATCATTATCATTCCTACTTTTCACTGTTGTGTTATCCTGGATCAGCAACACTTCTGTAAATACCTTCACAGCTATCCTTTCACCTGCTCATTTGGACATGTGCCATTAAGTTTGCCCTCCACTTTAAAATTGTCTTTTGCAGAATCACTAATAGAACCACCCACTGGACTTCTAAACCCAAAAAGTGCAAGTATATAACCGAATAAACTCTAGGTTAGGTTGCATTTACATGGGATGACTATGGGGAGGTTAAGTGCCAGACATTCGTCCTAAAGACTATTGCTACTGTGATTTTACATAGGTAAGCCCATTAATAAACCTGATAGAGATTCAGGATCGGGTAGAGTAGTTGGCTGCTGATACGTATTGTATGCAGTTTCCCTCCAACCATGCTAACAAAGTCTACTAAAAACAGAAGTCATAAAGTTATCAAGCCTGAACTAAATGTCTGCCAATTTAGCTATCCCTATATGTGACAATCATGAATAGTGATCATGTAGCTTTGGTTGTATAATTCTTCATACCCAAACCATACTTTCATCTCAAGACCCAAACCCTCTACCGGTAATTCTAATAAAAATTGGCCAACCAGCACACCAGTCAACCTCCGTATGATTCTATTCTAGATGTTTCTATTACAATTGTATACATTTACTAAGCCATTGTCAGCACATAAGAGTCAGTTGACATTGAAGTATCAATTCGTAGTTATAGCATATTTTCATTATTTCTCAAAAAGTTTTTAACGTGATGATAGACCAACACTATCCAAAGTATGAATGTCTGGTTTATTACAGAAACAAGAAAAATGGGCAAATATTAAAAGTGATTTTTAATAGAGAAAGCAGAAGGGAATATTTTATGCTTCCAACATGACAAGATTTTATTGATTTGTAAATGAAGAATATGTCCCTGAATGGGTGTAGAAGAAAGGATGAAGGATTAAGCTGTCTTCTAGCAGGAGTTACTGAAGTGTAGACAGCGGTGGGACTGATAATATCAGGCCAGCGTCATACGAGAGAATAAAGAAAGAAGAAACATGTTGATTATAGTCATTTGTAGAAACTTTATGCCTACATGTTATGGAGGCCCATTCTCCTTGTCGGCAATCATATTTAGCAACTTAAGGAAGCGAGTATTGCCCTTAGCGAGCACCTGCCCGCTTGTCTCAAAAGATTTGGGTGCCGGCAAGGGGCAGGGAGCGGCGGGGGAGAACGGGGAGGAACGGGGGGCGATCTCTCTCTCACTCTCTCCCCCCTCCCGCTCCCCCCTGCTCACTCCCGCAACTCACCGGTCTCCCCTGCTGGCACGCGAATCTTTTGAGACGAGCGGGCAGGTACTCGCATAAGGCACTACTCGCTCGAGTAGTTTGCCTTAGCGAGTAGCTCGCTCATCTCTAGACGCGTCCCTTTTTTTTAACTTCTGCTTTTATTTTTTCCTCTCCACTTTCAAAAAATAATAACTCTTTCATTTATCCATTAACGTAGCTGTCTGAGGACTTGTTTTTTGCAGGGTGATTTGTATTTTTCAATGGTATTATTTAAGGTACCATATAATGTAATGAAAAACTTTTACAAATTTGTACGTGGAGTGAAATGGAAAAAAAACCCTCTGACATCTATGAGAGGTCTTGTTTTTATGGAGTACACTCTGCAGCAAAATGACATGATAACTTTATTTTGTGGGTTGGTACAATGACGACAATACCAAATTTATATGTTTTTTCTGTTTTGCTATACTACTTTTCAAAAATGAAATATCTTTGGAAAAGCATAAAATAATTTTCTGCCACCATCTGCTGACAACCGTAACTTTTTTTTATGATATTGTTGTGTGGGAGATTTTACTGCCCTGTATTTCCTATTGGTACCATTCTGCAGTACATACAACTTTTTGATCGCTTTTTATTAAAATTTTTCTTGAGACAGGGTGACAAAAAAGCGCAATTCTGGTGTTGTGTATTATAAATATAGGAAAAGCTTGGTTTTTTTTTACCTTTAATACCTTTTTTTTCCTAATAATTAGTAAAACTATTTTTAAACTAAGCTATAATTTTTTTAGGCCCTATAGTATTACATTATACCATGACCTGACAGGCATTCTATCAAGCCACAGCACAGACATGGCTTAATAGGCAATCAGCCTTGGCAGCACTGGGGGCCTTCAGAAGGACCCAGACTGCTATGGCAACTGAACAGCATCTCATAATCTCTTCTTAAGGGAACCTTTCATAACTCTGCAAAACCAATCGGGGAATGTAAGTGCTGCTGTCAGAACTGCCAGTGGCATTTACAGGGTTAACAGCCACAATGAACATTAATACTGATTACTGCTGTTGACAGAGGGTTACAGCTGTGAGAGACAGCCAGAACCCACATTGCATGGAGCGGGATTGGTTCCTGTTCCTCCTCCATATAGACCCCAAATGCAGAGGACATACATTTACGTTGCAGTTAATGGGTTAAAGGCCCTGGACACCTCTGGAGGGCAATTTTTCCCTTAAATGGATGTATTTTGAGCTGACAAACATTTTGGCAAATTTTTAATTAAAGATTTTGCACTGGTTTTGTCTTCTGTAGCTTCTGCATATCACTTTATATATAGACATGCAGTCTAAGTCTATCTATGGGAGACCAATCAGTGAGGCTGGACTGATGGCTTGGTTTTCAGCCCTTATATTTCTGCTCATCTGTGACCAAAACAAAAATGTATCTTTTTCATCCCTACCAAAGATAAAACTTGTGCACTGTGATCTATCAGCTGATTGGTGGGCGTGCCAGTACTTTGAACCCCAAAAATGTAACATTGATATACTGAGAATAGGTCATCATTATCTATGTCTTGGAAACCCCTTAAAACCCCCCAACAGATTACCTCAAGCTCTGTTAATTGAATAGGAAAGAAATGCTATCTTTTCTCCATAGGGAGAGCACCTAGACGGTGAGTGAGGAGTCTCAAAAGGCCATTCTTGCTGCTCTGGGTAATATGCAAACAAGAGATGGAATAATACCTCCACAGTGCCACCCATTGGAAGGCAGCATTTCTTTAAGCCAAAGTTAGACTCTTTATACAAGCCTTGTAACAATGACTGGGAGTTAAAAGTAAAGCCAGACTCCATGCACAGACAGCTGTTTCAGGGGATTTGCCCTGCATCAGTGTATAAAGAGTCTAACTTTAAAAAGCGACCAAAAGTGTGGCTGCAGCCACAATCTAACCAAAGCTATGGCTGTTTAAAGTGAGAGCTGTTATATTGAATTGAAAGCTTTCACTTCAGTCTATGTGCACAGCAGAAAAGGGGCAGTAGAGGATAAGCAGGCAGCAGAGAGCAATCTGTCCTCTGTCCCAGGGAAGGGGTAAGATGGATTTTTGTTAATGTTATCACCACTCTTTATCAGATAACATATTTGGTATCTCATTTTCACAAATAGGGATCTTTTTTCCCAGAAAAGTAGAAGATTAGCATTTGCTCATCTAATCCCTTCTCTATGCTATTTAAAGCCATAGATTCTGCGGTCATTGCTGACCACAGCATCTAAAGGCTCTTTTACACGGGACAATTATCGCAGGTAGTTGTTCAAAACCCCGCACTCCCATATAAAGCTATCATGTCATTTTTGTTGCAGTTTGTGGGCCGTAGAAACAAGACGCACCGAAAGATGGCAACATTTTTTTTTCCGTTTTACTCCACTTAGAAGTTTTTCAAAGTTTTTTAGTACATCATATAATACATTAAATAGTACCATTGAAAAAAATACAACACGTCCCGCAAAAAACAAGCCGTGATACAGCGATGTCGATGGATAAATAAAGGAGTTACGATTTTTTTTTTTAAACGAAAATGCTCAGTCACTATGGGGTTAAATGAAAATGGGACGTGCCGCTATTAATCCATTTTACCAGTATAATCAGCAGGTTTTAATTTTACAGAAACATATCAACTACTTTGTGCTACGAAAATTTTTTCAAAATTTGTTTGCACAGTGTTAGTGTTCCCTTTTGCTCCTTTGAATGATTTTGTAAATGATAATCGTTCCGTCTAAAAGCACCCTTAGGGCTCAAACTGATGGGCGTAAGTTTGTCCTGTTATGCCACATAACAGGACGAAACGAAACCATGGATTTCAATAGTTTCATTTTCACTATCGAGATTCTCAGGCGTCAATGCTATGCCCAAGAAAAGATAGGACTTGCTCTATCCTTCTCGCACCTAGTTAATATCAAAGATAGGGCAAGTCCTATCTTTCAAATTTTTTTTTCTAACTCGTGCGGAATAGCGCAGAGTTTGAAAGCTAAAAATAAAAAGATTTTACCTTGTTCATGTGCAACTACGCTCCATAGCAGCCAGTGTAGCTGCACATATGTCCGTGTGAAGAAGCCCTTAGGGTGCCTACCCACTTGCGATTTTTTTTCCTGTGATGTTTTGCGTTTTTTCTCAAGAGCAATTAGTATAGAATGTGTTCTTGTCCATCTGGGTTTTTTTTCCGTTTCGTGGGGTTTTTTCACATAGGAACTGTCAGTTGCATATGTCTCCTTATTTTTCTCTTAATGCACCCATGATTGTCAATAGAGGGCTGCAAAAAACGCGCAAAAAATGCCGCGAAAAACGCCACGTTTTTCACGCGCGAAAATCGACAACACAAGTGGGTAGGCGCCCTTATTGATAAATTAGGTCTTACGGTGTTCTATAGGACAAGCAAATGCCACCAATTTTATTTCTAGTTTTCTCAATCCTTCACTCTGCAAACACCAGGAACCATGAAGAATACTAATAAAGTACAGCAAGTTCTATTTTAAGAATGTGGACACGGTCAGGTCACAGCATTCCCTTGGTATCCAGAGGCATTTACAATTTATTACTTCTGCAGTATACACAGCACAAGATGCACAGGAAAGGTGAAGTCTGCTGCTCGCAATAACTTACATCGGCCCCATCATCCTCTCCGGCTCCTCTTTATGTCTGCATATACTGAAGACATTTACTCAACGGATTGTTTATTTCTATAGAAAACACTGTCGCTAATTTTAATTTTATATATCACTTTTGAGCATTTAAGACTTGCATTACCTTAAGTTATTGCAGTACTGTATAGTCATTGTAAGGCTAAATTTAGAAAGCACACAAATAACTTATTTCTATGACTTGCATTAGTCTATAAAACAAGCAGTTTACAAAATTATACTTTATAATTATTATGATTTTACAAGACTTTATGAAGAGTTTAGTATAACTGTGGAAATATAAAAAGACATGCAGTAAATGGTCTATTTGATCAAATAAAGTAAGACCGGTTTCACATCTGTGTTGGAACCTGTGTTCGGAGGTTCCGTCTCGGAACCGGCTCAAAATGCATGCAGCATTTTTTCTTCTATCCAAGTGTCGGTAAGCTGGGCAGAAACCAAATGGACCCCATTATAGTCAATGGGGTCCGTCCGACGCTGTTCAGTTCCAACTAGAGACGGAGCCGTTCAGCCAAGAGGAATCCCTTCACCTGCTCACTGAACAGAGCAGGAAAGCAGAACCCCGAGAGCAGATGTGAAACCACCCTAACACATGCCCAGGAGAAATGAACACAGCATTGGTGATCAAGAACCATGGAGGGTCAAAATTCATATGCATCCACCATTTTTAAGGACTATGTTTTTTATTGATTTTATTCTTTCTACTTCAATAAAACAAAAACTTTTACCCAGTGCTGCCAGACTTCATTCATTCAATGGCTTCCTAGTCCAGGGAATTGCCCTAGTTATTGCCACTCTAGTCCCGGAAGCTCCTGCAGTGGTTATGTGTCATCTATTGCTCACGTGACCACTGCAGCTAATCACTGGCTTCAGTGGTTACTTGACATTCACGGCAGTTTCTCTGTTGAGGTCAGTGGTTGTCTGAGCAGTGATATGAGCAATAAATGGCACATAGAGACTGGATAAGTTTTTGGGATTGGAGAGGTGAAAAGTGGGGTGGCTGAGCTGGACTGGTTACCATTTAACGGGAGAGTAGTGCTTGTTTTTTCTTTCATTTTTAGATTTTTTTTAGTCTAGGAAAAACATCTTCATAAGCAGCCCTAACACAGAACCTCCCAACTGGAGGTTTCAATGCAGATGGAAAAACTGTCCTAGTGGTACCTCAACGCGACCATCGGAGGCGTTGGATTCCAATGCATTCATTCACATTGGCGAATTTGCGGCATGTAAAAATGTTTTACTATTAAAAAAAATAGAACATACGCGACCAAAATCAGCAGGCGCTTTTACGCATGGCCGGAAAAGATAGTTCTGGATCTATCTTTCGACCGATATATAGTGGCGGTCCCATGGACTCCTATGGGAGCTGGGAAAAAAAGGTAGGTGGAGGAAATTTAGCAGTGTCCAATGCTGCAAAAAGCTTACAGGTGCCTCTATATAGGTGTTTGAAGTCCTTCAGAGGATTTATGCCTAGCAAGGACTTTGTAGGCTGTGGCGTATTTTTTCGCTAATACGTCACGCCCAGCCATGTGAATGGATGAGAAAACGCTAATTAAAGGGCTTGTCCCGCGGCAGCAAGTGGGTCTATACACTTCTGTATGGCCATATTAATGCACTTTGTAATATACATTGTGCATTAATTATGAGCCATACAGAAGTTATCAAAAGTTTTATACTTACCTGCTCCGTTGCTGGCGTCCTCGTCTCCATGGTGCCGACTAATTTTCGGCCTCCGATGGCCAAATTAGCCGCGCTTGCGCAGTCCGGGTCTTCTGCTTTCTTCAATGGAGCCTCTCGTGCAGGATGCCGGCTCCGTGTAGCTCCGCCCTGTCACGTGCCGATTCCAGCCAATCAGGAGGCTGGAATCGGCAATGGACCGCACAGAAGAGCTGCGGTCCACGGAGGAAGAAGATCCCGGCGGCCATCTTCACCGGTAAGTATAGAAGTCACCAGAGCGCGGGGATTCAGGTAAGCGCTGTGCTGTTTTTTTTTTAAGTCCCTGCATCGGGGTTGTCTCGCGCCGAACGGGGGGGGGGGGGTTGAAAAAAAAAAAAAACGTTTCGGCGCGGGACAACCCCTTTAAGCTCGGGACTCGTTTGTGGAAAATTGTCCATTCATACCAATTAACGTCGCGTTTGAGTGAATGTAAAAACGCATATGCATATAAAAGAGCTGCTATCAACATACATAATCAAATTCCATTGTTACAAAATAACCTTATAGCACATAAGAACTTAATCAATTGTATTCATGACCATCACTCATCTACCAATACGCCATTTTCTTACAATATTTAATGTGAACGTGTATTTCAATTAAGCATTGTTCCAGCTGCTAAAAAAAAATCATATTGAAGTCCAATGTGAATCTCTGACCCATACTCTTAATAGTATACATATATCCGTCATAAAGTATTAATAACTAGCAGAGAAATACACGACACTCCAGCGTATTCGGGGTGCTTGATGTAGGTTACCAACCCAGATCAAGATATACATGGAAAACTTTGCACTTTCCAAAAAGTTATTCAAAACTTTGTACTCACAAAAACATTGGATAGTCCACAAATAGGTGATTGCTTTCGGTTATAGAACCGTTATCACCCCAACAGATTGTCTAGTATGTCATACTATGGGCAAAGTCTTACTGGGCAGTAGTTGGTGGGGGCGCTATAACAACCATATGGAGGCACTGGGCATTCACCTATTTGTGGATTGTCCAATATTTTTGTGAAAACAAATTCTTGCATGAACTTTTGTAGAGTGCAGAGTTTTCTATGCAAGTCATGAGGCATTTTCTTCTATACATGTGCTTTTATGTTGCTCTTAGCCACCCATCAAATCACTTCTGGTACTTTTTCGTTCAGCATCAATAAAACCAAGAGAAATGCAATCAAATATTTTTATGTTAATGACATACTAGTTCTTTATACTACTACTGTACCTCAAGTGGTGATGTTTGAAATTACAATATTATATAAGGGATAATGTAAATTACTACATAAGATTATTAGCCACCATTGAGTGTGATAATAAGGAGGAAGTTCAGTCTTCCGTATTTGTGAAACATTGCTTTACATTCAAGTGCTGGTGACATTCCACCATATTCCACCTGCAACTTTGCATCCGTAATAATGTTGAGCAAACCAAACAGTTGAACCGTGTTTCAGGTCGAACTTTGATAAGTTTGGTTCATGGAGAACCCGAATCTTGGGTGGTTCATCTCGGCTGAACCCAAGAATGGCTCTTAGACATTGTTGTACACCAGCTTTAGGGGTACTGGTGAAGGACCAGCTCAGTTGGACCAAACTGAACTTTTTGCTGAAAACTGGCGAATCGCAGAAGCAAACTTTTCAATAGATCACGCATCACTAGTCCGCAATACAAATGTGTCCTGGTCTGACAGCAGGACTATTGACCCAAACTCTGAGCATCATAAGAATATGTTCGTATTGTGGTTGCAAAAACATGGCTGAAATATGGTGATGTGTCACTGGCCGAAAGCTGGCCATACACTTTAAATAGCTGTTAGCCAAACAAAGAGTTTTTTCTCTTAAATCTCCCCCCCCCCCCCCCCACACACACCTTTACTTGCATGTGTTGCTCAGCTGAGCATGAATTTGTCCTGAATGGGGAGAGGTAAGTAAGCAGTGTCAGACACCTCTGGTGCTGGCTTACATTCCCTGAGAACAAAAGGATCATGTATGTTCAACTCCAACAGCCTACTCCTTCCTGTTGAGAAGGAAAAGTTGTGACACTCCCATTTTCATTACAAAATTGGGCGATCTCACCAAAATCAGTGGGTTCAGCCATCATAGCAAAGTGGATAAGGATTTATATGCAGGTCATATATCAGACTGCGTAGATAATGCTTATTAACAACATACATATGGTACACAATGCTTTTTACTTTCACAATGTTTAGATGATATGAAATTAATTCTTACCTGGGTTTTCATCTAACTTCCCAATTGTTTCAATCTGTTCAACTAAGTCATTGGAGTTCCACTGACTCATCCCAATAAGGATGGCACTTTTCCCTTCCACAATCTCCTCTGCAACAATAAAACAAATATTGCTGTTAGCAGACATCTAAAAAAAAATATGTCCATCCAGTTCAGCCTATTACCTTCCAATGTAGCAAAAGCCAATTTTCCACAATTAAAAGGAAAAAAAATTCTTCCTGACTCCAATCTGAGAATCGGAATAATCCCCGGATCAATAACCCTTTTGAAGTTAATAATGATTATAACATATAATATTGTATCACTCAAGAAAGGCGTCCAGGCCCTTTTAAACTCTTTTAGTGAATTTGCCATCACCATGTCCTTAGGCAGAGAGTTCCATAATCTCACTGCTCTTACAGTAAAGAACCCCCTTCCATGTCTGTGTGGTTGAAGTTTATTTGGAACTATATATATTTTATACAGAGCTGCAAAACCGCTGCTTCTCTTTACGTAGTGATAGAGATGAACTGTCAGGTTGACCAACAATTGCAGCTCTATCTACCCATTTATTCCCAGTATTCCACTGATCCTGCTAGTTTTTTTTTTCTCCCTGCCTTCCCATCCCTGAGCAATCAGTGCCATTAGATTTGGCAAACATAATATACATATGAGGTCATATACAGTCAAGATGCGCTCACCAGCCTGAGTTTCCAAGGAGGAGTGAATCAGTCACTGGGAACTGATGCTGGTGACCACCCTGTTAGGTACAGCAGACAGGTCTGCTTCTCTGCAATGTCTGCTATCTGAGTTTGCATTTATTTTGCTTCAGCATCTCTGGAGTTAACACTTCCTGACTCCTCCACCCAGCTGGAGGCTGTTTGGCAATCACTCCACTATATAGCTTCCCCAGTTCTGGTATCCAGTGCTTCCGGGTTTCTGTTATTCCTATGACGGCTTGTGGCTACTGCTCCTGCAGTTTCCCCTGTGGCAACCTATCTCCAGTCTGCACCTGCTCACATCCTCGGCTCCAGTCCCTGCTTAGTATGACTTCTTCCTGTTGTAGGGCTTTGACAGGGTTATTCAGCTCCCGGGTTCCTGCTTGGGGCCGTCCTTGTCAGGACGATTGCTCCGCTTATGTTAGGCAGGGACTTACTATTCCTCACCAGCCAGGGCTAGCTCCGTCCTAGTTTTTATCTCGTACCCAGCAATGTGCTGAGTAGTGAGCGTCTGTTCTCTAGGTCAGCTGTCACTTCTGCCGGGTGTTTTCCCGACACAGTGGTTCCATACTCGCAGACGTAACTCACACCCTTCAGCAGATTCTCACATCATAAAAGTTTGGCAACCTGCAGGCATCACTAGGGGGAGCATAGGAACTTATTACATACATTTATTATTAAGCTCAGTGAGAGTTGTATAAATCTGTGTAGTAAGGCCCCTTCATTGGTGCATGCAGATAGAAAGTATTTTATAATATAATTCTATGGCTGTGGGAAAGCTAGTAGGAAATCTGAAGCTCTGAAAAATGGTGCTCAGCCACTATAAAGATATATTATTAAATGAATCATGTTAATTAGATGTTCATGTATTAATTATCTTATTTGCATGTTGTATTAAGGCATTCATACATAATGTAGCTGTTCCCATGAAACAATGATGAGACCAGCTGCAGCAAATAAATTAGTGGTATAATCCAAAAGTGCTTACCACAACTCGGTGCAGCGTGTTCAGGCACCCTTAGTGTTCACAAGTCGTAATTAGAATGAAAAGCCATTACAAATAATCTAACAGTTGCAACTACCCTGCTAGTTGATGTTTTCATCGCATAGGGATTTGTTCACACAGACGTTTAATTGGGTTTCCGCTGATGTTTGATGCTCCGAGTAACCTAATTTGCTGTGCTATTCTTTCGTATGTAGAAAAATATGCAAACTTGATGGACCCATTATGCGTCAATGGTGTCTATCATTATCCATTACACAAGAGATCCATTGCAAATGTCAAGGTTGTCATCATTAATAATTGAAGGCAAGACACTAGTGTGATGTGAGCCCCGGAGATTTTCTCTGTATTGCTCAGACAAAGATAATAGAGTGTTGTTACATCAAACTTTAGTTGTAATATATCCTTTGTCTGCTGGGGAAATATGGCAGCACTTCCACAGCTGAAGGGGACAAACTGAATAACATGTTATCTGAATATGACCTACTATATAAATCAAGATTTCATGTTAGTGTGGTTTTACACTGAAAAGTAGCTGTTGTCAACAACTAGCCAACAACTTTGGAGGGAGGTAAGCATTTGTTCAGCATGCACCTCCCACCAAATATCGATTGGTTCCTGCCTTTTTTTAAACATTTTGCCCTCCCACTTAACACTCATTGGTTCCCTTTCTTATGTGAAAGCATAGAAGCAATAAGTCTTGGGACAACTGCTGAGCGCTTATGTAAAGCAACCCTAAGCTGTACAGTCCGTGAGTGAATGGAGCGAAGGTCTCACTGGTGTGCTGCATTCAGTTGAATAAGAGCAATTTAAAGTACTTTGGAAATTTTCAGCACTGTTAATGAAGTGAATGGCAGTGCTCCATTCTTTCGGGAACCGATTAGACCCCTGTTCTTAGGATCGGTGGAGGTTCAAGTGGTTGGACCGCCACTGATCATAAAAATAATCCCATATCCCGTGAAGAGGGAATAACTTTAAACCTTGGCATACCCCCTTTAAGACAAAGTGTTGTCGAAGAATAAATAATGGTGGCATATTCTACAAATGCTCTATCAGCAATGGTCCTATTCCCAACAATCACCAGAACAAAGCAGTAGTGAGGCCAGGTATGTGCATATTGCTTTGTCTCCTAAAGACTCCTCTCAGCCTTTTCCATGCTCAACCATGAAGTATAACTGACCAACAATGTAGCCTCTGAAGAATGCTGAATAAGCTGATGGGAAACATATTGATACAGTAGCAGCATCCAAGGAGCGGGCCTAGGAGATAGAGTAGAGTTTAGCCCTTGTCCTGGGGCTCTACCATCTCCCGTCATGAGGGTAGCAAGGGGACCCATCCAAGGAACCGAGAGCTGGCTATTAAATGAGGGTAACCCAACTGGTTTACTTTGAGTTTTTTGTCACGTGTGACGCCACCGTCCCATTAGCTGCGGTGGAACTAGGCGGTGTTGTAAATAAAACAGTCCACTCACAGGAGCAAAACCGGGAACAGATGGCAAAGCTTGTTTACTTAAGATAATGCGAAAGAAATAGTCCATAAACACTTTACAACCAGCAGCACTGGAATAAGCAGTTTGTTATGCTGTGTGGCAGGGAGATTCTTGGGTAGGCAGAAGAAATCCACAGTCCCGTTATATGTGGGTCCTGATCCCGGCACCAATCTCCTCTCTCTTTCTCTCTAGGTCTCTACCAGCACACACTCACAGTTCCCGATGCTATCCCAGATAGCTGGCGACTCCTCTAGCTCTCCCAAGGGTTGCAAACTCCTGAGGGTAGTAGTCCCCAGGCGGCCGTCAGGCCATCCTCTCGGCCTCTTCCATACTGGGCGTCAGCAAGTCAAGCCTGAGTTTCTTCTAGGACTCGCTGGAGCTCTCCTCTTCAGAGCTCCTGATAGACCCTTGCACTGGTTCAGAACAGACTCAGGACAGCACTCACCTTCGTTGCATCTTGCATAGACTGACTTACTCCTCCTCTCTCACATTTTGCAAACATTAACATAAAGCATGGTCAAATGACCACAAACTCATAACACAAAACGATACATTTTCAGACAGAGACAGCTCATTTGCAGACATTAACTCATTCATTCCTGCAAACACCAATATACATTTTCCAGAATCATACCACATTCAAAGACAATATACAAGACAATATAGACTACATATAGCATGCATTTTTGAGGGGCCCCATTGTTCTGGGCCACTACACAGTGCTTTCTGGATCAGCTCTTATTGACATAGTCTAGCTATGTGTCTCCAATGTCTATGCTTAGACAATTCCTTTAAAGAATATGCTAAAATCCTTTATAAAACCAGTTTATAACCCAGAAATAGTGCAAAGCCGCATGGTGTTCTGTTGCAGATGAACAGATTCTACAGGCTTCTCACTTCATGTTGCAGCATATTCTGCCCAAATCCTGTATTGGCAATGTTGCATCTAGAAATGATTATTTATGCTCAGCAGCATAAACAGCTCATCCAAACCCATTCTTTATGTCAGATCTATTTTAATCCCCGGCTTGTTAGTAAACATTGTTTCTTTCATTAAACTTTTCAATACAGTGCTTTGATTCCCCACAGAATGATAGAATATACAATAAGTGAAATCAGACACGATGTAGCAACTTATCCACAGATGATATAAATCAGATACATTAAACTTGCTAACCGCTACCATATTTTTTGCAAATAGAAGAGTCAGTAAGACACTGTGGCGTCTTAGCAGCACCAAGCAGCAAGAGCAATACCGTGAATGGATGGACACGCTACTATTGTCAAAGTCTTCTGGTTGCCATGGCTACATTTCAAAGCCTTGCAGCAAATACCCATGCGGTGAGAGGATGTTATGGTTCTAAAGAAGACGGTCAAGAATAAATCCAATAATAGCTGCTCATTACGAGGACAATAATGAAGGGATTTCACAGTGAGTCTCTGTAAACCCTTCCCCTTTACAGATAAGGAGGCTAATAATATTAATTTGTAAATTATACATTGCGGTATATATGGTGTTTATTATATAAGCCATAATACCGTATGTGACTGTCCAGCTATTATTGACCTCCATAAGCTTGACAATTGCATGCTGGTAGATTTAGTTTTACGAGAGGTTAGCAATATGAACTAACTTGAGAGTGTGTACCAGCATGAAGAGGTATATAGTACATATCATAATATGTGTTACTATGTAGGAGCAAAGCTTATTATGGAAATCCGTATTTTTAGTCAAGAATATAGATGAGCAAGTATACTCGCTAAAGGCAATTGCTCGAGCGAGCATTGCCTTTAGCGAGTATCTCCCCCGCTCGAGACGGAAGGTTCGGGTGCCGGCGCGGGGGAGCGCTGAGTAGCGGCAGTCAGCAGGAGGAAGCGGGGGGGGGGGGGGGGAGAGAGGGAGAGAGATATCTCCCCTCCGTTCCGCCCCGCTCTCCCCCGCAGCTCCCTGCCCACTGCCGGCACCCGAACCTTCAGTCTCGAGCGGGGAGATACTCGCTAAAGGCAATGCTCGCTCGAGCAATTGCCTTTAGCGAGTATACTCGCTCATCTCTAGTCAAGAAGCAAATGCAAGAAAATATTGAATAGATACTGAGGATTAAAGAATAAAGATGAGCGAGCACCAAAATGCTCGGGTGCTCTTTACTCGAGTCGAACTTCCCGCGATGCTCGAGGGTTCGTTTCGAGTAACGAATCCCATTAAAGTCAATGGGCGACTCGAGCATTTTTGTATATCGCCGATGCTCGCTAAGGTTTTCATTTGTGAAAATCTGGGCAATTCAAGAAAGTGATGGGAACGACACAGAAACGGATAGGGCAGGCGAGGGGCTACATGTTGGGCTCCATCTCAAGTTCCCAGGTCCCACTATTAAGCCACAATAGCGGCAAGAGTGCCCCCCCCCCCCCGCAGTGTCAGCATAAAGATCGTTCTCCTCTGCCTCACCAATCAGAGGCAGCTCTCACTCACACCCATTCATGAATTCATGAATGGGTGAGTGCTGCCTCTGATTGACAGCTGAGAGCTGCCCCTGATTGGTCCCTGCGCTGAGCCAATCAGAGGCAGCACTCACCCATTCATGAATTTATGAATGGGTGTGAGTGAGAGCTGCCTCTGATTGGTGAGGCTGTGACCAATCAGAGGCAGCTCATTCAGCAGGCGGGGATTTTAAATCAGGAGAACTGCCGGCCAGACGCAGCTGAACTCCGGCTGCAGCGGAAAGGTGAGTATACATTTTTTTTTATTTTTACACATTTTAGGATGATTTTCAGGTAAGGGCTTATATTTTTAAGCCCTTCCCGAAAATTAATCCCGCGCTCCCCGGCAGCCCATTGCTTTCAATGGAGCCGGCTGTATTGCCAGCTCCATTGAATTCAATGGGCTAACATCGTTCTTCTCTGCCACAGCTGTTACAGCTGTGGCAGAGGAGAATGATCTTTATGCTGACAGTGCGGGGGGTGGGTGTCTCACTCCCGCGCTCGCCGGCAGCCCATTGCTTTCAATAGAGCCGGCTGTATTGCCAGCTCCATTGAATTCAATGGGCTAACATCGTTCTTCTCTGCCACAGCTGTTACAGCTGTGGCAGAGGAGAACGATCTTTATGCTGACAGTGTGGGGGGTGGGTGTCTCACTCCCGCGCTCGCCGGCAGCCCATTGCTTTCAATGGAGCCGGCTGTATTGCCGACTCCATTGAATTCAATGGGCTAACATCGTTCTTCTCTGCCACAGCTGTTACAGCTATGGCAGAGGAGAACGATCTTTATGCTGACATATATATATATATTTTTTTTTTTTACACATTTTAGGATGATTTTCAGGTAAGGGCTTATATTTTTAAGCCCTTCCCGAAAATTCATCCTGAGATCGCCCGCAGCCCATTGCTTTCAATGGAGCTGGCTGTATTGCCGGCTCCATTGAATTCAATGGTCAGTGCTCGTTTAATCGAGACGAGTACCACGTGGTGCTCGTCTCGAGTAACAAGCATCTCGAGCACCCTAATACTCGAACGAGCATCAAGCTCGGACGAGTATGCTCGCTCATCTCTATTAAAGAAGTAAACAGAAAATTAACTAAATCAAATATTCTTCCCTTAATTTCCTCCTTTCCTTTGATCCTGTTTTATCTCATATTACAATTAAAACTGAGATCATCCATGTCCCTCCTTCTTTGCTCTATCTTGTGTCTGGATGGAAGACAACTGGCTGCAGCAGGAGCCTCTCCCTCTGCTCTGCATACAGTAGGGCACAAGGATTGTTAAAGTGTACCCACACTTTTAGATGACTTTTCAGAACTAGCCACTGTGTGTACATAAGAATAACACAATTACCTTCCATCCTAAAGGAAGTGTCTTTTGGATTTATCCTAGACTTCCCCTTCCACCTCTCAAGTAAAGGCCCATTTAATTACAACGATTATCGCTCAAAAGATGTCTTTTGAGCAATAATCGTTGTGTTATTTACATCACACGCTGAGTGATCACCTTGCGTTTGGAGGATGCAGAGAACAAGTGGGAGGGCCGCTTGTTCTCTACATCCAGCTGTTCCCCGCTGGGAGTGCCCGGCTGTCATACAGCCGAGAGCTCCCAACGGAGGATGCAGAAGACAGGTGGGGTGTCCCCCCTTGCCTCCTGCATCCAGCTGTTCCCCGCTCAGAGCTTCCTGCTGTTATACAGCCGCGCGCTCTGTGTGGAGGATGCAGAAGACAAGCGGGGTGGCCCCGCTTGTCTTCTGCATCCAGCTTTTTTTATGCACGGAGCGCCCGAGTGTTATACAGCCAAACGCTCCATGTGGGGTATAGAGAACGCAGCCGGACAGTTGCATTCTTCATACCCTGCCTGTTATCAGGGAGCAGAATACAGCTGAAACAATAGTATCAGCTGTATCCCGCTGTGAATCCCTGATAAGACTCATCATTGTCTTTCAGCATGCTGAAAGACAACAATGAGCAATGGTTTAACGAAAACTGCACAACATCAGTGCAGTCAGACAACGATTATCGCTCAAAAGATGGCTTTGAGTGATTTTTGAGTAATAATTAGAGATGAGCGAACGTACTCGTCCGAGCTTGATATTCGTGCGAATATTAGCGTGTTCGGGATGCTCGGTACTCGTAACGAGCACCACGCGGTGTTCTGGTTACTTTCAGTTTCCTCTCTGAGACGTTAGCGCGCTTTTCTGGCCAATTGAAAGACAGGGAAGGCATTACAACTTCCCCCTGTGACGTTCAAGCCCTATACCACCCCCCTGCTGTGAGTGGCTGGGGCGATCAGATGTCACCCGAGTATAAAAATCGGCCCCTCCCGCGGCTCGCCTCAGATGTCTTGTGAGTTAGCTGAGGGAAAGTGCTATCGTGCTGGAGCTGCTGTAGGGAGAGCGTTAGGAGTTAGTGTAGGCTTCAAGAACCCCAACGGTCCTTCTCAGGGCCACATCTAATAGTGTGCAGTACTGTGTTAGCACTGTATTTTTTTTTTTTTCCAAAATTGGATCTGCAGAGCATTGCGCCCTGCAATAGGGACAGAAGTGGTGGTTAGGCAGGGAGAGTGTTAGCAGTGAGTGTAGGCTTCAAGAACCCCAACGGTCCTTTCTAGGGCCACATCTATCCGTGTGCAGTACTGTCCACGCTGCTGTTAGCAGTGTTGCATTTTTTTTTTTTTTTCTCAAAACCGGCTGTGCAGACTATTGCACCCGGCAATAATACTACAGGGATAGAATTGTGTAGGCAGGGCCAGAAGACATACATTATTCATTGAATAGACGCAGTGTGGCTTTTTCTTTGAAAAACAAGGGAAAACATTCTATTTCGCCTGCCTCTGACAGTCCTCAGGGCTCTGGGTACGTGTGTGCTGCGTGCAGAACGTTAAAAAAAATCAGACGCAGCCAGCTACGTTTTACTGCAGGCTTGCGCCAATTTTTTTCCTGCATGGGAAATCCCTGATCTGCTGTAGCGAATAACTTTGCATCACTGCAGTTCTCTGACACATTTGCAGGGCCACAACACAGTTATTAAACTTAGTAGTATTCATTGAATACACGCAGTGTGGCTTGTCCTTTGAAAAACAAGGGAAAAAATTCTATTTTGGCTGCAGGCTTGCGCCAATTTCTTTCCTGCATGGGAAATCCCTGATCTGCTGTAGCGAATAACTTTGCATCACTGCAGTTCTCTGACACATTTGCAGGGCCACAACACAGTTATTAAACTTAGTAGTATTCATTGAATACACGCAGTGTGGCTTGTCCTTTGAAAAACAAGGGAAAAAATTCTATTTTGGCTGCAGGCTTGCGCCAATTTCTTTCCTGCATGGAAAATCCCTGATCTGCTGTAGCGAATAACTTTGCATCACTGCAGTTCTCTGACACATTTGCAGGGCCACAACACAGTTATTAAACGTAGTAGTATTCATTGAATACACGCAGTGTGGCTTGTCCTTTGAAAAACAAGGGAAACAACTCTATTTTGGCTGCAGGCTTGCGCCAATTTCTTTCCTGGCTTGGAAATCACTGGTAATACAGCATGCTGAGGGGTAGGGGTAGGCCTAGAGGACGTGGACGCGGCCGAGGACGCGTAGGCCCAAGTGAGGATGTGGGCACAGGCCGAGCTCCTGATCCAGGTGTGTCGCAGCCGACTGCTGCACGATTAGGAGAGAGGCACGTTTCTGGCGTCCCCACATTCATCGCCCAATTAATGGGTCCACGCGGGAGAACTTTATTAGAAAATGAGCAGTGTGAGCAGGTCCTGTCGTGGATGGCAGAAAGTGCTTCGAGCAAGCTATCATCCACCCACAGTTCTGCGCCGTCCAGTGCTGCAAATCCGAATCCTCTGTCTGCTGCTCCTCCTTCCTCCCAGCCTCCTCACTCCACTACAATGACACATGCTCAGGAGCAAGAAGACTCCCAGGAACTGTTCTCGGGCCCCTGCTCAGATTGGGCAGCAGTGGTTCCTCTCCCACCAGAGGAGTTTATCGTCTCTGATGCACAACCATTGGAAAGTTCCCGGGGTCCGGGGGATGAGGCTGGGGACTTCCGGCAACTGTCTCAAGACCTTTCAGTGGGTGAGGAGGACGATGACGATGAGAGACAGTTGTCTTGCAGTGAGGTAGTAGTAAGGGCAGTAAGTCCGAGGGAGGAGCGCACAGAGGATTCGGAGGAAGAGCAGCAGGACGATGAGGTGACTGACCCCACCTGGTGTGCAACGCCTACTCAGGACAGGTCTTCAGAGGGGCAGGCAAGGGCAGCAGCAGGGCAGGTTGCAAGAGGCAGTGAGGTGGCCAGGGGTGGAGGCAGGGCCAGACCGAATAATCCACCAACTGTTTCCCAAAGCGCACCCTTGCGCCATGCCACCCTGCAGAGGCCGAGGTGCTCTAAGGTCTGGCAGTTTTTCACAGAGACGCCTGACGACCGACGAACAGTGGTGTGCAACCTTTGTCGCGCCAAGATCAGCCGGGGAGCCACCACCAACAGCCTCACCACCACCAGCATGCGCAGACATATGATGGCCAAGCACCCCACAAAGTGGGACGAAGGCCGTTCACCGCCTCCGGTTTGCACCGCTGCCTCTCCCCCTGTGCCCCAACCTGCCACTGAGATCCAACCCCCCTCTCAGGACACAGGCACTACCGTCTCCTGGCCTGCACCCACACCCTCACCTCCGCTGTCCTCGGCCCCATCCACCAATGTCTCGCACCGCACAGTCCAGCCGTCGCTAGCGCAAGTGTTGGAGCGCAAGCGCAAGTACGCCGCCACGCACCCGCACGCTCAATCGTTAACCGTCCACATAGCCAAATTTATCAGCCTTGAGATGCTGCCGTATAGAGTTGTGGAAATGGAGACTTTCAAAGCTATGATGGCGGCGGCGGCCCCGCGCTACTCAGTTCCCAGTCGCCACTACTTTTCCCGATGTGCCGTCCCAGCCCTGCACGACCACGTCTCCCGCAACATTGTACGCGCCCTCACCAATGCGGTTAGTGGCAAGGTCCACTTAACTACGGACACGTGGACAAGCACAGGCGGGCAGGGCCACTACATCTCCCTGACGGCACATTGGGTGAATTTAGTGGAGGCTGGGACAGAGTCAGAGCCTGGGACCGCTCACGTCCTACCCACCCCCAGAATTGCGGGCCCCAGCTCGGTGGTGGTATGTTCGGCGGTGTATGCTTCCTCCACTAAAGCACCCTCCTCCTCCTCCTCCTCCTCAACCTCTGTCTCGCAATCTAGATGTGTCAGCAGCAGCAGGACGTCGCCAGCAGTCGGTGTCGCGCGGCGTGGCAGCACAGCGGTGGGCAAGCGTCAGCAGGCCGTGCTGAAACTACTCAGCTTAGGAGATAGGAGGCACACGGCCCACGAACTGCTGCAGGGTCTGACAGAGCAGACAGACCATTGGCTTGCGCCGCTGAGCCTCCAACCGGGCATGGTCGTGTGTGACAACGGCCGTAACCTGGTGGCGGCTCTGCAGCTCGGCAGCCTCACTCACGTGCCATGCCTGGCCCACGTCTTTAATTTGGTGGTTCAGCGCTTTCTGAAAAGCTACCCACGCTTGTCAGACCTGCTCGTAAAGGTGCGCCGGCTCTGCGCACATTTCCGCAAGTCCCACATGGACGCTGCCACCCTGCGCACCCTGCAACATCGGTTTAATCTGCCAGTGCACAGACTGCTGTGCGACGTGCCCACACGGTGGAACTCTACGCTCCACATGTTGGCTAGGCTCTATGAGCAGCGTAGAGCTATAGTGGAATACCAACTCCAACATGGGCGGCGCAGTGGGAGTCAGCCTCCTCAATTCTTTTCAGAAGAGTGGGCCTGGTTGGCAGACATCTGCCAGGTCCTTCGAAACTTTGAGCAGTCTACCCAGGTGGTGAGCGGCGATGCTGCAATCATTAGCGTCACCATTCCTCTGCTATGCATCTTGAGAAGTTCCCTGCAAACCATAAAGGCAGCCGCTTTGCGCTCGGAAACAGAGCCGGGGGAAGACAGTATGTTGCTGGATAGTCAGAGCACCCTCCTGTCTATATCTCAGCGCGTTCAGGAGGAGGAGGAGGAGCATGAGGAGGATGAAGAGGAGGGGGAAGAGACAGCTTGGCCCACTGCTGACGGTACCCATGCTGCTTGCCTGTCATCATTTCAGCGTGTATGGCCTGAGGAGGAGGAGGAGGAGGAGGAGGAGGAGGATCCTGAAAGTGATCTTCCTAGTGCGGACAGCCATGTGTTGCGTACAGGTACCCTGGCACACATGGCTGACTTCATGTTAGGATGCCTTTCTCGTGACCCTCGCGTTACACGCATTCTAGCCACTACGGATTACTGGGTGTACACACTGCTCGACCCACGCTATAAGGAGAACCTTCCCACTCTCATTCCCGAAGAGGAAAGGGGTTCGAGAGTGTTGCTATACCACAGGACCCTGGCGGACAAGCTGATGGTAAAATTCCCATCCGACAGCGCTAGTGGCAGAAGGCGCAGTTCCGAGGGCCAGGTAGCAGGGGAGGTGCGGAGATCGAGCAGCATGTACAGCCCAGGCAGTGCAACAGTCTTTAAGGGCCTGGACAGCTTTATGGCTCCCCAGCAAGACTGTGTCACCGCTCCCCAGTCAAGGCTGAGTCGGCGGGAGCACTGTAAAAGGATGGTGAGGGAGTACGTAGCCGATCGCACGACCGTCCTCCGTGACGCCTCTGCCACCTACAACTACTGGGTGTCGAAGCTGGACACGTGGCCTGAACTCGCGCTGTATGCCCTGGAGGTGCTTGCTTGTCCTGCGGCTAGCGTGTTGTCGGAGAGGGTGTTTAGTGCGGCTGGGGGAATCATCACAGATAAGCGTACCCGCCTGTCAACCGACAGTGCCGACAGGCTAACACTCATCAAGATGAACAAAGCCTGGATTTCCCCAGACTTCTCTTCTCCACCAGCGGACAGCAGCGATACCTAAGCAATACGTAGGCTGCACTCGCGGATGGAAGCATAGTTCTCTCTCACCATCCAAAACGGGGACATTTCTGCTTCATCAATCTGTGTATAATATTCCTCCTCCTCCTCCTGCTCCTCCTCCTGAAACCTCACGTAATCACGCTGAACGGGCAATTTTTCTTAGGGCCACAAGGCTCACTCATATAATTTTTCTAAAAATTTTTTATACGTTTTAATGCTCTTAAAAGCGTTGGAACTTTAACTTGAACCAATTTTTCGTTCAACTGGGCTGCCTCCAGGCCTAGTTACCACTTAAGCCACATTAACCAAAGCGATTAATGGGTTTCACCTGCCATCTTGGTTGGGCATGGCCAATTTTTACTGAGGTACATTAGTACTGTTGGTACACCAATTTTTTTGGGCCCTCACCTACAGTGTAATCATAGCAATTTCTATGTTCTTCGCCTGCACTCATGGTACAGAAAGGTGTGTGCGGTTGGCCTACACTTTAGCTACATAAATGTAACTTGGGCCTTGGCTATACTGCAGCTACTGAAATGGAACTAAGACTGCGCTCCCACTATACTGCTGCTTCGGAATTGTTCCTGGGGCCTGTGTAGGCTGCTACTATTACTTAAATGGAACTTAGACTATGCTCCTCCTATATTGCTGCTTCGGAATTGTTACTGGGGCCTGTCTTGAGTGCTACTATTACTGAAATGGAACAAAGACTGCGCTCCCACTATACTGCTGCTTCGGAATTGTTACTGGGGCCTGTCTTGAGTGCTACTATTACTGAAATGGAACTAATACTGTGCTCCCCCTATAATGCTGCTAGTGATATGTTAGTGGGGCCTGTCCTAATGCTACGGCTGAAATGTTACTAATTCTGGGCTCTGCCTATACCACTGCTAATGGTATGTCTCTGGGGTGTGGAAACAGAGGCTTCCCAAAGACATGATGGCGGCGAGGCCATTTCCCACCAACGCGGTTACTGTTAAGGTGCTTATAACCACGGACACGTGGAGAGGACATGTAGTGCCTCAAAAACATCCCCCTCCTCCTCCAACAATGAAAACATTCTTGGCAAATGCCTTTGCATTGGTTCGTCTGGTGGCAGTCCAAGAATTTCACCTTTGCCTACACAACAAGAGAGCCCCCCCCACCATCCCCCCGCCACGGCCCACCTAATCCTGGCCACATTCCGAAAACCAACAAAATACAACCGTGCTACTAGGTCCGCAGTCACCACCACATTACCACCAACGCGGTTACTGTTAAGGTGCTTATAACCACGGACACGTGGAGAGGACACGTAGTGCCTCAAAAACATCCCCCTCCTCGTCCAACAATGAAAACATTCTTGGCAAATGCCTTTGCATTGGTTCGTCTGGTGGCAGTCCAAGAATTTCACCTTTACCGACACAACACGAGAGCCCCCCCACCATCCCCCCGCCACGGCCCACTTAATCCTGGCCACATTCCGAAAACCAACAAAATACAACCGTGCTACTAGGTCCGCAGTCACCACCACATTACCACCAACGCGGTTACTGTTAAGGTACATATTACCAGTCTGACTGGGGCATGCAGACACCTTGACAGAATGAATAGTGTGTGGCACATAGGTTCCCCATTGCTATGCCCACGTGTGCAGCTCCTGATGGAGGTGGCACAGGATTGGATTTCTCATTGCTTCTGTACAGCATTGTGGGCTATCGCCCCACCACTTTTAAAAGAGGGTCGCTGCCTAGTCGTGCCAACCCTCTGCAGTGTGTGCCTGCAGTTCCTCCTCATGGCAGACGCACTTATAAATAGACATGAGGGTGGTGTGGCATGAGGGCAGCTGAAGGCTGCGCAGGGACAGTTTGGTGTGCGCTGTGGACACTGTGTCGTGCAGGGGGGAGGGGGGTTGGGCAGCATGTAACCCAGGAGAAGTGGCAGCGGAGTGTCATGCAGGCAGTGATTGTGCTTTGTTGTAGCTAGTGTGGTGCTTAGCTAAGGTATGCCATGCTAATGAGGGCTTTTCAGAAGTAAAAGTTGTTGGGAGGGGGGGGGGCACTCTTGCCGGTATTGTGGCTTAATAGTGGGACCTGTGAACTTGAGATGCAGCCCAACATGTAGCCCCTCGCCTGCCCTATCCGTTTCTGTGTCGTTCCCATCACTTTCTTGAATTGCCTAGATTTTCACACATGAAAACCTTAGCGAGCATCGGCGAAATACAAAAATGCTCCGGTAGCCCATTGACTTCAATGGGGTTCGTTACTCGAAACGAACCCTCGAGCATCGCGATAAATTCGTTCCGAGTAACGAGCACCCGAGCATTTTGGTGTTCGCTCATCTCTAGTAATAATCATTGTGTCTAAATGGGCATTAAGTGTATTTTTTTGGTGATTTTGCTAAATTACTGGTTATACTTTATGGGCTAGAGTTCTGGGCTCATTTGTTTGTTCTATTTTAATACTACCTATTAGCTGGCTTAGTTTAATCCAACTTTTGGCACATTGTGTCACATTTAGAATATGCCACCTTTTTCACAAAGCCACAACCCTTTGTCAGACACAGTGAAAAAAAAAAGTGTCAGAAAGTGTCTAAAACACATCATTAATGGGCTGCAAAGTTTTCTGGTGTAATTTGTGCAAGAAAACTGTCGAATTTTCAATAGTAAATGTGCCCCATTTTTCCCAGAGTAGTAATGACATCTTTCCATTGTCACGCTTCCACCACTTACGTTTCACAAATCTAGTCCCTTTTATTGCACTGGCACAAGAGTATTATTTTTATTGGGCAAATACTCATTAATATTTGCAGAGTAGTAAATAAAATATGTGGAGGCAAACAATGCTAACATAACAGCCGTATGTCATCAGTATTTCATCTGAGACGTCTGTAATATGGATCCGTATTAAGAAGTGTATGTTTTTACATACACTCGCCTGAAATCAGCCTAATGGAGTAGAGATTTATTTTAATATTCCCATTCTGTCTTTTCCCTAGGCACATGCCTAAATAGTTAATATGGCATTGAACAAAATCTTATGTTAGATTTTTTCACCACTCTATGCAGACATTCATCTTTAGAAATGAGCATGTGTGCTTCATAGAGATCACTGATCTCTATATAACAATCCATCTCACATCCAGTATCAGATTGCACAGTGTTCTTGCACATTTTAATGAGATTAAAAAAAAAACTAACTAAAATTGGTTTACAACAATGCTCCGTACTGTGGTATTTGGTCTTAATAATGCTACCTTAATAATGCACCCTAAATTGCAGCACCCGATGACGGATATCAGGGCTGAAGAGTTGGCTGCTTATTTCAAGAAGAAAATCGATGACATCCAGCAGGAAATAACCTCCCAATTCTAGACTATCTCTGACCCTAGTCTCATTAGTACTGCATCTAGCTCCTGCTTACTCTCTGTATTCAGACCAACGACGGAGGAAGAAGTCTCCAAACTGCTCTCCTCTGCTCGCCCCACCACCTGCAAGAAATCGACACTTTACTCGACCAATGCTGCCAACTACCAACTCATCTCCCACCTTCCTTTCATCTCCAAACTATTAGAACGCCTGGTTTACTCTTGCCTTATAAGCTATTTATCAGAACACTCTCTTCTTGATCCCCTACAGTCCGGCTTCTGCCCTCTACACTCGACAGAAACTGCTCTCAATAAAGTGTCAAACGACGTCCTGATGTCCAAATCAAGGGGTGACTACTCCCTACTGATCCTCCTCGATCTCTCCGCTGCATTTGACACTGTCGACTACAAACTCCTCCTCAGTATGCTTCGCTCCATCGGACTAAAGGACACTGCTCTCTTCTAGTTCTCCTACGTATCTGACCGCTCATTCAGTGTATCCTTTGCTGGCTCTGCCTCCTCTCCTCTTCCCGTTGTTGTCCGGGTCCCCCAGGACTTGGTCCTCGACCCCCTCCTTGTCTCCATCTACACAGCCCCTATTGGACAAACCATCTGGAGATTTGGCTTTTAGTAACATTTCTATGCTGACGACACCTAGTTATATACCTCCTCCCGCGACATCACAGCAACATTCCTCCAGAATGCCACCGATTGCCTGTCCGCTGTCTCTAACACTATGTCCTCTCTCTACCTAAAATTAAACCTCTCTAAAACTGACCTACTGGTGTTTCCACCCTCTGCTAACTGACCTCATCCTGACATCTCCATCTCAGTGTGTGGCACCACCATAACTTCCAGACAGCACACCCGCTGCTTTGGGGTCATATTCGACTCTGATCTCTCCTTTACCCCCTATATCTAATTTCTTGCCCGAACATGTTAGCTGCACCTCAAGAACATCGCAAGAATTCACCCTATTCTCACCATGAACACGCTAAAAGCGCTCACTATTGCCCTGATCCACTCCCGTCTTGATTATTGAAACTCGTTGCTGATCAGCCTCACCTGCACCAGACGCTACCCCCTCTAATCCATCCTAAATGCAGCAACCAGGCTCATCTTCCTGTTCAGCCACTACTCGGACGCCTCTGCCCTCTGCCAGTCACTGCACTGGCTGCCCGTCAAATATAAAATTCAATTCAAACTCACCACCCTCATCCATAAAGCTCTCCACAGCACCGCACCGCCCTACATTGTCTCTTTCATCTCAATCCACCACCCAGTCCGCACCCTCCGCTCAGCTACTGAACTCAGATTAAGTGCCCCTTTATGTTGAGCCTCTCATTCCCACCTCCAAGATTTCTCCGGAGCAGCACCAGTCCTCTGGATGGGCTTCCCAAAATATCTGGGCAATCCCCGACGCACAAAACTTTAGGCATGCTCCAAAAACGCACCTCTTCAGAGAGGCATACCGTATCTCCTAAACCAAACCTCTCTTTACTCCACCTGATAACATGCTCCCTGCCCCTCTGACTGCAGTCCCTGCTAGCTATAACCAACCGCCCCCTGTAGTCATACCGATTTAACCACCACACAGCTTAAGTCTGACCACTCTCCACCTCACCATACTGTGCACATCTCCAGCCCCTTTACCTTCTGCATCACCCCATTATCTGTAGCATGTAAGCTTGTTGGAGCAGGACCCTCATCCCTACTGTCTCAATCAATTGATTACTTTATGTAACCGTGGTTTTTGTATCTTTGTTTCTTGTATCTGTTCTCCTGTCTTGTAAGCACTGCGGAATATGTTGGCGCTATATAAATAAAGATTATTATTACTATTACCCAAGTTAGCTCCCAGTGGCATAGCTAGAGGTGTCGCAAGGGCTGGACCTGGACCCCTAAGTCAGAGGGGCTCACAGACCCCTCTCCATGTTAACTTAAACTACAGCACTAGGAGTGCACCGCCACCGGTGCTTCTGCGGCGATCAGCTTCTCCTATACACAGACAGAGTGTCTCTGCAGCTCCCTCCCTTCAACCCCAGCACTCCTGCAAGGTCCTTCCAGTGGAAGCCAGTCACTAAATCTGTCATCATGCCACTGTCTGCCTGCCAGGCTACGTGGCTTCCGGCACAGTATAGCCCAACTGCTCCCCTATCTCTGATGCTTAAAGCATGAGCAGAGGAAGGAGTCCAGCTATGCCATGCAGGAAGTTGCACAGCATACTTGGCAGGAGCCACATTATGGCTGACTTTGTGAAGAAGGGACAGTGTCCCCAGCTCGACTGCACTTGTGAGGATTGGGGGGCTGGAGAGGAAGTGCTGGATGCTGGTGCAGGAGAGACAATGGAAGGGACATGAGCAGAGGAAGCCAGATGCAAGGGAGCTCCGCCCACACTGTCAAACTCCTGCAGTGAGCATGGAAGTGCCATTGCATGTTGTATATTCTCCCGTGTATGTATGTCTCTGAGCATGTACCGTACATACATGCCTATGTCTTTAGTTCTCTGTGAGTGTATGTATGCTTCTATGTGCATGTATATCCCTGTGTATTCTGTATAAGGCTTCATGTATGTGAGATGTATGTACACACATCTCTGCTATTAACTCGTTAGATGCGTGCGGGTCTGCCATGGCCTTTGATTTCTATGATACACTTTAATGCATTGCACTACAAAAGTACATGCAATATATTATCAAAGCAATCATAGCATCCGAAGTTCAAGTCCCATAGAAGGACAAAAAAATCCCAAAAAGAAATAATAAAAATATTTTAAAAAACAAGTTAAAAAAAAGATCTTATCTGCATACTATCCTCTCTTATTTTGAAAAAAATGTTCAGTATCATCGCATCCCTAACTAGCTGAACAATAAATCAAACACATTTTTTAGCTCATCCAGCAAATGCTATTTTTTGTTCATTTTGCCTCCCAAAAACATAATGAAAGTGATAAGAAAAGTATGTACCCCAAAATGGTACCAATAAAAACTACAGCTCGTTACTCCAAAAAGAAGCTCCCACAGAGCTCTGTTGATGGAAAAAAAGTTATGGAACTTTAAATACAGCGATGCAAAAAAAAATTTGTTGTAAGCAGGGAAACCCACAGGAAAAAAATATATCGTGTCAGTTATGCTGCAAAAGAATGCTGTAAAAAAAACTAAAAAAATAGTGGAACTGATGTGTTTTTTATCCCTTCCCTCCTAGAAAAATTAATAAATGTTAGACGATACATTATGTGTACTCAAAAGCTGATACCAATAAAAAGTATAGCTCGCCATGCAAATACCAGCAGTCATGTGGGTATGGCAAAGTATAAATAAAAAAGTTATGGTTTTTGAAAAGTGGAGTTAAAAATCTCCAAACAATTGTCGCTTCCTGGGGTCCAAAATAGGACATTTCACTAAGGGGTTAAAGGGGAAAAAATGCATGTATTAGTGCGACGCAGGTTTTGATCATGCAGCACATTACCACAGATCGGCTACATTTACATGTATCAGAAAATGGTACGGATTTTCTGCAGCAAAAAATGCGCACCAAAATCCACGTCATTTCTGAATCAAAAACTGCATATTTATGTGGATCCGCAAGGGATTTCTCCATTTCAATAAAAAAGGGGTGGAGCTGCAGCATCCAAGATGCGGGCCACGGCCTAGGAGACAGTGGGTTAGAATTTGTCATAGTGGCTCTACTGTCTTCCACCCGGAGGGTAACCGGTGACATGTCCAAGGGCCGAGGGCAGGTTTATAAACGGGGAAACCTAATTGGATTACCTTAGTCTCTTTTGTCACGGGTGACGCCACCGTTTCTTCTTTAGCGGGGAATTCCTAGATAGTGAAGTAAATCCTCTGTCGCGCAGCTTCCATGGGGGAATTCCTGGTTGTTTGAGTAAATCCACACACACACACACACACACGGGTACTTTTTAAAACATGGCCTCCGTAAACGGACGTGCGACCAGTCGTTTTACTCAACTTTAGCAACAAATACAGTTCAGCAGTTTTCTAGACAGGTGGCGTGACAGGGTGAACTTACGGGACATCAGGAGAAACCACAGCCACAGTTATCAGTAGTTCCTGGCCCGGTACCACACTCTTCTCTCTACTAATCTTTACCAATCCATACTCACGGTCAGGTTCATGCTACCGAACTCCTGGGGATAGTAGTCCCTGACAGTTATTAGGCCATTCTCTCTGCCTCTTTCATTCTGCACCACACAGGTTGAAGGGAACCTGTGTGGAACTCCTGAAGACCTCTCTGCTGCAGGACCAGGACAGAACGCTTTCAACCCAGAACTTTCTCAGAACTCCCTTGCACGTGCTTTGCAAGCACATATATCTCACAAGGTCACATGACAAACAAACGGATACATTTTCCAGACAGTCAACTCACATACCAGACAGTTAACTCTTTCAAGGCTGCAGCTAGGCAATGCACACCATTCTTGCAACACAGAAAACACTGACAAGACAACTGCATGCATACAGTTATGGAGGGGCCCCGTTGTGTTGGGCCACTACAGAGTCCGCTGTGGATCCGCACCAGTGATGCAGATTTTGATGCTGATTTTCCACTGCAGAAATTACATGGATATTCCACTGTGGAAATCCTCACTATTTTCAGCTATGTGTGAAACTACCCTAAAACTCATCATAAAAATTCATCCATAACATTTGATTAAAATATCCACAATTGTAGAGAAAAAAATGAATATTTGGTTTGTGGAGAACAGTAACACAGCGAACCGCACAGGGCGACATCAATCCTAAGGCCAGCCCTAGTTTGGGAGCAGTGGGGCTGTAGACCTTGAAGAGCTGTTTAGAGGTACTATTACTTTTTGGGGTACAAATAGGTGCACTACTACTATGGGAGGGCAAAGACAAGATCAGAGGTAGTAGCATAAATGGGATAAAAGAAGAAAAAAACCTCAGCGCTCACACCATAGAATAAGTGAAAGTAAACTGTACTGAAGGGACTAAAGATTATGTCACTTACTTCGAGGAGGCGCCTTTAGGGTAGGCGCCTCCTAATCCCAATGGGCGTATCAGAAATGGCACCAGCCAACGGTGACACTTGAAAAAGGCCGTGCGGCCGAAACGCGTTGTGTATTACTTACTATTTTATTAAACCGTGGAACTTGTTTATCACCGTTGGCTGGTGCCATTTCTGATACGCCCATTGGGATTAGGAGGCGCCTACCCTAAAGGCGCCTCCTCGAAGTAAGTGACATAATCTTTAGTCCCTTCAGTACAGTTTACTTTCACTTATTCTATGGTGTGAGCGCTGAGGTTTTTTTCTTCTTTTATCCCATTTATGTTTTTCTCCTTCATGTCATGATTGGAGCTTTCGTCTAGCTGCTCTCTCTTATGAGATTGCTTACAGCACCTATGAATACTCGTTTTCAATTGGAATTCAGGATCATCTACCTACTACACTCTCCAGTATCCTTCTAGTGAGCGCTTTATCCTCATTCAGAGGTAGTAGCATGTTAGGGAACGTGTGCAGGGATGAATGGTGACTCGAATAAGCTTATATGGTGGTGGACTTCAACTATATGGCTGTGATCACACAGGATGGGTTTGCCGTGGACATTTTGTGCGGAATTTCGCTGCGGCAGATCCGCCTGCGGTTGATAAACCCGGGGTTAGCCAGCCATGTGGACGAGATTTGTCAAAAATCTTGTCCACACAGGACAGCCAATCTACATAGTAACATAGTAACATAGTATGTAAGGCCGAATGAAGACATTGTCCATCTAGTCCAGCCTGCCTATCCTACTGTGTTGATCCAGAGGAAGGCAAAAAACCCCAAGGCCAGAAGCCAATTAGCCCTTTTGGGGGAAAAATTCCTTCCCGACTCCCTAATGGCAATCAGACTGTTCCCTGGATCAACCCCTAGTAGTTCCTACCTGCCTATATACCAGGATTGACACTTAACCTAATATTTATATCCTGTAATATCCTTCTCCAGAAAGACATCAAGTCCCCTTTTAAACTCCTCTATGGATTTTGCCATCACCACTTCCTCCGGTAGAGAGTTCCACAGTCTCACTGCTCTTACAGTAAAGAACCCCTTTCTGTGTTGGTGATGAAACCTACTTTCCTCTAATCGTAGTGGATGTCCTCTTGTTACCGTCGTGGTCCTGGGTGTAAACAGATATTGGGAGAGATCCTTGTATTGTCCCCTCATGTACTTATAGATGGTTATTTGGTCGCCTCTTAACCTTCTTTTTTCTAGAGTAAATAGTCCCAATTTGGATAGCCGCTCTGGGTATTCCAGTCCCGTCATTCCATGTATTAGTTTAGTTGCCCTTCTTTGAACCCCCTCAAGCACTGTGACATCTTTCCTGAGCACCGCTGTCCAGAATTGTACACAGTATTCCATGTGAGGCCTGACAAGTGCCTTATATAATGGAAGGATAATGTTCTCGTCCTTCGCCCCTATACCTCTTTTGATGCACCCCAAGACTTTATTTGCCTTTGCAGCGGCTGACTGGCATTGGTTACTCCAGTTTAGTCTATTATCCACTAATACCCCCAGATCCTTTTCCATATCACTTTTCCCTAGTGGTACCCCATTAAGTGAGTATTTCTGACATCCGTTCCTCCTGCCCATGTGCATAGTCTTACATTTTTCAACATTGAACTTCATTTGCCATTTTTCTGCCCAAGCCCCCATCTTATCCAGGTCCCATCTTATCCAGTAATCTGTCGTGGCAAAGCCGGCAGAAGCTGGCGCGGTTTCTCCAGCCGCACCATATCAATTTTTTTCTTTTCCGTTGCGGTAGCACTCTCCTCTATGGGAGCGCTGGCCACAACGGAAAAGCATGCAGCCAAGCCGCTCCAAAATCCACGGCTAAGTGCCGCGGGTTTCGAAGCAGCACTTTCCCAGCGGAAATCTCACGTTTTTTCACTACGGCCAAACCGTGAGATTTCTGGCAGGATTCTGCCCTGTGGGAACCTAGCGTAAGGAGAAGAGAGCAAAAAGTAAACAACACCAATCACAAGAGATAGCAGCACTGTAATTGCTGTCACTGTATAGAGCTGGTATCACACTATTATACGGTGACTGCATTATTTAGCGCTATACTAGAGCTGAGCCGCTGTGTAATATATACTGTATATTTTTTTTCAACCAGAGCCATAGTGTAATGCATAGTATAGCGAATGTTGTTCCAGTGACTTTTACGCCAATCCTGGGTCCAAGCATGTAATCTAAATGATCTGCAGCACTGCCAGCCTTTAACTACGCGCCTAGTTGCTTCATGTCCAGCGAAATATCAACAGAGTTGTTCATTATCTTCTGTCAACCAGTGATATATCTAATATATCTCTGATCCTATGTCATTTAGGGTAATGCATTATGTGAAGAAGTGTCTGTGGATCTTGGGCAAAAATAAATGGCTCCTTTTCAAAATTGCATCATTTCACCCATCCCCCATACAATCTAATTAAAAGTAGTAATTATCAGTATAAGTGTAAGCAATTGTATCTGCTTTTATACGCGTCCCAATTATTTTTTTGTGCTGACATTTTTGTGTTGTGAGGAGTAGGAGCTACTAAGTAACAAGCTTCGGAGACAGAGATGATGAAGAAGTGCAAATATGACTTATACAGAATATATGTGTTAATCTAACACCTAAAACACGTGGAAAGAAGGAAAACTGATTGAAAACTGGATTGGATGCTAGTAATGTATGCTCGATGTTCCTGTTATGCTTAAAAGGGGTTGAATTAAGAAAAGGGTCTTTAAAAAAAAACAGTGCCACCCTTGATCCTGTATTATGCAGCTGACACAAATTTAACAGTGAAACTCACTTTCAGATAACTTTTCAGAATAAGCTTCTGTGTGTGTATATGAGGAATAACACTATATATGGTCATTATATGACTTTTATATAGCATTCTTCACCATGTTGCCTTTGGCAGGCTGAACAGTATTTCTGATCTTCAGTTCTCTCTGAGCTGGTGGGAAGAGATTTCTGTTAGGTCTCCTATACATTGCACATGGTGAAACAGCAGATATTGTTATCTGTAGCAGACATGTATAAACTGCATCATGGAAAACATTATGCAGTAGTACTGAGCAGTGTGCATGTTATTTCAGTAGCTGCAGGACAGCAGCAGCATGTTTGTGTGAGTCTCTCTTCTTCCAGCAACTTCTTTCCCCTCACCACAGAGGGAAGAAGAGGTTCAAAGTCCACATGTTATCCAGATGTACGTGTGTTTTGAGGGTCTGTTAGGTGCACATTTAAAGAAGGAAATGAAGGGAAAAAAATATAGCGAGGCGAATATGTGGAAATTTTTCCTCTCCTTCCCTTTGGAAAAATTTAATTTGGATAAAGGGAAGAGGACAGAATATAAAAAAGGAGGAGGAGAAGAGAAGATGGCATTTGATACCGCAGACGTTTACTAACTGGCTGCAGGACTTCGCCATCTTAGCTAGCGCGATAGGGAAAGAGGTGATGGAGAACTGTGCCTTGCTATTTTGCTACTTGGATTCAATGGGGAGGCTTACAGAGTCTATAGGGTACAGACCTGGCTGCGGTATGATGAACAGTTCAGGCAGAGGAAAGCGGCTTGCCCTTCTGTGGGATCAGAAGAATATAAGCTAATTGGTTAAGAATGATGTTGACAATGCCGAACTTTTAAATTCCTATTTTGTATCAGTTTTCTGTCAGAGAGTAGATGAAACATCAACTGATTTTCCCTGTGCTTTTGGGGGAATAAAAGAATGCAGGCTATCTATAAGCAGAGAGATGGTGAGGGAACCCTTAGCTAACGTAAATGAATTCAAGTCTTAAGGTCAAGATGAATTACAGCCTAGGATACCAAAGGAAGCAACAGAGGTAATTGCTGAACCACTTACCAGAGGATTGGAAAAGGGCAAATGTTGTCCCTATCTTCAAAAAAAGGGAAGAAGGTAGATCCACGAAACTATAGGCCTGTGAGCCTGACTTCTATACTCGGAAAGATCTTTGAACAAATTATTAAATAGCATCTATTTAAGTACTAGGATAAAAATGGAGTAACCAGAGCCTGCATGGGTTTGTAACAAACAAGTCATGCCAGACAATGACCAAATATGGGATTGAAAAGGCAACTGTTAGGTGGATTCACAACTGGCTGAGTGATCGTACTCGAAGAGTGGTCATAAATGGCTGCACATCAAAGTTGAAGAATGTATCAAGTGGGGTACCACAAGGCTCTGTCCTAGGCCCAGTGTTGTTCAACATTTTTATAAATGATCTGGAGGGAATTGATGGGAAACTGATCAAATTTGCCGACAACACAAAGCTAGGAGAGATAGCGAACACTAGGGAAGAGAGAGAGAGAGAGTATTCAAAAAGATCTAGAGAAGCTTGCACAGTGGGTGGCGACTAACAGAATGGTATTTAACAAGGAGAAATGCAAAGTCCTACATCTGAGCAAGAAAAATGAAGAAAGCACATACATAATGGGAGGAATTGGGCTAAGCAACAGCAAATGCGAAAAAGACTTGCGTATACTAATAAATCATAGACTGAACTTGAGTCAACAATGTGATGCAGCAGCCAAAAAGGCAAACACAATTCTGGGATGTATTAAGAGAAGCATAGAGTCTAGATCACGTGAGGTAATTATCCCTCTCTACTCTTCCTTGGTCAGACTTCATCTGGAATACTGTGTCCAGTTCTGGGCACCCCACTTTAAAAAAGACATAGACAAACCACAGCAAGTTCAGAGAAGAGTTACCAAGATGATCAGCAGTCTGCAAATCAAGTCCTATGAGGAACGATTAAAGGATCTGGGAATGTTTTGCTTGCAAAAAAGAAGGCTGAGAAGAGACTTACTAGCTGTCTACAAATATCTGAAGGGCTGTCACGGTGCAGAGGGATCAGCCCTATTCTCATTTGGACAAGGAAAGACTAGAAACAATGGAATGAAATTGAAAGGAAGGAGACACAAATTAGATATTAGAAAAAAACTTTATGACAGTGAGGGTGATCAATAAGTGGAACAGGTTACCATGGGAGGTGGTGAGTTCTCCTTCAATGGAAGTGTTCAAACACAGGCTGAACAAATATCTGTCTGGGATGATTTAGTGAATCCTGCACTGAGTAGGGGGTTGGACCTGATGACCCTGAAGGTCCCTTTCAACTCTACTATTCTATGATTCTAGGCTCTTGCTAAGGGTGATAGCCTTATGCGGTACGCGCAGCCCTTTCAGGGGGAACCCTGGTCGTCAGGCTCAGCCAGTGTGTCACAGGTGGCAAGCCAATCTGGGCAATCAGGGGGACATAAGCCGGGATTGTGTTGGCAGTTTAACAAGAGACAAGTGTAAATTTGTGGCTAGTTGCATGTTTAAGCACGTCTTCCCACATTGTAATGCAGCATCGCACAGAGGGACAAAATGCATTGGAAAAGGGAAGGGGCTAGCTAACTTTGGAAAAAGGGATGACGCCGGTGAAGTTGATATCGAGATAGAGTTAAAACGGAGTTGTTGTTAATAGTCTTCCACAACAGTTTTAAAATTCCTGCTTCAGAGCATTGTGTTCATATTTCTACAAAAAAAATCTGCGGTCGGCACTAAGGTACCTCACAGTGGTTACTGGAAAGTTGGAGAAGGAGGTTCTTTTAGGTCGCATGGAACCTTTTGTCGAACCTCCTTTTACGGATTTTATAGTATCACTATTAGGTGTAGTCCCCAGAAAAGAGCCGAATACGTTTTGGTTGATTCATCATTTGTGGTACCCAAAGGGGGCTTTAGTCAATGACGGCATAGATCTGGGGCTGTGCTCAGTGGTTTATACCTCATTTGATGTGGTGGTAGGTTGGGTAAGAAAATATGATAGGGGGCGATGTTGGCAAAAATGGATATGGAATCGGCTTTTCTTTTCCTCTGGCACCCGGAGAGTATTCGCTTGCTTGGGTGTTGCAGGGGAGGGACATATTTTGCAGACAGATGTCTACTAGAGATGAGCGAACGTACTCGTCCGAGCTTGATACTCATTCGAGTATTAGCGTGTTCGAGATGCTCGTTACTCGTGACGAGTACCACACGATGTTCGGGTTACTTTCACTTTCATCTCTGAGACGTTAGCGCGCTTTTCTGGCCAATAGAAAGACAGGGAAGGCATTACAACTTCCCCCTGCGACGTTCAAGCCCTATACCACCCCCCTGCAGAGAGTGGCTGGCAAGATCAGGTGTCACCCGAGTATAAAAATCGGCCCCTCCCGCGGCTCGCCACAGATGCGTTCTGACATAGAGGAGGGAAAGTGCTGTCTTGGTGGAGCTGCTATAGGGAGAGTGTTAGGAGTATTTTAGGCTTCAAGAACCCCAACGGTCCTTCTTAGGGCCACATCTAACCGTGTGCAGTACTGTGGAGGCTGCTTTTTGCAGTGTTGCACATTTTTTTTTTTTGGTATATCGGCCGTGCAGAGCATTGCGCCCTGCAGTTATCCTCCAGGGCCAGAAGTGGTGGTTACGCAGGGACAGAAGACATATATTGTGAGACAGGGACAGAAGACATATTGATTGAATATAGGCAGTGGGCCTTTGCAAAAACATTTGGGGAAAAAAATCTATTTGGGCTGCCTGTGACTGTCCTCAGTGTTCTGGGTCTCTGCTGGGTGTAGTAGTCCTCCTAATTCATACGCAGCCAGCTAAGTGTTACAGCAGGCTTGCACAAAATTATTTCCTGGCTCTGTGTTGGCTGTTAAATCACCGCTGTATTGCAGTCCACAGTGCAACACTCTGCAGTTATTTGACATACTCCAGGGCCAGTAGCGGTGAGGCAGGGACAGAAGACATATATTGATTGAATATAGGCAGTGGGCCTTTCCAAAAACATTTGGGAAAAAAAATCTATTTGGGCTGCCTGTGACTGTCCTCAGTGTTCTGGGTCTCTGCTGGGTGTAGTAGTCCTCCTAATTCATACGCAGCCAGCTAAGTGTTACAGCAGGCTTGCGCAAAATTCTTTCCTGCCTCTGTGTTGCCTCTTACATCACCGCTGTATTCCTGTCCACAAGTGTACTGGGTCTCTGCTGGGGGTAGTTGTCCTAATTCATACGCAGCCAGCTAAGTGTTACAGCAGGCTTGCGCAAAATTATTTCCTGGCGTTCCGTAAGCGAAGTCAGCCTCCAACCACAGGCCAATAAGCGGCACATTTAAGTACAGCGTTCTGTTTCTGCACTACTGGTAATACACCATGCTGAGGGGTAGGGGTAGGCCTATAGGACGTGGACGCGGGCGAGGACGCAGAGGCCCAAGTCAGGGTGTGGGCACAGGCCGAGCCAGTGCGGTGGCCAGGGGTAGAGGCAGGGCCAGACCGAATAATCCACCAAATGTTTCCCAAAGCGCCCCCTCGCGCCATGCCACCCTGCAGAGGTCAAGGTGCTCAACGGTGTGGCAGTTTTTCACAGAGATGCCTGACGACCGACGAACAGTGGTGTGCAACCATTGTCGGGCCAAGATCAGCTGGGGAGCCACCACCAACCAGCATGTGCAGGCATATGATGGCCAAGCACCCCACAAGGTGGGACGAAGGCCGTTCACCGCCTCCGGTTTGCACCACTGCCTCTCCCCCTGTGCCCCAACCTGCCACTGAGATCCAACCCCCTCTGAGGACACAGGCACTACCGTCTCCTGGCCTGCACCCACACCCTAACCTCCGCTGTCCTCGGCCCCATCCAGCAATGTCTCTCAGTGCAGCGTCCAGACGTCGCTAGCGCCACTGTTTGAGCGCAAGCGCAAGTACGCCGCCACGCACCTGCACACTCAAGCGTTAAACGTGCACATTGCCAAATTGATCAGCCTGGAGATGCTGCCGTATAGGGTTGTGGAAACGGAGGCTTTCAAAGGTATGATGTCGGCGGCGGCCCCGCGCTACTCGGTTCCCAGTCGCCACTACTTTTCCCGATGTGCCATCCCAGCCCTGCACGACCACGTCTCCCGCAACATTGTACGCGCCCTCACCAACGCGGTTACTGCCAAGGTCCACTTAACAACAGACACGTGGACAAGCACAGGCGGGCAGGGCCACTATATCTCCCTGACGGCACATTGGGTGAATTTAGTGGAGGCTGGGACAGAGTCAGAGCCTGGGACCGCTCACGTCCTACCCACCCCCCGAATTGCGTGCCCCAGCTCAGTGGTGGTATCTGCGGCGGTGTATGCTTCCTCCACTAAACCACCCTCCTCCTCCTCCTACGCAACCTCTGTCTCGCAATCAAGATGTGTCAGCAGCAGCACATCGCCAGCAGTCGGTGTCGCGCGGCATGGCAGCACAGCGGTGGGCAAGCGTCAGCAGGCCGTGCTGAAACTACTCAGCTTAGGAGAGAAGAGGCAGACGGCCCAGGAACTGCTGCAGGGTCTGACAGAGCAGACCGACCGCTGGCTTGCGCCGCTGAGCCTCCAACCGGGCATGGTCGTGTGTGACAACGGCCGTAACCTGGTGGCGGCTCTGCAGCTCGGCAGCCTTACGCACGTGCCATGCCTGGCCCATGTCTTTAATTTGGTGGTTCAGCGCTTTCTGAAAAGCTACCCACACTTGTCATACCTGCTCGGAAAGGTGCGCCGGGTCAGCGCACATTTCCGCAACTCCAAGACGGACGCTGCCACCCTGCGGACCCTGCAACATCGGTTTCATCTGCCAGTGCACCGATTGCTGTGCGACGTGCCCACACAGTGGAACTCTACGCTCCACATGTTGGCCAGGCTCTATGAGCAGCGTAGAGCTATTGCGGAATACCAACTCCAACATGGGCGGCGTAGTGGGAGTCAGCCTCCTCAATTCTTTACAGAAGAGTGGGCCTGGTTAGCAGACATCTGCCAGGTCCTTGGAAACTTTGAGGAGTCTACCCAGATGCTGAGCGGGGATGCTGCAATCATTAGCGTCACCATTCCTCTGCTATGCCTCTTGAGAAGTTCCCTGCAAAGCATAAAGGCAGACGCTTTGCACTCGGAAACGGAGGCGGGGGAAGACAGTATGTCGCTGGATAGTCAGAGCACCCTCATGTCTATATCTCAGCGCGTTGAGGAGGAGGAGGAGGGGGAGAAGCATGAGGAGGAGGGGGAAGAGACAGCTTGGCCCACTGCTGAGGGTACTCATGCTGCTTGCCTGTCATCCTTTCAGCGTGTATGGCCAGAGGAGGAGGGGGAGGAGCATGAGGAGGAGGGGGAAGAGACAGCTTGGCCCACTGCTGAGGGTACACATGCTGCTTGCCTGTCATCCTTTCAGCGTGCATGGCCAGAGGAGGAGGAGGAGGAGGAGGAGGAGGAGGAGGAGGATCCTGAAAGTGATCTTCCTAGTGAGGACAGCCATGTGTTGCGTACAGGTACCCTGGCACACATGGCTGACTTCATGTTAAGATGCCTTTCTCGTGACCCTTGCTTTACACGCATTCTGGCCACTACGGATTACTGGGTGTACACACTGCTCGACCCACGGTATAAGGAGAACCTTTCCACTCTCATTCCCGAAGAGGAAAGGGGTTCCAGAATGATGCTATACCACAGGGTGCTGGTGGACAAACTGATGGTAAACTTCCCATCCGACAGCGCTAGTGGCAGAAGGCGCAGTTCCGAGGGCCAGGTAGCAGGGGAGGCGCAGAGATCAGGCAGCATGTACAGCGCAGCAGGGGCCCATTCTCCAAGGCCTTTGCCAGCTTTCTGGCTCCCCAGCAAGACTGTGTCACCGGTCCCCAGTCAAGGCTGAGTTGGCGGGAGCACTGAAAAAGGATGTGAGGGAGTACGTAGCCGATCGCACGACCGTCCTCGGTGACGCCTCTGCCCCCTACAACTACTGGGTGTCGAAGCTGGACACGTGGCCTGAACTCGCGCTGTATGCCCTGGAGGTGCTTGCTTGTCCTGCGGCTAGCGTCTTGTCAGAGAGTGTGTTTAGTGTGGCTGGGGGAATCATCACGGATAAGCGTACCCACCTGTCAACCGACAGTGCCGACAGGCTTACACTCATCAAGATGAACAAAGCCTGGATTTCCCCAGACTTCTCTTCTTCACCAGCGGACAGCAGCGATACCTAAACAATACGTAGGCTGCACCTGCGGATGGAAGCATCGTTCTCTATCACCATCAAAAACGGGGACCTTTTTGCTTCATCAATCTATGTATAATATTCCTCCTCCTCCTTCTGCTCCTCCTCCTGAAACCTCACATAATCTCGCCGAACGGGCAATTTTTCTTAGGCCCACAAGGCTCAGTCATATAATTTTTCTAAACAATTTTTATACGTTTCAATGCTTATTAAAGCGTTGAAACTTTCACCTCAACCAATTTTTATTTTAACTGTGCTGCCTCCAGGCCTAGTTACCAATTAAGCCACATTAACCAAAGCGATTAATGGGTTTCACCTGCCCTCTTGGTTGGGCATGGCCAATTTTTCTGAGGTACATTAGTACTGTTGGTACACCAATTTTTGGGGGCCATCGTCTACAGTGTAATCAAATTAATTTTTAGCCCACCTGCATTACAGCTGACGTTACATCAGCTGTGTTGGGCACTGCAATGGGATATATTTATGTACCGCCGGTGGGTTCCAGGGAGCCACCCATGCCGTGGGTCCACAGGGAGTTGTAACTGCATGTGTCCACTTCTAAAGAACCCCAGTCTGACTGGGGCATGCAGTGTGGGCCGAAGCCCACCTGCATTAAGCACGACATTACCTCAGCTGTGTTGGGCACTGCAATGGGATATATTTATGTACCGCCGGTGGGTTCCAGGGAGCCACCCATGCCGTGGGTCCACAGGGAGTTGTAACTGCATGTGTCCACTTCTAAAGAACCTCAGTTTGACTGGGGCATGCAGTGTGGGCCGAAGCCCACCTGCATTAAACATGACATTACCTCAGCTGTGCTGGGCACTGCAATGGGATATATTTATGTACTGTCGGTGGGTTCCAAGGAGCCACCCATGCTGTGGGTCCACACGGAGTTGTAACTGCATGTGTCCACTTCTAAAGAACCCCAGTCTGACTGGGGCATGCAGTGTGGGCCGAAGCCCACCTGCATTAAACATGACATTACCTCAGCTGTGATGGGCAATGCAATGGGATATATTTATGTACCGCCGGTGGCTTCCTGGCACCCACCCATGCTGTCAGTCCACAGGGACTTCACAATAGGGAGTTGTACCTGCCTGTGTCTATGAATTAAAAACCCCGGTCAGGTTGGGGCATGCAGTGTGGGCCGAAGCCCACCTGCATTTAATCTGACGTTAGCTCTGCTGTCCAGGGCACTGCAATGGGATACATTTATGTACAGCCAGTGGGTTCCAGGGAGCCACCCATGCTGTGGGTGCACACGGAATTCCCATTGTGGAGTTGTACCTGCCTGTGACTATTTATAAAAAAACGCGGTCTGACTGGGGCATGTAGACACCTTGACAGAATGAATAGTGTGTGGCACATAGGTTCCCTATTGCTATGCCCACGTGTGCAGCTCCTGATGGTGGTGGCACAGGATTATATTTCTCATTGCTTCTGTACAGCATTGTGGGCTATCGCCCCGTCCCTTTTAAAGAGGGTCGCTGCCTAGCCGTGCCAACCCTCTGCAGTGTGTGCCTGCGGTTCCTCCTCATGGCAGACGCACTTATAAATAGACATGAGGGTGGTGTGGCTATGAGGCCAGCGTGTGGCATGAGTGCAGCTGAAGGCTGCGCAGGGACACTTTGGTGTGCGCTGTGGACACTGCGTTGTGCGCGGGGGGGGGGGGGGGGGGGGGTTGGGCAGCATGTAACCCAGGAGAAGTGGCAGCGGAGAGTGTCATGCAGGCACTGATTGTGCTTTATTGGAGGTAGTGTGGTGCTTAGCTAAGGTATGCATTGCTAATGAGGGCTTTTCAGAAGTAAAAGTTGTCGGGAGGGGGGGGGGCACTCTTGCCACTATTGTGGCTTAATAGTGGGACCTGGGAACTTGAAATGCAGCCCAACATGTAGCCCCTCGCCTTCCCTATCCGTTGCTGTGTCATTCCCATCACTTTCTTGAATTGCCCAGATTTTCACAAATGGAAACCTTAGCGAGCATCGGCGATATACAAAAATGCTCTGGTCGCCCATTGACTTCAATGGGGTTCGTTACTCGAAACGAACCCTCGAACATCGCGGGAAGTTCGTCCCGAGTAACGAGCACCCGAGCATTTTGGTGCTCGCTAGAGATGAGCGAACGTACTCGGATAAGCACTACTCGTCCGAGTAATGTGCTTTATCCGAGTACCGCTGTACTCTTCCTGAAAGATTCGGGACGCGCTGCGGAGCGGGGAGCTGCAGGGGAGAGCCGGGAGGTACAGAGGGGAGATCTTTCTCTCCTTCTCTCCCGCCCGCTCTGCCCCGCTCCCCGCTGCGACTCACCTGTCAGCAGCGGAGCGCCCCGAATCTTTCAGGACGAGTACAGCGATACTCGGATAAGGCACATTACTCGGACGAGTAGTGCTTATCCGAGTACGTTCGCTCATCTCTAATAAAAACCAATCGCTATATACAATCAATTAATCTAAAAACAACTCCCCTTACAGGTGCAAACACTTACAGGTCGATGGAGCACAGCCTGCAGGACCCAAGATGGCGGCGGTCTTTAATGTTATGATGGTGACACAGCAGCGCCAGCATCCCAGTAATGAACCGTGCATGCACGGGATTCTATTGCTCATGCGATACTGTGACCGGGAAGCACACGTTACCAGGGCGACCAGCATCAATAGGTAAAGTAGCGTCTACGGCTAGTATAGAGGCTCAAAAAGGTTGTGACCAGCAAACTCCTCATGGTTGACAATCATAAGGGCATTGTAGCGCTGCAAAGTGCATATACAGAACTATGTTACTTGCGTGATACCACCCCATGGGGGAACATACATTGCTATAGAGACCAATGTACTCAATTTACACTACGAAATACATATAACGGAGGGCAGAACTTCTATGCCCCTGGAGCATGTAGTGTGGTACCTCAGTGCAAGTGTCAAGTTGGTGGAAAGGGACTGCAGAAGTCAGGTTGCAAAGTAAACCAAAACAGCTTTATAACTCAAGAAAATGAGAGCTCAGGTAAATGTGCTTTCAACAGTTCACATGAGATGACTTTGTGATAAACAGTTACATTTGCAGGCATTAATCACTTCTGCATTTTCCTCAAGGGATTGGTACCAGAAAACTACATTTGTACCTTATGCTGTTCCTTCCAGCTTTTCTCCATGGATGTGCTTATGACTGGTGACATAGTTTCCTTTTCTCTTCTTAACTTTTCCTCTTTTCCTTTTCCCTCTGAAGATCTCAACTAAACAGTTTTTGCTCTAGAGTACTCACACTTGAGATGTTGTTTCCTTCCCACCACACTGGCTGGCTCTGTGATAACTTAGCAGAGTCTTTCTCCCCGATCTACTTCAGCCTTCTCTGAGGTGGCTAGATTGACTTACTCACTCCTCTCTTTTACACTACCACACTAGCTCAACCTATAGTGGGGATCTAAGCGGCCAATCCCAGACCCTCTATTCTTACTAAGCCTGGCTAGCCATTATCCTTGGTATTTCTAGGTTACCTGTACTTACTAAGGGACTGGAGAACATCGTCAGTAAACTACACACAGTGAGGCATGAAATCACATCACCATAAAATGAAAACACCAATTTTACAATGCATGACAAACAACATAACAAAAAAATCTTGTTATCTGTATAGCACCAACTTATTCCACAGCACTTTTAAGTAATTTATTTATTGCCCCCACCAAACTGAGTACTCATTTTACCAACCTGGGAAAGATAGAAGACTGAGCTGACCTTGAGCAAACTACCTGAACCACGTGGAGATTGAACTCTTCACAACCTTCATGTCGTGAGCAAGAGCTTAGGACTGAATTTCTGCTGCCTTAGCACTCTGAGCCACATGAGGCTCTGTATATGAATTAAACCTTTACCTAATGACAGAAGTGCAATAGTACCCAACTCTTGGGTACTACAATAGTACCCACAGAAAATATTAAACCCACTCTGTGCTCCTCAAGGTCTACAGCTCCACTGCTTCCAAATCAGGGTTGGCTTTAGGATAAATGTCGCCCTGTGCAGTATGCTCTGTTACTGTTTTCCAGAAACCAAATATTCATTTTTAATCTACAATTGCCCATGTTTGCAAGCATAATACGCCCAAAAGAGAGGTCAGTGTCTATTGTTTTGCATACTGGAAATTCCAGCAACACATTTGCTATACTAGTGAGAATGAATCCATTGCTAATAATGGGTTCTATTCTCTGTGTATTTGGTTGCCGGAATTTCCAGCAAGAATGGGCATATAAAATTGTGAAGAATTCAGCTTTATTTGATATTGAGGCTATTAACATGCCAGACCAATATATATAGAAAACGGGCGCACAAAAGAGAAAATTACAAGCTGAACAAAAATCAAAAGAGTTAACTGGCCATCAGCTCAAAACAAAAGAGAAAATGTCACAGAGCAGGAATCCACAAGCAATTGCGATGCTACCGTGGATGCATCTACTTCTATCCAACTATCGACTAGTGATGAAGGTGGGCAGTCCCAGAAAATCCAGTTTAACTTAAATTTAGATGATGTCCCTGAAGCAAAAATAAATGAAGATGTCAGGCCTATTCGTGATGGAGACGTATTAGAGTATTGGCAAAAGAAGGATTTTATCCTAAATTGAAGGACTGGAAAAGACTGTATGAAATGCTACTTAGACATTAAAGCAGTTTGGTGAGGGGGGGCCTGTGGGTCCCCCTGACTTAGCGACCCACTAGCACTTGTGACCCCTATAGCTACTCCACTGCTGTAGTTAATATAGATGAGGTATAGGAACAAAGTTTATAATTTAGGTGCTGTTAGGGCTTCTTTAACCCCTTAATGACATGACCTATTTTGGGCTTAAGGACGCAACGATTTTTGGCAGATGTTCTTCTCCATTTATCAAAAGTCATATTTTTTTTTATTTTTCCGTTGCCACGGCTGTATACAGGCTTGTTTTTTGCATGGTGAACTGTAGTTTTTATCGGTGCCACTTTTGGGTACATTGACTATATTGTAAAACTTTTTTTTTTATGATAGCAGGGAGAGAAAACGCATCAATTCTGCCATGGATTTTTTTTTACAGCGTCAATCATGCAGCATAAATAAGACAATCCATTTTTTCTGCGGGTCGGTACGGTTACAACTATACCAAAATTCTTACATTTTTTTATGTTTTTCCACCTTTCTGCAATAAAACCCCTTTTTTAGGAAATCTTTTTTTTTTTCTAAATCGCTGCATTCAAAGTCCTGTAACTTTTTTATTTTTTGATGTACGGAGCTCTATGGGGGCTTATTTTTTGAGAGACGAGCTGTAGTTTTTATTGGTACCATTTTGGGGTACATACGCGTCGTTATGGATGCGACAATACCAAATATGTGGGGTTTTAATTTTTTTAACCTTTTTTTATGCTAATCTAAGAAAAAGCATAGAAAAAGGGTTTTTTAAAACTTTTTTTAACATTGTTTTTATATTCATTTTTTTATTCTTTTTTTTTACAACATTTGTGTCCCTCTGGGGGACTTTCACCACAGCCCTGATGATCGCTGTGATAAGGCATGGCAGGGCAGTAGCCATAACATCGCGATAACATCGCGAGAGCCGGCCGAAGACACAGAGGGAGCGCGCTTCCTCTGTGAACTCTTTCCCTGCTGCGATCTACTTAGATCGCAGCAGGGAAGGGGTTAACAGCGGGACGCCAGCTGTGACTGACAGCCGGCTCCCACTGCGGGATAGCGTGGGATCATATGTGATCTCGCGCTATCCCCAGGACGTAAGTTTACGCCCTGTTGTGGGAAGTACCCCGCTCCCAGGACATAAACTTACGCCCTGGAGCGGGAAGGGGTTAAATGAGCGTATGCGCAAATATGCTAACGTAAGCACAACAGATTTGCGCATAGAACTGTACTTTTTTGCGCACACAACTCATGTTCTTATGTGCGCAGGACAACCCTTCCCCAGCCCTAGGCTATCAAACCTAATGAGGTCCAGATGTGTTCTCCTATTCATGGAATTGTGCAGCGTATTGCAGATTTGCGCATGCATTTGAGCACCTCCCATAGACTTTTATGTGACTTTTGCTGTGCAAATACACAGAAAGCTAGAGCAGGTCTTATTTTTTGCCGCGTGCACAAAATGCGAACAAAATTATCATTCATGTGAAAGAACCCATTGACGTCAATGGGTTCTATTCTCTGCATATTGCGCAAGTATACTTTGTGAGAGCAAAAACGTGCATAAAAAAGTTTGTCTGAAGAAGCACTTCTGAGTCTGTTCTGAGATCATCTTTGAGGTGAGCAGTGAAAGGATTGCAATTTTGAAAGCAGGATTATGAAATGAAAAATTCTCCATTGTTAGAAGCATTGTAGAACTTGCCGATTACAGATAATACTACTGCTCCTGTAGAGGGGAGTTGGACTCAATGTATTTGGGCGTTTATATTTTCTGCTTCTCTGTTAAAAAAAAGCTAAAACTTTGTAATGCGTTCTTCTTGTTAAAGGAGCTTTGTGAGTAGAGATGAGCGAGTATACTCGCTAAGGCACTATACTTGAGCGAGTAGCGCCTTAGCCGAGTATCTCCCCGCTCGTCTCTAAAGATTCGGGGGCCGGCGCGGGTGACAGGTGAGTTGCGGCAGGGGGCGCGGGGGTGAGAGAGATCTCCCCTCCGTTCCTTCCCGCTCTCCCCCGCCGCTCCCCGCCCCCCGCCGACCCCCGAATCTTGGTGGGGAGATACTCGGCTAAGGCACTACTTGCTCGAGTAATGTGCCTTACCGAGTATACTCGCTCATCTCTATTTGTGAGTTATACTAATTGTCTACAAACTGGATATGCCTAAAAATAACAAGAGATCATATACTAAGGCCTCCTGCGCACGGGCGGATTTGCATCATGAAATCCGTAGCGGGATTCCGGCTCCGGCTTCTGCAGCAAATCCTGTCCACAGCATGCTTTGAGAAAATGCGATTTACTGCCCACAGGCAGATATCAATTGCGATTTTCTGCTAGCTGGGGGAAAAAAACGCAGCATGCTGCGATTTTGTGCACAGGCAGCTTTCATTGAAATCAATGGAAGCCATCCATCCCGTGGCCATTCTGCAATCATCATTGCAGAATCGCCGCAGGAGCCACGTCATCGCCATAGCGATGGTGCGGCGTCCTCTCAACTGCGCACATGCTGGCCGGCGCTCCGGCGGGCACATACGCAGCAGAGGAGGCCGCGTCATCGCTATAACGTCAGGGCAGCATCCTCTGTACTCTGTCCTCTCCAAGTCAGCACATTCGCAGCAGAGGAGAAAATGCCGGACAGGTAAGCTGGGGTCACTAGCGGGGCACCAGGTCGAATCTGCTGCGGGAATCCCGCATGCAGGGTCCGACCTGTCCGTGTACAGGCTAAGCCTGGTGAAGTTCCTTTTCCTGAAGTATTAGCGGATTTCTGATGTCTAATCTGTATCAGCTTATTACCCCAAGGGGGCAACTTTAGCACTATGTCCTTATTTTTATCTTAATGCCCCGTAACACTGTATTTGTACTGATATTTGAAACATTTTCAATAAAGATTGATTTAAAAAAAATAAAATAAAATTCTTGCAGTATTGTTAGGCATACCAAATATAAGAATTCATTTAGTATAGTGACCCCCCAGAAGTATTACTACATAATTGTACTTATATCTCAACTTGAAAGTGGTGGCTAGCAGTGTTTCTCTTAGATAAGGATAGAGCAATGCAATGACTCTGCTCCCTTCAGCTTCCCACCCTTTAGCCAATCAGCTCTAAGCTGTTGGGAGGAGCAAAACTTATATAAGTTTATGTAATGTTTTAGAAGGATCAGGAGTAGAATGTCCTGTAATGTAGAATGTAGAATGTCCAGTGTCATCTAAGATCCTCACAGCTCCTACCGGTGATTTCTGGAAGCGATAAGGTGCATAGTGCAGGCTGAAGATCTTCAGGACTGTTGTGTAAAACTCACGGAACAGATATAGACACAGCAGTTACAGCCACCACCTTCAGGATGGGACATGAACAACTGGATTGTAAAGGACTTGAAACTTCATCATCTGGATGCTGAATAAACAGGAGTCAACTGTTACCCTTCCTATCTCCCTGGACTATCTTCCAGTATACCTCTACACCAAGGCATCACACCAGGTAGCAGAAACCATCTCTTACTATGAACCCCCAAATCTTTCACTGTAGTATAGCCATGTGGGAGAGGGACATATACGATAACTGTCACTGTCCAGATAACCTCCTGCTACTCTGGCACACTTCATTAGTAAGCAAATTGATTCCTTTGTTTACATCAACACTTCACTAATATTTCTAGCTTCACCAACTCTAGTATAAAGACTATGTACACATTTTCAAACATTTTTATTGTTCAAATGCATGTAAAATGAGGAATGAAGCAACATTGCAAATAGTCCTGATTACAAACATCCCCATGTTTTGTGTATACAGCTCTTAGGCCGGCTGCACACGAGCGTGACGGGCTCCGCCGCGGAATATTCCGCGGCAAAGCCCATCACGGCGCCCCCCAGAGACCCCATACTCACCAGCGGATCCGGCGTCTTCGCTCCCGCATGACGCTTCCCCTCCCACCGCCGCCGCGTTACATGACATGCCCACTGCGTCACATGACGCGGCCGGCCGCGTCATATGATGCGGCGGCGGTAGGCGGGAAAGCGTTTTCACGCTATCTTCCGCTGTGTTACAGCGGGAGATAGCGTGAACGGACGGCTTCCATTGACTGCAATGGAAGCCGTCAGCGCATACCCCCGCGGCAAATAGAGCATGCCGCGGGTGAGGACGGGAGATTTCACGGTGCGGAATTCCGCGGTGGAATTCTGCACCGTGTGCCCTGAGCTATTAGGTTCAATAGAACCTAATAGCTGCGGGGAATGCAGCGGATTTTCGCCGCGAATTACACGGCGGAAATCCGTTCGTGGGAAGGAGGGCTTATGCAGACAAATGTTTCTCCATGGTTACAGTCAACCAGAGGCGTAATGTAAAGCTTCTGGGCCCCAATGCAAAACCTGTAACAGGGCCCCCAAATATAATGCTTTATTCATAGTACTGGGCTCCCTATATGGAGAAGAGAGGGCTTATGGGCCCCCTAAGGCTCCTGGGCTTGGGTGCAACCGCATCCCCTATAGTTACGCCAATGCAGTCAACCAACAAGGCTAGTTTGTAGACTGATCCTACAGTCATGTATGCTGCTTTCCATCTGCCCTGTTCTACTATTGGTAGTTTAACAGGAGGCATAGAATGCAATATCACATGGCTGCAGGATCAGACTATACATTGGGTTTTTTGGATTCTGTAATCATGGAGATAGATATATAGAATTGCATAGGAGCTGCATACAAAAAAATTGTTGAAAACGATATTTGAACTGGCAATGGAGCTATAAGAAAAATGGTGGAAAAAAGGCACAAAGTGGGAAATTCTCTGAAGACAAATATGGTGCACAATAACCGCAAATTTGGGTGCAATCTCTTGCATGCCAGCTCATGTCACATTTTAGAAAAGGGGGTATGGCTTGTCAGGAGGTGCATGGCCCATAGACATTTATGTATGGTTTATGCCAGAAACTTGTCCGTAACTGGTGTAGATTTCCATATAGGCACATAGATCTGTGGGATCTTAATATAATCTCCACCAAAGCCTGATGCACTTATTGTATGGAGAAGTGAATGCCTCTTCAACATTAGATGCATCTTAGATGGTCTAAGATGTATCTAATGTTGAAGAGGCATTCACTTCTCCATACACTAAGTGCATCATGCCTTGGTGGGGATTATATTAAGATCAGCCTTTCAAACGTCGGTCTTCATAAATTCTCCCCCTATAGTCTTCATCGGTAACATCGAGATTTTATACAACTATTTCTGAAAATATTCAAGACAGAGCAAATTTTATGTAATTCTGAAGACTTAGAACATACCTCTGGCATCAAAGAACTCATCGTCTGAGCTGTCCACTGAGTCATTCACGATTTTCTGCAGGTGCCACTGGGCACCACTAAAGCGTCGTGTTCCACCTAGAAGAATTAAATAGAAATGGTTAGTGTGTGCTCAGTGCTGGGATATACACAACAATGTTATCTACATCAGACTGTGCTCTATATGCAGGACCACTGGTGTAAAGAGGTTGTATCAGAACATAAAGTTATCCCCTATCCACAGGATAACGTGCTGATCAGTGGGGGTCTCACCGCTGAGAACCTGCCGATCTGGAGAACTACACTCCCATGCCCTGCTCTTCAGTCACTGCAGAGTCACTGGACACCGCCACAGTGCACAGACAGTAGTGGAGACAGGAGAAAGTAGTGCTGGTTACACGAGCACACTAATGCACCATTCACTTTAAATGGGACTGCCGAGTACCCGAGCAGTGACCGGCTAAGGTATTTCTGTCACTCCCATTGAGACGAATGGTGCACTGATCCCCCCCCACGATCAGCAAGTGATTCTTGTGATTCTGTGAATAGGGGATAACTTTATTTTTAGCTACAACCCCTTTAAGGTACTTTTACACAGAATGACTGTCAGGCGCATATGCGCTCAACAGCCGTCCCGACTATTTTCGCTCTTGTGCTTTCACAGAGGAGCAACAATCATTCAGTGAATGGGGGTGGAGCGCACCTGAAATCTATTCCAGCCGCCCGCCTCCATGCACTGAAAACCTTTATACATTGTTACCTTCTTCTCAACTTTCCTGACTGTAATCAAATAGTAAATCACAATCTACTGGCAGGCCTTAAGAGATCTTGAGGTTAGTCCGACTTACCGCTGGCTTCTACACAGATGTGGAGAAGCTGCTTACTCATACAACAATGTTCTAGTAAAATTTCCCAGTCTTGATAAGTCTTGACCAGTACTATTTTCTGAGACTAAAGGTACCCATACATCTCCAATAGCTCTCAGGCTAGCATTCATGGGCAGAGTGAAGTAAGCCACTGCCAAACAATTGAAGTGGCTGCTTATCACCAGGGGGAACAAAAAGAATTTGTCATTGAAATTCAAAATGTCTGCTCCTTTTTTCCCCAGACATCATCTGTCAGGCGAGAATTTGGAGAGCCCCACCTTCCACATACATACAATAGTCATCCAGTCCTACCTAACTTGTCGAGTTTGGATGACTTTTCCCTACTGTTTATGGGGGCCTTTACACAATCCTTCACCACCAATATACACTCTAGCAAAGAGTAGGGAAGAATGGTGGCGCGATAAAGTAATATGAGGAGAAGTCATAGCAGTGTAACAAATACAATAAGCCACCACTCTTCTGTACCTCTGATAGCTAGCACTATTATGGACACACCAGAATTTGGCAAAAAGAAGCCTGCAGCCGCATCCCCCTCCTCCCTGGTTTCTATTTTTTGTATTACGCTAGATGTATTTTTTTGGTGGTTGAAGAGGTTTCCGAACATTCACAGGCGGCCAGAAGATGGAGATGCCAAGTTTTCATATATTTACATGCACTACTTTTTACGAAAAAAGTACGCTGGTTATAAAACTCTTGAGTTTATATTGTGCTTTGATAAAACCTTTAGGCCACCTGTCCACGGCTGGGACGGAATATCGTGAGCCATATTCTGCCGCAGAGAAGAGGAGGAGCACTGACAGGTCTCTGCGATGAGCCTATCTAATAGATAGGCTCACCGTGGAGAATCATGGCAAATCACATCATGCCGCAATTTCAATCCCGCGAGTGGAAAATTGCTTTGATTCTCCGCTCATGGACGTCGGGCTGCCCTTTCCATCATTAGCCTATGCAAAGAGTGTCATGTAAGGTCCACCGGCGATTTATTGCCGCGAACCTCACAATGACAACTCGCCCGTGGACAGGAGGCCTAATACAGATTTAGTACTAAGTACAGGCAGCAATCCAATTTTTTATTACAATGCTTTGTGTTACAGTAAATCAAAAAAAGATATGAAGGAAAAAAATGTGATAGCACGTTGTATATTCTCTTGTACATGGAGATCACTCAAGCTGATGAAGGAAACAATATGCCAGCTGTCTGTATCAACACAAATATGGTCAGGATACAGAGATAGGATCCATATGTTTCATTATGTATTACAAGTTACATAAATGCAGCATTCAGCAGATTTATTGTCCTCTTGTGTGAAGTTTGTTAATATCCAGTTCAGCCATTTTTCTCACATAGGTAACAGATTCTGGGGAAACCATTAAAGGGGTTGTCCCGCGCCGAAACGGGTTTTTTTTTTTTTCAACCCCCCCCCCCCCGTTCGGCGCGAGACAACCCCGATGCAGGGGTTAAAAAAGAACACCGGAGAGTGCTTACCTGAATCCCCGCGCTCCGGTGACTTCTTACTTACCTGCTGAAGATGGCCGCCGGGATCTTCTCCCTCGGTGGACCGCAGGGCTTCTGTGCGGTCCATTGCCGATTCCAGCCTCCTGATTGGCTGGAATCGGCACGTGACGGGGCGGAGCTACACGGAGCCGGCATCCTGCACGAGCGGCCCCATTGAGAAAAGAAGAAGACCCGGACTGCGCAAGCGCGGCTAATTTGGCCATTAGACGCCGAAAATTAGTCGGCTCCATGGAAACGAGGACGCTAGCAACGGAGCAGGTAAGTGAAAAACTTCTTATAACTTCTGTATGGCTCATAATTAATGCACAATGTACATTACAAAGTGCATTAATATGGCCATACAGAAGTGTATAGACCCACTTGCTGCCGCGGGACAACCCCTTTAAGAACAATCATTGCAGTCATCAGTAATTTACATAGAGAGGGAGACCCACAGTGATATGGGTTCCCCTTTATTGTTCTGGGTTTTACTAGCAAGGACAAAAATGACTAATATATATTTTGCCTGTCACTCCTTTTTCATGACCCTAGGGCCAATTCCTTACAAAAATGGTCATAAATAAGTGGATGGAGCCTGAAATGCTATTAGCCTGAATTTCTATAATTCAGCTGGTCTGCACAGGCATCGCTGTATGTATGCTAATACCAGGATACCATGAAGTTTTAATACTGATTTCAATAAAAGATGGATTTTTTTTCTTACATTGTGCTGGATCATCTATTTTGCCACTGTTTTTTTCTGGAGTTATGTGGATCCTAGCAAAGTTGAGGTGAGCAGGCTCTACTTCTTGCCAATTACTTAGACATGTGTTAAAAATGCAGTTCCTTTAGCGTGTAGCTCTTACATAGATTGCCATCATTCCCTATCAATGGGATAGGACAGGCCATCGCTAGGTACACATTACTGCTTCATGGTCTGCCATGGTATATATGCCATTGGTAATCATTAGAGATGAGCGAGCACCCAAATGCTCGGGTCTGCGTTATTCGAGTTGAGCTTTTCGTAAAATTCGAGAGCTCTATTCGAGTAACGAACCCCATTGACTACAATGGGAGACTCGGGCATTTTTGTATGTGAGCCACCGGGTCCCGAGCTTTTTTTTTTTCCTTGGTTCTGTCTCTCTCTCTCTCTCCCTCTCTCTCTCTCTCTCTCTCTCTCTCTTTCTCCTGCCTGCCAGCAAAAAACTTGCCAAATTTGGTTTCTAAATTGCTATACAGAACAGTGCAGTAATGGCCATAGATTCTCTGGCTAGGTAGCAATACCATAGACTAACAAAGAATAGAACAGTTTTGCTGAATAGATTTTTTTTTGGGGGGGGGGTTGAACTTTTGCACTATTTTTGCTGAGCTGCCACCTAGTGGTTTTAACCACTTCAGTTAGTTACTTTTTGTTAATAGAATTTTTTGTTTTCACATTTTATCATCAATTATAAGTTAAGTTTTACAGTGAGTGTAGCATTATACAGTGGTGCTTGAGAGTTAGTGAAGCCTTTAGAATTTTCCAAATTTCTGCTTATATTCGATATAAAACGACATCAGATTTTCAATAGTTAATGTGAGAAAGTCATTTTGTTGCTTTGAGGTTACCTAGGGTTCCTTTGTGACCTCATGGCCTATTATATGACTTTCTCTTGACTTGATCTTTGTTGGTCGACCACTCCTGGGTGGGTAATAATAGTCTGGAATTTCCTCCATTTCTACACAATCTGTCTGTGAATTGCTGGAGTCCAACCTCTTTAGAGGTGGTTTTGTAACTTTTTCCAGCCTAATGAGCATCAACAACTCTTCTCTCGAAGTCCTCAGAAATGTTCTTTGTTCGTGATATATGATACACTTCCACAAATGTATTGTGAAGATCAGACTTTGATATATTGCTGTTCTTCAAATAAAACACTCACATCTGATTGTCATCCCATTGACTGAAAACGTGTGACTCTGATTTCCCCTTCAAATTATCTGCTAATCCCAAAGGCTCACATACTTTTGTCATTCATAGACATGTAATATTGGATCATTTTCCTCAATGAATAAATGGCCAAGTCTAATATTTTTGACTTATTGCTTTGATTTGTTTTTCTTTATCAACCCTTAGGACGTACGCGAAACTCAGATGCAGTTTAAGGGCAAATATAAGTAGAATTATGGAAAATCCTAAAGTGTCCCCAAACTTTCAAGCACCACTATACATACTTTTTGCTGCGTTAGGTCAATTTTGTTATGAGCTAGAGTTACTGGTCCACCCCAGATTGAAGAATGTTGAACACTGTTGCAGTGCATGGAATTGTTGGAAGATGGATTGAACATTGGGCTAGTTTTTAACCGCTTTATTTGCTAAATATTTCATTTTTCTGGGATGAGGTTCCTACGTAGATTTCCAGCATCTACTAGCAAAGGATGTGGCACCAACAAAGGCTTAGCCACCTTTCTCCGAGGGGCCAATATTCAGCTTTCCACAGACCATGAACAGTATCCATATCTTTTTACCTTTTCTTTTCTACTGCTTTGTTTCAGTATGGAATAGTCTTCACCAAGGTTCTAGCTGGCCATTCATGGAACAAAAAGTTCTGAATATTTAGAGCTACTCATCCAACACAGTTTGCAAAATATTGGACTCTAGGCCACAGTGTAAGAAATTGTGAGAAGACGGCTAATAATCTAATCTAAATTATAAGCTGTTTTTGTCTAAATCATGAGATCGGTAAGCAGTAGAGATGAGCGAACGTGTTCTAAACGAACACTTACGCACCCAGACACCGGCTTTACCGAGGACTTCAGTGTCCGCGCGTAAAGATTCGGCCGGCGCCGGGGGGCGGGGAGAGGCGCGGCGGCGCGGGCGGCAGCAGCGGGGAACAGGGGGGAGCCCTCTCTCTCTCCCTCTCCCCCCCACTCCCCGCCGCACCCCCCCGCGCTGCCACGGCGACCCCCGAACTTTTTTCGCCCGAGCACGGAATTGCTCGCAAAGTTCGGTGTTTGGGCGAAAAGGGGCGGAGCCGAACACGTTCGCTCATCTCTAGTAAGCAGTGGTGCATACATGTTTGCAATCAATAGGGTTTTATCTGGAATCTCTCTTTAAAAAGTACATGAATCTTCTTTAACCCCTTCCCGCTCCAGGACGTACATTTACGTCCTGGAGCGTCGGGGTATGTATGAAGAGAGGTCATGAGGAGACCTCCATTCATACAGTGCGGGCACCAGCTGTTTATTACAGCTGACACCCGCGGGCGATAGCCGTATGGGGGGACGAAAAAACGAAAATGGAAAAATAAAAGGGGGCCACGTCATGGAGGGGTTAATAACTTCAGTAAAAAGTGATGTAGTGACCAGTGACATTTGCAATATCCAAAGGCTTGATATTCAAGCCGTTGGGTGGGTGGGTGGGGGTCTAAGCATTTTCTTCTTGCTTACTCATTTCCTTTTTCTATCAGCTTTCCTGCCTTTTCTAAGGTGCATAGCTTTGTGACCCCTCTTATTTCATACCTAATAACATACGTGTACACATTTCTAATGAATGCTATTCACTGCATATTGAAGTCACGCTGACTTATGACATGAATGACACAGAAGATGTCATTCACTAAAGAAAAAGCAAGCAATGTACTTGTAACAACTCCATTACATTCAATTGCAATTGGACAAGTAGCATGCTTATGGAATATTGGACCCTTTTTCACACCAGATATCTTAATTATGGTTCATGAAAAACTCCAGGAGATACTTCCAAAGAAAAACACACAATGTAGTTAATTTGCAGCAACATTAGGTTTCACGACCTTACGTTTTCTTTGCCCCAAAGCCATACTGAACAATTTAATTCCTCCTGCAGTTAATGCATGTTGTATAGGCATCAGATTTAGGCATGTCAGTAATTATATCGTTTTTATGTACTATACGTGAAAAGAGCAGATTGCATGGTATGGGTTTGTGTTAGACAAGCAATGTCTGCTCTACTGCGGCTGCCAAGTCACACTAGATAGAGAAATATTGATGCAATGGATAATAGAAAATTAGATCTAATGTATATATAGAGTTTAAAAACCTACATTTTTTATTTGAACTAATGAACTGAAATAGAGAGAGAATATTACATTATACAAAACCGTTCAAAAGCTACAGTACCGAAAATAGTTCCTAACTAACTTTTTAGCTAAGTTTAATGACAGTTGTGGTTGTGTGGATAAGCAGTGTCAATGTCTCCCACTTGGTATCAGAAAAATTATACAGTTGGGCCTCAAAAATTGTGCCAAATTACTGCAAATTGTGCCAATCATTTGGCATAAACTAAGCCAACATGGTCCAAACTTAGACTAGCCAATGTAAAAATTCACCTATTGCACAAATATGTGGTGCAAATGTGCGCATAAAGTTACTTACACCCATGTGACACTGGCCTAAGATTGCACAAACCTTTAGGGCAGGTTCGTAGGGACATATTTGCGCATGCATCATGCAGAGTATAGAACCGATTGACTTCAATGGGTTCATCCGCATTCCCTTTTTGTGCATGCACACCACAAGTCCCCATAGAAGTCTATGGGAAGTGCACAATACTCTGCACAATTGCATGAAAAATAGCCATTTAAATCGGGACATGTGTGTGTGCCGTGAACAAATGAACATGCATTAACCCTTTCTAATCCACTATCTGATGTCTGAAACTGGTGAGATTTTTGAGATTTTTTAAAATTCAATTTAACCCTTTGCAATCCACTGTCTGATGTATAAAGACATTCTGATTGAAGGCTGTAAGAGCTCCGATGTCAGAAGACGTCCGGCAGGGTATTCTCACTGTATATTACTGGCCGCTATGTTGTCGGGGGACCTCTCCAGAATTTCCCATACCGTAGTACTGGCTCTAGCCAGCAGGCGGCGCCATTGTATATTGGTGGAAAGAGAAAGCCCCCTAGGAAACCCTGAATCCAAAATTGGATTGCAAAGTGTTAAAATGTGCCAATACTTGTGCAAATATGCCTAGTTGATAGCGCAATTACCTTGTGTTAAAGGGTGTGCAATTGCGCATGCGCTTGTGTGAAGCCACCCTTAGAACACCATTAATAAATAAGCCTTATTATTTCTCTACTGCAAATCTTTGGGTATAAATTCGCTGCGTGCCACCCGCATGTGACAGTCGATAGGCACACAGCAAGTACGCAATGACATTGTATACGTGCTGCAGGCCGCTGATCCCCTTGGCATGCATGTAGGCGTAATACGCGGCAATATAGAACATGCTGCCATCTTTATTCCGTACATATTTGGCACAAAATGTATGATTGGCCGCACGTTTGTGTGAAGGAGTCCTTAACAATTTGCTGTATACAAAGCAATGGTAGAAGGGTTGACTAGGGGCGTGGTTATGATCCAATGAATAATAAAAACTACCCAATTATTGTAATGTGTAGCTGCATGCCAATAATACACAATCGCTAGTTCGCCGCTGGTTGCATGCTCATTCCAATTTATCTTACAGTGTAAAAGCGCCTGATGAGCAGAGTTTTGCATAAAGTAAGTTAAATGAAGTTTTGGGCATTGTGCCTGGACATGTTGGCAGCACAAGAAAAAAAAATTGATGATGTTATTTACTATAATGAAGAGAAAATTCCAAGAAAATGACATTATGTTCACTCACTAGTTCCTATTATTCGCTACTTCCAAGGGTGGGAATCTTCTAATGATTGATCATCATCATCAATGGTTCCCAACGGCAGGATAGAGACGTATTATGTCTCATTGATTTTCTGTCCCATTATTACTAGTGAATACCGGGAATTATAGTTATACCTTTTATACTAGACGGTTACCTTCTGAAATTTATATATTTGCACTTAGTGTCTCAGAGACCCGAGGCTGAAAAATACTGATCCAGCCGCAGTTCTGCGCCATGAAATACAGAGGATTGACTTCAGCTGCCAGCAATACAAAGCCATCTGTGATATAGGGAAAAAAAATCTTAATGAATTCTAGCAGTAGAGAGAAAATATTTTGGCACTTACTGTACTATATTTTTTCATTTCGGGGATAAATCTGTCTTGAGATGTCTAAGTGATATTCATTGTGTATTAAAAATGGAAATATGGGACACTTTCAAATGTAATTAGACGTTCAGGAAGGATCAGACTGAAATGAATGCAAAATGAAGAACTGCAAAAAGATAATTCTGTAGATTTACCTGCAGTCTGAGGCGTAGATACTATAAAGCCGCGATCAGGCTCTAATGTCTAAAGAGGCTTAGAAGAAACACTAGTAATGTCCATTATGGTGTTGGGACTGTCGCAACTCACCAGCCGGGGCAGATCAGCTCTAGTCCAAGTAATCCTTATGGCTGCACATGCTCAGTGTTATTCTGCCACTGGACACTGACCTGAGCATGTCTCTGCTGGTGTGAGGATGGATTGGCCATCTGGGAGGCTTGTGTGCCAATCAACCAATCCGTGCGTATTTGTACACATTTATTCTGGCTCCTCCTCATTTAGGATGCCGGTTATACCTCTAGTCTGAGGGTATTTCTGGTCTAGTGGATAGTTGCTGTCCAGTTCTACTCTCAGTTAAATCTGTTTGGTGTTAAGGATATTTAGGGTGTTGTAACAGCTATTGCCTGACCTATTGCTATTTCTGCATTGGCATTTCATCTGGTTTATTTTGTGCTTGTTTACCATCTTTAAGGCATTTTTTGTAATTTTTTATAGCAAACATTATCCCTGTTTTCAACTATGGAAAGTCAGGGTCACCACAGGTTCCTGGTGTGGGGTTGCCCTCATTAGGGTGAGGGCTCCACTTTTAGGCAGGGTTTCATTGCATTAGAAGGTTAAGGTCAGATTTTCCATGTCATAGAATCATAGAAAAGTGGGGTTGGAAGGGACCGCCAGGGTCATCTGGTCCAACCCCCTGCTCAATGCAGGATTCACTAAATCAACCCAGAAAGATATTTGTCCAGTCTTTATTTGAACTCTTTCATGGAAGGAGAACTCACCACCTCCTGTGGTAACCTGTTCCACTCATTGATTGCTCTCACTGTCAGAATTTTTCTAATATCTAATTTGTGTCTCCCTTTCAGTTTCATCCCATTGCTTCTAGTCTTTCCTTATGCAAATGAGAATAGGGCTGATCCCTCTGCACTGTGACAACCCTTCAGATATTTGTAGACAGCTATTAAGTCTCCTCTCAGCCTTCTTTTTTACAAGCTAAACGTTCCCAGATGCTTTAACCATTCCTCATAGGACATGATTTGTAGACTGCTCACCATCTTGGTAACTCTTCTCTGAACTTGCTCCAGTTTGTCTATGTCTTTTTTAAAGTGGGGTACCCAGAACTGAACACAGTGTTCCAGATGAGGTCTGACTAAGGAAGAGTAGAGGGGGATAATTACCTCACGTGATCTAGACTCTATGCTTCTCTTAATACATCCCAGAATTGTGTTTGCCTTTTTAGCTGCTACATCACATTGTGGACTCATGTTCAGTCTATGCTCTATTAGTAGACCCAAATCTTTTTCACATGTGCTGCTGCTTAGCCCAATTCCTCCTATTCTGTATGTGCTTTTTTCATTTTTCTTGTCCCCGCTTTTTGGTTATATTGTGTTCTATGAGTTAGCATATTGTGTATCCTTTTAGGACAATAAATTACGTCCAGTTCGGACAAAGTATTTTGTGTCCGGCTTTTACAGATTTTGTCCATGCCGGCGAATCTGTTTTTACACAAGCTTCGATAATAACTAGAGATGAGCGAACACCAAAATGTTCGGGTGTTCGTTATTCGAAACGAACTTCCCGCGATGTTCAAGGGTTCGTTTCGAATAACGAACCCCATTGAAGTCAATGGGCGACCAGAGCATTTTTGTATTTCGCCGATGCTCGCTAAGGTTTTCATGTGTGAAAATCTGGGCAATTCAAGAAAGTGATGGGAATGACACAGAAACGGATAGGGCAGGCGAGGGGCTACATGTTGGGCTGCATCTCAAGTTCCCAGGTCCCACTATTAAGCCACAATACCGGCAAGAGTGGGCCCCCCCCCCTCCCAACAACTTTTACTTCTGAAAAGCCCTCATTAGCATGGCATACCTTTGCTAAGCACCACACTAGCTACAACAAAGCACAATCACTGCCTGGATGACACTCCGCTGCCACTTCTCCTGGGTTACATGCTGACCAACCGCCCCCCCTCCCCCCCACAGCGCACACCAAAGTGTCCCTGCGCAGCCTTCAGCTGCCCTCATGCCACACCACCCTCATGTCTATTTAGAAGTGCGTCTGCCATGAGGAGGAACCGCAGGCACACACTGCAGAGGGTTGGCACGGCTAGGCAGCGACCCTCTTTAAAAGGGGCGGGGCGATAGCCCACAATGCTGTACAGAAGCAATGAGAAATATAATTCTGTGCCACCGCCATCAGGAGCTGCACACGTGGGCATAGCAATGGGGAACCTATGTGCCACACACTATTCATTCTGTCAAGGTGTCTGCATGCCCCAGTCAGACTGGTAATATGCACCTTAACAGTAACCGCGTTGGTGGTAATGTGGTGGTGACTGCGGACCTAGTAGCACGGTTGTATTTTGTTGGTTTTCGGAATGCGGCCAGGATTAAGTGGGCCGTGGCGGGGGGATGGTGTGGGGGCTCTCTTGCTGTGTCGGTAAAGGTGAAATTCTTGGACTGCCACCAGACGAACCAATGCAAAGGCATTTGCCAAGAATGTTTTCCCTGTTGGAGGAGGAGGGGGATGTTTTTGAGGCACTACGTATCCTCTCCACGTGTCCGTGGTTATATGCACCTTAACAGTAACCGCGTTGGTGGTAATGTGGTGGTGACTGCGGACCTAGTAGCACGGTTGTATTTTGTTGGTTTTCGGAATGCGGCCAGGATTAAGTGGGCCGTGGCGGGGGGATGGTGTGGGGGCTCTCTTGTTGTGTCGGTAAAGGTGAAATTCTTGGACTGCCACCAGACGAACCAATGCAAAGGCATTTGCCAAGAATGTTTTCCCTGTTGGAGGAGGAGGGGGATGTTTTTGAGGCACTACGTATCCTCTCCACGTGTCCGTGGTTATATGCACCTTAACAGTAACCGCGTTGGTGGTAATGTGGTGGTGACTGCGGACCTAGTAGCACGGTTGTATTTTGTTGGTTTTCGGAATGCGGCCAGGATTAAGTGGGCCGTGGCGGGGGGATGGTGTGGGGGCTCTCTTGTTGTGTCGGTAAAGGTGAAATTCTTGGACTGCCACCAGACGAACCAATGCAAAGGCATTTGCCAAGAATGTTTTCCCTGTTGGAGGAGGAGGGGGATGTTTTTGAGGCACTACGTGTCCTCTCCACGTATCCGTGGTTATATGCACCTTAACAGTAACCGCGTTGGTGGGAAATGGCCTCGCCGCCATCATGTCTTTGGGAAGCCTCTGTTTCCACACCCCAGAGACATACCATTAGCAGCGGTATAGGCAGAGCCCAGAATTCGTAACATTTCAGCCGTAGCATTAGGACAGGCCCCACTAACATATCAGTAGCAGCATTATAGGAGGAGCGCAGTCTTCGTTCCATGTCAGCAATAGTAGCACTCAAGACAGGCCCCAGTAACAATTCCGAAGCAGCAGTATAGCGGGAGCTCAGTCTTCGTTCCATGTCAGCAATAGTAGCACTCAAGACAGGCCCCAGTAACAATTCCGAAGCAGCAGTATAGCGGGAGCGCAGTCTTCGTTCCATGTCAGCAATAGTAGCACTCAAGACAGGCCCCAGTCACAATTCCGAAGCAGCAGTATAGCGGGAGCGCAGTCTTCGTTCCATGTCAGCAATAGTAGCACTCAAGACAGGCCCCAGTAACAATTCCGAAGCAGCAGTATAGTGGGAGTCTTAGTTCCATTTCAGTAGCCTTAGTATAGCCAAGGCCCAAGTTACATTTATGTAGCTAAAGTGTAGGCCAACCCCACACACCTTTCTGTACCATGAGTGCAGGCGAAGAACATACAAATTGCTATGATTACACTGTAGGTGAGGGCCCCAAAAAATTGGTGTACCAACAGTACTAATGTACCTCAGTAAAAATTGGCCATGCCCAACCAAGATGGCAGGTGAATCGCTTTGGTTAATGTGGCTTAAGTGGTAACTAGGCCTGGAGGCAGCCCAGTGTAACGAAAAATTGGTACAAGTTAAAGTTCCAACGCTTTTAAGCGCATTGAAACTTATAAAAATTGTTCAGAAAAATTATTTGAGTGAGCCTTGTGGCCCTAAGAAAAATTGCCCGTTCAGCGTGATTACGTGAGGTTTCAGGAGGAGGAGCAGGAGGAGGAGGAGGAATATTAGATGCAGATTGATGAAGCAGAAATGTCCCCGTTTTGCATGGTGAGAGAGAACGTAGCTTCCATCCGCGGGTGCAGCCTACGTATTGCTTACGTATCGCTACTGTCCGCTGGTGGAGAACAGAAGTTTGGGGAAATCCAGCCTTTGTTCATCTTGATGAGTGTTAGCCTGTCGGCACTGTCGGTTGACAAGCGGCTACGCTTATCTGTGATGATTCTCCCAGCCGCACTAAACACCCTCTCCGACAAGACGCTAGCCGCAGGACAAGCAAGCACCTCCAGGGCATACAGCGCTAGTTCAGGCCATGTGTCCAGCTTTGACACCCAGTAGTTGTAGGTGGCAGAGGCGTCACGGAGGACGGTCATGCGATCGGCTACGTACTCCCTCACCATCCTTTTACAGTGCTCCCGCCGACTCAGCCTTGACTGGGGAGCGGTGACACAGTCTTGGTGGGGAGCCATAAAGCTGTCCAGGCCCTTAAAGACTGTTGTACTGCCTGGAATGTACATGCTGCTCGATCTCCGCACCTCCCCTGCTACCTTGCCCTCGGTACTGCGCCTTCTGCCACTAGCGCTGTCGGCTGGGAATTTTACCATCAGCTTGTCCGCAAGGGTCCTGTGGTATAGCAACACTCTCGAACCCCTTTCCTCTTCGGGAATGAGAGTGGGCAGGTTCTCCTTATAGCGTGGGTCGAGCAGTGTGTACACCCAGTAATCCGTTGTGGCCAGAATGCGTGCAACGCGAGGGTCACGAGAAAGGCATCTTAACATGAAGTCAGCCATGTGTGCCAGGGTACCAGTACGCAACACATGGCTGTCCTCACTAGGAAGATCACTTTCAGGATCCTCCTCCTCCTCCTCCTCAGGCCATACACGCTGAAAGGATGACAGGCAATCAGCCGGTGTACCGTCAGCAGCGGCCCAAGCTGTCTCTTCCCCCTCCTCCTCGTCCTCCTCATGCTGCTCCTCCTCCTCCTGTACGCGCTGAGAAATAGACAGGAGGGTGCCCTGACTATCCAGCGACATACTGTCTTCCCCCGCCCCCGTTTCCGAGCGCAAAGCAGCTGCCTTTATGCTTTGCAGGGAATTTCTCAAGATGCATAGCAGAGGAATGGTGACGCTAATGATTGTAGCATCGCCGCTCACCACCTGGGTAGACTCCTCAAAATTACCAAGGACATGGCAGATGTCTGCCAACCAGGCCCACTCTTCTGAAAGGAATTGAGGAGGCTGACTCACACTGCGCCGCCCATGTTGGAGTTGGTATTCGACTATAGCTCTACGCTGTTCATAGAGCCTGGCCAACATGTGGAGCGTAGAGTTCCACCGTGTGGGCACGTCGCACAGCAGTCGGTGCACTGGCAGCTTAAAGTGATGTTGCAGGGTGCGCAGAGTGGCAGCATCCGTGTGGGACTTGCGGAAATGTGCGCAGAGCCGGCGCACCTTTACGAGCAGGTCTGACAAGCGTGGGTAGCTTTTCAGAAAGCGCTGAACCACCAAATTAAAGACGTGGGCCAGGCATGGCACGTGCGTGAGGCTGCCGAGCTGCAGAGCCGCCACCAGGTTACGGCCGTTGTCACACACGACCATGCCCGGTTGGAGGCTCAGCGGCGCAAGCCAGCGGTCGGTCTGCTGTGTCAGACCCTGCAGCAGTTCGTGGGCCGTGTGCCTCTTATCGCCTAAGCTGAGTAGTTTCAGCACGGCCTGCTGACGCTTGCCCACCGCTGTGCTGCCACACCGCGCGACACCGACTGCTGGCGACATGCTGCTGCTAACACATCTTGATTGCAAGACAGAGGAGGAGGAGGAGGAGGAGGGTGCTTTAGTGGAGGAAGCATACACCTCCGCAGATACCACCACCGAGCTGGGGCCCGCAATTCTAGGGGTGGGTAGGACGTGAGCGGTCCCAGGCTCTGACTCTGTCCCAGCCTCCACTAAATTCACCCAATGTGCCGTCAGGGAGATGTAGTGGCCCTGCCCGCCTGTGCTTGTCCACGTGTCCGTTGTTAAGTGGACCGTGGCAGTAACCGCGTTGGTGAGGGCGCGTACAATGTTGCGGGAGACGTGGCCGTGCAGGGCTGGGACGGCACATCGGGAAAAGTAGTGGCGACTGGGAACTGAGTAGCGCGGGGCCGCCGCCTCCATGATACTTTTGAAGGACTCAGTTTCCACAACCCTATACGGCAGCATCTCAAGGCTGATGAATTTTGCTATGCGGACGGTTAACGTTTGAGCGTGCGGGTGCGTGGCGGCGTACTTGCGCTTGCGCTCCAACAGTTGCGCAAGCGACGGCTGGACGGTGCGCTGAACTACACTGCTGGATGGGGCCGAGGACAGCGGAGATGAGGGTGTGGGTGCAGGCCATGAGGCGGTAGTGCCTGTGTCCTGAGAGGGGGGTTGCATCTCAGTGGCAGGTTGGGGCACAGGGGGACAGGCAGGGGTGCAAACCGGAGGCGCTGAACGGCCTTCGTCCCACCTGTGGGGTGCTTGGCCATCATATGTCTGCGCATGGTGGTGGTGGTGAGGCTGTTGGTGTTGGCTCCCCGGCTGAGCTTTGCGCGACAAAGGTTGCACACCACTGTTCGTCGGTCGTCAGGCGTCTCTGTGAAAAACTGCCAGACCTTAGAGCACCTCGGCCTCTGCAGGGTGGCATGGCGCGAGGGGGCGCTTTGGGAAACAGTTGGTGGATTATTCGGTCTGGCCCTGCCTCTACCCCTGGCCACCGCACTGCCTCTTGCAACCTGCCCTGCTGATGCCCTTGGCTCCCCCTCTGAAGACCTGTCCTCCTGAGTAAGCGTTGCACACCAGGTGGGGTCAGTCACCTCATCGTCCTGCTGCTCTTCCTCCGAATCCTCTGTGCGCTGCTCCCTCGGACTTACTGCACTTACTACTACCTCACTGCAAGACAACTGTGTCTGATCGTCATCGTCCTCCTCACCCACAGAAAGTTGTTGAGACAGTTGGCGGAAGTCCCCAGCCTCTTCCCCCGGACCCCGGGAACTTTCGAATGGTTGGGCATCAGTGACGATAAACTCCTCTGGTGGGAGAGGAACCGCTGCTGCCCAATCTAAGCAGGGGCCCGAGAACAGTTCCTGGGAGTGTTCCCGCTCCTGAGCAGGTGTCATTGTAGTGGAGTGAGGAGGCTGGGAGGAAGGAGGAGCAGCAGACAGAGGATTCGGATTTGCAGCAGTGGACGGCGCAGAACTGCGTGTTGACGATAGGTTGCTCGAAGCACTTTCTGCCATCCAGGACAGGACCTGCTCACACTGCTCATTTTCTAATAACCGTCTCCCGCGTGGACCCATTAATTGGGCGATGAATGTGGGGACGCCAGAAACGTGCCTCTCTCCTAATCGCGCAGCAGTCGGCTGCGACACACCTGGATCAGGAGCTCGGCCTGTGCCCACACCCTCACTTGGCCCTCCGCGTCCTCGGCCACGTCCACGTCCACGTCCTCTAGGCTTACCCCTACCCCACAGCATGCTGTATTACCAGTGATTTGATTTCCCAGGCAGGAAATAAATTGGCGCAAGACTGCAGGCCAAATATAATTTTTTCCCTTTTTTGAAAACGAAAGGCCCCACTGCCTCTAGTGAATGAATAATCTAAGTTTAATAACTGTGCTCTAGCCCTGCTAATGTGTCACAGAACGTGAGGGTAGCAGAGTTATTAACTCTGGCAGAGCAGGTATTTTTTTTCCCAATTAAGGAAAGCAAATGGCGAAGCCAGCAGTAAACCGTAGCTGGGTGCGTCTGATTTTTAAACGTTGCACACGCAGCCGACACGTGTCCACCGCCCTTAGGACGGACAGAGGCAGGACAAATAGAATTATTTTCAGTTTTTTTCCACCAAAAGGCAGCACTGCGTATATTCAATGAACATGAGAAGTTTAATAACTGTGCTGTGGCCCTGCTAATGTGGCACAGAACGTGAGGGTAGCAGAGTTATTAACTCTGGCAGAGCAGGTATTTTTTTTCCAAATTAAGGAAAGCAAATGGCGAAGCCAGGAGTAAAACGTAGCTGGGTGCGTCTGATTTTTAAACGTTGCACACGCAGCCGACACGTGTCCACCGCCCTTAGGACGGACAGAGGCAGGACAAATAGAATTATTTTCAGTTTTTTTCCACCAAAAGGCAGCACTGCGTATATTCAATGAACATGAGAAGTTTAATAACTGTGCTGTGGCCCTGCTAATGTGGCACAGAACGTGAGGGTAGCAGAGTTATTATAACTCTGGCAGAGCAGGTATTTTTTTTCCAAATTAAGGAAAGCAAATGGCGAAGCCAGGAGTAAAACGTAGCTGGGTGCGTCTGATTTTTAAACGTTGCACACGCAGCCGACACGTGTCCACCGCCCTTAGGACGGACAGAGGCAGGACAAATAGAATTATTTTCAGTTTTTTTCCACCAAAAGGCAGCACTGCGTATATTCAATGAACATGAAAAGTTTAATAGCTGTGCTGTGGCCCTGCTAATGTGGCACAGAACGTGAGGGTAGCAGAGTTATTATAACTCTGGCAGAGCTGGTATTTTTTTCCCAATTAAGGAAAGCAAATGGCGAAGCCAGCAGTAAACCGTAGCTGGGTGCGTCTGATTTTTAAACGTTGCACACGCAGCCGACACGTGTCCACCGCCCTTAGGACGGACAGAGGCAGGACAAATAGAATTATTTTCAGTTTTTTCCACCAAAAGGCAGCACTGCGTATATTCAATGAACATGAGAAGTTTAATAACTGTGCTGTGGCCCTGCTAATGTGGCACAGAACGTGAGGGTAGCAGAGTTATTAACTCTGGCAGAGCAGGTATTTTTTTTCCAAATTAAGGAAAGCAAATGGCGAAGCCAGGAGTAAAACGTAGCTGGGTGCGTCTGATTTTTAAACGTTGCACACGCAGCCGACACGTGTCCACCGCCCTTAGGACGGACAGAGGCAGGACAAATAGAATTATTTTCAGTTTTTTTCCACCAAAAGGCAGCACTGCGTATATTCAATGAACATGAGAAGTTTAATAACTGTGCTGTGGCCCTGCTAATGTGGCACAGAACGTGAGGGTAGCAGAATTATTATAACTCTGGCAGAGCAGGTATTTTTTTTCCAAATTAAGGAAAGCAAATGGCGAAGCCAGGAGTAAAACGTAGCTGGGTGCGTCTGATTTTTAAACGTTGCACACGCAGCCGACACGTGTCCACCGCCCTTAGGACGGACAGAGGCAGGACAAATAGAATTATTTTCAGTTTTTTTCCACCAAAAGGCAGCACTGCGTATATTCAATGAACATGAGAAGTTTAATAACTGTGCTGTGGCCCTGCTAATGTGGCACAGAACGTGAGGGTAGCAGAGTTATTATAACTCTGGCAGAGCTGGTATTTTTTTCCCAATTAAGGAAAGCAAATGGCGAAGCCAGCAGTAAAACGTAGCTGGGTGCGTCTGATTTTTAAATGTTGCACACGCAGCCGACACGTGTCCACAGCCCTTAGGACGGACAGAGGCAGGTCAAATAGAATTTTTTTCACTTGTTTTACAAGCAAAAGGCCGCACTGCGTATATTCAATGAATAATAACTGTGTTGTGGCCCTGCCTACACAATTCTTTCCCTGCAGTATCAATGGAGGGTGCAATGCTCTGCAGAGGCGATTTTGAGAAGAAAAAAAATATGCAGCACAGCTAACAGCAGCCAGCACAGTACTGCACACGGTTAAATATGGCCCTAGAAAGGACCGTTGAGGTTCTTGAAGGCTACACTCACTCCTAACACTCTCCCTGCCTATGCAACACTTCTGTCCCTAATGCCGGGTGCAACGCTCTGCAGAGCCGATTTTGAGAAAAAAAATAATTGCCACTGCTAACAGCAGCCAACACAGCTATCAGTGGCCCTAATAAGGACCTTTGGGGGTCTTGAAGCCTACACTAACTACCAATTCTTTCCCTACAGCAGCTCCGGTACAAACAGCACTGTCCCTCATCTAACTCACAAGGCATCTGAGGCGAGCCGCGGGAGGGGCCGACTTTTATATTAGGCGGACACCTGATCTCCCCAGCCACTCACTGCAGGGGGGTGGTATAGGGCTTGAACGACGCAGGGGGAAGTTGTAATGCCTTCCCTGTCTTTCAATTGGCCAGAAAAGCGCGCTAACGTCTCAGGGAAGGAAGTGAAAGTAACCCGAACACCGCATGGTGTTCGTTACGAATAACGAACATCCCGAACACCCTAATATCCGCACGAATATCAAGCTCGGACGAACACGTTCGCTCATCTCTAATAATAACCTGTCTTTAAGACAATAACTCCCTTCAATATAAATGTAACGGCATTAACGTTGACCATGACTGCAACAGACAAGTTAAAGGAGATGAGAGATAATGAAAAGTTCAATACTAAAAGAAGCAATATCTTATCGACATGCCTGGAGACACATGCTGATTGCTTTCCATATCCTGCATTTCTTGGTGTGAGGATTTTACAATACTTCTTTCTTTCTTGAGTTTTGGCCAGTGTTGCTAGTACCAGTTCTTCTCCTATTATTGACAGCACCATAGGGAGTTTTGCACAGATGAAGTTATTATTTTATTGTGTTGAGCACAATATAAGCTCTTGCTAGAAGGCATAAGAAATGATATATTTTCAGATATATTTTGGAGGTTAGGGAAAATGCTGTGGAAGCAACAAAACTACATCCATCATTATGGAAACTGGTTTAGGAAACTGTATTGCCAAGGAAATCTTACTCCCATAGTTACTAATTTAATATTGTGAAAATCCATAGTTACTGTTAGTCTTTTTATTTTGACCCAAGTGAAAATCAGAGCTGGGATATGACAGCGGCAACTGGTGTATCTGTCTTTCCTAAATACTCATTATTATTGCCTAGTGCGATGACAGATATACAAATATGATGACTGGTGACATGTATGGGTTTTCTCCTTGCTGCTCTATTTCTGCTTAGTCATCACATAATGCTCCTAGTTATCAAAGAAAGAAAAAAAATCCAGGTAGCCAGCGAGTAAAACCTTAGTATTCGACCACTAGAGACCAAGGATTAGGCCCAACAGCAGAGGACATTGGGAATAAGTGAAACACCAACCTGATAATCCATCACTGGTTTTTAATCAAGGACTTACATAACAATGTATATAAAAGTGGTCTTTTGGGAATACGTGTATACTATAGTCATCATGTGCAAAAATAGCAACAGGTTAATTAGGTCTACAGTAAGTGGGTATTGTCTCACCTTATGAAGACTACCAGTTGGCATAGAGCAGTGATCTCAAGCCAGGGAGCCACATGTGGTTTGCAACCTCTTGCTGTGTGGCTCCCATAGAATTCATGAGTTAGGGCCATATGCATTGGCAGCTGACTTTATTGTAGTCATTTTCTAACAATTGACAGTGCCAATTTGAAAGGTACAGATTTAGCAAAATTTAACTTGACATTTAATGTGTTAAATAAACTGTGACACAGAAACTTTTCTTGTCTATTCAATAGTTTTTCAATTTTTTTGTTGTTAAGATAACTTATTGCAGCAAGTCATTACAATTTGGGCGCATTTTGCTGCAACCGTATATTATGAGTGTCAAATTTACAGTTAGATATGTATCAGCAAATGTCCATGAATTTGTGATTTCTTATTTCTCCATATTTAATATTTCTTTCCTTCATTTTTGATTTTAATGTAGCTTCCAACAATCACTTAAAATTGAATATGACTCCCAAGTTACAAATGGTTGGGGACCTCTGGTGTAGGCTGACTTATAGACTATGAAATGCTCCTTGGGAAAAATGGTATGCAAATTAGTTCCCATGTAGTAGGAAGAAAGCTAACTCTTTAGTACCACCTATTGGAGGTAGCTATCATATAACTCCAAAGTCATGTTGCTAAGCTTGTTACAGGGTCTTTAACTTATAGGGTAGCTTCCTCCAATATATGGCACAAAAGAGGCCGCTTTCTTCCTTCTAGATGAAAGCAAATTTTTATAACAGGTTAAAAGGACATAAATGAAGAACTACTTAAAGGGGTATTCTAGGCATTTACTATTGATGACCTATTCTCAGAATAGGTCAGCAATACAGATAAGCGAGTACGCTTGGTAAAAGCAGTTACTCGAGCAAGCATCGCTCTTCTTGAGTAACTGCATACTTGCCCGAGCAAATGGGGCGTGAGCAGGGGGGGAGTGGGTGGGAGCGGGGGGGAGAGAGATCTGCCTTTACGGAGTGTGCTCCCTCATCTCTAGTCAGCAATAGTTGATCGGCAGGGGTCTGCCACTTTGCATATGCACCAATCAGTTGATCTTCTAGTCCACTATAAGTACAATAGAGTCAGAAGCCTGCATTGGTGGTCAGAGACAGAAATGTAATAGAAAGACTGCAATGGGACTTATGCCTTCCATTACACTTCAGGCTTCTCATTTCGGTTAGAGCCAGTAGGCTAATAGAAGGCATAGCTCCCATTGATTTCAATGGAAGAAAAACCTTGCTATTACACTTCTAGCTCTGACTATGGATGCAGGACATCCAGCTCCGCTGCACTCACAGCAGGCAGGGGGATCAGATCGGTGGGCATCCACTGCCCCGGACCCCGTTGATCAACTATTGAGGATCTATCCTCAGGATAAGTCTTCAATAGTAAATGTCCAAAATACCCCTTTAAACATGACATCCCCACAAGTAAATAAAGCAACTGAGTAAAAGGGATAGCAATAATTTTCCTGTTTACAATACATTAGCTTCAAATACTGACTGTTTACTTACTGCCCAATGTATCCCATTCCTTGACAGGGGCCACTGTCAGGAATTAATCAATATTATTCACTTCATCTGTCAGTGGCGTAATGGTATACATGTTCAATGTAGTTCTATAAGCAACTAGACAATAGGCAGCACAAGTCTGGAGCATCTTCTTGAAATTAAATGGTTTAAAGATAATTGGTTACTTGAAGATAGGTAGAAGTTGGTAATATGGACAACAGTCTTTAAATAGGCTAGCCCCTGTGCAGCCATTGAATACGCAGTAACCTCCTACTCAAAATGACACCAGAAGGTGTAGACATCTGTCTACAATGTCCAGCAGTCACATAATTTTTCCTTAAGCCTGGTTTAGACACAATGATTAAAGGAGATGTCCCGCGCCGAAACGGGTTTTTTTTTTTTTAAACCCCCCCCCCGTTCGGCGCGAGACAACCCCGATGCAGGGGTTAAAAAAACCACCCGCACAGCGCTTACCTGAATCCCGGCAGTCCGGCGTCTTCATACTCACCTGCTGAAGATGGCCGCCGGGATCCTCTGTCTTCATGGACCGCAGGGCTTCTGTGCGGTCCATTGCCGATTCCAGCCTCCTGATTGGCTGGAATCGGCACGTGACGGGGCGGAGCTACACGGAGCTACACGGAGCCCCATAGAGAAGAGGAGAAGACCCGGACTGCGCAAGCGCGGCTAATTTGGCCATCGGAGGGCGAAAATTAGTCGGCACCATGGAGACGAGGACGCCAGCAACGGAGCAGGTAAGTATAAAACTTTTTATAACTTCTGTATGGCTCATAATTAATGCACAATGTACATTACAAAGTGCATTATTATGGCCATGCAGAAGTGTATAGACCCACTTGCTGCCTCGGGACATCTCCTTTAAAGCTTAAAAAATGTCTTTTGAGCGATAATCGTTGTGTTCATTTAGAGGGCAAGGTGATCACTCAAATGTTGAGCGATCACTCTGCGCTCCGAGCGGGGTATGCAGAAGACAAGCGGGGTCACTTGTCTTCTGCATCCAGCTGTTCTCTGCTCGGAGCGCTCAACTGTTATACAGCTTAGCGCTCCGAGCGGGGTATGCAGAACACAGCTGGACCGCTGTGCTCTTCATACCCCGGCTGTTCACGGACCACTCAGCTGGTATACAGCTGTGTGCTCTGTGTGGAGTATGCAGAAAACAGCTGGACTGCTGTGTTCTTCATACCCCAGCTGTGTTCACTGAGTGAGATACAGCTGAAACAATAGTATCAGCTGTATCCCGCTGTGAACTTCTACTATGGCTGATCGTTCTCTTTCAGCGTATACTTTATAGAGTATTATATTAACCAAAAACCATACTATTTTAAATGATATATATATACTATTTGTTTCAATTAGTGTTGAGTGAAACAGTAGAACCCTGTTTTGGGTTGAACTTTGCTAAAAGTTCAGTTCAGCCTGAGCCGAGCTTTTAGCAAAGTTTTATCCAAAACAAGGTTCTACCAGTTTGATTCGCTCAACACTGGTCCTGAACACAGATATATAACACTGTCGAAGAGCCATGAAAGCCCTGTACAATAATCTCAATGTGTCATACAGTGCTTTTGTGCTCTCAGGCAGTGTTATACACCAGTTTTAGGGATTTTGGTGAGCTTCTAGTATAGTTCAAACTAATTCAGACCAAATCGATCTTTTTGCAAAATTTTGGAGAACCGGACAAACTGAACTATTGAAAAGTTTGCTTCTCCCTAGTTGCAATAATGAAAACCTATGGCTAAAAAACCATGGTGCATAATTTCGGCACTGGTTACCACCAGTATTAACAATTCTGCCCTGTATAGGAAATGGGACAGTAAAATGGGCAAATATGAGTTTTTTCTGCATATATCTAAAGTAACCAGTGAAGAAACCCACCATTTCTCACCCCAAGTTTTTAAATGTAGTTATTTCAACTATACTGTATGCAGATAAGTAGATGGCTATTTCTGCTCCTGGATTTATTCATTTAGCATTAGAAATAAAACTTTTCCTTCTGCACAAAAGCAAAGCAATGTCTAGACACGTAAGCATCAGTGCAGCCTAATTACAATAGTGGGGCTGCCATATCTTCCCTCAATCAGCTGATTGGAGATCAAATGTTTATACTGCGTAATCCGCTTTTAATGACCGCCATGTGCATGGAGCTAGATTAATTTTGGTATGTTTAGTCAAGCCCTGCAACCGAGCACTCTAAGCTATGCAAACAAACAGCTGTTTTAAAGTCGTGAGTGAAAATAAAAACTAAGAATTAAAAGGATATTTAACTGCTGGCATCCAACACTACATGAAATTCATTCAGAGCAATTAGTGCTTTCTTTAGTGGAAAATAATGACTAAATTGTTATTAATGGCCAACATCTATTTAGTGCTTCTTAAACGAAAGGAGTAAGAGATCCATAAACCACAGGAGTTGTGCAAAGTGGTTGTACATAGTAAAAGCATGTGGCACTGTGAATATTCAGCAGCTTATGGTTTATCAATCTATAGTATAGCTTAAAAACTTAGAGGTACCAGACTGTGAGAAAATGTCTTATTTATTGATCGATCTGGACAGATATGAAATCCAGGAGACATTTCAGGCTTTTAGACCTTTTTCAGAACTAGTTACTTTGTATGTTGTGTACATCAAAATGTATGAATAAAGACGCTTTATCAGAGTCTCATGTCCCAGACCTTGTAAGCTTCACTATGTACTGCTGGAGTAAGTTGGAGCTCCTGACCAGGTTACTTAGTATACTAATAGATCATAGACTGAACATGAGTCAACAATGTGATGCAGCAGCCAAAAAGGCAAACACAATTCTGGGATGTATCAAGCTAGAAATGAGCAATGAGCTTTCACAATGCTGCACACGGATATCTCAGCGAGCGGTGCTGATAGCATTCTTTCAGCTGGTATCCCCCTGGCAGTTCTCATCGCTATCCCACTCTGCCTGCATTAACTCTTTAGTAGCTAATTAGCTACTTAGAGTTATGCAAAGATGATCACTCAAAACTGTCACTCAGACTTTTGTTTGAATGAATCTTTAGCGATTATCGTTCCGCGTAAATGGGCCTTAAGACTTTTTTTCAGAAACAGAAGGTATCTGATTGGCTACAAATTTTTTATGCAGCACAACCACAATCTCAAACATCCAGCCAATGTCATTAACAACCATCTTCAGCGTAAAGAAGAACAGGGAGTCCTGGAAGTTATGATATGGCCCCACAGAGCCCTCATCTCAACATCATCAATTCTGTCTGGGATTACATGAAGAGACTGAAGGATCTGAGCAAGCCTAAATCCACAGAAGATCTGTGCTTAGTTCTCCAAGATGCTCGAAAAATCTTCCCTGCAATGTTCCTTCAAAAACTGTGTGCAAGTGTACCTGGAAGGATTGATGCTGTTTTTCACAGTAAATATTGGCCTGATTTGCATTTTTCCTTTGTTCATTTACTTAGTAGTTTATGTCTTGTCAAATAAGAAAATGCAAAGACTACAATGTTTGAAATCATTCTTACTTTGCAGCAATTTTTCCACACTTGCCTGAAACATTTGCACATTATTGTACGAGTGTTTATCTCCAGCCTAAGGCCGGCTGCACACGGTTGTGACGGGCTCCGCCACGGAATTCCGTGGCGGAGCCCGTCACAGCGCCCCCCAGAGACCCCCAAACTTACCTGCGGATCCGGCGTCCTCGCTCCCGCATGACGCTTCGGCGTGATGCGCCGCAGTGTCATGTGACACACCGGCCATGTCACATGACACGCCCACCGCGTCACATGACGTGCCGGCCGCGTCATATGACGCGGCGGCGGTAGGCGGGGAAGCGTTTTCACGCTATCTTCCGCTTTGCTACAGCGGAAGATAGCGTGAATGGACGGCTTCCATTGACTGTAATGGAAGCTGTACGCACGTACACCCGCGGCAAATAGAGCATGCCCCGGGTGAGGACGGGAGATTTCATGGTGCAGAATTCAATAGAACCTAATAGCTGCGGGCAACGCGAAATTCGGTCGTGGGAAGGAGGCCTAACTGGCGGTGAACAGAGATTAAGTGGAAGCATATGAAGTCACATTAATTGGATACATCGAAATGTAGATGCGGTGAGGGTTTTTTTTGACCACACCAAGTAAGTTAAGGGTTAAATCATTCATCACCCATTTACTTTTCATTGAAATGTCACTTTTTCAGTTTTTTCCCATTTGTGCTTTTTAAATTAATGCAAAAATGAAAATTACAAGTTGGAGCTGAAAATACTTAACGTAAGTGAGTAATGTAATTTACATGTAGGAGAGGCAGCAGGAAGCATCTCTCCTTCTGTTTGTTTATATACAGAAGCCGGGAAAACATATTTTTCTAGATCTGTTTAGTCTGATATGGCTCTTTAGAGCGAAACAAACTCTATGATGATTTGTAATGATAACTGCAATTTTTTAATGCTGTATATAAACGCCGTACGCGGCACAAACTTGGAAGGGGTTCTGGAAGACAGCATGCTGTGAAATGTGTAAGAACTGCTACCGTTTGATAGCCGCAGTATAGCTGTGAATTTGCTAAGTTATAAATTTATAATTTGCTGAATATCTATGATTTGCACAGTGAACCTTATTAAAGATGACTAAAGTATTTTCAAGCAGGTTTATGCTTTCATAGCTGTCAAACTTAGCACATGTCTAGCCGAGGCAGGGATGGCCTTTGGTACGATGGCACCCTGTACAAAAATTATTTAGACGCCCTGCTGAGCATTACAGCAGGAAAAAAAATAAAGGCTATGTCCCCGTCGCAAATTGTCTTTTTTAATTGACTCAATGCATTAAAAATGAAAAATAAAGTAAGTAAATTATGTTTACAAAGTTTTCTTTTTTTCTATCATCTTTACATAGTGCTTTTATACAGACTATACACCTCACTTGACGTAATGTCTCTCTTCCAATATAAACTCTTCCGTCCCTCCAGTTTTGTGTTTCCTTTCCCCAATATTAATTCTTCCCTCCTAACAATATTGCTGTAGGAGTATCTACAGATGGGTAACTGGCCCTAGGGTAAGCAAGGAGATGGGAAGGGGTTCTGCCTACAAGCAGGGTAATCGCCCCAAAAAGGGCAGACCCACGCTGAAACCTTGGGACTGACTAGCCCTGACCGAAAACAGAGATGAAGTATGGAAACACAGAAATGAAGACACTGGCACTGCACAAAACCAACTCACCACAGAGATAAGAATGGAGAACAGACAGAAAGGAAATGGCCACACAGATACAGGACACAAGGCAAAAGAACAAATGAGATAAGCAGAAAAAGGTCAAAATAGACTTGAACAGTCCAGAGACAGAAGACTTAGCAGTGGAGTGACACAAAGGAAACCACACCAGTACTGAGGAAACAAGGAATGATTAAATAGGGAAGTGATTGCCCATTATTACTACAGCTGAGCTGAGAGCCAGAAGACTGGTTAACACCCTCAGTGCTGGATAAAAACAGACAGATAGGGGCCATATGCACAGAAATAGCTTGTGGCTGCCTGGAAGAGGGAAATGCGGTATATATAGTATATCTTGACTTAAGTAAAGCATTTGACAAAGTATCTAATGCCATACTTATTGAAGAAATGACCAAATATGGGATTGACAAGGCAACTGTTAGGTGGATTCACAACTGGCTGAGTGATCGTACTCAAAGAGTGGTCATAAATGGCTACACATTCGAGTGGAAGAATATATCAAGTGGGGTACCACAAGGCTCTGTCCTGGGCCCAGTGTTATTCAACATTTTTATAAATGATCTGGAGGAGGGGATTGATGCTGACGACAAAAAACTAGGAGGGATAGCTAACACGAGGGAAGAGAGAGAGTATTCATAAAGATCTAGAAAAGCTTGAACAGTGGGTGGCAACTAATGAATGGTATTTAACAAGGAGAAATGCAAAGTCCTACATCTGGGAAGGAAAAATGAAAAAAGCACATACAGAATGGGAGGAATTAGGCTAAGCAGCAGCACATGTGAAAAAGACTTGGGTATACTAATAGATCATAGACTGAATATGAGTCAACAATGTGATGTGGCAGCTAAAAAGGCAAACACAATTCTGAGATGTATTAAGAGAAGCATATAGTCTAAATCATGTGAGGTAATTACCGCCCTCTACTCTTCCTTAGTCAGACCTCAACTGGAATACTGTGTCCAGTTCTGTGCGTCCTACTTTAAAAAATACATTGACAAACTGGAGCAAGTTCAGAGAAGAGTTACCAAGATGGTGAGCAGTCATGTCCTATGAGGAACGGTTAAGAGAGCTGGGAATGTTTAGCTTTCAAAAAAGAAGGCTGAGAGGAGACTTAATAGCGGTCTACAAATATCTGAAGGGCTGTCACATTGCAGAGGGATCAGCCCTATTCTCATTTAAAACAAGGAAAGACTAGAAGCAATGAGATGAAACTGAAAGAGAGGAGACACAAATTAAATATTAGAAAAAATTTTCTGAGCATGAGGGTGATCAATGAGTGGAACAGGTTACCATGGGAGGTAGTGAGTTCTCCTTCAATGGGAGTGTTTAAACAAACCCTGTCTGGGATGATTTAGTGAATCCTGCATTGAGCAGGGGGTTGGACCAGATGACTCCAGAGGTCCCTTCCAACTCTACCATTCTATAATTCTATGAAAGGTTGTAAAGCACATAAGGAAGCGTCCATAGACTGCAGGGATGGAGCATGCCTTTAAAGCTAAGGAGGGGCTGCAATCTCAAGTGTGGGATTAAATTTGAATAGGAAGGGGTGTTACCTTTAAAGGTAAAAAGTGAGGAGAATGAGAGGGGAGGCAAATTCTGCAGAGGCGAATCTAACACTCCTCTATGTGTAGACATATTTTATTCCTCGGTTCTTTTGAAGTAACCATGACCTCATAAAATTTTCTGTGCAAATAACAGGTAAACACCTGTACCAAATTAACTCGGGCGAAGCCAGGTATATCAGCTAGTCACAAATATTTGTTTGATCCTTTCTGTTCAGCCTTGCTTTTTTGTGACCTAGAAAATGTGGCAAAAACTTATGGGTGCATTCACACAAGTGTGTGCTGGTGCGTACATAGGTGTGCACAAAACCAATGCACCCAAGACCGATGCACCCATGTATGTGCACAAATGCGCATGAATGCAGGTAACCTGCAGCATTGCTTTCAATGGGGCTGCTGCCGGCAGCCCCATTGAAGGAAATGGTCTGCTGGCAATCCCTGCAGTGATTTTTCAGGGAAGGGCTTTAAATATAAGCCCTTCCCTGAAAATCATTCCTATCTGGTGTAAAAAATAAAAAATATATATATACTCACCTCTCTGCCACTGCCAGGGCTCAGGCGCTTGGGTCCTGTCACTGTAATGAAGTTCTTTCAGCTGGCGGGGATTTAAACCCCCCCCCTTCTGAAAGGGCTGCATCTGATTGGCTGAGCGCTCAGCTAATCACAGTCAGCGCTCAGCCATTTAATTAATGACAGCTAAGCACTGCCTGTGATTGGTCACAGCGCTCAGCCAATCACAGGCAGCACTCAGCCATTCATTGAGCCAATCACAGGCACAGGTGAGTATATATATATTTTTAATTTATTACACCAGATAGGATTGATTTTTAGAGAAGGGCTTATATTTAAAGCCCTTCTCCGAAAAATCAGTGCGGGGAGGTCAGCATCCTATTGCATTCAATGGGCTTTGCAGCCCCATTGAAATTAATCGGAGAGCTTTGCGATCCTCTGCCACAGCTGTCACAGATGTGACAGCTGTAGCAGGGGATTCTTTACCCCCCACCGGGGAGTCCCCTTGTCACTGAATACTGTGACAGTGCTGCCACAGTGTTCAGTGATAATGGGACTTCCTGCAGGAAATATTTACATGCTCAACAGACCGATGGCGCACGCATGTCCTATGTTTTGCAGGTATGTGCGTTTGCACGCCTGTAGAACACAGACATGTCCGTGTTCTACAGGCGTGCAAACGCACGTACCTGCAAGCACACCATAGGGAACCAATGGTTCTAATAGACGAGTGGTTATATGCGCACGTATGTACGCACATAAACACGCTTGTCTAAATGCACCCTGAGTATTTGTGATATTTCCATTGCACATTCCTCGGGAGAAGTCATGAGTCACTTGATAAAACAAGCATATCAAAGATAAAGGGTTTATTGCTTTATACATATGTACTTTACTTTACAAAAGAGCCTAAAAACAGAACAATAGCATTGCCAGCAAGAGGAGCAGAGCTAACAGAAATAATTTGTTTGACATTGACATCCATTGTATTAACACTGTTCAATCATTTAATGAGGATTTCAAGAATTAGGTTTATCATGTCACTTACGAAGAAAGAAATCATGTTGGCCGAAAGTGGTTCTCTAGCTTAGAAACCCCATTAAGACAAATCATTAGGGATTTCTGGGTTAATAGTGTGTGTGTGTATTTCAAGATCAACATACCTTGGCCAAGAGCGGAGAACATCAAGACCTGGGGGGTGCAGCGGGGAAGGTCTAACGAGAGGAAAAACTGAAAAAATGAACTGAAATGAAAACTCAAAAGGAGTCCCTTTAACCCCTTAGGGACTATCCCCTCTTTTTTTCCATTTTTGTTTTTTCCTCCCCCTTTTTAAAAAATAATAACTCTTTTATTTATTCATCGATGTAGATATCTAAAGGCTTGGCTTTTGCGGTACAAGTTGTATTTTTCAATGGTACTATATAATGTACCATATAATCTACTAAAAACATTTAAAAAATTCTTAGTGGAGTGAAATGGAAAAAAAAATAAATTCTACCATTTTTTGGTGCGTCTTGTTTCTACGGCGCACACACTGCAACAAAAATGACCCGATAACTTTATTCTATGGGTCAGTACGATTACTACGATACCAAATAGAAATGGTTGGTTCTTTTTGGCTGTACTACTTTTATTTTTTCAAAAATATTCAATTTTTTTAAATTATTTTTATTTGCCTTGATCACTCCTGCAATATGATGTAATGTCGTAGCATTACATCATACTGCGATCAGACAGGTATTCTAGCAAGCCATGTCTCGGTCATGGCTTGATAGGCATTCTGCTAAAACAGCCCTCGGGCCTTTCAGAAGGCCCACGGCTGCTATGACACCCACACTGCTTCCTGCGACCTTACCACGAGGCGCCAAAAGGGAGCCCAGAATATCGACCGGGGGATTTAAATGCCGCTGTCAGAATTTATGGCAGCATTTAAATAGTTAACAGCTCCGATGAGCCGCGCAGCTTATCGGAGCTGTTGCCGCCAGGTTTGCGTGTAAGAAACAACTGGCAGCCGCGCTGTATAGAGGGAGATCACCCCGCAACCTTCCTCCATACACACCCTGATGGTGCAGGATGTAACCTTATGTCCTGTGTCATTAAGAATGTGTCGCCTAGCACAAACAGCTCCCGGCAAACCCTGGCAAAGAGCTGGTTTTGAATGAGGGAACTGCTGCCAGTCAGACATTTCCCCTGAAATTTGCTTTCACTGTTGGAAACAAAGGGTTTTTCAATATAAGCATTCTATTGTCGCTGAGACATTTATCTGGTATAGCATATATAGAAAGGCTGTACAGGGGGAGAGGAGGGGTAAGCTGCATAAATAGGCTCTAACGACTAAATACACATATATGTCAAGATAGCATGAGACAGTCTATATCCTTTGCTCTAAGCTTTTCATGTGGTCCTCATTTTAATTCTAATTTTTCTTTTGTTTGATGGTTTTATTTAAACATAATAAAAGGTTATATTTAGGCATTGCAATCTAATAATTCTAAAACCCTAAAGTATTTAGTCTTTTTCAGCTTATTGTTAAGGACCTTTTTAGCAAGTAACTTGCATTATCCAAGGCTGACAACCAGTTTAAGGAGCATTTCCCCTAAAATCCTGAACTGCTTGAGAACAGATTTGTCGCTAATCAAGCTTTGTGTGCCTTTATTTACCTGACAAAACATCTCTGAAATTCAAATTTCCAAATGTATCTAATTAAACGAAGCACCTTTAGGTTATTAGTAGAGTTGTGCGAACGTACTCTGCCAAGCTTGATGCTCGTTCAAGTATTAACGTACTCGATGGTGCTCGTTGCTCGAACGAGCATCACGCTGTGTTCGACCCCTCCCCAGTTTTTGGCTCCTCTCCCTGTGACGTGCCTGTTTTGGCCCCTCCCCGCCGCAGCGCGCGTCAATGGCAAATTTTGGGCTGGCAGGCAGGGGAAGAGAGAGAGAAAAAAAGGAAAGAGAGAGAGAAAGAGAAAGAGAGAGAGAGAGAGAGAGAGGGAGAGAGGGAGAGAGAGAGAGAAAGAGAGAGAGAGAGAGAAAGAAAGAGAGAGAGAGAGAGAGAGAGAGAGAGAAAGCACACGAACCAAGAAAAAGAAGAAAACAAAATCTCGGCACCCGGCGTCCCACATAGAAAAACGCTCGAGTCTCCCATTGTAGTCAATGGGGTTCGTTACTCGAGTAGAGCTCTCGAATTTTACGAAAAGCTCGACTCGAATAACGCGGACCCGAGCATTTGGGTGCTCGCTTATCTCTAGTTATTAGCCCTTGGAAAAGTCAGTAACACAGAGGTTCACTTATTTTTCCTCAATGCAGAATGGATGTTTGCTCAATGTACTTAATAAATGACGTGAACAGTATAGCTGTTTGCGTATTATTATTTAGATTGTGTTCGTCTGTAATTGTGACTGAGATAATCAGACTCCTTTTTTTTAAAATTAATATGGAATTCCATGTATTCCCAAAGGATTCACTTACAGCTACAGTAGAGTTGCAAGAAAAATTAAGTCAATATTGAAATATAATATGCACTACAAACAGTGTGTTTGTAACGGATGCTGGTAATGGCTGACAGCATCCCCTACAAACTGCTGTTGTTGGTCAGTGTGTATAACGCCCACATCTAAAAGTGCCAGCACGCCCACTGAGCTTTTCCATTGCCAGCGAATCTAGACAAGTCTCTTGATTGTTTCAGACATCTTTTCCCTGCTAGCAGGTGCTTAAAGGGGTTGTCCTGCGAAAGAAAGGGGGGTTATACACTTCTGTATGGCCATATTAATGCACTTTGTAATGTACATTGTGCATTAATTATGAGCCATACAGAAGTTATTCACTTACCTGCTCCGTTGCTGGCGTCCTCGTCTCCATGGTGCCGTCTAATTTCAGCGTCTAATCGCCCGATTAGACTCGCTTGCGCAGTCCGGTCTTCTCCCTGGTGAATGGGGCCGCTCGTGCCGGAGAGCTGGTCCTCGTAGCTCCGCCCCGTCACGTGTGCCGATTCCAGCCAATCAGGAGGCTGGAATCGGCAATGGACCGCACAGAGCCCACGGTGCACCATGGGAGAAGACCCGCGGTGCATCGTGGGTGAAGATCCTGGCGGCCATCTTGCTAAGGTAAGGAAGAAGTCGCCACAGCGCGGGGATTCGGGTAAGTACAAAGCGTTTTTTTTTTTTAACACATGCATTGGGTTTGTCTCGCGCCGAACGGGGGACCTATTGAAAAAAAAAAAAACGTTTCGGCGCGGGACAACCCCTTTAAGTAATTAGTCCAGTTTGGCATGCAAATGTGTGCACTTGTTCTGATTGATTCCTATTTTGACCCATGATTATACCCAACTTTCCCATCTCTTCCTCTTCTGACCTCAGCTTGTTCTTTAACTATGCTACTTTAGTCTGCTACCTGCCCTGACTCTTGGCCTTTAAATTGCTACTCAAGAATTCTGCTTGTCCTGGCTCTATTTTACTACCACACTTCTGCTTGCTCCTCTGGCACCACGATACAGTTACCCTAATTAGTTTATGTCAGCTGCCACATCCTGGAGACTTCTTCTGGGGTAACGGCCTGGGGGATTCCTGCAGCAAAGACCAGATTCCTATTGGTGGGGTTAAAAGGTGAATACCAGAGGACGGCAGGTACGTCCCCTGGCATTAGCCCAAAGCCAAATCAGTCAACAACCACTACCTTGAAAGCATTTTTGTGGCGTTTTTCTTCACCTATGCATTTGTGGATCCGTTCCTTTTTTTAATAAAATACAGCTTCTCTGCATAATTAAAAAATAATGTTAAAAAAAAAATTGTGTAATAGAAACATTAACATTTTCCTTTAACTAAGTTTTTTAGGCTGCTTTTACACAGTGACGTGTCCCCTGTCCAGTCTTCCTATCTGCGGGGTTCTGTAAGACATGCCAAAAACGACAGTCAGATGGAACCCTGGACAGCTCCATAGGCTATCACTTATAATATGGAGCATGAAGCTGCAAGCTTTGGCTTCAATTTCAGCAGGCTTCTGTTTGTTTCTGGCATTTTGGCAGGAGAGAATAGTGTAGAATAAGCATGGTCCTATTTGTGTCATTCGTTGCTTACACTGAATGTTTCTGCAGTCTATTCTATAGAATCATAGGGACTGTGTGCGGTGCCACATGTAAAGTGCCTTGAACTGATGCAAAGGTCCTCAGGCCATAAATGTATCCAGACACCTGACAACTGAATATGCTTGCCCATTAAATTTAAGGATAGATAAAATATACATGTATATAAATTCTAACTATCTGTAGCGTTATATTATTATACAGTCATTCATGGGCCTCACGCACACGGGTGGATTTTTGCTGCGGAATCCGAAGCGGTCGTCCGCCTCCAGGTACTGCAGCAATAACCCTCCATAGCATGCTATGGAAAAATGATTCTTCATGCACATGAGCGGAAACCAATTCCGGTTTCCGCTCACAGATGACAAATTGCAGCATTCTCCATTTTCCTGCGGTTCTCACAGGGACGGCTTCCACTGGGGTCAATGGAAGTCGTCTGAGCCACGGCCCATCGGCCGTTGATACTGCAGGAAAAATAGTCGTTTTTGAAAAAAAAACCTGTCCTGCGCATGTCCAACAGCGAGTCGTGTGGACATCCGCAGTACAGAGAAACCCGAAGAAGACAGGTCCACACGGACGCTGGCAAAAAAGGACACCTGCACACACAAGTATGCAGGGTCACCAACCACGGTCAGGGACGGATTCCGCAGGCGGAATCTGGACCTGTCATGTGCAGGAGGCCTTACAGTAGTTCTAGATTTACAAACAATAGTTTTACAAAAACACTACATAAAAATGAATGCAGTAGAAAACATTACCTTTAATTTGAAAAAGATGTACTAATATTTAAACCTAAACTCTATAAGTCCGTGAGATAACTTCATCTTCAGCTGTCGGAATTCTAAAAATTGCTTCCTGCCTAACATGAAATCCCATTCAGATTTAATATTCTAAAATAAATTACTTGATTAATTCTCATGCTATGAAAAAGATGACATTTATATTTACAGAATTAATATAGAATAACCTCAGGCAATCGCCAAAATTGAATCCCTTAGGCAGAAAAAATTGTCTAGAAAACTGTCAGAGACTTCACTGAGAAGAATGTTGTAGACTATATCTCCAAGACTAATAAGGACTATGATTATTCTGAGCCAGATTATTCTGTGCAGACCTTGTGTATATCTTAATTTCGTGTCTTTAGTCCTTGTAAGCAAAAAGTTGACATCTAAACTAGTCAATCCACAAGATATCTGATAAATGTCTGATTGCTGTGGTCCCATTACTAGGACCCCCACCGATCATGACTGTGGGGTGTCATGTATCCCACTTTCCATCCCACTATATTCCTTGCAGTGAAGAGGGACTGAATGAAATGGCAACCAAGTGTGGGCACCAAAACTCTATTCAACTCAGTTGGACTGCCGAAGAGAAGCCAACTATGGTGCTTGACTATCTCCAACAGTCCCATACAAATGATTAGAGCAGCAGCATGGATACTTGAATGCCACTCCGCTCAAACTTCTTCTCACTGCCGAGGAATAGTAAGAAGAACACCAGACTCCTTTTCTAGTGATCAGCAAGACTTCTAGCGGTAGGACGCCTAGCGATCTGACAGGAAAGGTGATAAATGTTAATTCTGAGAATGTCCCCCTCAATAATCCTCAGATTGGCCCCAAATACATAGAAGTTGATGTTTAATGTTGGCCTGGGCATGACATGATAAGAAATAATATGAGTTAACTGAAATAGATCTGGAAAGAAAGCAATGCAACATAAAAACTCAAAGAATTCATGTTTTACCAATACTATACAAAAATTTCAGGCTGTTAAAAGGAATTGACTATTATCTCCTGGTTAAATTACAACTCCACAAGCTTTCAAAAATACTTTTCTTCCACCTATACAACACACGTAGACACCTGACCAGCTGTCATCATTTAAACATTGGATGACGCCAGAAGGTCTCAGCTGCAAGCGCCACACAATGAGAATTAAAGTGTCAGCTGAGAAATCTTCACAGCCCATTCCAGATGCAGAATTACACGGTTCAGTGTGAATGACAGAAGTGAACAAGACAGTGAGAGCAGAGCTGAATGAGGAATAAATAAGGAGAGGAATGAGGAGTACAATGGGAGACATTTCTTTCTAAAGCAATTGTGTAACCACCCGATATAAGCAACATTTTTTATACACATGGCATGAACTCCAACATGTCAAATACACTGTTAACTCATGTATATAACAATAAAACCCTGGATACAGAACAGATTCAGATGTTCAACAATTTGTGGAAGGGGAAGTCTAAAATTACTTTCATAAAAATACATTCCATTACATAATCCCAAAAGGAGTCAAGATATTCTTGCATGACAATACTTTTACATAGCTATTACTGTGCTGAAGAAGTCAATGTAAAGGCCCATTTACACGAGACAGATGGAGGGTGCATAATCACTAGAGATGAGCGAGCACCCAAATGCTCGGGTCCGCGTTATTCGAGTCGAGCTTATCGTAAAATTCGAGAGCTCTACTCGAGTAACGAACCCCATTGGCTACAATGGGAGACTCAAGCATTTTTGTATGTGGGACGCCGGGTGCAGAGCTTTTTTTTTTCTTCCTTGGTTCGTCTCTCTCTCTTTCTCTCTCTCTCTCTCTCGCTCTCTCTCCCCTTTCCCCTGCCAAACCAAAAATTTTCAAATGACGCGCGCTGCGTCGCGGCAGGGAGGGGCTAAAACAGACACGTCACACCGGGGAGGGGCCAAAAGCTGGTGTGGGGTCGAACGTGCTTTGATGCTCGTTCGAGTAACGAGCACCATCAAGTATGCTAATACTCGAATGAGCATCAAACTCGCCAGAGTATGTTCGCTCAACTCTAATAATCACCCAACAGACGACCCATGGACTACCGCCCGACTATCACTCCTGAGCTTAACACAGGAGCGATAGTTGTTCAATAAATGGAGGCAAAGTGGCTGGAGATCGTTTCGGCCTCCTGCCTCTATTCACAGTAAATAGGAGTCACTCAAAGATTAAGCTGCTCCTGTTTACACAGTCTGATATTTGTTCGGTTTTTAGTTCTACTAAAAACTAAGAGACGCTGATAGGCGAGTGATTTCTTGCTCAGTGTCCTGTTGGTGGCACATGTACATGCGACAATTATTGCCCGGATTTGCTCTTTCCAGCGAGAATTCGGGCAATAATTGCCCAGTGTAAAAGTAACTTAAGTCTTTCAGTCTATAACAACTGATTTTGGTTAAAAAATGTCCCAAAGTTTGAATTATGAGTGTTGTGTAGGAGCCTAAATGTTGGTAGAACCTATCTAACCTGGAGGTAATGGTCTGTTTGCTTTATGTAGACTCAATATGTCCTTACTAAATTAATATTTTGATGTAATTTCCTCTTCAGCATTTTAATAAATAGTATGTTGAGCATGTACCTATAGTGAATTGCTAGTCCTAACACTACCAATGCACTATGGATGCTCTGGTAGTCTAAAGATGGTGGCAGCCGTCTTGGCCGTGTGAAAACTGAACCAGAACCAGAAGAATACAGGGCCTGGAAGCAAAAATAGAGTAAAGGTAAGCTACAGGATTTTGCCTTGAAACTGAAGGGCCACTTTAAGCAGTGCCAAAAAAAATTGTGGGCTCAAAAAATGAAGAGTAGCCTCTACAAGATATTACCAACATATATCACAAACAAGAAAAGTGATATTGTAATACTTAAACCATAACTTTTAATAGTTCTAATTAAAGTAAATGGTGGATATGATAACAATGATAATCCAGTAACACAACCACACAAATGTATAGACAAGTGTCAAATTACATTAGACAATATCAACCCCTTGATCTGCATAATCAATGCCAAAAACAGGAGATGTTTGAGATATTTATTTACTTGTCCTGTCTTTGTTATTTTTTTTATCGGTCCCTTTAGGAGTCCCTTATATGGCACAAAATGTGCTGGAGCTAATAGGTGACAACAGGGTTTCCTTGACAGGGAGAATACGGGGCCACCCTTTTCAGGGCAATCACCTTGCTTTTGATCACTAGTTGCTAGGGACATTCAGGGACAGTCTGACTTGGTCCTGCTTCTTCTCTATAGATTGCACATGTCTGAAATGAAGAAGGTCTCCAGGCAAGTCAATATATCTAGCTTCAGAAACTGGTAGGATGCTTCTATTTTGCACTAACTTTCATGGAATTGCAATGTGATTGGCTCTTATTTTTCACATTGGTTATACAAACCAAGGGGTTGATATTATGGTTTGATTCATTTTAACACTTGTCTTTATGTTTGTGTGGTCGCGTTGCTGGATCATTATTGTCATCATATCCACTTTTTTTTAATTGGAATTATTACAAGTTATATTTTAAGTATTTACAATATCATCTCTTCCTCACGTTAAGCAGTTCATATGTGAACAGGACCACAATCTAAATGGACTTTCAATGACTTTAGCAAAAACCTACAGTTGACAAGAAGAAACTAAATGTATTACAAGATAGGTCTTCTATGGCTGTTACTGTAGACAGGGTAGCTATTTCAAACATGAATAAAACAGTAGGCTCAACACTTCCCTTCTTGAACTCGATCTCCAAGTGACTTCAAATGGAAAGAAAAAAGGGTTTTCAATATGGGTGATATTTACACTCTGAGGCCTTAGTCAGACGGGCGTTTTTAGCCGCGATTTGCGCATGCGCATGCGTCCGGCGATTTTTTAAAACCATTGCTTTGCAATGGTATCGGACACATGAGCGCTTTTTATGCGCTCGTCCGATAAATTATAGAACAAAAAATCGCAGATCGCACCTATCTGCGATCTGCGATTCCTGTTCTCTTCTGTATATGCGCTCAATGGGGCCGGTGGCAGCAGTGCCGACCCCATTGAGAACATATAGAAGACAAATCATTCTTCTCTGCCACAGCTGTAACAGCTGTGGCAGAGAAGAACGATGTTTGCCCATTGAATTCAATGGAGCCGGCAATACAGCCGCTCCATTGAAAGCAATGGGCTGCCGGCGTGCGCGGGGTGAATTGTCGGGAAGGGGTTAAATATATAAGCCCTTCCCTGCAATTCATCCTAAAATGTGTTAAAATAAAAAAAAATTGTATACTCACCTTTCCGCTGCAGCCAGAGTCCAGCCGCGGCCGCTGTCAGTTCTCCTGAACTGCTTCTTGGCACTATTCAGCCGGCGGGGCTTTAAAATCCCCGCCTGCTGAATGATCTGCCTCTGATTGGTCACAGCCCTGACCAATCAGAGGCTGAAAACACTCACACACCCATTCATGAATTCATGAATGGGTGAGTGACTGCTGCCTCTCAGCGCTGAGCCAATCAGGGGCAGGTCTGACTCACATCCATTCATGAATTCATGAATGGGTGTGAGTGAGGCATGCCTCTGATTGGCTCAGCGCTGAGCCAATCAGGGGACAGGTCTGACTCACACCCCCTTCACACCCACTGCAGGACGGCCACGCGGAGCTCCGGCTGCCGGGAGAAGGTGAGTATACAATTTTTTTTATTTTAACACATTTTAGGATGGATTGCAGGGAAGGGCTTATATATTTAAGCCCTTACCGACAATTCATCCCGGGCTCGCCCGCAGCGCATTGCTTTCAATGGAGACGGCTGTATTGCTGTCTCCATTGAATGCAATGCGCTGGACAGCTCCGGCCCGTTTCTAATGAAACGCGGCTAGGAGCAGATTTTCGGGCGATTTGCAGGCGACTTGCGCGCACCGGTCACGCGATTTGCGGATGCGCATCCGTCATGCGATCCGCAAATCGCGCGAAAAATCGCCCGTCTGACTAAGGCCTTACATTGTTTTAGCAGCTTAAACATTAGCTAGCTGTACCCAACAATGTACTCAACCTTCAACTGCACTACGCCATTCTGACACACCTCCCAGGTGTCTCCTTTTAAAATTAGTATTTCTGCATTCCTAGGTTCCAATGGAAATCACCTGCTCGAAGAATTAATTCCATGCTCTATACCAATTTATTATCCTTTAGACATGAGAATGCAATGGCAGATTATCATATGGATGGTTTGAGCAAAACCCTGGTGCCCAAGGCCCCCAAGAGGGGCTTATAGTTTCCCACAGCTCTCAAGGATTTTCTGAACATCATGATTTGGTCATGGTCTTTGCTATAAATTGCGGCAAGAAAGAGCAACAACACTACTTAGTGCAATGTTCTTTGGCACAAATGCGAGCTGGACCTAGAGAAGGACCTGTACAGATAAGGTCATGTGACCATATGTGTACAAGTCATGAATCCAGAGGACAGAGCAGCAAGACTGCACAGAGAACAATGAGCTACTCTGTAAGCATATGGGGTGTAGTCTGGGGATCTGTATTAGTTAAGGGGGTCTAATTTCTGAGTCTGTATTTAGGGGATTTAGTTTTGGCTTTGCATTAGTTTAGGGGGTTTGCTCTAAAGTCTGCATTCATTTAGGGGGTCTAGTCTTGGGTCTGCATTTATTTAGGATCTGGCCCGAGGCCTGTTCTGGAATTTACATTTGCTCATGGGGTCTGGTCTAAGGATTACAACAGTTTAGTGAACTAGGGGTCTGTATTTGTTTAGAGAGTTTGTTCTGGGATCTACACTGGGTTGTCTGTTTACCCCCCCCCCTCCTTTTATTTGTCTTTAAGGCAAATGGCAACTTTGCATACTCTGTTATTTTTGGATTTGAGGCTCAGGCGTGGCAAACACAGAAAACTAATACTTTTCTCAGAATATTGTACCTGACATACACTTTTTTATGATATATCCTATTCCTCGCATGATCAAACTCATCAATAAAGTTGAAATGTTATAAAACATTAGGCTGAGATGTGTTCTCTACACCTCAAGGACCTAGATTGAGCCGATGGCATATATGGATGTATGGTACACCATACACTGAAATATCATGGAACTAATTCCATACATTCTAAACTATTTACAAAACCAGTTTAAAAAATAATTTTGTCCACCTTGTCACTTATAGTTCTACTACATAGTTCATTTACAACTCTCAGGTTGTAGAGCAAAATCCTTTTACTTGCAAGTCCTTAGACCCTTCCAAATTTCTTTATACCACTCTTGCTGGAAATCTGAAATTTCAGAAAAGACATGCCAATCTGATCCTTCACAAATGATTCAAAGACGGTATATACACCATTGCTGACTTTGTAGACACTAATACATGCCCAATCCTCCCTTTGTATTCTTTGTCCACTAAGAATTCGACAACAGAAATCCCATTTTTAACCTTCCTTCAGGCAAAGAGCTATATTATGTCTACCTTTTCTAATAATTAATGGGATAATACAGTTCATGCTATGCTCAAAGGTCATGTAGTGGCCCAAAGTTAACAAGACCCTTCCATAAGTATAAATGTATTTGTCTTGTGCCCATGTATTGTCAGTGTCTTCTATGTGCATGAATTTGATGTGTATTGCACCTCTGTATCACTGAATGGGTTAATGTCTGGGTTATGTCTGGAAAATAAATCTTGTGTGTCACGAGACCATGTTTCCCATATGTGTATGGAAGGATGCTGTGCAAGTCAGTCTACGTCAGATTCCTCAGTCTAGGACATCTTGCAAGTCAGTGTGGAGTCGAACAGCAGACTTGAGTAGGCAAGGAACCTTTATTGAGTAGGAGAGACTGTGCCTCGTCTTGTGAGAAGCCCCAGGAAGGAAGAGGCTGAGCGATGGCCTGATGTGTGTCTTGGGCCCAATTTACCCAGGCCTCCTTGCTATTAATATGGAGGACTGTGAGAGAATGAGAGGAACTGCCATGCAGCGCTGAGTGCCTTTTCCCAAATGTGAGTGTTGACTGGTAGAGAGCTGGAGAGAGAAGGAGAGTGGCCAGGAAAAGAACCCCACAGATAACTAGGACTGTGGATTCGTATGTTAGGCTGTGAATCCTCCCAGTCACACCACTATTGTGCCTGCACCAGTGTCCTGTTGGATTTTACAAAGTTTTGGACTGTAACAAGTTTGTAAATGAGCTCAACCGACCGTTCCCGGTTTTGCTCATAACATTATCCCTGTGTGTGGGCTACTTTATTACCAACTTTTGGATTCACCACAGAGGGCGGAACAGTGGCGTAACAAGTGACAAAAGGACTTAAGGTAAAACCAGCAGTAACTTGGTTGTGTCCTGGGCTACCCCCAGGGGAGGAGATGGTAGAGCCCTGTGACAAGGCCTTAATCTACCCCGCTATCTCCTCGGCTGTGGGCCCGCTCCTTGGATGCTGCAGTCACACAAATTCGAAAGAGAAAACCATGGATTGATATATATTAAAAAATAATTTCAATAAATATTTAAAAAACAGGCCTTTCAGCATGACTGCGCTATTTCCTGGAACTTAATATTCCTGCTAGGTTAAAAACATTAGAGTACTCGCCTAAAACATTACCATCGATCGGTCAGATGTATGAAAATGATCCTGCGGATATGCCATAGATTACATATTTCCCCGGCTCGGGTATAAAGGATGTAACTTTACCCCACAAATGCAAATTTCCGATTTAGGGTTCTGGCTGTAGACAGTCCTAATGGTTTGTGGTCATGTAGGGTCATTCAACCATGTTGGATGTTCATTAAAAGCTTTACCCAGTGCAACCTAACCATGTATGTGCCATATAATGGCCTCTTAGTATTATTTGGGTGGGTAGATCCCACAAAATATAGATGTGATTAGGGCCGAGAAACTCTTACATAGGGTCTCCATAGCAGTGCATAGACAATTCAATGGCATTGGATAGAGATCTCCAGACCTCACTTAGGCAGCTATTATTGGAAAACTTTTGGTATTTGTTTAGGATGGAAAGGGTGGAGGAGACTATACAAAAATAACTAAATGTGGAAAATGATTTAAAAAATGTGGGAAAGTCTTCCAATTACGTTACCGGTATGCATTTAAAAGCAAATTAAGGAACATTTGCAATACACCATTTGGTTTCTTAAACAGTCTATATGGGCATAACCCACTATTTAGTTGTCCTTCACTTGCATCTTTATAAGTGAGTCCACAGACCCATGGGAACACCTACCACCCTTCTTCCATTTTTGCTTCCTTTTTTTTCCTTTTTAAAGGAAATTGAAAGCAAACAACATGCCTAATTGCAGTACTTTATTATGAAACTTAAACGCATTATAGAATCATATGACATATATGCAATGTAATTTAACAGCAAACGCTTTCCTTTGTTGGTTAATTGAAAATGCTTAATAAAAACAGCTAAAAAGAATTTTTTAGCACAAATTAAACCTTATTTTATTATTTACAGAATATAATTTATAGAGAAGACTATAGAATTGGTTGACTGTACACTTCTGTATATGGTTTATGTTTAGGCTGTATTCACATGTGGTGTGTTCATATCTTTGGCTTTTTTACTGCGTAACTTCAGTATGACCACAGCATACTGAATGAGAGTTACGGGAACAATGTAGTTCGCTGTGCTATGCTATTTCCATAATTCCCATTCAGGGCTGTAGAAATACCTGATTTCAGACTGCCTTGTGCTATATGGTAAATATGTAAAAAGAAGAAAGGGAGAGTGCTTCATTTATGGGAGCATTAAGCGGTGATTCAAATATTAGTGCATGAGCCAGTGCACTCATCTGGAGGAGTTGTGATCACTCAACACTTGGCAGGTGATTATTGAAAGTTGTCTGGACTGCTACCCATCTTGATCCTGCTGATGAGATATATCCCCAGATGTTGGCAAAGAAGCATGTTGGATAGGATCAAAAGAATCCTTTCTCAAGTCCCAAACTTGGCCTGTTTTCTGAGTGTCTTGCCTGATTACTACTGCCTGCCCTGACCTCCAGCCTGATTCACCATATTGCATGAACTCCATCTACCTCAACCTCTGTCTGTTACACTGACCATGCCTTTGCTTCTTTTTCAGTGCCTTTTGTCCAATCTGGGTCAGTTGTCACTGCACTGAGAATTCTCTTGGGGAAACAACCTGGGGGGTTCCCTGCAGTGATGACCAAATCCCTCAAATAGGGGTAAAGTGTAAAAACCAGGGGACCTCTTAGAACAGCTCTCAGGAGTAGCACCAAGCCATACCAATCAGTAAAACAATGGGTCCATACCCTCTGCATTACATGGACTTTGCCTGTTCAGTTTTGTTGTCGTGTATCAGAACTCATGATGAGTGAATTTTTCAAATGTTCAGTTTGGTCAATTTGCCAAATTTGGGCAAAACATTTGGTTGAATCTGAATTAGTTTGAACTGAACCAGAACTTCTCCAATACCTCTAAAACTGATGCATAACACTGTGAAGGAGACATAAAAGCCCTATATAACCCTCTTAGGTCACTTAGGAGTGTATCAAAGTACTTTCGAGCTGTTTTTGAGGCAAAGTAAGTGAACAAGAAAAAGAAGAAAAGAAAAAAGAAAAGAAAAGGAAGAGGAAAAGGAAGAAAATGAAAAGGCAGAGGAAAATTAAAAGCAAGAGAAAGAGGATAATAATAAGATGATGATTATTTTAGTGGGTTTGGACAAGCTGAACTGCACGAGGTTTTAGTTTGTGCTGACCCAAACATTTAGCAAAATTCGTCCAGAAACAGGGTTCAAGTTGTGCTTTACTTAACACTAATCAGTAAGACACCACAAGCTCACCATCAAGTCATTGCATTGATTGCTGATTTAATTACAGCAAACACTGATTGAGTAGAAACTACAATCAATTAAGCTGAGAAAAACAAGATAAATGGGTAAAGGGGGCATATTAAAAGCAACTAATGATGAAATGTTATCATAGGCCAGGTAGACTGTAGACATTTTGCAGGGCTGGTTATTCTTGATTTAGTTTATGAAGGGTTAATACGTTCAATCACCAACCAGTAACAAAATCTTACACTGTAAATAATCCAAAGCATCAGATTTGTGCAACTAATATGTCTTGTTATTCTTTCTAACTAACCCCCAGACTTTAATAGAAAAGCAGCCCCTACCCGCCAAGCAGTCATCATTTCTAAACCATAATGCAGCCAAGCAAAGAAAAATGGTCTGGACAGGCGACGCAAACAAAATGAAGTCAATTAAAACAAAACAAAGCACAAATGTGACAGGTTCAGCTTTGCCTCCCATCAAAACACCCTCATCACTTCTTGTTTCCTTGACAACAGGTGTAATATCCAGTAACATTTCCATTCTCTCACGCAGGATAGCGATTTCATGTATAAGACAAGCATGGAATATTAACAAAAATTAGATAAATATCTCTTTATCTGCCCAAACACGGATGATATATCCTTCTACAAAACAAGTACGATTCACTGGTAACTGCCGTCTGATATAATGGAAAGAAGAGATTCTATGATAGAACTTTGAAGGGTAAAAATTCACTAAAGTAACTTTTTTCCTGCCTTAAACAAGAAAATAACTTGTTCATGGGTTGGTAAGCAATGTACTGATGGTATGAAAAGCTTCCAACGCCACACAGAGATCCCAGCAGAGAGCAGCTCCAGAAGTCGTACATTGACTATTGGCTGCCAATGGACTGTTTATTGCCAAGACCATTGCAGTAATCTTAACACCTTATATGAAGTCATGCCATGCATTCTACATTATACAACTGCAATGAGCCTATGAGCAATGGACACAACTCAGGATAGCACTATACAGCTTTCCTACAGCTTTGTGAATCTACGCAGGGCACCCCTTCTCCACAATAACATAGTATGTAAGGCCGAAAAAAGAAAACACATGTCCATCCAGTTCAGCCTATTACCCCCAATGTTAATCCAGAGCAAGGCAAAAGCCCCCAATGAGGTAGAAGCCAATTTTGTTCAATAAATGTTCAAAGGAACAGTAACCAGAGCAGAACCATATGTCTATGTTCACGCCTGTCTAAAATGTTCTGTTCCTGCACTGTTTCATCTGGGAACATTTAGGAGGGCATAATGGAAACCGGACAGATCCCATTATTATTAATAGGATCCATTTGGTGCTTTTTGGTTCTGCCAAAACGGATCCGGTTTTTTATCTTTCTGTTCCTACAAAGGAACAGAAGAAGGGAAAGCATAAGACTAATGTGAATCTAATCTACAGTGTGCAACCAACAGCTAAACTGAAGAAATAGAGCAGCAGCACTGTAGTATAAATGAACTTCGTCACATATGATTAGACTTGATGTAAGCAAAGACAATTAATTCCACAGCTAAGCATCGGGTCTGATCAGAGGATGGATTAATAAGATATTGATAGTCCAACATAAAAGATTGAATGGACTACAATGAGCTGTAATAATAGCAACAAACATTACCTGAATCGCTAAAACCAAACTGGCCACTTAAGTGGAGCACTTGCCTCGAAAAGGGCAACTCTGCTGTGGGAGTCCAAGTTCAAGAAGAGCAAGCAATACCGAGAATCGAACAGCAAACCACAGAGTACTAAAATACTTGGCTCAAAATACAGAGAGACTGAGCAATCAAGCTCGAAATACAAAACTGGAGTACATAACCACTGAGTAGAAGTCCACAGAACTCAAGCCAGAACGCAAGAAGAATAACCAGCATGCTTTGCACATAGGAGCTGGTTTATATACACTTACAGAGAAACTTGACTTGGCTGAAAGACAGCCTAGCCGTGCTGGAACCAAAAGGAAATGTTAATCTGTTGGCAGTGAACACAAAATGACACTGTGAATGTGCCAACCAGTGCATCACATAGTCCAGGGCTGACCTTGTGACATCATCCTGGACCAGCATCGGTAACAAGGAAGTCATGGAGCTGTTGGCGCTCTGACAAACTGCCACAGGTGGGTGCAGGGCTTCCTGAGATCAGACCTAATGTTCGCGAAGCAATCAAGAAAATAGAAGAAATCAATGTCTCAAATGAATTGTGCAGAATATACTCACCTATTGTTCAAAGCTAACTCTTTCAGCTCTACGATGGAGAAGGGGGCTGAAACAGTGCAAACAATGGGTGAATCAATCCCTGCATAGTTCACTTGAGACATTGGAGTGCTACATCTTCTATGTTCCTTTGTGCTACCAACAGATTTTCCGAAAAACGGAAAAAAGAAAGTATTCAATTGCGCCATTGAAATCCCAATGAGTATAACTTATTATAGCCATGACCTTCACATTCTATCTCTAATCACTTCTTTATTTAGTTTAATTTAATGGGAGCCTTTTGTTGAAAGTTTATACAGATTTACTGCAGTGCCTCATAAATCACTGATAAATAAGATTTTCCCAACTTTCAAGGACGAAAAACAGCAACACATATTAACTTAAGATCTGGTACGGTGTTAGCCAGTAGAGCAAAATATGATTGTTCCCAGCAAGAGAAACCAAGTAATCTTGCAGATATGATACCTTTTAATGGCTAACAAAAATGCATGATGTAATAGCGAGCTTGCGGTACTAAGGAAAACCGCAAAGAAACTCCATCATACCCTACACAAGGATGACCGTCTGAAAACCATATTCCCGGACCCTCCGCTTCTGTGTTACAGGCAACCTCCTAACTTGAGGAACTTTATAATCAGGAGTGCATTACCCTCTGACACACAAAAAGGAACTTATCCCTGTAATGTAAGCAGCTGTAAGACCTGCTCACATATACTGACTGCGGACAGGGTACGGATCCCCAACACACAGCAGGACTATAAGATCCCAGGGACATTCACATGTCCCACTTCCAATGTTGTGTACCTGATCATGTGCAGCAAATGTCCTGTTGGGGGTCTTTATGTTGGAGAAACAGGACAGAAACTGAAAGCGAGGATGAGATCTCATCGCCACACGATTAAACACAGAAAAAGAGAATTGCCTGTGGCCGAGCACTTCTCTAACCATGGACATGACATAGGGAATATGAGAGTTTTGATATTGAAGGATGGTTTCAAGTCTCAAAACCACAGAAGAATTTGGGAATATAAATTGATAACAACCTTTGACATGCTGAACAATGGGTTAAATTATTCCCCAGGATTTATGCGTGAATGGGAAGTGTGAGACATTTATTGCACAGATAAGATCACCAAAAACAGTAATTCAGGAACCATAAACTTTCACTCGCTTATCAGTGTTTAGTTAAAAATGTCAATGTACCTCTTGTAGCATTTCTAGCCAGCCGACCTTTCCCCCCCCAACAGTAATTTAGGGACATAAAACTTTCATTCCGCTATCAGTGCCTAGACAAAAAATGTTTGTTTGCTGTTGCAGAATTCCTTTTAAGTGCGAACCAATCACATCCATATCTGTGCCTTGTCATAAGTATGTATGTTATAAGTGTGTATAAATATCCATGCCTCTTCAGATCCAATCCATTAAGCCTGAAGAAGAACCCTGCGTTGGTTCGCAAGCTCGCTATTACATCATGTATTTTGTTAGCCATTAAAAGGTATCATATCTACAAGATTACGTGGTTTCTCTTGCTGGGAACAATCACATATATTAATTTGTCACCACCAATATGAAAAAGAAGTTAAAATAAATCTTTGCTGTAACTTTATTTAACGAAGTGGATGTGCCATGTAGGATACAGCTACATTTCTAATATTATGTGTCAGCAGAATCACATGGCAGACGAGAACCGTATTATGTGGGTCTTACTTAGAGTCATGTGACAGTTTGTCTGATGTTATATAAGATGATAGAAATGATAACAGAGGATCTATATAAGAGTAAAATGCTGAGATAATGTTAACCTTTTAAGCTTCTGACTAATTTTGGCATGTTTTCCAATGTTTACCCTTTTTACTCCAGCTGTCGAAGCTTTTCTATTTTTCAACTTTTCAGTTTTCATGTAACTGTTTTTAAGAGAGTTTTACTTTTTAGCAGCTTTTTCAGATTTACATACTATTAATATTCCAGTAGGTACAGCAAAAAATATTTAAAAACTGAATTATCATAATATTTAGATTTTTTTTATACCTCTTGACCAAACATTATAAATAGATCAAGAAAATACTACAGATTGTTACCTTATAGTTATACTTAAATGGGTTGTACCAGAACTGTAAGTTATCCCCAAGCCACAGTATACGGGAAAACCTGCTAATCAGTGGGGGTCTCACCACTCAAGAACAGGGGACCCGTGTCTCTTTTAGCCTATCACTGCAGGGTCGCTACCTTTCCCATAGTAACGTCAGAATGAATGGAGCACTGGCTAAGCATGTGTGGTCGGCACTTTATTCATTTCAATGGGGCTGACCAAACTACCCAAGTGCTTGCTATGATCAGCAATCCATTTCATCTCACTCTCACTACATGGGGTGTATTAAACCCACAATGAGGATGACAGGGAAAATAGGAACCCCATTTCCAGGATTGGTGGGTCCCCACAGATCAACAAGTTATTCCCTATCCTGTGGCAGGTTTATTATTACCATGTCATGCCTCACAGGGCAGGTTTTTTTAAATGAGTCAACAATGCAACTAAGACTCCGGAAGATTTCCGATGACAGCTCAGTGCTCTGCACATTTCAGCACTAGAGCTGTCCACTGAAATCTTCTAGGGTTTAACTGCATGGTCAGTGCAGCAAGCCCCAGAGATTTTCTGGGCGTGCCACTAAAGGGGTTAAAGGATTGAGTGCAGCAAAGAAGAAAAAGAGAAAAAAGCTGGGCAGAGCCCTGCTGCGGGGGAGGCATGAGTCAGGAATAGTGCACAGATGTGCAGTGCAGATATTGCGAATGTACTGTAGGTGCTTCTGGCCTATAATGCTGGTCAACCAAAGGTCATGTTAGTGTAATATACGGAACTAGAGGGCAGTGAAGAAAAGTAAAGTTCTGGTGCAACTGGTTAGCAGGTAGTGGGAAGCCAATGGTATGAATTGATAACACAGTTTATTTAGGAACTACAGGTGACACGTTTTGAGGTACACAAACCTCTTCATTAGACAGCCGAATAAAACATCTGAGAGTTCATCAATTCCTTTTACTACAGTGCATAAACTGATCGTGACCAACCCCGGCTCCAGCATTCAATTCTCAAAGGAATTTCTGAGATTAGAAAACAGTGTCTGTCTGCTTTAATATATTTCATTTTTAAAGGGTCACTCTGCTGATTTTTTTTCATTCATTATGTAGCTAGCCCCCGAGTATATACTCGTATAAATGAGCTAATGTTATTGTGGTTAAGGCTGATTTACATGCAAAGGCAATCTTTCAAACCATTGAAAGATTGACAGTTTTAGCGATCATTTTGCATAGTGTTCATGGACACTAATGTCCATGAACACTTTATTAGCTTAATTTGCGTGTAAAAGGGCCTCCGGGAGCTCTTTGCAGGGTACACAGCTCTGCACAGAGCTCCATTGTTCTCACATGGGCTGTCAGCAGAATACAATGTAATCTCCGTCACCCGCTGAGAACACAGCGTGCAGTCCCTGTCATCTCTTTCTGGCTGAATAATGGATTTTAAGCTCACCTTAAAATCAGCATTCAGCTGAAAAGTAAACCACGGCAACATTTACAAGCAACGATGATCGCTCATCTGCGGTCATTGCATGTAAATGGGCCTTTAGTTATTTCTTTCTTTGTTAAACTTCTGGCCTCTTTCTCCTCAGATGTTCATGTGATCTCAGGTCTGACCAGCTGAGATCTACTCGGGGTCATGCGGTCTGAAGCTAGTCAATTTCTCAGTCTGTGTGATACTGTTACATGGATGTACCACAGAAACTGTCTAGAGGGGGACACAGATACTCTTATCACAGTTACTGATGATGATCACACAGCTCCTGTCACTCCTATAATAGAGGATATGACAGTTCATCATCCTGACTGTATACTTATGGTTTGCAGCTTATTTAGGTGTATACAGTAGGTAATGAAAATTATACTATCCTCCAGAATGGTATAATGTTTAGCTAATGCATGATGGAATAGATATGAAAGTGAGACCAAAAAAAAATATCTCATTATCAAGATGGTGCCTGATAGGCATCAGACAGGAGGCTGCACTTCATGGAAGTGGCTGCAATACACTGAGGAGACTTTAAGAGGGTGACAGGCAATCAGGTGAGGGGGGGCAGGGGTGAAAAACAGTATTTTCATTGCTGTGGCCCTTTAATCAAGAAACAGCACCACACAAGTCCATGGGTTATGGTTTATTAGCTCAGACCAATCAGCTTGAATAGGGTTGAGCTGCAATAACAGACACAGAGAGAATGCATGTTTTTCCTAGAGCAAATAAGTTTTCACCAACTACTAGAGATTTTCTTTAAAATAGACCCTTTGCTTTTGCTTTCAAACAGACATGATTCAGAATACAAAACATTGACTTCTATGGGAGAGTGTTGTGGGCGTGCTCTGTGAAATGTGTAGAGGTCACTGTGTGCAGGGAGGGTGAGATGGTGAGCTGTGTCTATCACCTATTGTCTATGGTGTGATTTGGAAGACCACTTTATTAGAGACCCTCGCCCTCTCACAGATGAAGCTTCCCTGTATGGAAATTTAAACATGTGATCCTGGAGTGCAACATAATATCAAATGAATTATTTTTCTGTTCATCAGTTTGAGTATGAATCCAAATAAGAAGGGGAAAATCAAGTGATCTGAGTAACTTTCAAACAAGGCCTGCTCAGTGGTACTACATTAGCCATGGACAGTATTTCATACACTGACAAACCTGTGGGGTTTTCTCATGCAATTGTGTAAAGAGTATACCAAGAATGGTGTGATCAAGTAAAAACACCCAAGGAAAAGAGACCCCGTGGATGTAAACAACTAACAGGGGGTCATAGGAATACAATGCCAATGCCAATGCTCCAACTAATATGTCCCAATGCACAACGCGTACCTTAGACAGATGAGCTATATAGGGTTGCCAATAGTCTAGAAATTACTTGAAAGTCCGTAAAAGTAAGGCACTTTTTTTTCAGTGTCCATGAAAAAAATTAGGCCCGTCTGTGATTATTTTTGAGGCTATCCACAAGAAATAAGACTCCAGTGTACAAAACAGCAGAACATTTTTTATCCCTAAGCAGTGAAAAAACATTGCCTAGTCAGATGAATCCAGATTTCAGTTGTATCATGCTCATAGGAGGGTTAGGGTTTGGTGCAAGCAGCATGAATCGATGAACCCTTCCTGACAGTTGTTCAGAGCCTGTCCCTACCTCCCGCTAACATGCAGGAAGTTATCCCATCCACACAGGCCAATATTCCTGCAGAAGGATTTTAACACCCAGTGGAATCTATGCCAAACGAGGTCCCACATGCTGCTAGATCGGCGTGTCTAATAAAGTGGAATGCAGCGACACAAAAGTAAGTCTTAAAAAAAAACATTTACCCAAATAGCGAAACATAAAAAACTGTATAAACTTGGTGTGGCCAGAATCGCGCTGACCCAGAGAATATGTTATCACATTATTTATTGTGCACACTGAATGCTGTAAAAATGAAAAATAAAAATGGCAGAAATTCTTTTTTCCCCCAATGTCCCTAAAAAAATTAATAAAAGTTAGGCTTGTATTCACATGAGTGTATATTGGCCGCCCTTTCACGCCCGGCTGATATATGCTACCCCTCTGATGCATTGGTTTACAATGCGTCAGTTCACACAAGTGTATTTCCACGGCGTAAAAGCCCCCAGACGGCCAAGATAGCGCATTTCTTCCCGGCACTCTTACGCCGGCAGCTGCATAGACTACTATAGGATCGTAAGACAGCTGCCTAAGAAGGGAGATGAGAGGGAGTTTAGCAGCATGACTGCTAAACTCCCATCCCCTTCCCTGCTCCTCTCCGCCCCTTGCCAACTGTTTGCAATGGGAGAGGGTGGTGCAGGGGCAGGAGCTTAGCACACTGGCTCCCGCCCCGTCCTGCCCCCTTCCCTTGCAGAAAGCCGGCGAGGGGGAGGGAAGGGGCAGATAGCTTAGCAGAGCTAAACTGTCTTCCCCTACCCAATGGCATTGCGGGCTCAGTGTACATGCGCCGGACCCGTGCCGTCTGAATGGGCACACAAAAGTTAGTTTTGCCCGTTTTTACATCGCCGGTGGGCAAACGTGAAAACACATACACCGATGTGAATCTAGCCTTATACAGTACATTATATGTATCCAAAAAGTATGCCATTAAAAAATACAACTTGTCCGGCAAAAAACAAGCCCTCATATGACTGGGTCAACGGAAAAATGAAAAAGTTATGGCTCTTGGACTGAGACGATTAAAGAAACAGAAAAATTAGCAAACAGGCTTCATCACTAAGGGGTTAAGGGAATAAACAAAGATGGCCTTACTGTTTCTACCCACCTGATGCACACTGGTCATTAGTATGCATTGGTAGTCTAAGACTCTACATGCTGCTCTGGGCAGCGCTGCTCACATGGGCGGCGCTGCGTAATCAAAGCAGGTGTAGTGCCTTAGACTAATGATGCATACTAATACTACGCAGTGGGCATCAGTTAGCCCGAAAAAGCAATGCTCTCATCTTTGTTTGCCCAGGCCCGGAGGGTTGCTTTAAGAGTTACAGAGTTTACAAAATTTCCCACAAAATATATGCATGGTTATTAAGTCTTAGATTATTCTGAGGGAGAACAAAGCGAAAATAAAGCCTCTGCTGAATCACGGAGCTGACAATTTTGTATTGAGGTATCAAATCGTATTCTTTGCTTTGTTCAACAAGGATGTTCATCTCTTTGACCGTTAATCGTCTTCTTGACAATTTAGAAATAGAATGGTGAGTAATGGAAGCAATTTCCAAATTCTCTCAGCAGAGATGCTGAATACAGGCTTATTAAAGAGTTTTACAATACTGGAATTAGTTATAGAAACAGGCAAAAGAGGTATTTTGTTGAAGGAGAAAAAAACTATAATTGGATCAAAGGGGAAAAAAATCTGCAGCGCAATATATTTGATGAAGTAGGTCATTTACAAGCAGACAGAAACAATAGGAATGCAAGAAAAGTCATTTCTTTTATTGCTTTGCTGGGGAAGAACATGCTAAAATGCACATTACAGTAAACACTGTGTATTGTAATAAAGCCTATAAAATAAACTAATGAGACAATTAAAAACTGAAAGGTTAGACTTAAACAAAAGTGAATCTTGTATAAAACCTTGATACAGTGTGATCTTGGCGGATGACATCTCAGGACGTTGCTGGATTGTAGACATAGGTAGTGCCTAATTTATTACAAAAGCTATAGTATTTGTTCCACCTATTCCAGCAGGCTTAGGGCTTTTTCACACGAGCGTAGCGATTTTCGGAACTAGTTGCTAAACTCTCACCCCCTGTCTGCCCCTTGTCAACTGCCAGCAATGGGATAGGGAGAGGCAAGAGCTTTGCTGCTAAACTCCCTCCCACCTCCCTTCCCCGGCAGCTACCATAGGCTCTCATAGGAGTCTATGGGAGACGCCGCCATATTCCAGCTGGGAAGATAGTTCCTGAACTATCTTTCCTGCCCAGTGTAAAAGCGCCTACCGAAATGCACATCATATACGCTATCTTGGCCGGCCAGATGCTTTAACGCCACGGGAATATGCTCATCTGAACTAACGCATTGTAAACCAATGCATCAGATGGGCAGCATATAGCGGCCGGCTGTGAAGGCGTGGTCGATATATGTTCGTGTGAATGAAGCCTTAGGGCTATATGGATAATTGAAACCAAATGCTGATATAGTGCATAACAGGGAAACCACCACAATATAGGATCGTACAGTTAATTAAGACTCCATGATCTAATGAAAATGTATCTCCAATTTGATGCCATTTTAATTGACACCCTTGGGAATTGCATAAGAAGCAGTTCTGTAACAAAAATGTGTCTGATACTAATATTTAAATAGGAGATGTAACAATGTTTCTGCAGCGCCACCTATGGGTAAGCAGTTTCGCCAGAAGTCAATGCCAGACTTTTTAATAGGCCTTGAAACAATAACTGGGAATAGGAACCAAAACCAGAGTCTTCTCTAGAATGAAAAGACAACCATGTGCAGGCAGGCTGTTTCAGGGTTTTTGCCCCCCGTCCACATACAGTAAGTTTTTGGATGGCTGGATGAGAGGCCTATGATGTGGGTTGGAAGGGTACATGTCTGCTTGTTAAGACCGCCAAGTAGGCAAAAGGAGACTTATAAGACATGTAATGCTCTTCTGAGAAATTTGGCTCTATGAGAAATTACAGGATACTGTCAATACTAACCTAGCATAAATGTAAATCCACAGCACTCACCAGCAAAACCAACAGTGTTGGAGCGGTCAATATATACACGTCGGTATAGAATGATCCAACCGAGATCAAAAAGTTCAGTAGCAGCCAAACCAAATGTCTTCGGTGTGGAAGAGTAGAAGGAAGTTCCAGTTGGAATAAGAATGGTGCTGTTCTATGTACACTGGTTAAGCAAGGAATTGGTCGTGCAGCTATGCTGTGCTAAGAGTAGCTTTGTGCAAGGCCTGCTCTTGTTGCCTCAGCCTGGGAGTCCTGGAGGTGTGTGGGATCCAGTGCATTGCTCAGAAGGTGCACTGTCCTGGCTATCTCATTCTCGAACCAGAGTCTCTGAACTAGACAAACTGGACTAAATGTGCAGAATTGTTACTATTATTAAAAACTTTCAATTGGAGCATTGACCTAGTAATGTTTTCCTTCTGCTCTGCTCTGTGATGGTCCAGGTAGAGCTCGTGATAGAGCTCTCACCCAATGATTCCCTATACCAAAGTTACCAATATATTACCTCTTGAGAAGCCATGCGGACTCACTGCTGCTGAGTTGGTTGGTACATTTAGCCAAGGAGTAATTGCCCATAGTCTCTTTCCCTACAAGTGCACTCAAGCCGCACACAGTACATAATGACTCTGTTGGTAAGCACCAATTGGAAGCTGGAACTCAGTGGAGGGTTGTTATACTGTTACAGACAAAGGAGGAATACCGTATCCCATAAAACATAATCTGAATAGGAGACCAAGTCAGACCCTCAACATACAGTACAATACTGGGCATTACGATGTATGGGATGAGCAAAAGGCTGCCCAACAAATTAGGTGCTGAGAATATACCAGCTACCGAGTGTAGAAGAAAGCATATTTTCCCAACATTAAAACAGTTTGCATTGTACAAGGAAGGTGATTGTGTAACGCAGTATTTATTTGCTGTCTTACATTATAATATCCCGGCTGCTAATCTAATGTTTGTAGCAGGTGCTCAAAAATGGCTTAATGTGCCTTTTATGTAATTAGAGAGGATGCTTAGATTTCTCCGCAATTATCTGTAGCATTTTTGTCTAATAATTTGCAATATTAACCTTTCAGGGTTCTTGTTCATTATAAGAACACCCCTCCTCCTCCTTCTCCTCCAGGACTGTAAGGGGTGAGGTGTCATTACTCCATATGTCCATAGGTATCTGCAAGCATTTCATGGGCATATGAATATGAATGAGCACTTGACAACAAATGGTGATACCCTTCACTTTGCAGCTGCTGAGCCGAATCAGCTCTCTGGGACTGAACATCAGCATGCCGTATTCTAACAAACAATTTTCTCATTTAATATTTTTATGAAAACAATCATCCCCTTAAATGGTCACTAATGTTTCAAACAAATTGTGTTTACATGACAGCCAGTATGAAAAATAGCAAAACAGCTATGGACTTTATTTACCTGAAATGAAGTTTTTGTGCTGAAAAATCACTCTAAAGTGCTGGCCAGTATGAGTCTCCCTTCCTTCTATCTTGCTGTCCTCTGTCTGAACTCAATCGATTGACAGAAGACGTGGAGATGTTAGAATGCAGTGAACTAATGGGGTTATTTTGTCATACTCATTGAAATGTGTATAGAGCTAAGCAGAAAGAATAAGGGAAGAAGAGATTTACACAGATGCTGCCTGCAAGCTAATATTTAGTCTTTCTACTGCTTACTGATGTACACTGTCTTACAATATGATTTTTTGTGTGTGTGTTACAGACAGTTAGTGAGCAGGATCTGCAGTTCTCTGTGTACAGTCTGTAGAACACAGCACAGCAGCCAAGCTCATCCCACTAGTCTTGAGAGAACTGAGAAATAGATGTGCACCTTGCAAAGGAGGAAATTGGGAAAAATGCAAGAAATACTCTGGCACCACGGTGAGTATATTACTGTTATATAGCTTTGGGCATGGAGGAGGCTGGTGGGGGTCCAAAACTTTATTAGAAATTCAAGTTGGAAAGCCTGTCTTTATTTAGTGAGCAGAGACAATGCTCAGATTAGCACTTTTGCTGCTTCAATTTAGAGATCGATGGGGGTCCCAGCACTCAGGCACCAACCAATCAAGAGCTTTTTGAAAGTATAATTACACTTCCAGGAATTGTCTGCCAATATGTATTTATTCATAGGGACATGGTCATTATATTAATTGACTATTTGGCACGTTCAATAGAAAGAAAAATATGTTTAAACCAATTATGAAATAAGAAACAAAACCCATCTACCAGCAACATGCTCGAGATATACAAGAGGCCTGAAAATAATTGAATTTCACTAGAAGTAATGAGAATATCTGTAGTTGAATCACTTTTGCTATGAAATGCCTTATAAAGATTAAGTATGCCTTTCAAAATCTTGTTGTATTATCCAGACTAGTAAGCGATTAGTGGAATAATTGCTTTGTGTTTTTATTTTGGCGATTTCACAAAAATCATTGTGAACCGGGACGGTCGATTCTGACACCCATTAAAGTCATTGGGAGTAAATATCTGGTTCACTAATTTGCTATCCAGAAGGTCCCCAGTTCAGCTAAAGCCCCTCAAATTGAATGGGAATACAGCCACACATCTGGAGAACACTATGATCCACCCCAGAATTTGAAAAATTAGAGTTCAGCGGTGAAGGGGGTCACTTATAGCTCAGGGATGTCACTGAAAACAAAAGAAGGCCCACATAGGATCTCCTCACGATCCTCACAAATTGCACCAAGGAATAGAACACAGCTGTTGCTTCTTTTAAAAACAATGTAATAACATTTTACAAGGACAAATTCTGATAGCCCTCAGGCAACTATAGAGCTACCAAAAATTTTGTTATGCAAGACAGCAGGCGGGCTGCTTGTTTTAAAAGGAGTGTCAGAAAGTTTGCAAAGGATCCATTTTACCAGGTGAATGGAACAGCCGAGCACGGACCTTCTCCAAGGAAAAGTTGTAGAGCTAGAGGTGTTTCTTTTCGAACAATTTTGTTGTGGGAGAAGGAGTTGGAGACATGCAGGAAGCAGGAGAAGTAGAGCAGCAGCAGCTCCACCACCACCATTATCAGCAGCAACAGCATCTTGAGGGCAGAGTGTGTTCCTCATGGAAACATGAGAGCTGCAACTCTGTAATTCCATATGGTCTGCCTTTTCCTCCTCCCGCTGTGAGCTGCTATGATGACTCTTCCTGCATCTCCATGTTGGATCAAGTACTTCATCCTCTTTCACCTCTTATTGCTCTTTGTTGTCCTTCTCCTGCTGAGAAGACTATGTCACAGTCAGCACTGGGAGCTGTCACCTCCGTTTCCACATTCCCAAATATACATTGCTTGTGGTGGGCTGGCCAACGCCACTGACCCACCCTTCAGATTAAAAAAAAGGTTGTGCATCAGTAAATTTAATGTATTGGTCTTCTCCATCTAGTTGTTTGGATTGCCCAGTTGACATGCAGGACACTGAATTACCAAACAGCTCCTCAGACTTACCCATGTGCACTGTTTTGGGGTGTTGGGGGATTTGGCACGTAGTTGAGTAGAGGTTTGATGCTCATGGCCAACTCCTGCAAACTGACTGTTGCGTGCCTGCGACTCGGAGGAAGAGGAGGTGGTGGTACTTGAGGCATATTGTGTCATCCACTCTACGATCTGTTCTGCACACTGTGGATGTAACACATGGGCGGAACCACTTTTTAGGAATGGCAGTGAGCTTGCCTCATCTCCTGCAGAACGTGGACCTGCTGCTTCAGTGGGAGCCTCTTGAAGTGCCAACTTGGCCCATTCTCTGCCACCTCCACCACTCTACTCCTTGCTTTCTTCATGTTTCCTTTTTATTTTTATTTACTTTTTAGTGCAGTTTTATGTCAATCAGCAAGCTTTGTAGTGCAGTAAACCACTGCTAGCTGTATACGGCCTGCAAATAATTTGTAGCAGTCACACTGGCGACTTTGAACAACATCTGAGGCCACTCTGTGTATTTGCTGTTTAAACATGATGCAACTTCTCTGTCTTATGCTCAACTGTAAAATGCCCACTTCTTACACTGTGCCTATGTTATATTTGGCTAGATCATGTGATGCAGATGTCCAATGAAACTGTTATCCATATGCCTATAAGATGGAAGACACATTTGGTGACATCAACAAGATGCGCTAGCTGCTGATTGGCTACAGGCTGACCTCTGCAGCAGGCAGTATGAGAAATCACATTTTTCTACGATTTTCGCCAAAAATCAGTTTAAAGTAACCTGATTTGATTTTGCAAAAATCAGGATAACTTTATTGCCCAGACGATCAAGATGATCAACACTAATCCAGACTATTCCTAAACTGATTATAAGTATCACCTAGAATCTTACTTATACATTTTCAGTAGAATATTACTCGTGTCCCACAACATGTCCTGAGAAAAATGGTTCCAATATATATGATAAGGACAGCGAATGACATGCTGCAAATTAACCTAAAGTAATTCAATTCTGGATAGTTAACAGCATTCTGCCAATCAGATTTCAACTCATAGGTCAACAATGCTAACGCGTTTTGGTGTTAACATTCATAGAGGACATTCACTCAGAGAATACCCTAGCTGAGACTTTACTTATTAATTTGTATGTTAAAGTTTATAACTGTAGACAACAGATTAACAAACAGCTACTGTATATTTAGCAAATTACAGAAGACTGCTAATGAGGACCTGTTTTTCATATAAAATGTAAACATAATAGTTTTTAACAGCTTCTGCCTTCTCTCTTGCAGGCTACATAGATCTTAATGAGCACTATGTAGTGAAGAGAGGAAGCAGAAGTGTTACTTCCGCTTTTCGACCCGGCGATCACGTGATCGCCGGGTGCCCCCTGTCACAGCAGAGCTGCCGTGTTCTAGCAGGCACTGATCAGCTCTATTAGGGACTACTGTCACTACAGAGGATGTTTTCCCCTGTAACTGGGGCTCCTATAGATGCCCCAGCTATGGTGAAAAAGTATGAAATTAAAAAAAGACTCCGTGAATTACCTCCAGAGGTAATGATGTCATTTGGTTATATAGATGGTAAAAATTGTTACAAAAATAAGTAAAACAAAACACAGAATAAAATTAAAAAATATAAATATATAAAAGAAAATGCACCCTATAACCCGAGACTATACAAATTATATATCAAAATGTCCAAAACAAAATGAGGAACCCATTTCTGAACTTTATTTTAATTACAGGAAATTATGTACTAATTTTAAAAAATAATCGATAAAATGTTAAAAATTGTTTTTTAGGTTTTTAGCCCTAATAAAACTAAAAAATGGGCAAAAAATATTTAAAAATATGTCTCCAAAAAAAAATGCAGCAAAAATAATTTTGGTAGCTGAAGAAAGAGAAATAGGGCAGTAAAATCAACCACATGGGTAAAATCGCTAAAAAGTGTCTGGTCCTTTAGGACAAAAACATAATGGTCCTTAAAGGGGTTGTCCCGCGGCAGCAAGTGGGTCTATACACTTCTGTATGGCCATATTAATGCACTTTGTAATGTACACTGTGCATTAATTATGAGCCATACAGAAGTTATCAAAAGTTTTATACTTACCTGCTCCGTTGCTGGCGTCCTCGTCTCCATGGTGCCGACTAATTTTCGGCCTCCGATGGCCAAATTAGCCGCGCTTGCGCAGTCCGGGTCTTCTGCTGTCTTCAATGGGGCCGCTCGTGCAGAATGCCGGCTCCGTGTAGCTCCGCCCCATCACGTGCCGATTCCAGCCAATCAGGAGGCTGGAATCGGCAATGGACCGCACAGAAGAGCTGCGGTCCACGGAGGGAGCAGACCCCGGCGGCCATCTTCAGCAGGTGAGTATGAAGACGCCGGACCGCCGGGATTCAGGTAAGCACTCTCCGGTTTGTTTTTTTAACCCCTGCATCGGGGTTGTCTCACGCCGAACGGGGGGGGGGGGGTAAAAAAAAAAAAAAACCGTTTCGGCGCGGGACAACCCCTTTAAGGGGTTAATTTGATCAGCAATATGGTAGCAAAAGATGGAGAAAAGGCTAGTTTTAGTACTGTCAAACGTTGTTTTTACTGGAATAACATCTCAATGCCTGTAGGTAAGATTGTCAAGTACCTTAGCTCTGGCCTTAAAGGAGGTCTTAGCTTAAAGGAATTGTCTGAGAGTTAAAAAAAAAAAAGCTAACTGTAATAAATGTTCTAAAATTAAAACAAAATGCAAGGGATACTCATGTGTTAAATCCCCTACCATACCCCAATGCTTCTAGACAGTCTTTGTTTACTTTATCTGCGACTGTAATGTTCCTTGGCCAGACCACAGGGTATTGCCTAGGGAATTATACTCCAAAGGTTCAGCACTGCCACTGAGCAATTCTTTTCCTTTGATCCTTGTAAAAACCTCATTTAACGTCTATTTTTCTTTTATTCAGTGCAAGTCAGAAGAAAATTTCTGAATTGATTTGCGCCAACACCAATGTGCCACTGTAAGTTAAAATAAGTCATGGAGATGCTGGAGACCCTTGGGATCCAGAATATAAAAAGTCTCTTTAAAACGCCTTAGAAAAAGCCAGAATGCGATGAATAGAAAAAGTCAGTACGAGCTTCATACAACCTGCTGGACTCATTTACTATTATTTTTGTACTGTTTTCATTCCACCCAGCTAGATGAATCTAAGAGGTTAAAGGGACCTTGTGATCAACTATAAGCACCATAAACTAAGTTATGGTTCTTATAGTTTAGGTGACGTGGAGTCCGGGGAGGCCCTTTTCATGCTTACCCGGTTCCCCGTTCCTGTAGTGTTCCTCAGCAAAGTCTGCACATGCACACCAGCTTGACTCTTCAGTAGACTGTGCGCATGCACTGCTATTCAGCCCTATGGGAGTGTATGCACATAGCCTACTGAAAATAGTCAAGTTGGTGTGTGCACACTGACTTTACTAGTGAACACTGCAGGAACGGGTAACAGGGTGAGTATGAAAAGAGGCTCCCCAGGCTCCATGTCACCCAAACTATAAGCACCGTAACTCAGTTTATGGTGGTTATTGCTGATTATAGGTTCCCTTTAAACTTGGCAGACATTTTTTTAGCTTAATTGACTATGCAACAAAGTAAAAGCAATGCCCCAGAGTTGGGGTCCCACAGCATTACCATCTGCTACCTCATGTAAATTGTGTATATGTATCTGTAACTATGGAAATGCGTGTAATTATGTGTTTATGATTGTAAATGTAATGGGTTAATGTTTGGTGTTCCTATCACCTAAAACTGCATGACTGTGCATAGTACATCCTAACCTGCTCTCACACTTGTCAGTCACCGCTAGCTAGCCTGGGATTGGGTAATCAGATTTCCCCAGGCTTAGGATTGGGTAGCAGAGAAAGTATAAAAGCCAGAGAGTGGGTGGGGTTAGTAGCCTAGTCCACGCTCGGACGAGAATGCAGTTACTCGTGAAGAGCGAAGCTCGCTCGAGTAATTGACTTATCCGAGAGTGCTCGCTCATCTCTAGTTGACACCCATCTTATTCTCCTGTGCTTCATCCTTGTCCTTGGTCTGAGCTCAGTCCGGCTCACTGCATAAAGGCTACTTTTTCCCTCATATGAAATATAAATGCAACAAAAAAGTAATTTCAACTAGAAGCTATTCTTAGATTGTCCAAAATCAAGTCTTCACCTCTAGACAGACCGTATAAAAAAGATATTAAGATTAAAAGCTGTACAAAGAGCTGTTATAGACAGTGGGGACTTGGGCTTACCAGAGCCTGAGGGGCCAGCAATATAAAAAGTTCTTCTTTACAATATGCCTTGCTACTCTTTTAGAAGGGAAATGACAGAATGTAAAGATTACATTATTCACAAACTCGGTAAAATGTTTTCAAGTGCACAACACAAGCATAAATTCTGAAATCAGAATGTCAGGACAGGACTGAGAGTTAATACAGCTTATTGGACTATTTTTGTGGCTGCTTTTATTGCTGCTTGTAGCCAGCATTGAAATATTTTATCATGTATTCCTTCCAGCTGGTATTAGTTTTGGCACCTTCTCTATTAATCTCTCATTTTAATTAGTCTTTCCTATGCTTGAGGGATATGTAAGACAGTCAGTAGCTGCATTCCCAAGGTGTCCAGGGATTCAGAGCTTCCGGGTGATTTAAAATGATGAATGAATCTCTATTAACGGACTATTAAACACAAAACATAAATTGATCCAAAGTTGAAAGGGAATTATAAATACATGGCTAAATGGACTCATAGGAGTTAAGAACTGTACTGTAGTTCTTATACTTTAAGGGGCCCTTATGAAAAGGTTGGTTCTTCAACAGAACATTGAGAAATAATATTACTATCAGGCACCATGGTAAACCTCCAATGATTGTTAGATTGAGTTCAATGGGAGACTCAACTGCAAGACTTTGAGTTAAAGTGGATGGGCCAAGAGCAAAACCCCTGATGATATGCCCTATTAGGGCGTATAAACATTATACAGTGGAAACTTTTGCTTGGGACCCATATCTATGAAATGAGAGGCGCTCCGTAAAAGTAACTCCTGTTCTGGTGGACTGGATGGCCATTCATATTTGATTGATGGTGGCTTCTCCCAGCAAAAACAGTTGTTTGCTGGGGATGCCAAGAGCAGGACCCAAAGCAAAAAGCTGTTCGTCTTGGGTCTCACATTCGGAAAGGGTTGGGCATGTTGGCATAAGTCCTTTAACGGGGTAGCCTAATTTATAAAACACAAAGACCCCATAAGGGGAATTCTCTTTGACTTCAATGGGTCCCAAATGATACATAAAGCGGACATATCAAGATCTAGAGTTATCCTCTACCTACAGGATAAGGAATGATTTATGATTGGTAAGGTTTCAGCTGCTGGGACCCCCAGAAATCCTGCAAACTGGGGTCTCAGCAGTCTCCAAATGAATGGAGTGGAGGTTGCACGTGTGCACTGCTCCTCTATTAATTTCAATCACAGCACCCCAGATAATTGAATACTCATACTCTACAATTTCTGGCACTATCATTGAAATTAATGGAGCAGCAGTGCATAATTAGACATGACCTCCACTCCATTCATGTAGGGATTGTTGGGATCCCTGTCCTCGGGATTGATGATCAGACCCCTACTGATCATAGAGTTATCCTCCATCCTGTGGATAGGGGAAAACCTTAGATCTTGATACAACCCATTTAATTTCCTCAGTGATAGGGCAGCAGGGTATTTGCTTTTTAGTTCTACAGTAGATTACAACTGACCACTGGAGATGATATATTATTAGATTATTTTGGGGGCATAGTCCTAACAAAAAGGAATTGGGAAAAGAAGACAACCCATTTAAGCAGGAGGAACTTGATGCCCTGTAAATCTCAGTAATGCTCTGTGGAAGAGCATTGTGGGCACACTCTGATGCAGGCCCGGTCTGACATTCTGTTTCTGTCAGTTTCCATTAGGGCCACTCTGAGTGACAGTAGCTGGTTTCTTGTACAAAGACAACTAGGGTGAAAGAAGAGATCAAACGACAAAAATCTGCCAGTGATCAAAGGAAATACTGAGATCCTGGCCATGACTCCTGAGATATTCGTTCAACACATTCTCACAGTAACACTTCTGAAGCTGCTATGAACACTCTATCTCCTGTTCTGGCCCCCACCACCACCAGCTTAGCTGAACGTGATGACCGGAGGTGGTTGGGATTACAGAAACAGCTGAGTAGGCTTCACTACGCTATTTCCATAACTTCGATAGAAGTCAATGGCAGTTACACGACTAGCATAGCACAGCGAGCTATGTTGTTTCTATAACTTCTGAGTTATGGAAAGTGCAGCCCGCTGAGCTACGCTATTTGTGTAACTCCCATTGACTTCTATGAAAGTTACGGAAATAGCGTAGCCCAGCGGTTTTCAGCTGTTTCCATAATCTAAACCACCCAGCCACCTCCTACAGAGTGGTGTTGCCATTGCAGCCATGTTTGGCTGAGATGGGAACACCACTTTAAGGAGGCTATGATCAATTTGTTCCAATGCACAAAAAGAAAAGTAGCATCTAAATAAAATAAAAATAAATCTTGCTATTTGTATAGTGCTGACTTATTACGCAGTGCTTTCAGGTAATTTTTATTTATTACCCCCCACCAAGCTGGATACTTATTTTACCGAACTCAGGAAGATGGAAGGCTGAGTCAACCTTGAGCCGGCTACCTGAACCAAGCGGGGATTGAGCTTGCTATAGATAGATAGATAGATAGATAGATAGATAGATAGATAGATAGATAGATAGATATGAGATAGATAGATAGATAGATAGATATGAGATCGATAGATAGATAGATAGATATGAGATAGATAGATATGAGATAGATAGATAGATATGAGATAGATAGATAGATATGAGATAGATAGATGGATAGATAGATAGATAGATATGAGATAGATATGCGATAGATAGATAGTTAGATATTAGATAGATAGATAGATAGATAGATAGATAGATAGATAGATAGATAGATAGATATGAGATAGATAGATAGATATGAGATAGATAGATAGATAGATAAATAGATAGATGTGCGATAGATAGATAGATAGATAGATAGATAGATAGATAGATAGATAGGAGATAGATAGGCGATAGATAGATAGATAGATAGATAGATAGATAGATAGATAGATAGATAGATAGATATTAGATAGATAGATGTGACATAGATAGATAGATATGAGATAGATAGATATGAGATAGATAGATAGATAGATAAATAGATAGATGTGCGATAGATAGATAGATAGATAGATAGATAGGAGATAGATAGATAGATATTAGATAGATAGATAGATGTGACATAGATAGATAGATATGAGAGAGATAGATAGATATGAGATAGATAGATAGATAGATAGATAGATAGATAGATAGATAGATATGAGATAGATAAATAGATAGATGTGCGATAGATAGATAGATAGATAGATAGATAGATAGATAGATAGATAGATAGATAGATAGATAAATAGATAGATAGATAGGAGATAGATATTAGATAGATAGATGTGACATAGATAGATAGATATGAGATAGATAGATAGATATGAGATAGATAGATAGATAGATAGATAGATATGAGATAGATAGATATGAGATAGATGTGAGATAGATAGATAGATATGAGAGAGATAGAAAGATATGAGATAGATAGATATGGAGATAGATAGATAGATAGACAGATAGATAGATATGAGATAGAGAGATAGATATGAGATAGATAGATAGATATGAGATAGATAGATAGATAGATAGATAGATTTGCGATAGATAGATAGATAGATAGATAGATAGATAGATAGATAGATAGATAAATAGATAGATATGAGATAGATAGGCGATAGACAGATAGATATTAGATAGATAGATGCGACATAGATAGATAGATATGAGAGAGATAGATATGAGAGAGATAGATAGATAGATATGAGATAGATAGATAGATATTAGATAGATAGATATGCGATAGATATGAGATAGATAGATAGATTAGATATGCGATAGATCGATCGATATGAGATAGATAGATTTTCATTGGCACTGAGGTCATCAGATTATCATAATTTACATATAAACCAGGATATTATTCACTCAAATTACTTTCCATTCAATCCATACATGTGAGAATCTTAATATCCAGAGGAACTCATTATTATATCTCTATGACAGAAATCATTGGGTTATGCTAAAGTTCAAACTCTAATATAAATGAATAAAAATATACTTGACTTTAATTTTCTCGTCTGTAATTGGAACCGCTATATTACTGCTCATAATGAGCTCTTCTGTAAGTATATAGAAGTTCACAAGGCAACTGTCCCCATACATGACATAAAACAGACAGTCTACACGCCAGAGTTTGTGGATGTTTGGTATATTCTGAAGCCGGCCTCACTCACACTACTCTGACCTCTGCAACCCTTTGATGCCTACTTTTTTTTATTTGCAAATACATTTTTCAAGACATTGGACAATCTTCTCTTAAGGATATTTGACTTTGACCCTTTTTCAGCATCTTCCCATACATAACCTGAATATTGGTGGAAATTTCACATGCAGCTGGAAAATGTCTATGAGCACAAAAGTGAAGCTCCAAATTCTTTATAAAACATGTCTATACATATTTTTTACATATTTCCTGTTTGCTTTTTAGGCCGTGCTCACACTGGTGGAGCGGGAGGCCGGCAGCGGATTCTGGTTGTGAGCCCGGCCGGTCACCCTGCGTACCTGTAATTTCTGCATTGCGTATAACTGCGGAGGCTCGCCGTTGGTCATGCGCAGTACAGTATGTTCTTTTCAATGTCTGTATTTCCCGTGTCGTCACTTAGCGATGACACAGATACCCACAGCCAATATGCAATGTCAATGAGCTTCGGGTCAGACGGCCTCCACTGCAATTGAAATCTGCCCGTGTGAGACCAGCCTTACTCTGTGTACCCTAGTATAGATTAAAATCTCCTCTTGCTTTCTGGAAACCACCAACAAGCTTGTGTTGATTAATTAATTTTACGCATCTTGTTTCTTCTTGAAATGTTATTTTTTAGATATTAATAAGAAAAAACAGGCAATAGAGAAAAGAAATGACAGCCAGTTTTAAGCATATTAGCTATTCTCTCACAGATGGAAAATAAATTAATTAGGCTGTCCAAGATTCAGACAGCCCCGTTCTCACTGCAGTGGCCAGGCTTGGTATTGCAGGCATCAAAGTGAATGGGAACTTATTCTGTAGTACCAAGACTGGTCACTGCAGTGAGAACGGTGCTGTCTGCTTCCTGCAGAAATCAGATCAATGCATGACCACACCAGCCCAGACAACAGCTGATCGTCAGGGTTCCTAAATGATAGAACCCCTCTTACACGGCTGAGCTAAAAACTGAAAGAGCCAGATAGATCTCATTGACCAACATGGAATTTATATAACTTTCAGCAGTTGCCCTGAATTTTGCCGTACAAAATAGTGCAGCTTACTGCAGTATTTCATCTGGGATTTTATGCCAAATGTCAGAAACACCAAACAGAGTCTCTGGTGCCAATATGAAAAGACCCTTAGATAGCTGTTGGCTTCACATTGGCACATTTGTTCAGTTGACAGCTATTCTTCCAGAGATTGCCACCCACCATACACATGGATGCTTGTCTCTGGCGAAGCATAGATTTAAGATAGGGTTTCCCAAAGTGTGCTCCGTGGAGCCATTAGGGCTCCGCGAGAGCTTCTCAGTGGCTCTGATGAAGTGTCTATGTCCCTGCTCTACTCACCACTGAAGTAGTGTTGGAATAGTCTGTACCAAGAAAATCAGCATGCAAGACCTGAGCCAGCTGCGGACATGTGATCTGTGTTGCTATTCCTACCACAGGTCCTGCATGTTGATTTTCTTGGGACACAGCTACAGGGGTGAGTAGAGCCACGACCAATGTTGAATTATAATAGGGGCGATTGGGGCGACCTCCCTTGGCTGGTACTCTAAGGGAGTGCACGGCCATCCCAATTGCCCCTATTGTAATCTGCACTGCTAAACCCTATTACTACTGGGGCCACAATGGGGGAGCCTATTACTACTGGGGCTGCAATAGGGATCACTATTACTACTTGTGCCAATATAGGGGTAACTAATACTACTGGGGCCAATATAGGGGTCAATAATACTACTGGGGCCAATATAGGGGTCACTATTACTACTGGGGCCAATACAGGAGACTCTATTATTACTGGGGCCAATATAGAGGTCAGTATCACTATTGGGGCCACCAATAGATGGGGGCACTATTACTACACGGGGCTAATGTGCTGTGGAGTTCACAGTAGCTGTAGCAGCAAAGTGGATGAGATTTTGAAAATCTCATCCACACGATGTGGAAAAACATCTGCACAAAACCCCTGTGGATATTCACATGTGGTGCGGGATTTAATTCCGCGACGTGTTAATTTAAGATATAATACATATCAATAGCCCATCCAGTGCTCCAACATTACTCCCTGTTTTTTTAAATGCCCCCTCCTTTTTATAACAACAGAGGTAAAAATCATTTGTTGTGATAAGCCACGGCCCTAACCCCTCCCCGGACCACACCTTGGGGCTCCACAAGAGACTTTTGCTTGAAAAAGGGCTCTGTGGCTGAAAAAGTTTGGGAACCACTGATCTAAGGTATATAGCCAACTTTAAGCTAGAGGTATATATCCACTTTGTCAATGTAAATCCTAAAAATGATTCAACAAAAATCCCATGCAGTGTCCCCCATACAACTTGCAAGCCAATGGAAGAGATTTACTAAGCAAAATGCAGCAGCATTGTACAAAAACATGGCGTACATTCCATGCATCAAATTTACTATGTTTTTTTTAGACATTTCTATTATTTTAGCAGAAAATAGTGATGTAAAGTAGGCCAGCCAAGAAGTAGCATAAAGAAGAGAACAGTGGCTATTAAGATGCCAAAAATCCAACATGTAGCATGCACCATTGTGATACATTTGGTACAGATTCTGCCTTCTTCGTCTTGTTTTATGCTGTCTAAATTTGGGACAGTATTAATAAATCTACTCCGATGTGTTTTGTAGCCTTAAATGTAATTTACATCAAAATTACTGTGATTTATATTACTTGCTGTAGAGAAAAGAATTGCTGAATGCTGTTTTTCGATTCTCAGCACTCTTGTTCTTAGGCTCACTAGAGGTCCCATACTAATTGTATGCTATTAATATACCCATTGAAGGGGTCTTCCAAGACTTTAATATTGATTGCCTTCCCATAACATTGACTATTGATATCAGATCAGTGGGCATCCGACTACCAGAATCCCCCAGTCAGCCAATTGAATAAATCCCCGCGCTCCAGCATGCATGGCGGCCTCTTCATTGGGACAGCCTCTTCATTTACCAGGGACAGCTCCATACATTTGTAGTGGCTGTGCCTGGTACTTCAGCTCACTTTTATTAAAAGGGTTGTCAGAGTTATGTAAAGGGCATCTTAATCTGTCCCTTGTGGTGTAAAATAAAGCATTTGATACTCACCTCTGGCCTATAGTCCTCCATTGGCCATTCTGGTCTCTGCTGTGCTGTTTGTTTATAGGTTGCCGTCAGCCTGTGACGTCCCATATACCTGCTGCTGCAGCTAATGACAGCAGTCAGCGATTATCACTGAGCACCGTTATTGGCTGCAGCAGCTTTTTGGGGGATGGCTCAGGCTGACTGAAGTCTGTAAAGATGACAGCGGTGAGACCTTGAGTCGTAGACGGAGGACTAGTAGGAAGCTGGGAGGGGCGAGCATCAGCTGCTTTGTTATTTTACACCACAAGGGAGCCATTGAGATGTCCTTTACATAATACGGGCAACCCCTTTAACTTAATTGGAACTGAGCTGAAATAAACTGCATTACTAGACACAGCTGCTGCAAAACGTATCGAGCCGTGGCTGGTAAACACTGAAGAGACTGTAGTGCTCACCTAAGCATAGGGGATCCTTCAATCAGCTGATTCTCAGGGGTGCCAGGAAGTCTGACCCCCACTGATCTGATATTGATAGCCAATCCACCATCAATATTAATGTCCTTGAATATGCCTTTAATATGCCTGGAAAGTCTATGATGAGGGAACACTTTTCATATATGTACTTACCCTGAACTGACACTACAAAATGATAACATTTCTGGGACTGTGTGTATATGTGCCTTTAAATGTTTTTATAATTGTATGGATGTCTTTCCTTGAAGGTGGTGGCTTGAGAGTAATATAGCACAAAGAGGATAGAACAGCCCAGTGACTCAGCTTCTTTCAGAGCAGCCAATCAACACTGGGCCAGTGGTTAGAGCAAAAGTTATAAAAGTTCCTATAGTGATCGAAGAAATGCAAAAGCAAAAATATTGTAGAGTGTAGTATAAACTAGTAAGCTGGTTTAAGGAACATGAGCTCACAGCCATTCTTGGATCTAGACCCTGCTGGAGAAGTAGTGTATTTGGAGAGCTGCAGACTCAAGAGATATGGAGATAAACCCACATGGGCAGTACAGAGCTGCAGACAGGCTACACACTCCAGGGCCATGGTGGAAAAAACCACATCAGCAGTATGAAGCAGAAAGGGTAGCACTTGCTTAACCACCATCCTCAGGATTGGACTCTGAAAGTGGACTACAATACTTTGTACCTTCATAGATGTTGAACCATTGTGCTTTTGGATCAAGTAAAGTGAGCTGTACTGTTATCCTCATCCTGATTCTCTGGACTGTTCTTTTCATGGGGGGCCTTGCACTATACCATATCTACATACCAGGGAGCAGAGTCTAACATTTTGTCCATCAACTTTCCTCCACCTTTCTTTGAAAGCTGGCAGTTAGGGAGTGACTTAAATTCTAATGGCCACCATGAACATCCCCCTTATCCTGGTTACTGCATAGACAGACTTGCATTGTGATCATGCCAGATACATTCTAATATAATAGAAATCATCAGAGTTTGCTGTAATATTTATAGAAATATGTACAAATTTTAGAAGGCATCTGTTGGTTAGTTTTATATTCACCGATTGAAATAGATATGTCTGTGACTCTGACTTTACAAATAAACCCGTCTTGTATAAATCACTTGTTCATAGACACAATACACACACCAAACACAAATAAATGAGTAACAGTCTGGCAGCTAGCAACTGTCATGTGAATTAATTGTTAGTGTTAATTGCCAATGTATTATTCACAAAGAGAAGAAGACTGAAGGTCACTTAACAGGGAAAACAGAATGTAGAGGCAGAATTATCATCGAAGCACGGTCACTATTTATTTATCAAACACGCTAATTGCAGACTATGGGCAGTTTTATTTAAAGGGGAGTTCCATATTCAGATCTTATCTGATATCATGTCATATACTGATGTCTCCAAATAAGTACAAGTTTTATAGTTGTTGTTCTATAGTAAACATCAGGCAGGCGGATGTGAATGTGCCTTGACACACACTTTAACTTAGGGATATCTGAGGTGGCAGGACCCGGGACACTCCGGTTTTCACCCTTGACCCCTCCCAGCAGGATATAGTCTTTGCTGCAGGGCCCCAACCATTACTCACTCAGATAGTCCCGATACTGTGGCTGCTGATGTTGCACAGGGCTGTGGTGCAGGACCTGATGGTGTGAATTGCAAAGAGGCAATGATCAGGGTTGGAGGCACAGGTGCAATGACAAAGTCTAAGCAGCGAAGAATAGTAAAGTCCAATATCAGAGCCTCAGAAATCAGAGTAGTCGACGATCAGGCAAGTTTCAAACTAGCAGGGGCTTTATTACAAAAATCTACACGGACAAATTACTTAGGCATCCTCTATGGAAAGAGGATGCCTAATATAGAAGGAAGTGGGTTGGGACTGGTAAGGGACCCAAAGGGAACACGCACACTGTCCCTTTAAGAGGAAGGACGAGAGCACAAATGCGCCATATGGCTGGCATGAAAAGAGGAGGCACAGTGGTAAGAAGAAAAGTGAAGTGCAGGCTGGAGAGAATGGCAGTGACCGCCCATTGCTCTAATGACAGGTGAACTGCAGCAGTAGTATGCCATGTCATTATTTTGCATATAGATATAGAAATGATTCCACTCATAGATCTAGAGATATTTGGAATAATCAGTGTAAGACTAGAAAGAACATCATGACGCAAACAGATAGGAGTGAGCCATCCAGACCTGATGGACCCCACCTCACAGTACATACCGATTACACTAGGGAAAACATAGATATAGATCTACAGTCTATGATCACGGTAGATAACACTTTATGCGGTAGTTTGAGAGAGCCCATCCTTACCCCGTCTCCCCCCTTAATAAGCACCCTTGGGGTCAATATTTCTGCTAAAATCTCTACAGAGACCCCACATAGATTGAATAGTGATCAAATTTTCTTTACACCTGAATTGATCCCCCAAGCAGTAGAGAGTGCCCTTTTAGCTTCACCAATAGGGGGTTCACCTACAGACATTTTGGATCTTTGTCTGTCTAATGTGGCTACCACCAGTGACCATGTCACCTATGGTCAGGGAAAACAATTATATCAGGAAAATAGAAACATTCTTCCCTCTGGTTTTTTAGAACAAGAGGATCACCCAAATTACCCTCCGGACGGTACAAAAGAACGACCACTTACAACAAGAGCCACTCAAAAGAAGAGAACTATGAGTGGTGTAGGGGAGAACAACTCGATGAGTACACCTGTTACAACCATGAAGTCAAAAATCACTCAGTTCTACCTCCCCGTAACCCAATCCAATATAGTCCGAAAAAGAGGAGAAAGAACAAGAGAAGGGGTACTAGGGGTGGCAAAAGATATAGGAAGAAACACTTTGGGGAAGAGATAGTTTCTTTTGAGGAAGGAAAAAGATATGGAGTGTTTAATATTTCAGCATATATATTAAAGAGAAGGGAACTAGAGCTACTATCTAAAGGACTCTCTTTTAGTCCTACACAAACTTCAAATATTTTCGATTTATTTGTCGATTTAAATTCATTTCTTAGGAAATTAACTTTGAATAGATATTTTATTCTAAAAAATAAGAGAGGAGATGGATCTTCAGGTGATTTACCTGAAGATTTCTGCCTAGAAGACCCCATCACTACACAGTTGAAACCGCAGTCATATTTTTACCCCACAGAATCCAAAGGTGAATATTTAGAACTTTTTTATTGTAATGTATTGGAGGATTTTAATAAGATGTGTAAGAAGGAAAAAGGGGAAAAGAAAAAATCAAATTTGACTTACCAACAAAGGGAAACTCTGAATGATTTAATAAAGAAAAAGGAGATAGTAATTCGACAAGCGGACAAAGGGGGGAGCATTGTACTGATGAATTATGCATATTATCACGAGGAGGCGCTACGTATATTGAGTGATAAAACCTATTATGTAAAATTGAAAGGGGACCCTACTAATGATATAAAAACTGCGTATTTTGGTATGGTAAAAGCAGCTTTTGAAAAAAACTGTCTATCTAAAACTGAATATAAGTATATTACAAATATCACTTTTGAAACACCTTACTTTTATCATATACCAAAAATTCATAAAAACATTACATTTCCCCCTGGACGCCCCATTATAGCGGGAATGAGTGCCATTACAAATCATCTCTCTGAATATGTTGATGCTCTTCTACAAGGATATGTGAAATCTCTCCCATCATATGTTAAAGATACAGGCCATCTTCTAGAGACATTGAAGACACAAGAATGGCAAGATACGTATGTATGGTGCACATTAGATGTGGAGGCGTTGTATACTAACATTTCCCATCACCAGGGGTTAGACGCCATAAATACCATACTTCAAGAAGATCCACTCATGCCCCCACAACAGAGACAGTTTATTGTAGAGGCCATTGCATTCATCCTTAGACACAATTATTTTTCATATAATGGAGAATTTTATAAGCAGATACGAGGGACGGCTATGGGCACGAAATGTGCGCCAAGTCTCGCCAACTTGTTCATGGGCATATTTGAGAGGGATAGATCTGTAGACCCCAAAATCGTCATGTACAAAAGGTACATTGACGATATTCTGATTATTTGGGACGGCAGTGTAGATTCATTGAAGGAGTTTATTAAGGCCCTAAATTGCAATAGTTGTAATTTAAGATTCACAGATACCATTGACAAACAGAAAGTAGTATTCCTAGATCTGGAGATCTCTGTAAAGGAACACAAAGTGATCACGAAAACGTTTTTTAAAAAAGTTGACACCAATAGCTACCTTGATTTTTCAAGTTGCCATTTGAAACAATGGAAAACCAATGTACCATATGGGCAGTTAAAGAGGATACAGAGGAATTGCTCTGATTTGGTGGATTTTGAACAACAAGCACAGATCATTAAAAAACGTTTTGAGGAAAAGAGATACCCTAAAAAAGTAGTTGAGGGAGCATATAAAAGGGTGATCTCGGAGGTACAGAATGGAGATCTTAATAGGAACCCCAAAGAACCAAATAACGAAAAACGAGGGAATGGGGATAAGAACATCTATAGTAGTAAAGATAAGGAAAGTAATAAAGAGATGAGATCAAGGACGGCCTTTATTACGAAATATAGCATTCACCATAGCAAAATAAAGAGCATAATTCAAAAACATTGGGCACTTCTTAAAAATGACCCCTTTTTGGGTAATAGTTTAAACGCACAACCAGTATGTATTTTTAGAAAAAATAAAACCTTTAAAAACCTTCTGGCACCATCTTGTCCGAAAAAAGAAAAGAGATTATGTATGGAAGATAAATCTGACCCAAAAGGAAAAATAGGGGCTTTTAAGTGTGGCAAAAAACGGTGTAAAAGTTGTACACATATATCCCATGGTACGACAGAAGTAAACAGTAGGGAAAACGAGAAAATACCTATAAAACAATATCTAACGTGTAGGTCCAGGTATGTTATATATTTACTCGAATGCCCATGCGGCAAAAGATATGTAGGAAGAACCACAAATTGTCTCAGTTCCCGAATTTCTCAACACAAGAGTAATATTAAAAAAGGTTTTATGAAACATAGTGTCTCTAGACACTACAGTACATTTCATAGTTGTGACCCTTCATTGCTAAAAGTCACGCCATTGGAGAAAATATTTGTGAAATCGGTTAATGGTTTGAGGATAAAGGAGATGTTCTGGATTTTTAAAATGGGTACACTCATTCCCCATGGTTTAAACGAAGTCCTAGAAAAATTTTAATAATATCATGAGACATTTTATGCTAAGGGTCGGTGTATGTGTATGTTTATATATTTATATATTTATATGTACATATTTCTATATATCTTTTGTATATATTCATATACTTATTATTTATTATTTCTTATGTATATTATTTTTGTATTTATATGTATGTTTATGTGCACGCTGGTGCAATAGTTATTTTTTATGTGTGTATATAGATTTTTTAGGCCCAATTATGCATTCATAGAGTTTTAATATACATAGAGAGAAGTGTTTTTTCCTTTCTTCCCCCCCCTCCCCCCCCCTCCCCCTCTTACACCCATCTCCCTTCCTCCCCCCCCCCCCTCTTCCTTTTTTCCCCTTCCTTCCCTTTCTTTCTCTGCTTCTCCCTGGTTTTAGGTGCAGTCTATAGTAGGTCTGTGGGGATATAGAATTTTTCAAAATTGGGTGGAATATATTAGCATATGTGCCCCCCCCCCACTGGCAGAAATGAATTACGGAGAGTTTAGCCTTTTTGCTTGAATATGTTTTGTAACCAGGCATGGGTGATGTAACTATAGTAACCGATACACTCTAGGTGCGGTCACATGACCGAGGACGCTAGGACGTCATTGCAACACACCTCTACATAGAATTCCGTGGGTTCACTAGCCTACGTACATCCATCGTATGCCGCTTGTGACCAGTCACGGGTGAGGTAACTATAGCAACCGATACACTTTAGGTGCGGTCACATGACCGAGGACGCTAGGACGTCATTGCAACACACCTCTACATAGAATTCCGTGGGTTCACTAGCCTACGTACATCCATCGTATGCCGCTTGTGACCAGTCACGGGTGAGGTAACTATAGCAACCGATACACTTTAGGTGCGGTCACATGACCGAGGACGCTAGCACGTCAGTGCATTTTACCTCCGTATGGAGTCACGTGGGTTCACTAGCCCACGTACATGTATTGGACGTTGGTCATGACGCTTCAGGCGTCATGACGTTTGCTACGAAGCAGCCACAACCCGGAAGTCCTATGGACCGTGCGGGGCGGCAAGTCTCAGCGCGCCCTTTGTTACAAGGACGCTCTGAAGGTTATGGATAGATGTACCAGGATTGGTCACTTTTTAAATGTAAGTGTTTGATTTTATGTATATATATGGCTATATGGGAGTGTTTATCTTTATGCTTGAGAAAGTCGCCATAGGGGCGACGAAACGCGTTGCATATTTGTATATTTTGCAAGATTGGCCATAGGCATTTTTTCTGTGCCATGGTTTTATTTATTTATTCCTGAATAAATTTAGCAGGAATCTCCTGCATTTATATCTAGATACGAATGTTCTTTTAGAGCGCCTGAGATTTTTTTGTCGACTGTCCCTTTAAGAGGAAGGACGAGAGCACAAATGCGCCATATGGCTGGCATGAAAAGAGGAGGCACAGTGGTAAGAAGAAAAGTGAAGTGCAGGCTGGAGAGAATGGCAGTGACCGCCCATTGCTCTAATGACAGGTGAACTGCAGCAGTAGTATGCCATGCAGTATTTTATGTTGTTCCCTGCATCATAAAGATGTGTCCTTCCTTACCTCACCTCTTAGCTCAACATATCCAAACAAGTGTCGTGCAAGATGACCAAATTTAAATAAAAATACATAATTTAGTGATACTCTGTCAGGAGACATCTATGCTGCCACGTGTCTACAAATGGACACCCGGTGGTCATCTTGTGAATTGCAGTCTGTCAATGGTTTTCTAACATGTAATTATATTGTATTTAATTGGTTTAAAAAAAATTGAAGTGCAAATTTGAGCTAAGGTAAGGGTGGACACATCTACTGTATATCTACAAATAATCAAATGTCAGCTCACTGTACCTTTAACTCTTACATGCTGCCTACCTTTACGCAGACAATTAACTTTTGGCACTAGTACAACACCCCTTGCCCTACACTATCTACATTGCCTACATGTTTTGCATCTCTCCCTCTTTCATTCTATCATCTGCACTTTGGCAACAGTTTATACAATGACACTACCTTGCTACGGGTGCTTTCGGTATCATGCATATTATCTGTGCTGTATAGAATTACTGCTGGTGACATCTATTATGTGTGTAGACCATGCTCACTATTACATAAGTCATTGATAGCTGGGAGAACGAGGCCATCAGAATATGGAGAAGGAATGAGGTGACTGGAAGACACACAGTAGCATACTGCAAGGTGTTTCACAGTTATTATACAGTGTTTTAATAAAGAGACTTTGCAAGTGGAGTTAGAGTATAAAACAGAAAACATGCTTGCGCAAAAGTTTCCAAAATTAGGAGTAGGAAAATTGATTCCAATTTGTCAATAGCAGATCAATTCACTTACTCACTAACCACTGTTGACTACAGCAAGAAAGAATGCAAACAATAAATCAGCCATTGCTGTTGGTGTAAATTATAACTTTCCTGCTTCTGCTGGACAGTATAATCTAACAAAATTATTTTATCAGGATTTCAGTGATAGAGCCAGTGGAAATGTCTTAGGCCGCCTGCAGACGGGCGAGTCGGACCTCGCATGCAGGATTCCCGCAGCGGAGTTCGACCTGGTGCCCGGCCGGTGACCCCAGCTTAGCTCTCTGTCATTTTCTTCTCTGCTGCTGATGTGTTGGCCAGCGCACATGCGCAGTACAGAGGATGCTGCGCCATCACTATGGCGATGATGCGGGGGCCGCGACCATTCTGCAATGATGATTGCAGAATGGCTGTGGGACAAACGGCTTCCTCTGACTTCAATGGAAGCCGACCCTGCTTCCAGTTCTCTCCAAGAAAATCATCAATGATAGACTGACAGCCTGAAGGACGTACAGGGATTGGACTGCAGAGAACTGGGGTAAAGTTTTTTTTCTCTGATGAAGCCCCCTTCAGACACTTTGAAACTTTTGAAAGAATGATTATCCTCAGAGGAAAAGATGAGTTAACTTAAGTCCTGTGTCATGCCAACAGTAAAGCATCCTGAGACCATTCATGTATGGGGTTGCTCTTCATCGAAGGCAGTGGACTCAGAATTATGCATAAGAACACTGCTATGAATAAAGAATGGCATCTAAACATCCTACAAGAGCAACTTCTCCCAACCATCCAGGAGCAATTTGGCGATGAACCATGTTTTTTCCAGCATCATAGGAAACCGTGTAAGGCCTCGGTCAGACGGGCGTTTTTTTGCGCGATTTGCGCATGCGCCCAGCGATTTTATAAAACCATTGCTTTGCAATGGTATCGGACACATGAGCGCTTTTTATGTGCTCGTCCGATAAATTATAGAACAGAAATCGCAGATCGCACTTATCTGCGATCTGCAATTCCTGTTCTCTTCTCTATATGCGCTCAATGGGGCCGGCGGCAGCAGCACCGACCCCATTGAGAACATATAGTAGACAAATCATTCTCCTCTGCCACAGCTGTATCAGCTGTGGCAGAGAAGAATGATGCTTGCCTATTGAATTCAATGGAGCCGGCAATACAGCCGGCTTCATTGAAAGCAATAGGCTGCTGGCGATCGCACGATGAATTTTCGGGAAGGGCTTAAAAATATAAGCCCTTCCCGGAAATTCATCCAGAAATGTGTAAAAACAAAAAAAATATATATACTCACCTGGTCCCGGCAGACGGAGTTCAGCCGCGGCCGTCCAGCAGTTCTCCTGAACTGCTCTGAGTAGTATTCAGCAGCCGGGGATTTAAAATCCCCGCCTGCTGAATGAGCTGCCTCTGATTGGTCACAGCCTCACCAATCAGAGGCAGCTCTCACTTACCCATTCATGAATTCATGAATGGGTGAGTGAGTGCTGCCTCTGATTGGCTCAGCGCAGGGACCAATCAGGGGCAGCTCTCAGCTGAATGACCTGATGCGCATCCATCATGCGATCTGCAAATCGCGGGAAAAAACGCCCGTCTGACCAAGGCCTAACAAGACAAAAGTGATAACTAATTGGCTCGATGAACAAATCATTGAAATTTTGGGTCAATGGCAAGGAAACTTCTCAGGACTCAATCACATTTAGAACCTGTGGTCAATTCTTAAAACGTAGGTGGATAAGCAACAATACAAAAATTGTCATAAATTCCAAGCATGATTAGGCAAGAATGGGTTGCCATCAGTTAGGATTTGGCCCAGAAGCTGATACCCAAAGTGTCAGGGCAAGTTGCAGAATTCTTAAAATAAAAGAGTCAGTGTAAATACAGAGTCTTTGCCTAAACTTTGTCGAATAGAACTTTAAAAACGTTTGCAATGCTTCTAATTGTGCTTCGGTATACCAGAGAAACATCTGACTAAAAGATCTAAAACACCAAAGAGCAAGCTTTGTCAAAACTTTTAGCTGCGACTGTTTACTGTATGCCCTATTACTTAGAGTAATTTTAAGAGAAATATTGCCAGGTAATGCTAGTAGATTTAAAGGCTTCCCCTTGTAAAGAAAGTCCCAGCATTCCTGGTCTCCCCTGTTGTATAAATGAAAATTACACAATAGGGGCATAAATTAATTAGAAAATCAATTTGGGAAAAGTATGTTTCTTATACGTTTGTTTTTAAATTATATACATAGTATTTGTGCTGTTGATACGTTACTAAAAGACAAAGCATTCAAAAGGATTGTCTCATGAATGGAACCCCTTTTTTCCAATGGAAGCCAGCTTCTATAACCCCCCCAAGGATCTATTTTAATTACTGTGGAAAACTGTGTCCGGCTAGACTGTCACAGCTCGCTAGCTGTGTCGAATCGGGACTTGGGTGACGTCGCAGCGTTAGCCCCAGCCCATGTGATCCATGCACTGGCGAATGGTCAGTGTCATTCTGGTGTTGGATGCCAAAATAAGCACTTGTCTGCTGGTATGTGGATGGACTGGTCAGCTGGGAGGCATATGTCCTAGCTGGCCAATCAGTGCTTGTCTGTACACATTTTTTTCGGCTCCTCCTCATTGATGACACCGGTTATACTTCCAGTCTGTAGGGGTTTCTGGTCAAGTTGGCGGCTACTGTTCTACTCTCAGATAAGTATGTTTGTGGTTATAGATATTAGGGGCATTGTAACATCTTTGTCCTGACATATTGCTATTTTTTGCATTGCCTTTGCATCTGGTTTATTGTGTGCTTGTTTACCTTGCCCCCTGCAGGGTCTGTGTTCTCAGCGTAATAATTCATACACTTTTAGATATCTGCCTTAAGTACATTGCAGCCAGAAAATAAATTCAGACTGAAGCTGCAAGTATTTTATTACGCAGCTCATAACTAAAGATATTACTAATTTAGCTCATATTAAATGTATGCTGTATACCGCATATATTGTTATTTATCATAACAAACATTATCCCTGCTTCCAACTAGGCTCAGTCAGGGTCGCCCTACATTTCTGACATGGGGTTGCCCTCATCAGGATGAGTGCTCTGCTTTTTAATATGGTCCCATTATATAAGTAGGTTAGGGTTAGATTTCCCATTCATCCACTTTTGGGTTTAGTTATTAACATATTGTGTTCACTGCATTAGTATATTGTGTATATATCTGTTCTTTTAGGATAACAAATTACATCTGATCTGGATTAGGTGTTTTTGCATAAAGTTTGGATGTAACGGAGACGTTTCACCCAACAGTGGCTGCTACAGGGGAAATACAGCATTATATACTTGCAATTCAGATTAATGTAAGTGTTCTGCAAATCAACTCCCTGCTCTAACTTTGAGGGTTGAACAAGGGTCCTAAACTGGCTACACCCCTTTACGACTTCCTTTATGCCTGATGACTAGAGATGAGCGAGTATACTCGCTAAGGCACATTACTCGAGCGAGTAGTGCCTTAGCCGAGTATCTCCCCGCTCATCTCTAAAGATTCGGGGGCCAGCGGGGGAGAGTGGGGAGGAACGGAGGGGAGATCTCCCTCTCCCGCCCGCTCCCCCCCGCTTCCCCCCGCTCCCCGCCTCTGTGAGTCTTTTGCTGTTGGTGAATGCAATAACTGTTTATATATCCTACAGCAAAGCCCATGTTGGTTTTGTATGAGGCAAATAAAAGTAATATTTTATGTAGGATTTCATTAATTTTGTACATATTTATTATAGTGTTCGGTAATACAATATGCCTAAGGAACATATACTTTGTGGATTTATATTTTTGCTTTTCCCACCACACATTTAGCTCATGTTCCTTTTTTGTTTGTGTTCATGAGGCGATCCCTTTAAAAAAACGAAAGAAGAGAATAATGTAAAATGTAAGACAAATGGCCACATGCTTTTATCCTGGCAGTAGACTGTTAGAAAACAATACACCTTAATTAACATAGCACTCAGAGCTTCCAGAGAAAAGAGTTAAAGTAGGAAGCACCAAAAAAAATTAAAAATGGATTTAGCTCTATCCCGAAAACAATTGGTGGGCAAGTTTTTTAGCTCTCCTGGTGCAAACAGCTGGCCTCTGCTTCACTGCCAATTACCTCATCCCCTGCAGGGCCTGTGTTCTCAGCGTAATAATTCATACATTTTTAGATATCTGCCGCTAGTACATTGTAGCCAGAAAATAAATTCAGATTAAAGCTACAAGTCCTTTATTATGCAGTTCATCACTGAAAATATCACCACCTTAACTCATATTAAATATATGCTGTAAGAACACTGATTTGCTTAACGCATTTCTAACCTTTCAGGTCACTTATCGAAAAAGCTGCCATGTGTACATGAATAATAACACTATTTCTGGGCATTATAGGACTGGTATTCTGCATTTTCAGCAGTAATCCCCTCTGTAGGCTTTATCTTTAATCCTGTGTTCTTCAAAGTTGGTGGTTGTAGACTAGCTAATATAATCGCACCTATGCACAAAACACACCAAGACGAGGAGATTCTGCACCCCTATTGTAGTGGGCCAGAATAATGGGGCCTCTCCAGAATGTCTGCTATATGTTGTCTGTATTGTCTTGTACCTTGTCTTTGAATGAGAGATTAATCAGAAAAATGTGTTTCGGAGTTTGCAGCACTGAATGGGTTAATGTCTGCAAATGAACTGTCTTTGTCTGAAAATGTATCGTTTTATGTTGTAAGTTTGAAGTCATGTGACCATGAGAGATATAATAATAATAATAAACTTTATTTGTATAGCGCCAACATATTCCGCAGCGCAGATATATGTGTTTGCAAGTGATGGTGAATTGGTCTTCTGTTCCGGTCTTCCCACAACAAGGATCCCCACACAGACACCTTCAGTCTGTGTGGGCTGGGATGGAGGAGGCTGAGAGACATCATCAGCCGTTCCTGGGTCCATTATACTCAAGAGATGCCAATGGTATTATCCCACTGAGGAACTTAGAGAGAGAGAGAGTGAACTGCCATTGCAGTGTAGAAGGTGTGCCCAGCATGAGTGCAGGCTGATAGAGAGCTGGAGAAGGTGTTTGTGCTGGGCATGGAGCCTCACAGATAACTGAGACTGTGGATTTCTCAATGAACCTGTGATTTCCTCCCTGTCGTACCACTTTGTGATTTTTACACTAATTGTCCTGCTGGCAGGAACTGTACCGTGTTGAACTGTACATAAGTTTTGCACAAGGCAAGAAGCATTGCTGACCATTCCCAGCTCTGCAAGGTAAACTAACTCTGTGAGTGTGGACCTGTTCTTTCATTGCCCAGATTCACTGCAGAGGAAGGTACAGTGGTGTCACCCGTGACAACTCATCATCAAGGTAAACCGCATCATGGGTAACTCAGTTTGTAGGACTTCCCTCAGCTACTTGGGTGGGTCCAGTGCTACTCTCAGGGTGGAAGATGGTAGAGCCCCGTGACAAGGCCCAAACTCTACCCTGCTGTCTCCTAGGCTGAGAGCCTGATCCTCGGACGCTGCACCTATCACTGTCACTCATATACAAAGAAGCAGCAGCACGGAAGTGCTGAGCAGTGTAGATGTGATTGCATTTGCAGTAAGACATAAAACACTATTAGCAGCGGTATGTGTGTATCTCTCTATTTTCTTTTGGCTGTTCCTGCTTCTAAAGTTGCTGCGTATTCTCTGTTTGACAGAAGAGATGCTCAGCAAGGGATAATAGAGTGTTAGTGCAATTGCAGTTGCTCAGCAAGTGCAGAAGATGTTGCAGCTTCAAAAGCAGCCAGCTGACCACACCAGGGATTCCTCTGCATACCCAGTGGAGCAGAGATAGAAGCAAAACTGAGCATGTGTGACCATCCTGGAACATTTACTAATTGGTCCTAGAATATTTGGAGAAAGAAACATTTTTAGTAAGTGTAAATACAAAATTTTTTTAGAAGTATAGGCTGGATAACTAAAAACAATTTGTTAATTAGGATGGGTTCACACGAAATTGACATTACTTTTAAAAGGATATTTGACAAGAAATAGGCATATATCTACTAGGTAAACTAGAATAAGGGCCACAAAATATATTTTGTTATAACACATTGCTATTTATTATCTGGTCTCCCAATTTGCTATTTGATGTGATTATAGTTCAAGAGGACTTGTAAATCAATGAAGAAGGTTTAAAGGGGTTTTCCCACTAAGAAAAGTGCTGTGCATGGCATAAAATAAAAAAGAGACAATACTCACTGGTCTTCATTGCATTGGGAAACAGCTGAGTGGCTCTGGCTCTCAGTATATATGTCCAATGTTTGTCAGGTGACCACTGCAGCCAATCAGAGTCGGCAGCATCAACATACGAACTCCTGCCATCAGCTCTCACAGCTCTAACCTTTACTATTGATTCCCTAACAGGGCACTTCCCCAAGTTTGTTTGCTTACCTCCTTCCTACTTTGGGTTTCATTACCCCATTTGGGATGGTAACACTGTGGCCTCTGATTCGCTTCAGCGGTCACCCAATGGATGTATATAGCTGGAGCAGTTGGAGTCGCTCAGCTGTTTCCTGAGTGCCTGAAGATTAGTGATCAGTGATTCTTTTTTTATTTTATGCCATGCATAAAATAAGTTAAAGTTTTTTATAAATGGAAAACCCCTTTAATTTATCTGCTATTTATTATTATTTCTTAGATTTTTGCCCCTGGGAACCAAGTTGGCTGAACATGGCCATCATGCAAGTTTGTGGGAGAAGTAACAGTTTATCTACAGAGCCCCACCCCATGGTTAATAGGTATGAGAGTGGTTAACTAGTGCTTTATGCGACTAAGAGATTATATTTTCTAGAAATAAATATTTTTGTAATTTGAAAACGGAAAAGAGATTTTTTTTTTTTAAAAACCACAATTTTACATCCTTCAGTTTAAAGAAGGATATGCGGGAAAAAAAGTAAAAAAGTTTGAAACTTTACTTAACCTTTTTGTTATTAATCTTCCCAAGTTTTGTTTGAGCAGAAGTGATGCAGTGTGATGAAAGCAGGAGGGAAGATGGAATGGACAAAATTGCTTGGATGTGAAGAGTACCACGATGACGCAGGAGGCTTTAAAATGAATTCCATAATGTTACCATTGCTCTGGCGCACAACAGGCACGAGGGATAGCAGTGAAGATTTTCTAGCAGCTAAAAGCAAAGACAAAATATGAAATCAGCATCTAATTAAACTTTGATTTTCGCACTGTAAATACAGTATATCCCTAGAGGGAGCACAGTAATGGAAAAAGAACGATTTATTCCATTACTGATTGTACAGTTACATGTTCAGGGACGGATTATGGCTGTTATGAACTTGTAAATCTAATTTTCTGTTTGCTACTATGTAACACACCTTAAGTAAGCACAACCCCGTCTTAGAAGAGCCGCACTGGCCAAAAAGTGTAATAATGGCAAAGACGTACAAATATAATAATAGAGAGAACTGCAGCAGTATTATATTTTATAGCATTTACGGAGAAGGTAGAGGATGAAGAGGAGGAAAAGGAAGAAGAGCTCAGTGGTTAGTACGGTTGTCTTGCAGCGCTGGGGTCCCAGACTCAATTCTGACTAAGGACAACATCTGCATGGAGTTTGTATGTTCTCCCTGTGTTTGTGTGGATTTTGCCTTCATAGTAATCCCCGTTAGGCCTCTGGCACACTGGCGAGAGCGATATCGGACCAGGATTCACAGCCCGATATTGCTCTGGCAATCCTTCTGAAAAGCCCTGGATGCAAAGCGTTTTCGCAGGGAAACAGCCCCACATCACAGCAGGGCTGAAGGAATCTCCTGCTGTGGCTGTCACAACTGTGGCAGGAGATAGGGATCTCCTCTCATTGATTTCAATGGCGCTGGTGGCAGTAGAGCAAGCCCTATTGAAATCAATGGGAGAAGATTACTGGAGTAACCCCCTGCTACAACTGTCACAGCTGCAGCAGGGGATCATGATATTCTCCCATTGTTTTCAATGAGGCCAGCGGCAGTGGCTCCGGCCCCATTGAAAGCAATGGGAGCTGATCGCAATCCTCTGCCACTGCTGTGACAGCAGTGGCAGGGTATTCCTTCATACCCGTGGGGAGTCCACTCATCACTGAACACAGTGTTCAGTAATAAGGGAACTCCCCGCTGGGCTGAAGGAATCCCCTGCCACTGCTGTCACAGCAGTGGCAGAGGATTGCGATCATCTCCCATTGCTTTCAATGGGGCTGGCACTGCTGCTGCCGGCCTCATTGGAAACAACGTGCGAGATAGCAAAAAGAATAGACCTGCTGCGATTTTGTTTTCACGCTGTATCTCTAATGTTAAAACATCGCACATGTGAAGTGAGCCATTTGAAGCCATTGGATTCATAATTTTGCGATTTCTCACAGCATCGCAGCGCTGGGAAATTGTGCGATTTCATCGCCAGTGTGAATGCACCCTTATTTGTATAGTGCATACTTTTACTGAGGAGAAGGAGGAAGAAAAATCATAGTGCTCATTGGTTAGCACTGTTTCCTTGTAGTGCTGGGGTCCTAGGTTCAAATCTGACAAGGACATATCCATCGAATAAAAGGTGATTATTATGAAACACAGGAAGAAAATGCAATCTCCACGCATGTGTTATCAGATTTGAACCTAAGGCCTCAGCACTGCAACATAAGGGCGAGCACCCACTGGCGTTTTTTTACCTGCGTTTTGCGTTTTGCGTTTTTCCTGCACAGGCATAGAGATAAAGTGTGCTCATGTCCACTGGCGTTTTTAAAATCGCCCCGCCCCGCAAAATCGCATCGCAGCTGTCCTTACACTCTGGCTCCTTTTTTTAATCTAACTTCTCCCATGGTTTTCAATGCTCCCGGAAAAAACGCAACGCAACGCAATTCGCACGCGCCGCGTGGCGTTTTTGCAGACAACATTACTGAAGACTGTGGAAGGGCGGGCATTCTTCACAGGTGCTGTAGGGTGTGTTGGTATAGAAACGCTATGCAACGTTTTAGGATGAGACATTCTCCGCGTTTTGCGTAAAAAAAACGCAGCGAAAAACGCGCAGATGCGAAATCGCTGCGTTTTTCACGCACTAACAACGCAAACGCCAGTGGGTGCTCGCCCTAACTCTGTTGAGCTATAAGAAATCCTCTTTCTACTTTCAGTTTGAACTGAAATTCAACAAACCAATCAAATCTTTCAAAAGTTTGCCCATCTCTACTATCTAGAGATGAGCGAGCACCAAAATGCTCGGGTGCTCGTTACTCGGAACGAACTTTTCGCGATGCTCGAGGGTTCGTTTCGAATAACGAACCCCATTGAAGTCAATGGGCGACCCGAGCATTTTTGTATTTCGCCGATGCTCGCTAAGGTTTTCATGTGTGAAAATCTGGGCAATTCAAGAAAGTGATGGGAACGACACAGCAACGGATAGGGCAGGCGAGGGGCTACGTGTTGGGCTGCATCTCAAGTTCCCAGGTCCCACTATTAAGCCACAATAGCGGCAAGAGTGGGCCCCCCCCCCTCCCAAAAACTTTTACTTCTGAAAAGCCCTCATTAGCATGGCATACCTTAGCTAAGCACCACACTACCTCCAACAAAGCACAATCACTGCCTGCATGACACTCCACTGCCACTTCTCCTGGGTTACATGCTGCCCAACCCCCCCCCCCTGCACGACCCTGCGTCCACAGCGCACACCAAACTGTCCCTGCGCAGCCTTCAGCTGCCCTAATGCCACACCACCCTCATGTCTATTTAGAAGTGCGTCTGCCATGAGGAGGAACCGCAGGCACACACTGCAGAGGTTGGCACGGCTAGGCAGCGACCCTCTTTAAAAGGGGCGGGGCGATAGCCCACAATGCTGTACAGAAGCAATGAGAAATAGAATCCTGTGCCACCGCCATCAGGAGCTGCACACGTGGGCATAGCAATGGGGAACCTATGTGCCACACACTATTCATTCTGTCAAGTTGTCTCTGCATGCCCCAGTCAGACCGGGCTTTTTAATTCATAGGCACAGGCAGGTACAACTCCCTATTGTGAAGTCCCTGTCGACCGACAGCATGGGTGGCTCCCTGGAACCCATCGGCGATACACAAAAATATCCCATTGCATTGCCCAACACAGCTGAGGTAGTAATGTCGTGCTTAATGCAGGTGGGCTTCGGCCCACACTGCATGCCCCAGTCAGACTGGGGTTCTTTACAAGTGGAAACAGATGCATTTATAATTCCCTGTGGACCCACAGCAGGGGTGGGTGCCAGGAAGCCACCGGCGGTACATAGAAATATCCCATTGCAGTGCCCAACACAGCTGAGGTACTAATGTCGTGCTTAAAGGAGATGTCCCGCGCCGAAACGGGTTTTTTTTTTTTAACCCCCCCCCCCCGTTCGGCGCGAGACAACCCCGATGCAGGGGTTAAAAAAACCACCCGCACAGCGCTTACCTGAATCCCGGCGGTCCGGTGACTTCAATACTTACCGCTGAAGATGGCCGCCGGGATCTTCTACCTTCGTGGACCGCAGCTCTTCTGTGCGGTCCACTGCCGATTCCAGCCTCCTGATTGGCTGGAATCGGCACGTGACGGGGCGGAGCTACACGGAGCCCCTCTCTGGCACGAGCGGCTCCATAGAAGAAAGCTGAAGACCCGGACTGCGCAAGCGCGGCTAATTTGGCCATCGGAGGCCAAAAATTAGTCGGCTCCATGGAGACGAGGACGCCAGCAACGGAGCAGGTAAGTATAAAACTTTTTATAACTTCTGTATGGCTCATAATTAATGCACAATGTACATTACAAAGTGCATTATTATGGCCATACAGAAGTGTATTGACCCACTTGCTGCCTCGGGACATCTCCTTTAATGCAGGTGGGCTTCGGCCCACACTGCATGCCCCAGTCAGACTGGGGTTCTTTACAAGTGGAAACAGATGCATTTATAATTCCCTGTGGACCCACAGCATGGGTGGGTGCCAGGAAGCCACCGGCGGTACATAAATATATCCCATTGCAGTGCCCAACACAGCTGATGTAACGTCAGCTGTAATGCAGGTGGGCAAAAAATTAATTGGATTACACTGCAGGCGAGGGCCCACAAAAATTGGTGTACCAACAGTACTAATGTACCTCAGAAAAATTGCCCATGCCCAACCAAGATGGCAGGTGAAACCTATTAATCGCTTTGGTTAATGTGGCTTAAGTGGTAACTAGGCCTGGAGGCAGCCCAGTTTAACGAAAAATTGGTTCAAGTTAAAGTTTCAACGCTTTTAAGAGCATTGAAACGTATAAAAATTGTTTAGAAAAATTATATGAGTGAGCCTTGTGGCCCTAAGAAAAATTGCCCGTTCGGCGTGATTACGTGAGGTTTCAGGAGGAGGAGCAGGAGGAGGAGGAGGAATATTATACACAGATTGATGAAGCAGAAATGTCCCCGTTTTGGATGGTGAGAGAGAACGATGCTTCCATCCGCGGGTGCAGCCTACGTATTGCTTAGGTATCGCTGCTGTCCGCTGGTGCAGAAGAGAAGTCTGGGGAAATCCAGGCTTTGTTCATCTTGATGAGTGTAAGCCTGTCGGCACTGTCGGTTGACAGGTGGGTACGCTTATCCGTGATGATTCCCCCAGCCACACTAAACACACTCTCTGACAAGACGCTAGCCGCAGGACAAGCAAGCACCTCCAGGGCATACAGCGCGAGTTCAGGCCACGTGTCCAGCTTCGACACCCAGTAGTTGTAGGGGGCAGAGGCGTCACAGAGGACGGTCGTGCGATCGGCTACGTACTCCCTCACCATCCTTTTACAGTGCTCCCGCCGACTCAGCCTTGACTGGGGAGCGGTGACACAGTCTTGCTGGGGAGCCATAAAGCTGGCAAAGGCCTTGGAGAATGTTCCCCTGCCTGCGCTGTACATGCTGCCTGATCTCTGCGCCTCCCCTGCTACCTGGCCCTCGGAACTGCGCCTTCTGCCACTAGCGCTGTCGGATGGGAAGTTTACCATCAGTTTGTCCACCAGCGCCCTGTGGTATAGCATCATTCTCGAACCCCTTTCCTCTTCGGGAATGAGAGTGCAAAGGCTCTCCTTATACCGTGGGTCGAGCAGTGTGTACACCCAGTAATCCGTAGTGGCCAGAATGCGTGTAACGCGAGGGTCACGAGAAAGGCATCCTAACATGAAGTCAGCCATGTGTGCCAGGGTACCTGTACGCAACACATGGCTGTCCTCACTAGGAAGATCACTTTCAGGATCCTCCTCCTCCTCCTCCTCAGGCCATACACGCTGAAATGATGATAGGCAAGCAGCATGGGTACCATCAGCAGTGGGCCAAGCTGTCTCTTCCCCCTCCTCCTCATCCTCCTCATGCTCCTCCTCCTCCTCCTGAACACGCTAAGATATAGACAGGAGGGTGCTCTGATTATCCAGCGACATACTGTCTTCCCCCGGCTCTGTTTCCGAGCGCAAAGCGTCTGCCTTTATGCTTTGCAGGGAACTTCTCAAGATGCATAGCAGAGGAATGGTGACGCTAATGATTGCAGCATCGCCGCTCACCACCTGGGTAGACTCCTCAAATTTTCCAAGGACCTGGCAGATGGCTGCCAACCAGGGCCACTCTTCTGTAAATAATTGAGGAGGCTGACTCACACTGCGCCGCCCATGTTGGAGTTGGTATTCTACTATAGCTCTACGCTGCTCATAGAGTCTGGCCAACATGTGGAGCGTAGAGTTCCACTGTGTGGGCACGTCGCACAGCAGTCGGTGCACTGGCAGATTAAACCGATGTTGCAGTGTCCGCAGGGTGGCAGCGTGCGTGTGGGATTTGCGGAAATGTGCGCAGAGCTGGCGCACCTTTCCGAGCAGGTATGACAAGTGGGGGTAGCTTTTCAGAAAGCGCTGAACCACCAAATTAAACACATGGGCCAGGCATGGCACGTGCGTGAGGCTGCCGAGCTGCAGAGCCGCCACCAGCTTACGGCCGTTGTCACACACGACCATGCCCGGTTGGAGGCTCAGCGGCGCAAGCCAGCGGTCGGTCTGCTCTGTCAGACCCTGCAGCAGTTCGTGGGCCGTGTGCCTCTTCTCTCCTAAGCTGAGTAGTTTCAGCACGGCCTGCTGATGCTTGCCCACCGCTGTGCTGCCACGCCGCGTTACACCGACTGCTGGCGACGTGCTGCTGACACATCTTGATTGCGAGACAGAGGTTGCGTTGGAGGAGGAGGAGGAGGAGGAAGGTGCTTTAGTGGAGGAAGCATACACCGCCGCAGATACCACCACCGAGCTGTGGCCCGCAATTCTGGGGGTGGGTAGGACGTGAGCGGTCCCAGGCTCTGACTCTGTCCCAGCCTCCACTAAATTCACCCAATGTGCCGTCAGGGAGATATAGTGGCCCTGCCCGCCTGTGCTTGTCCACGTGTCTGTTGTTAAGTGGACCTTGGCATTAACCGCGTTGGTGAGGGCGCGTACAATGTTGCGGAAGACGTTGTCGTGCAGGCCTGGGACGGCACATCGGGAAAAGTAGTGGCGACTGGGAACCGAGTAGCGCGGGGCCGCCGCCGCCATCATGCTTTTGAAAGCCTCCGTTTCCACAAGCCTATACGGCAGCATCTCTAGGCTGATCAATTTTGCAATGTGCACGTTTAACGCTTGAGCGTGCGGGTGCGTGGCGTCGTACTTGCGCTTGCGCTCAAACTGTGGCGCTAGCGACGTCTGGACGCTACGCTGAGAGACATTGCTGGATGGGGACGAGGACAGCGGAGGTGAGGGTGTGGGTGCAGGCCAGGAGACGGTAGTTCCTGTGTCCTCAGAGGGGGGTTGGATCTCAGTGGCAGGTTGGGGCACAGGGGGAGAGGCAGTGGTGCAAACCGGAGGCGGTGAACGGGCATCGTCCCACCTTGTGGGGTGCTTGGCCATCATATGCCTGCGAATGCTGTTGGTGGTGCCTCCCCAGCTGATCTTGGCGCGACAAAGGTTGCACACCACTGTTCGTCGGTCGTCAGGCGTCTCTGTGAAAAACTGCCACACCGTAGAGCACCTTGACCTGTGCAGGGTGGCATGGCGCGAGGGGGCGCTTTGGGAAACAGTTGGTGGATTATTCGGTCTGGCCCTGCCTCTACCCCTGGCCACCACACTGACTCGGCCTGTGCCCACACCCTGACTTGGGCCTCCGCGTCCTCGCCCGCGTCCACGTCCTATAGGCCTACCCCTACCCCTCAGCATGGTGTATTACCAGTGATTTGATTTCCCAGGCAGGAAAGAAAGTGGCGCAAGCCTGCAGCCAAAATACAATTTTTTCCCTTGTTTTTCAAAGGACAAGCCACACTGCGTGTATTCAATGAATACTACTAAGTTTAATAACTGTGTTGCGGCCCTGCAAAACTGTCACAGAACTTTACTGTTGCAGAGTTACTAACTGTGGCAGAGCAGGTATTTCCCAGGCAGGAAAGAAATTGGCGCAAGGCTGCACTCAACCGTAGCTGGTTGCGTCTGATTTTTTTACGTTCTCCACGCAGCACACACGTACCCAGAGCCCTGACGGCTGTCAGAGGCAGGGCAAATATACTTTTTTCCCTTTTGTTTAAAAGGATAGGCCCACTGCGTCTATTCACTGAATAATAATTTTAATAACTGTGTTGCGGCCCTGCAAAACTGTCACAGAACTTTACTGTTGCAGAGTTACTAACTGTGGCAGAGCAGGTATTTCCCAGGCAGGAAAGAAATTGGCGCAAGGCTGCACTCAACCGTAGCTGGTTGCGTCTGATTTTTTCTGAACGTTCAGCGCACAGCACACACGTACACAGAGCCCTGAGTACTGTCAGAGGCAGGCCAAATAGAATTTTTTCCCTGCTTTTTACAAGGAACACCCACACTACGTGTATTCAATGAATACTAAGTTTAATAACTGTGTTGTGGCCCTGCCAATTTGTCCCAGAACTGCAGTGATGCAAAGTAATTCGCTACCTACAGCAGATCAGGGATTTCCCATGCAGGAAAAAAATTGCCGCACGCCTGCGGTAAAACGTTGCTGACTGCGTCTGATTTTTTCTGAACGTTCAGCGCACAGCACACATGTACACAGAGCCCTGAGTACTGTCAGAGGCAGGCCAAATAGAATTTTTTCCCTGCTTTTTACAAGGAACACCCACACTGCGTGTATTCAATGAATAATGTATGTCTTCTGGCCCTGCCTACACAATTCTATCCCTGTAGTATTAATGCCGGGTGCAATGCTCTGCACAGCCGGTTTTGAGAAAAAAAAAAAAATGCAACACTGCTAACAGCAGCCTGGACAGTACTGCACACGGATAGATATGGCCCTAGAAAGGACCGTTGGGGTTCTTGAAGCCTACACTAACTCCTAACACTCTCCCTGCCTAACCCCCACTTCTGTCCCTATTGCAGGGCGCAATGCTCTGCAGATCCAATTTTGGAAAAAAAAAAAAAAATACTGTGCTAACACAGTACTGCACACTAGTAGATGTGGCCCTAAGAAGGGCCGTTGGGGTTCTTGAAGCCTACACTAACTCCTAACGCTCTCCCTACAGCAGCTCCAGCACGATAGTACTTTCCCTCAGCTAAGTCACAAGGCATGTGTGGCGAGCCGCGGGAGGGGCCGATTTTTATACTCGGGTGACATCAGATCTCCCCAGCCACTCACAGCAGGGGGGTGGTATAGGGCTTGAACGTCACAGGGGGAAGTTGTAATGCCTTCCCTGTCTTTCAATTGGCCAGAAAAGCGCGCTAACGTCTCAGAGAGGAAACTGAAAGTAACCGGAACACCGCGTGGTACTCGTTACGAGTAACGAGCATCCCGAACACCCTAATATTCGCACGAATATCAAGCTCGGACGAGTACGTTCGCTCATCTCTACTACTATCTATGCTTTGAAAACTCTCAGGAATACATGTTCCCCATGTTGTAATTTTTTTAACCTTTACTACTGATCCCCCTACTTTGGGTTTCATTTTTTCTCTGTCTGTGTTCTGCTTCTTTTCCTCCATATTTTCTTTTCAGTTCTTTCTCAAAGCAGTAATTAACCAGTCTTCTGATTTTACATTGCCTTTTATTGACTTTGTTGTGGTCTTCAGCCAATCTCCTCTTACCTTGATTTTGTTTGCCATTTATGACCAATGGATCTGTGGTTTTGTCTTATATACTGCTGAGTCTTGGTATGATCTTATTTTATGTCTAACTGTAAAACCTATCCCACCTGTACAAGAATTCTCAATATGTTTTGCGATTCAATTAGAATTTTAAAAGAATAAATAAGAGAATACCATAAGCAACTGAATCACCCCCTCCCCAATCATAAGTAAAATATATATATATATATATCACAGATAGGTAGTCTGCCTGTATTTTGCCCACACCAAACATCTCAGCGAATAAATCCTGTATCAGTACCAAGCTCATAACATACAATAGCAGAAGTAAGCAATTGTATTAAGGGGTGCCATTGGTGTGACAGCGGTGCCTCGAAACATCAGAAGAGAGGAGACAGAGCCAGGAGGAGATTCATGATTCAGGTAGTTCCACAAGTCACTACCACATGGAAAATGGTAAAGATCATCTAGCCTAGTGGACCTAATAGGGGGCGGGGGGGTGGGGGGGCATTCACCACCAGCCTGCATCCACCTGGTGCCCCAACTACAAACTAGTGGCTGGTGCCCAGCCAGGAGTCTGGCTTAGGTTAAATGGGTTGTCTCATGAAATAGCTTGTGCTCAGCTGATCACCATGGGTCCCCCTTCTCTACGCCCCTACCATCTACTGTTATCATTGAAAGCATTTGGCATATGTACGGGGATTATCATAATGACACAACCACTTTTGTGAGTATAAATAGCCAACAAAGTTTCAAATACTAAAAGTTGTCTTTTAGTTGATTGGGAGTTCTTCCTTTACTAATATTTTGGCTTGGTTCTCATTCTATATGCATATAAGTACATAGGGCATCCATAGATGAGAAAATGAGATGATCAGCATCAGAGTGTCCTAATTGTGATCAAGCAGTTAGTGCAAGCTTATTCTCATAAGCTATAAATGCTATCATCCAGTCAATATCAGAAAAGTGCTGGTTCATATGAATGAGCTTTTTCTAAAAGTATTAGTCGTTCTCCAAATTTTAATTTTTTTTTAATATATTTCCAAGCCATAACTGTTTCTGGGCACTAGACACATGCCAAGTTGGCTTAATATTTAGAGAAGACCTGCCTATGGTACTACACCCTCTCTGAGAAGCTATTTGAGTGTTAGCATTCAAGTTAAATCATAGACGGTCTCCATAACTGTCCAAGCAGACGACTTCTACTCACAGTAAGAAGATGGACTTTCTCGAATTCATGTCTTTCAGTTATCAGGGATATAGTCCTCTACCATTTCAGAGAAGTGTTACTTTATGCAGGGTTTGTCCATGTCATGCAGCATATTTGTCAATGTCTTATTAGGCTTCCTTCACATTGTTGTTCTTCACTACGCTGCGTCTTTCCCTCTCAGTTTTCAGATGAAACACTGAACAAAACTATAGACTTTAATGAGTCAAAAGGTACAAAATTTGGTCTCCACTTGACATGACTTCCTTTTGTTTTCATCATTTTAGGAGAACATAATTGCATTGTTAATTAAGCTATTCTGTCCACTGAAAGTAAAAAAAAAGCATAATAAAAACACTGCGTGAAAACAGCCAAAAAGTTACCAATCATGGTGCATTTACCAAGTTCCTGCCTCCTGGTCCTAACCCCACCCCTATTCCTGATTGCACTTCCTATATAAGCCTAGCCCCAGCCTGTAATCAAGCTCCACTGCTGCCTGCTCCTCTGCTACTAAAACTGTGACCACCTGCTAATGACCCAGCTTCCACTTGACTATGCTTCCTGTCTCATCCTCTGTACTGCAACTGTGACCACCGTTAAGCGACCCAGCTTCCTCCCTACTACTCTCCAGTCCGGCTCAGTTACTACACCTGGGCTCCAATCCAATCCCGGTAAGACCTTACATTTTGGTTCTCATATCACTACTTCTGGTATATTAGTCACAAAGGGCTGTTTTCAGCTTTTTACACTCATGTTGGCTGTCATAAATGAGAACATTTATGGTTTAAGTTTAATGCCTAGCATAAATGCCAGTAGGTAATTATCACAATGCAATATATTGCAAGCCCTGTGATCCATCTGGTCCAAATTTGGGTCTACAACAACATCTGGAGTTGGTGATCTCAGAATCCAATGTCATAAAATGTTTTGGGGATTATTCAGATTGTAGGAAATAGTTGTACGTACATGTGTGTAATGTCCCATTCACACAACATAATGTTTGCACGGATTTCATGAGAAAATTCATATCAAAATCTACGTCTTTTCTGCATCCCATTATTTTCAATGGGAATCTGCATGGTAGGTCACATGATTCAGATTTTTGCGAAATCTGCTTTTAGTAAAAAAATTAATTGACTTCTCAACTCTTGCCATGCTGAAACCACAATGGTGGCTGCACCATAGACTTTGCCCAACCAAATGGGACTAAATCCACATGCGAATCTGTGTCATTTCTAACTGCAAATCCACAGTAGAAAATTGAGGGTCAGCCATGTTAACATCCCTTATAGGTCATTAGAACAATCTGAAGGAAAGATGAAATTATGATCCTAAACCAAATTACAGTCAAACAGTTAATTCTAATATTCACTTCATGTTCGTTCTCATCTGCAGTCATAGAGCTTCTTTCAAATGCACAAAATTGGTCCATTATTTTTGATTATTAGAATGTTTTATCATTTTGTCATGTTTTTGTCACTCGCACACCACTAATGCTCAGCTCAACCTCTTTGTACTTCTGAATACAGTACAGAAAATAATGAACAAAGTAATGATCACAGTTGATTGCTGTCATTACCACTTTAAAGGAAAAACGTAATAAATAAGAAATCTGTATTTTTTCTCATTAATTTTCTGTGACTCATGTGGAACAGAAGGCAACTAAAAGAAGTTTCTTTATTAATTTCATTATTTCTAAAAACGAAGGAACATAAAATAATATGCTCCCTGTTTTCACGTGTGCCATTGTTAACAACCCGGCCGCTCTTTTAGTGATTCTTGTCTCTCATGTATAATTTGAGATTAAAGTCATTGCCCCAGTTTTTCATTTTAGATTTGTTAATTAGATGTAAGTCTGGAAAGGAAAATAAAGGAGTTTTACTAAGCAGAATTGATCCACAAAAAGTGGAATACATTAATTGTGTCTCTTTTTAAACTTTTCACCTCCATCGACAGTTTTGAAAGCAGACTAGAAAAAGAAGCTTAGTTAAAAGGGGTGGTCCAGGACTTTTTATCAATAAAAAGTGCTGGACCACCACTGCTCAGGATCTCCACTGATCAGTTGATCACCAGGCTCGCTGTCTGTGCAGATGGTTCTGGAAGCAGATAGCACTGTTAATATTACAATGGACTGAATTGGTACTAAAGGCAAAACTCCCATTGAATTCAATGTACAAAATAAGTTTTTTTCGGGGTTTTTTTCATAAAATGGAAAAATTTCTCCCTTTCACCTTCTGATAAGAGTTCTGTGTTCTATTGTGAATACAATATGGCCATAAGAGATTTCCAAAATGGGGTTGTATAATGCACTTAAAATGTCCATCTAGTAAATATGTGATAATTAGAGGTGGTGGCATGTTGCTCTAAATAGATTTTGCAGGACTAGGAAAATATTGCTGCTGTCTTCCAAAGACAGCACCATAAATGTTTATGAGTTGTGTTTGGTGTTGTTGCTCAGCCCCATTGAAGTGAATGGAGATGAATACCACTCATTTCCTATCACTATCTAATCCTATCCCTAATCCCATATCTGACACACAGAAAGGAACTTATCCTTGTAAGGTAAGGAGCTGCAAGACCTGCATACATATACTGACTGCGGACAGGATACAGATCCCCAACACACAGCAGGACTATAAGATCCCTGGGACATTCAGATGTTCCACGCCCAATGTTGTGTGCCTGATCTGGTGCAGTAAATATCCTGTTGGGGGGCTTTATATCTGGGAAACAGGACAAAAATTGAGAGCCAGGATGAGATCTCATCACCACTCAATTAGAGAGGGAAAGACTGAACTACCTATGGCAAAACATTTTTGTGGTCAGGGACACAGCATAGAGCAGATGAGAGTTATTATACTGAAGGGCAATTTCAAGTCGCAGGGTCACAGAAGAACTTGGGAGTAGAAATTTATAGCCATGTTTGATACCCTCAAGAATGGAATGAACCTCAGCCTGGGATTCTTGCATAAGTGGAAAATATGAAAGGTCTGAAGGAGGTCAAGAGGGATGTCCTCTTCCCAATCATAATTTTTTTTCTTTCTTTAAAACTTCATAAAAACTCAGAACTTGTAATAATGTTGCCATCCAATAGGTGGTGCTGCATTTCCTTCCATGTGCAGGTTGAAGGAAAGATAAGACACATCATAAAACTGTCCTGAGCTCAGTGGACTGATTTATGATTTATGTCTCAACTCAGTTTGTCTGTTGTTTTAAGTGCAAAACAGTCTCAAATTTCTGTGTGTGAACGTTTATTTAGATCAAGAGGAATGTGTTCCCCTCCTCTCTGCATCTGTATGTTATAATTATGTGCCATCCAAAGTAGTTTCATTCATTAGCCTGACGAAGGGGGCGAGATATCCCTGAAAGCTTGCTATTATAGCATGTATTTTTGTTAGCCATTAAAATGTATCATATCTACAAGATTACTTGGTTTCTCTCATTGAGAACAATCACACATTGTTCTACTGTCTAACACAGTACCAAACCTTTTTTTTGTTTTACTCATATCTTATGAACAGTTGTAGCACAGTTTTTGGAAGAAGGCAGCCATGTTTTTTTCCTGATCCTCAACAACTCCATTAAGCAGATAAAAGTTCTATGTATATATAACTAGATTGTTAAGTTCGACAAAGATGACACAGGAACCACAAGGACAAGGTAGACATAACAGAGCAAAGGGCAAGGAAGGTTTGGGACCTATCCCTGTTATAAATGTGGCCCAACCCAATGGGCAAGACCCTGCACTGAAAACAGCGACCCCATGACAGCAATCTACGGCTTCCCTGTAACAACCCTAGTTGAATTAAGAGAGAGAGATGGACACCAAGGATGGTCCAAATGAGATCCAGTAAACACACAAAGGACACCTGACAAAAGTTACAAAATAGGAGCAAACTTCACAAGGGGATAAAGGGTACAACCTGACACCGAACAAGAGATGAAACAATATACTAACCTAAAGTAACAGCTCCACACCACCACTTAACTTGACCAGGAACACAGGAAAATAGAATTATATAACCGGCATCCTTTGCACAGAAATGCTGGTATAAATAGCTAAGCCAAGTTACTGATTGACTGGCGGGGCTGTTTGTTATCCCAGTCAGACTATCAATCAATAGAAAGGAGGGAGATGTTAATTCCTTGGTGTCCAGCACCAAATGATACTGAGCATGTGCCGCTTGATGAATTATGTGGGCCGATGCTGACGCTTTGACTTTACCCTAGACCCGTGTCTAGACCTCAGAGCCAGCTGCACCGTGACATCTACAAGTAGTGAACATTGTTATAACTGGGAATAAAAAAACAAAACAGATGATCATATCACAAGCACATCTAGAAAATAGAATATCAGTGTTTAAAACAGAGAGATCCACACAACTTCCTAGTAATTATCTACAGTAATGATCCCCACCCCAGTATCATTTCTCTAAATAGGTTCCTCGGGTTAATTTCTCGTAAAAGAGAAATACTGATGCAAACAGAGAATCTTCTACTGTGGCCACTCGGGCCTTTACGAGGACATCATGACCTACCCAACATCCAACACGAGCTTGACCTGTGGTGTTCCTTAGAAACGGAGCAGGTGCTAAAATATGAAGCATCCCATCTAATAACAGCAGGAGGTAGAGTGTCTGACCTTATCTATTAAAGATAAGCTCGTCAGGCATGGACTCACGGTACTAATCTCCAGGTTTCCAGAACACTGTCATCTTAGCAACAATTATTTCCACCATTAATTTGACATGCAGTGTTTGCCAATGGAAACTGCACAAAGAAAAGAAGATTAGATATAGCATAGTAATTATTTTGTGGTTGTCATATAAATTTATGTAGGTACAGCAGCTTTCTTGTCAGCAAATGCATTTTCAGTAATGGGACTTTCCATGACAAACCTCATTCATTTTACTAGAACCAATTCCATTGGATATTGTAGATGCAAAAATAATTGTCAGTTGTTTTCATGAAATCTCGGACACCAATGTGCTATGATTAGAGATGAGCGAGCATACTCGTCCGAGCTTGATACTCGTTCGAGTATTAGGGTGTTTGAGATGCTCGTTACTCGTAACGAGTACCACGCGATGTTCGGGTTACTTTCATTTTCTTCCCTGAGAAATTTGCACGCTTTTCTGGCCAATAGAAAGACAGGGAAGGCATTACAACTTCCCCCTGCAACGTTCAAGCCCTATACCACCCCCCTGCAGTGAGTGGCTGGCGAGATTAGGTGTCACTCGAGTATTAAAATCTGCCCCTCCCGCGGCTCGCCACAGATGCATTCTGACATTAGTTCAGGGAAAGTGGTATCTTGGTGGAGCTGCTATAGGGAGAGTGTTAGGAGTGATTTTAGGTTTCAAGAACCCCAACGGTCCTTCTTAAGGCCATAAATCTTCTCTATATGCGCTCAATGGGGCCGGCGGCAGCAGCGCCGACCCCATTGAGAACATATAGAAGACAAATCCTTCGTCTCTGCCACAGCTGTAACAGCTGTGGCAGAGAAGAACGATGTTTGCCCATTGAATTCAATGGAACCAGCAATACAGCAGGTTCCACTGAAAGCAATGGGCTGCCGGCGAGCGCGGGGATGAATTGTCGGGAAGGGGTTAAATATATAAGCCCTTCCCTGCAATTCATCCAGAAATGTGTTACAATAAAAATATATACCGGCGTATAAGGCGACGGGGCGTATAAGACGACCCCCCAACTGTCACCTTATACGCCGGCAATACAGTGGAGCAAAGAATAAAAATCATTACTTACTTCTGCTGACGTTCTGCGGCGCTGCTGCAGGCTGTCGCTCCCTCCTGGTTCCCGGCAGAGCATTGATTTCTCTACAAAGGGCTTTAAATCCCCGCCTCCAGAAACACACGTGCCTTCAGCCAATCACAGCCAATGACAATGATGTCATTGAATGGCTGTAATTGGCTGTGTTTCTGGAGGCGGGGATTTCAAGCCCTGCGTCCAGAAAGCAATGCTCTGCCGTGGACCAGGAGGGAGCGACAGCCTACAGGAGCAGCGCAGAACGTCAGAAGAAGTGAGTAATGATTTTTATTCTTTGTTCCACTGTATTGCCGACGTATAAGGTGACAGTTGGGGGGTCGTCTTATACGCCCCGTCGCCTTATACGCCGGTATATATTTTTATTGTAACACATTTCTGGATGAATTGCAGGGAAGGGCTTATATATTTAACCCCTTCCCGACAATTCATCCCCGCGCTCGCCGGCAGCCCATTGCTTTCAGTGGAACCTGCTGTATTGCTGGCTCCATTGAATTCAATGGGCAAACATCGTTCTTCTCTGCCACAGCTGTTACAGCTATGGCAGAGGAGAACGATCTTTACGCTGACAGTGCGGGGGGGGCCCACTCTTGCCGCTATTGTGGCTTAATAGTGGGACCTGTGAACTTGAGATGCAGCCCAACATGTAGCCCCTCGCCTGCCCTATCCGTTGCTGTGTCGTTCCCATCACTTTCTTGAATTGCCCAGATTTTCACAAACGAAAACCTTAGCAAGCATCGGCGATATACAAAAATGCTCGGGTCGCCCATTGACTTCAATGGGGTTCGTTACTCGAAACGAACCCTCGAGCATTGCGAAAATTTCGTCCCGAGTAACGAGCACCCGAGCATTTTGGTGCTCGCTCATCTCTAGCTACGATATATCTAATTGTATTCATTTTCTGGTGTCGCCTGTTTGATTGATTGTCTTTCACAACATCCGCCTAATGTGTCTTGTCACAAATGTTCAGTCACACCGCTTGGACCCTCTTGTACACAGGAAGCGGGGCAATTCTTGGTATGATGCAGACCGATAAGAATCAGCAAACTATAAGACGCTTCTTTTCACCAGTAATGGACACATAAGGTGGACGTTCTGAGATGCAATTAAGAGAACACTAAGGGGAGCTATAACAAGCATGTAACAGAGATATCTGCTTAAATACAGTGTAACAGTGTTGTTAGCAGGATAATGTAGCTGCATGATCTCACTTCGTGTTTAGTGAACCAAGCCAGTAGAATCCTGCTCTGGGTAGAACTTTTCTAAAAGTTTAGTTTGGCTTGAACTCAAACCCAGCTTTTACCCGAAACAGGGTTCTACTGGTTTGATTAGCTCAGCACCAGTTCTGAACACTCGCACAGTTTTATGTAGGACTATTATTGATAATGTTATACACCAGTTTTAGGGGTTTTGGTGAACTTAAGGTTCAGTTCGAACTTATTCGTACCGAGCCAAACTTTTTGCAAAACTTCAGCGAACCAGACGAATCAAACTTTACAAACTTTGTTCACACTGATAATAATAAATAGGGCTGTTAGGTGAAGCCTGTGTACAGTAGTTACCACAGAAGAGGACAATATATGGTTACAAATGGATCTGGATAAGTTGGGGGCAGAAAAGTTGCAAATAAGGTTTAACACTGATAAATGTAAGGTTAGACACATGAACAGGGAAAATACATGTTACCATTACACACTAATTGGAAATCCAATGAATTAGACGAATGATGCATACTCAGGGTGGCTTCATACAAACGTATGCACAAATGTAGTTTGCTGAATGAAGTTTGGAGAGGGCTATAATCAGGGTTTTACACTGGTGTCTGCGTATATTACTGTAATTTTTGCACGCACTGGGCCAGTTCATGCGTACGACACACTCCTTCTGTGGAATTGAATGGCTATTAAAGCCTAATTAGGGCCGGCTGTCTTCTTTTTTATGCATTTTCCGCAGTGTCACACCCTTCGCCTTGCGTATCTGCACACCTCCCATAGACTTCTATGTGCAAAATGCAGAAAGATAGAGAAGGTCCTACATGCTCATGTGAAGAAGCCTTCATACACAGTGTGCATCAGGTAGTCAGAGAATTGGTGTGGCCATCTTGGTTTATCCAGGACTGGATTGTAGCATTACGGTGACCACACAGGAAATCCAGGAAGGTCAAGCCTGGGAATGTAGTGGCCAAGGAACAGGACCATGTTGTCGGATCCAGCAGGTTCCAAATGAAGCTGTGAGCCACGGACACGTCTCTCATGAAATGAGGGGAAGAGTCATTGTACTAGTACCAAACTCATTGATGTTGCGCCAACAGCAAGTCATCAAACCATTTGTCCACCATCATTTTTAGAATACTCAAATATTGGTCATTATTCAGGGTACCATCAATGAAAATGAGACCAAGGAACTGCTCATCCCAAATACAAGCTCACTTTTTTGTTTCAAGTCCTGCATTTGACTTTATCCTTTAGGCTACCTTCACACTAACGATAAAATCGTGTGATGCAAGAGCGAGTGAAAATGCAGAATTATGAAACCCATGCTTTTCAATGGTTTCATCCACATTTTCGATGTTGCGAAATTTGAAAATCTCTGCCTGCCCTATCTTTCTGCATTTTGCTTTTCTTTTTTTTATTCGCCCATGTTTTCCTATGGAGCCTCCTTTTTATCACATTGCAACACACGAACTGATTTTCCTGCAATGTGATGCTTTTTGCACACTAGAAAATTTGCGGCCCGCACCGATGGGATGCGCAATTTTTCACAAGAAAAAGTATTGCTGATGTTGAAAAATCGCCTGAACAAAACCGTGATTTGCCGCGATTTTCTCATGGTGATATCGCGTTTGCCAGTGACAAGGAGCCCTTATATTGAGAAATGATTTGTTTGTTGTGATACTTTATCTTAAATTGACTCCTTTTGGTTATTTTAATGCTGGAACAAGCATGCTACACGCACATATACCCTCATGCAGTGCTGGAAAGACCCCCTTTGCCCTTGGATAAGCATTTCCGTGGACACCCTGTATTTTATGTAAGCGTTACTTAACATTATACACGTTCATAGCAATCAAAGCACCTTCATATTGTTTGATTAACAGAGCAAACCTTGAAATGAGGCTTTCAATTTACTTTTTAGATTTAAAGTCCTATTTTTTAAAACCTATTGCAGATTGCTCACCATTATGAAGCGAAGCGGAATGCATTACAAGTCGGGAAATTGGTAACAATGGTGTCTATTTATAGTAACGCTGAGGAAATGTGACCCCGAGTCTTTCAAAAATGCGTATGCTTTTTATGTGGTTGAACAAAAAAAAAGAGCAGAGAACCTGATACAGGGTTGAATACAATGTAATGTGTCACAAGGCGACAGTAGCTGGAAGGTCAGCAGTAATGATACTTGAGACGGTGGAAGAAACTGTGTCTGGTTTTTATCTTCGTGTCACAGAAAAGGTGAAATCATTGGCATTGAGGCATGAATAAAATATAGTCAACTAATATCAGCCTTATGCAGACGATCGCATCCGATTTTAATCCATGAAGAATGGACTGATTTTCATCTATGTCTACTACATGTCCGTGTGACATCCGTATACATTGTGTCTGTCCGTTTTTTATGTCCATGTGTGATTCGTGTGTCATTTTTTTTTTTTTTTTTGTGAATGCTCGTTGACTTGAATGGGAGATTGTAGTTTGAGAAGTTGGACCAGAATAAGGTACCACCAAAAAGAAATAAGATGGAAACTACCAAAATAAAGCATAAAAGGTGCTGCCACACAGTGTCTAACAAAGACCAGACTAAAAGTGGCATTACCTGAGCGTTAGCGCAAATATGCTCGCCATAGAGTATTTGTGCATGAATGAAGTTTGAAGAGCAATGTAATCAGCCTGTTGTGTGCATGTCTGTAATTTTTGCCGTGGGGTAGTTCATGGGCGTGTGACACACCCTTTTCTGTTGAATTTAATGGCCATTGAAGCCTAATAAGGCCCAGCTGCCTTCTTTTCTTGTGCTTTGTGCCTGACACCCTGTATATGCTTTATCTATGTGCAAGTATAGTACTAAGCACCCGCCCTCCTTGGTATAAGGAAGGTGTCTGAGTGGTTGTTCACCAGTACCTCGTATCTGAGCAATGCTCCTCCATATAGCAGATTGGCTGGCTGCATATTGAGGGATGTGATGCATTTACCTGCCCTCTTGTAATAGTACATTGGTAAGCGTATGGACATTTTTGTGATTTTTTTTGCCTGCTTATGTCCCCTTTTTGTGTTTTTGATGGTATGGGCTTTTACAAATTTTTTGTGGTGGAACTGACTCGGAGTTTGGTGTGGATTTTCCAGTAGGCTGTACAAATGACAATAGAGATTTAAAAGGATTGTCCCAACCCAGCATTTCCTGACTCAGATGATAAACTCACAGTTGATTTCTGAACCATCTCCACATGGGCGTTACACAGGGTAGCACAATGTGCTAAGCCTTTTCTGTAACTCACGTCACTGGGAGTTACAGTAAGAGCAGGGGCGTAACTATAGAGGATGCAGGGGATGCGGTTGCACCCGGGCCCAGGAGCCTTGAGGGGCCCATAAGGCCTCTCTTCTCCATATAGGGAGCCAAGTACTATGAATAAAGCATTATAGGTGGGGGCCCCATTCCAGGTTTTGCATTGGGGCCCAGGAGCTTCAAGTTACGCCTCTGAGTAAGAGCATAAAGCTACTACCTCAACTGTTTCCCTAACACCCAATGAGGTGGTCAAGAAACCAGCAGCAAGTTTCTCAACTGAGCCAGGCAACTCTGAGATAGGACAATCGTTGTTCTGTCAGGGGAGTCTGGAAATGCCTGAGAATGCTTTTTGAATGACTGGACGATCAGCTTTTATGTGCAACTACTGGCAAAGGACAAACTATGTTTTATGCCTGCATAAAATGAAAGAAAAACGATAATCAACTAATTATCTTTCATTATTCAGTCGTTGGCCATGTTTACACTGAATGATTATTGTTCATTCTCACATGATTCAATGATTATTTGAACTATATAATCAAGCCATGTAAAAGAGCCCTTAGCCTCACTGGATAAATGGTCAAAACAATGGAAACCGTAATTCAATGTTTCCAAGTGTAAAAAAAAAAAGCCTGGGGAGAAGAAATCCTTGGAGAGCGTATAGTATTGATGTTCTGTGTTATGCAGGACTTCAAAATGAGTCCACAATGCAGCCAGGCAGCAAAGAAAGCCAGCAGGTAGAATGCCTGGCTACATGGCTAGAGATGTAACCAGTAGAAAGAGGGAGATTGGGATCCCTCTGTATAGAGCTCTGGTGAGATCACATCTAAGATACTGTGCTCCGTTCTGAAGAGACCTCATCTACAGAAAGGCATTGATAAAATAACAAGTCCAAAGGCTACAAAAATGATGAAAGAACTAAAGACAAATCTTATCAGGAAAGACTCTAAAGAAGTTAAGTTGTATAGCCTGGAGGATAAAACGGAGATGGGGAACATGATCGCAATGTTTAAATATGTTAAAGGTATAAATAAGGTTCAGACAGAAGTATATTTGTTAGAAAGTTAAACACTAGAACAAGGGGGCACAATCTGGGGTTAGTTGGGGAAATATTTTTACTAAAAGATGTGGTTGGAAAATCAACAATAAATGGATTGAGGCATGCCTGGGATAAGCATAGATGTATCCTAAGAAATAAATGAAAAGAAAGTAATATGAGGGCCGACTAGATGTGCTTTTTTTCTGCTGTCAATTTTCTTTGTTTCTATGTTCAGGGATCTCATTTATTACCAGAGTGTAGTCAAAAAGACTGATCCAGCACTATATCTCTATAAGGAATAATAGCGTGTTTTGATGGCATGGGGGCCCCAGAACATGGATTTCAATTTTGCGTTGTGGCCCCTGTAAGAGATAGATGGTGAAACTCAATTGCGAAGTTGAAGAGTAGCATGTGAGAAGCAGAAATCCACTTTTCTCAACTCTCTTTAAGTCCCTTGGGACCGCTGCTATGACTAAAAGCATTCTCGAAGTGGCCTCCTTTTACTGATACATGCATAGAACCACACGACAGCGCAGTCCAGGGCTGACACTATCATTGCGGGACCATGTTAGTGAAGAGCTGATCGTAGCAGAAGGTGGCCACTTCAAGAACACTTTCCTTACTTCAGTCATACTGTGTTTCCCCAAAAATAAGACCTACCATGATAATTGGCTCTACCCTAATTTTTTAGGGGAGGGGGTTGACATATAAGCCACCCCCCACCAGAAAAAAAAAATAAGCCCTAGCTACACTACATGAAAAAAACAAAAAACAAACAATAGCAGGCGGCATTCAGGTCCCTCACTCTGGGCAGCAGCGTTCCGGCAGGCTTCTATGTAGTTGAGCATTGAGCGAGCATTCTTTTCCTGGTAACGAGACTTGAATACCCCGCCTCCAGCAAGAGATTGCTGTGATTGGATCATGAGCACCGTGGGTTAGCCAATCAGAGACGGTGCTCAATGAACCAATCACAGCCATTCAGTGAATGACATCATTGAATAGCTGTGATTGGTTCATCCAGCGCCATCTCTGATTGGCTGAGCCACGGCGCTCGTGATCCAATCACAGCAATCTCTTGCTGCAGGCAGGGACTCCTCACTTCCCTGTTTGGTAGGGACAGGCTCTTTCCATCCACCTGGAGTGGTGCTCACTGTCCTGCATTGCATGGTGTTTTATACTTGTGTTCAGTGTGAACGTCACCCTGCGTCCGTGCTGTGGTGAGGTGCGCCCGGCGGACATGACACTCCACCTCTCTAACATGCTCTTTTTATATTACACAGTCACGTGACTAGAAAATTGAACCTCCAGCTGTTTTTCATTAATACCACTTACTTTTCCAGCCTTTTGTTAACCCTATCCCAACTTTTTTGAGATGTGTTGCTGCCCTCATTTTCTAAATGAGTTTTTTTTTTTTTATGAAATTGAAAAACGTCTCACTTTAAACTTCTAATGTGTTCTATGTACAATTGTGAATAACTATGGTTATAGAAGATTTCCCAATCTTTGTCTTCTTTATAGCTCTACATTTTTTTTACATTTTACACAGCGTCCCAGCTTTTATTGAACTTGGCTGGTAGTACTGCATGTAAACTCATTATTCTGTCCTTTTATAAATAGCCACAAAGTGCAAGGGAGGGAGCAAGAACAGAAATGACTCCTTGGATGCATTGGCAATAATCTCCTGTTCTAGTTTTATAATGGTCCGCTGATGGTTTGACATTCATGACCACTTCAGTAGGGCATGCACGTGTACAGCACAACTACTATAAGCACAAAATGATGTACTAACAGGTTGCAGCTGGCAGAGCAAAGCTGTTCAAATTGATATATTTGGACATTTTTTTTGTGCATTTCAATAAGTTGAAACCTACAATTTTTTGCATCGTTTTTGAATACAGTCTACGCAAGCCCAATGACATATATAGTTCAGAGATCCCAAATGTCTGACATGTTAAAGCTTCTCCAAATAAATGCTTACAAAATGCTGATTAAAAAGGCACCAAAACATAGAAGAAAGCTGGTGGTAGTCTGGGGCTACACAGCAACTTTGGCTGCTCCACTGGTTGCGCTAACAAATAATGTGTAACCCTGCCACCTCAGTGCAACTTTCAAGTTGCCATGATTACAACCTGCAGATCACAAAAAATGCACTATGTCACAGCCAAAGTTGCCATGTTGCCCTAGACTTAACGCTTTAACTACCAGCCATTTTTGGGGTTTTCTTTTCTTATCCCTGCATTCTGAGAGCTATAACTTTTTCATTTTTACATAAAAATAGCTGTAGGAATGTTTTTTTGTGGGATGAGTTGTATTTTTTAATAGTATCCTGTAATGCACCCCATAAAAAAGTTTAAAAGTTTTTCAATACACTAAGTGAGGTGCAATGGGAGAAAACAAATGCAATGTTTTTCGGGGGCTTCTGCTTTTGCTGTGTTTATGGTGCAGTAAAAATGGCTAACTTCATTGTTTTCATGTTGATACTATGTTTTTAATTTTTTTTTATTTTTCTTATATTTTACTACTTAAAAAATAAATAAGAACCCTTTTATTAAAAAGAAAGATGTTTTTGTCATCCTATTTAGAGGGCCATAACTTTTTTTACTTTTTGCCGATGGAGTACGTGAGGGCTTGTTTTTTGTGAGGTGAGCTGTAGTTTTTATTTTGACCACTTAATGCTGCACATGACTTTTTGATCACTTTTTATTGGGAGATGGGGTGACCCAAATAATGCAATCCTAGCATTACGTATTTGTTTCTTGTTTCACAGCATTCACCTTGTGAGATAAATAATGCAATACTAAAATAGTTTGGGATATTTTGTATGCGGCAATGACAACTATGTTCATTTTTTTATCATTTTGATTGTTTGGGGAAAAATCGAAAAAGACGGGTGGTAGAATTTTTAAATTTTTTTTGTATTTAAAATTTTTTATTTCACCTAAATTATACATTATTTTTAGTCCCCTTATGGGGTCTTGAACTTGTGATCATTTGATTGCTTCTATAGTATACTTTGGCATTGACATATTAAGTTTTGCCATAGGCAGGCTTTATTATGATTGAATACATAGCAGCCCTGGGAACCTTTACTAGGCCTAGGGCTGTCATGGCAATAGACGGCAAAACTGTCTTACAGACTTTGTACCATATCTATGATGTGTTTTAGACACTTGTAGACACATGTTTTACTGTGTCTGAAAAGGAGAACCAAAAAGAGTGGCAGCCACCATATGACATACAAAATTTGAAATTCTGGGGCGCTACATGTGTGTCAAAACAACATCTAGTGTATAGCAGAAAGGAGCTAAATCAGTACACAATAAACTGTGCACTCTTGGAATCCAGACTACATAGCATTATAATAGGAAGGATAATGGAGGGAATTAATATTGGATGAAAATCAGAAATTCAGAGCATACAGGACACCTTTAAAATATGAGGTGACTTAGTGCAAGAACATGCCATTCAATAGATTGGTATATCAAATGACGCCTTTAGGCAAAAACAAGGTGCCTCTTTCATTAGTTTGCCTAAAGAGGCAGATTTGGTGCCTCTTTAGGCAAACTAATGAATTGCCTAAAGAGGCACCAAATTTATCATCCAGCATGAGCCAGTATAATAAATCTGCTGCATTTTGAGGGCTCTTTCACAAAAGCGTATATCGGCCCACTGTTTTCACGGTCGGTCGACATACGCTGAGATCTGATACATTGGATTCCAATGCATCAGATCACATGGCCGTATTCCCGCGATATAAAAGCGCCGACTGGGCCAATATAGCGCTGGGTGTTTTTACGTCAGGCCCAAAAGATAGTCCTGGAACTATCTTTTGGGCCAGAATACGTCGGCCGCTGCATGGGCTTCTATGGGAGCCAATGACAGCAGCCAGAAAAGAGAGGTGGGAGGGAGTTTAGCAGCGTGACTGCTAAACTCCCTCCCTCTTCTCTCCTCCGGCTGATTCCAAAGGAAGGGGGTGGTATGGGGGTGGAACTAAGCTCCCGTCCCTTGTCAGCAGCCAGCAATGGGAGGAGGCGGGGCGGGGTGGCGCTTAGCTCTGCCCCCATCCCGGCACTCCAATGGCAATCAGCCGATGGGGAGGAGGCGAAGGGGAAGGAAGGAGAAGGCTCAATGGCATAGCAGCCTCGGCGTATATGCACCGGGGCCCATGCCATCTGAACGGGCGCACAAACGTTAGACGTATGCGCCCATTCACGAGTTTTTACTCTTCACATCATAGCGTATATTGGCTGGCTATGAAAACGACGGCTGATATACGCTCGTGTGAAAGAGCCCTCAGACTGTCTAGTCTATATTTGCTAGTCTAACTATTAGGGCATCTTCGCATGCATGTGTTTTAGTCCCGTTATACAGCCACATAACAGGATGAAACAAAACCATTTCAATGGTTTCGCTTTCATTAGCGATATTCTCGTCCATCAGTAGTACTGGCGAGAGAAGATACAACTTGCCCTATCTTTCAGGCAGGTGGTATGAACTCCATGGGGAAGGATAGTACAGGACCTATCTTGCTGCAGCTTTTTGCAAACTCACATGCACCAGCGCAGAGTTTGAAAAGTCAGAGAAAATAAACCCCGCTCTGCAGTGGCGAGCATAGTTGCACATACAGTTCTAATCTATAACAATATTGATGCGTTACAATACACTTGTCTGAAACTGACCTTAGCCCCTTCATGATCGCCCTGTCGTGTTTTTACGTCCTACAGATGCAGGACGTGTATGAAGGGAGATTGCAGGGTGACCTCTTTTCACACACCCCGGGTGCTGGCTGTTTCTTACAGCCGACACCCAGCGGCAACAGCTGCGATGAGCCACGTGGCTCATCAGAGCTGTTAACCTTTTAAATGCCGCTGTCAATTCTTTAAATCCCCCAAATGTTGTTCAGGGGTCCCGAATGGCACCTTGCGATGAGATTGCAGATGCAAGTGTCATGGCAGCTGGGGGCCTTCTGTCAAGTCATCCCCGTAGTGTGGCTTGATAGGCTGCCTGTCCGTCCAATAGCAGTATGACATCATACTGTAAGAGCAATCAAAGTGTGGGGACTTACAAAAAACAAAAATAAGAACAATAAAGTTTTTCTAATTATTAAAAAAAAGTATTAAAAGTTCAAAAAACCCTCCTTTTGCCATATTTGTAATAAAAGAATCAAAATAGTAAAACAAAAAAAGGAATATTTGGTATCTTTGCATACATAAAAGTCTGACCTATCAAAGTAACGCATTATTTATCTCGCACGATGGACGTCGTCAGAAAAAAAAAAGAATGCCAGAAAAAATGCAATAAAAGACAATCAAAAAGTTGCATGTTTTCCCAAATAGTGCCAACGCAAACTACAGGACGTCCCACAAGAAATGAGCCTTCACACAACTACGTCGATGAAAAAATAAAAAAGTTATTGTGCCCAGAAGATGGCGGCAGAAAATACGCTAAAAAAATGAAATATCTTTGAAAAAAAAATACAAATAGTGCAGCAATAAAGAAAAACGATATGTTTGGTATTGGAGTAATTGTACTGACTCATAGAATAACGTTATCATGTCATTTTTGTTGCATTTGTGCGCCGTAAAAACAAGATGCACCGAAAGATGGCAGAATTTCTTTTTTTTTTCATTTCTCTCCACTTAGAATTTTTTTAAAGTTTTTCAGTAAATTATATGGTACATTAAATTGTACCATGGAAAAATACAACTCGTCCCGCAAAAAACAAGCCCTCATGCAGCGACGTCAATAAATAAAGGAGTTACCATTTTTTTTAAAGGGGGGAGGAAAAAATGAAAATGGAAAAGCCGAAAAAAGTTTGGTCACTAAGGGGTTAATGAGAAATATTTACCAAGCAAAATACACCAGAAAGTGCCTTCTGTTCCCCTGACAAGTAAGGGGCAGAGACCTGCATCCTGTGGATATACCATATATGCTTCAGATAGCAATACGCCTTTAGCACTCCTGACATCTGTTTTTGTAAATCCTTATATTCCCCATAAAACAACCATTCTGGAGCATGTTTACTTAGGATTTTGCATTGTGCCGCTTCTCTGTTATCCCTCCTGGAAATGTATGAACAAACTGACAACTAGGCATCACTGTTCCTCTTGGCAATAAAGGATGTCCATACACACTCTGACAATATATGATCAGTGTCAGACAGTTTAGGGACACAACCTATCTGCAAGAAAATGTTAATACCAAGTTGCCAATTTCTTCATACATTTCCAGGAAGAATAACAGAGGAATGGCACAACGCGGGGAGAGATGTGATAGTGTGTCCGCGCTCCAAGGAGGGAGATATATGAATAATAATAAACAATATTATAATATCAAATGGTGGACTCACCTGGTATGAGGCCTGTCAGATGACAGAGCCCCACACCTATGATCTACGTTAGCTTCCACAGGTCCTCAAAGGCATATGATCCCACTGGATGTGGGATCATATGCATAGGTAGAGAGATCAGCATAGGAAGGTATCCGGGGCCAGTGGGCCTTGGTTGTAAGTATGGTAACAATAACCACTTAGTGATATATATATAAAAAAAATATATATATATAATTAAAAGTCTTGAAAAGGGGGTCTGTACAACCCCGAGACGTGTTGCCTTGTATACCTTATCTGCTTGTATGTATTCTATGATATAACTTGAAAATAAATGACTGGATAAAGATTCCCGTAATCATCTAATCCAACTCCATATTGGCTGACCTGAATTGGGGGGATTGGTTGAAATCGAAATCACCCCCCCCCCCCCCCACTCCAGTGAAGTAAGTTTTTTTTAAATACCTCTTACTCTCAGGCTATAAATAGTGAATGACTTTTTTGTATATATAACTAAGTGAATATTGTTACTATACAATGCAGAGGGAGGAAAAGATGCTCCAAAAATTGTATTTCTATGGGGAAAATTGCTGGTACAGTCAAACCTCTAGTTTCGTTGGTAATCCGTTCGAAAGCAATCGGCTAAACTTGAAACCAATGAAACTCAGGGCAATGATTTCTATAGGAATCAATGTAAATCCAATTAATTCGTTCTAGACATTCCAAAAAACACACCAAACCACATTTCTGTACAGCGTTTAGCGCTGCTTTTTCAGCACGGCGCTAAACTCTGTACAATGCTCCCCTTTATTTCAATGGGGCTGTTCACACAAGCAGTTTCGGCCCTGCATCGCTCATTGAAATGAATAGGCAGCAGTTTCTGGCCGGCTACCAGGCACTTGTCAAGCCGGCAAAGCATCTGTTGCCAGTGACGAGGATTGAATTCCACACCTACCAGCAAGAGATTGCTCTGATGGGCTAAGTCGTCTGAGTGACAGCCCGCTCAGCCAATCACAGCCAGCGCTGGATGCTCCAATCACAGCCATTCATCCATGAATAGCTGTGATTGGAGCAATCCATGAATGGCTGTTATTGGAGCAATCCATGAATGGCTGTGATTGGACAGCGAGGTTACGTGGGCCGGCAGCTGCCGGCGAAACTAGAAGCAGGCAATGTAAGTAGAGACGCAATTCTGCACTGAAGAATCAGCAAAATTGGAAACTGGCGAAAGAATAAGGCGACGAAAGTAGAGGTCTGACTATATTTGTTATCATATTCCTTTGATATTTAGTCATAATCTGCAAAGAATATACCTTATAGTTACATGTTAAAAGGAGCACAATCACATACAATAATATAATTGCTCGTGGGATTAACAGTAGTAAGGAGTCATTTGCATGAAGGGATTAGAAATCAGATCAGAATGATTAGGAGTGTATGTAACAATAATTGCCCAGTGTATATGAGCAAAAGCATGAACGGTGAAAATATTGCTCACTGCTGAGAAAATTGCTCATTCATACGTAAAAGGTTTGACTCATCTCTCCCATAGTTGGAAGTTCATCGTTCTGCTCATCACATATAAGCAGAAGTCTTAACAAATGGAAGAATATCGCTACTAAGTGACTGCTTATCAGACTTCATGAAATAGGCTTTCACATAGGAAAGATAATGCACTTCTAAATATGTCATGGTACTTCTGTTTCAGTGCGTACGCAGAACATGCCCGAACAGACTACGACCCTCCCGATTCAATTTGCAGAAATGAAGCATGAAGATAAAATTCACTGCTCACTCTAAACAGATTTCCGTACTGCAGATTTGTTAATTAATCTAATTTAATAAAACAGTTATATAATTATCATACTTTATCAGAAAAAAAGTCACAATTTGACATCGATGGTCTCTGCATACCAGATAAGTATATGCTGTTAATCTACCAGCTGTTAGACTGGGGCTAGATCAGAGGATGGACAAATGGAGCAATTTCCTTGGCGTCTGCACATCTCATTATATAACCATTTAAAGAATTGAATTAAAAAAGGGTTGAGCTTTAACTGGTTAAACACTTTCAATAGCTGTCGGCCAAACAAACGTTCCCGTACACATACATGATTGATTCGACCAAGCATGTATTTGTTCTCACTGGGTAGAGAGGAGTAAGTAAGTCGCTGACATGAAAACCCTGGCAGTAGCTTATTTTTCCTGAGAGAAAAGGCTTGGGCATGTTGAAATTCAACATGCCCAATCCTTTGTTCCTCCAATACATGCCAATCAAACATCAACACAGTACTTCATAGTCATTAGATGGTCGGCCATTCCAGCTATTTTTCAACAATTGGGTGACAGTCCGATAACCAGCATGCATCTGTGTATGCATAGATATGAAGTGAATTAGATTGTACAAGGTGTGGGGGATACAGTGGGATGCAGGAGTTGGGTTCTGAGAGGGAATGTAGACGTGGGGTAGATGGAGAAGAGTAGGATTAGGTAATATGGTGGGGCACGCTTATAGCTGTTGGTGTTGGGGATTAACTTGATTGTCTGGGGTAGCGCAACCCAGAGAACTGGTGCAGCTCTGGAAAAATTTTGAAGATGGGAGTGGGAGGGGCAGATTAAAGATGAACGTAATATAAGGTCATAAGCAGGGCACAGAGCATGGGTAGGGTGGTAGGCAGAGATGAGGGAGGATATATAGGTGATGCAGCAGCTTTATCGATGAAAGTGATGAGTTTAAAATGTATACACACTGCTACAAAGCTTGTTAAAAAGTCTGACATTGACTTGCAGCAATGCTGCCTTCCAATAATTGCAGGATTCAGTCTGGAATGACTTAGTGAATCCTGCACTGAGCAGGGGGTTGGACCAGATGACCCTGGAGGTCCCTTCCAACTCTTCCAATTCTATGTCTATGTCAATAGGTGGTGCTGCAGAGGTATTGTTCCATCTTTCCATTTGCATATTTCCCAGAGGAGCATAGATGGCCTTATAAGCCTCCTCCTACCTTCTAGGTGCTCTCCCTAAGGAGAAACCATATCCTTCCGGACCTAAAATGTATTCTGTATTGGGTGGTCAACTAGCGCTGTTATTGGTACAGAATAGAGGTATCAGTGTAGCAGTTGGAAGAAGGATGAGACTGGCTGCTGCATTCAGGATAGATTGGAGAGGGGAAAGTTTCATGAAAGGACGACTGATTAGTAGTGAGTTGCAGTAATCAAGACGAAAATGGATCGCGCAATAATAGGATTTTTTATATATTCACAGAAAGAAAAGGGCAGGTTTTGGAGTATAGGTGGCTTGAGCAAGCAAGGGATTGAATATAGGGAATGAAGGATCAGAGTCAAATATGCCCCCGAGACAGCTACCTAGGAGTTATGGTGGTACCACAAAATGAAATGGAAAGATCAGAATTAGGTCAGTCAGTAGATGGTGGAAACATACAAAGTTCATTTTTTGAAAGATGTGATTTATGTAGACACAATCATTAGTATTTGGTAGTAGAGGGGGTGTGACATCACGGAAAAAAGGTGTATAATTGGTGTCGTCACTGTAGAGATGGTACTGAAAGCCCAATATATCTAATATTTTAATGTGGCGGGGCAGTTAATGGAAATTGCATATATTTGGGAATTTGGAATCTATTAGCCTGTATTACTTCACCGATGCATCTTGCTAATTGGTGCCTAGATGCTCAGAAAAAGTGATCCTCATTAGAAAGACTCGGGCTTGTGCCAGATGAAGAAGAACTCAAAATGGCAGCTTTTCCTAGCAATTAGCCCTTTGCTTTGAGGCATATTTCATAACTGCTGTACCCTGTTAAAATCAAAATCATTTCCTTCACTAATCTCAAGAAAGCAGCTTTCTCCTTGAAAATGTTGCAAATGCTATTGATAAAACATCACTCTGGGGGCTGTTTACATGACTAAAGCTACTCAATTGCTTTGTTGCCATGTCTCTTTTTGCTTAACACCAAATCTTTGCTTTTTATTAATTACACTGGTAAAAATTAAATAAGGTATTTGGGGAACATTTCAAGCAAATTCTGGAAACTTACTACCACTTGGAATAAAAAAAGTCACTATCCATACCTTGATGTCTAAAAATAGGCAACAGGTCTATTTATATACTGTTACGTAAATCCCATTGACGTATTACACAGTGCTGTACAGACACTGTCATCGCTCACATCAATCCCTATCTCCAATGGGACTCGCAATATAATTGCCCTATCACAGACACACAATAGAGTCATAAGAAGCCAACTAATCTAGCATTATGTTTTTGGAGTGCAGAAAAAAACTTGACTACCTAGTGGAAACCCGTGCAAACAAGGGAAGAAGGGAAAGGGACTTGTTATTTGATTAATGCCAACTTATTCTGAGCGCTTTCAGGTAATTTATTTATTTATCCCCCCCCCCTCCCCCTCCCAACAAGCTGGGTACTCGTTTTACCAACCTCGGAAGGATGGAAGGCTGAGTCAACCTTGAGTTGGCTACCTGAACCATGAAGGTATTGAACTCACAACCTTCAGGTCGTGAGCGAGAGCAACAACATACAAACTCCATACAGATGTTGTTCTTAAAGGGGTTCTGTCACTAAAAAAGAAAAATGCTTTACTTATCTATTCCTCCCCCATCAGTCTACTTACCAGATATTCACCTCCCTTATCTTCTCCTGTCTCCTGCAGTCTAGGTGCTCACTTCCCCTCCACTTGCCTGATTCTGCTCCTTCCTGTGAGGTTACCAGTCTGCTAATGTACCTTATGTCACAACTCACAGGCCACCAGGAGGACTGCCTATCTTCTTCAGAGATTGCTCATGCGAGCTGTCTCTGAAATAGATTACAATTCCTTCCTAGGCAGTGAAGCTACAGCACAGGGATGTGACCTTCACTGACCCAGCGGGAAGGAGTTTGTGATAAAGCAGCCTTCATAACAAGCTGGGCACAGCCTGCAGTGAGCTGATCTGGGGCACTGGAGAAGCTCAACCAGGAGAAGATGTGATAAGGAGACAGACAGGGAAGGAACAGGTAAGTTTAGATAATTTTTCTTTTAATGACAAAACCCCTTTAAGTGGATACAAGAAAATACTGGAAAAAGAACAAGACCGAGGTAGAATGCCTCATAAGACAGTACGTGGAAAAAGTGGTGAAAAACTAAAATATACAGCGGAATCTTCGTTACCTATTACGGTGGTATGAAAAACACAAGAACCAATAGCACATGTAAATAAGCATGCAGCCGTTTCAGCTTAGGAGTATCAGTGCAGCCCTTGAAGATGCAAGAAATTCAGAAAAATAGTACAAATACTACCTTGCTTAGAATGCCACATACAGTATCTGCAGCTATTGCCCAATAATAAACTATTAATGCCCTCTTGCCCCATTACGTCCTTATTTATCTCCATTGCATTTGTAATACTCAACAACATTCAATAATATTTGAAGTGGAGTACAAAAAACTAAATGGGCACTTGTCCAGTATACACAGGGACTGTTGACCATCAGACGTAGTTATGCTCATGGATTTGGCCAGCTATCATCAGCTTTATTTCAATTTATACTACTGTACATATTTCAGTAAAGACAGATCAGCTGTTTTCTCATAATGCAATGGTAATACTCTGGCATAATATTGTGCCTTTGACAGGGACAGAATATGAAATTCTAATGGAAAGAGCAAAAATAAAAACTTTTGTTAAAGGGGTTTTCCTTGAAATACTACTCACCTAGCAACAAGATAGGCCATCAATAGTTGATTGGCCTAGAGGGCAACCGCTCGGGACCCCGACCAATCAGCGCCGCAATAACACAGAGGTTGAAGCGGAAGTCTCGACCTCCGTGTAGTGGCCGGCGCTTGTAACTGCAGACATGGCTCTCATTGAAATCAATAGGTTATCAATAGTATTTCCATAGAAAACCCCTTTAAGGTATTGGAGCACTTGGGCACAGTTTGGTCATATGAAGCCCGCCGGATCGTGTGTCCTCAGCCTCGAGAGATGTTTGTACATTTTGTTATAGTTCATAACAGTCCTAGTTTGGAATTGATTATACCACAAAAAACGCTGATGTTTAACCCTTTGCAATCCAATTTTGGATTCAGGGTTTCCTAGGGGTTTTTCTCTTTCTGTCATTATACAATGGTGCCATCTGTTGGCTAGAGCCAGTCCTGCGGTTTGGGACATGCTGGAAAGGCCCCCAACAACAGAGTGACTAGTAATGTACAGTAAGAATACCCTGCTGGACGTCTTCCAACATCGGAGCTGTACAGCCTTCATTCCGAATGTCTTTAGATGTCAGACAGTGGATTGGAAAGGGTTAAAAGGAGCCTATCACCAGTCTTTAGCAATGTAAGCCTAGACCGGCGCTATAATGACGAGAGTCCATTCTTTCACACAATTATCTTTGTATGTCTGCTAATAAAAGCCTATCTGGGTTATCGTTGGGACCCCGGACCGTCTCTGCTAGCATCTTCTTTTGCCCCTAAGTCAGTGCTTCTCACGTTGTCAGACATGGATGACGTAGTAGGCGTCATCAATGCAATACACCCAAGTCTCATACGAGTGCCATGAGGTTATTAACCGGCACATGCACATATGATCAATGCAATTCTGCCCACAAAAGGACAAATCAACTACGCATGCATCGGTTGATGATCTCACGGTACTAGTGCGAGACTTAGGAGCGTTGCGTGGTTGACACCTACTATGTTATCCATGTTTGACGAAGCAAGAGGGGAAGACTTGAGGGCAGAATAAGATGCTAGCAGAGACAGCATGTCCACTGGAACACTCTGCTTCATTTACTTGAGTCGTGGCAAAATTACAGTATAAGCTTTAATAACCCAGATATGCTTTTATCAGCAGATATATAAAGGTAATTGTGTTAAAGCGGACTCTCACTTTTAGGGTGTATTTACATGGACGAGTTTACCTTGTGAGAGTTTTGTGTGCTACACAAACTCTTTAAGGGGGTATTATCATCTTGGGAGTCCTATTTCAATGTGTTCAAAATCACAAGACTATGCACTCACCAATAAGATGTTTATTTCCAAAATGCTCCATTCTCCAGATATTGTAGAAATTGATTCCTCTGGTTGCTTACTGCTCATTGCCAGAGAAACAGACAGCTCTTCTATGGAAACATATTGCAGAACACAGCTGTAGTTCTCGTCTGGGCTGAAAGCTAGTAAACTTGAACTCTTGAGATCCTGGCCATCAGACTTAGGCCTTAGTCAGACGGGCGTTTTTAGCCGCGATTTGCGCATGCGCATGCGTCCGGCGATTTTTTAAAACCATTGCTTTGCAATGGTATCGGACACATGAGCGCTTTTTATGCGCTCGTCCGATAAATTATAGAACAAAAAATCGCAGATCGCACCTATCTGCGATCTGCGATTCCTGTTCTCTTCTGTATATGCGCTCAATGGGGCCGGCAGCAGCAGCGCCGACCCCATTGAGAACATATAGAAGACAAATCATTCTTCTCTGCCACAGCTGTAACAGCTGTGGCAGAGAAGAACGATGTTTGCCCATTGAATTCAATGGAGCGGCAATACAGCCGCTCCATTGAAAGCAATGGGCTGCCGGCGTGCGCGGGGTGAATTGTCGGGAAGGGGTTAAATATATAAGTCCTTCCCTCCAATTCATCCTAAAATGTGTTAAAATAAAAAAAAATTGTATACTCACCTTTCCGCTGCAGCCGGAGTCCAGCCGCGACCGCTGTCAGTTCTCCTGAACTGCTTCTTGGCACTATTCAGCCGGCGGGGCTTTAAAATCCCCGCCTGCTGAATGATCTGCCTCTGATTGGTCACAGCCCTGACCAATCAGAGGCTGAAAACACTCACACACCCATTCATGAATTCATGAATGGGTGAGTGACTGCTGCCTCTCAGCGCTGAGCCAATCAGGGGGCAGGTCTGACTCACACCCCCTTCACACCCACTGCAGGATGGCCGCTCGGAGCTCCGGCTGCCGGCAAAAGGTGAGTATACAATTTTTTTTTATTTTTACACATTTTAGGATGAATTGCAGGTAAGGGCTTATATATTTAAGCCCTTACCGACAATTCATCCCGGGCTCGCCCGCAGCGCATTGCTTTCAATGGAGACGGCTGTATTGCCGTCTCCATTGAATGCAATGCGCTGGACAGCTCCGGCCCGTTTCTAATGAAACGCGGCTAGGAGCAGATTTTCGGGCGATTTGCGGGCGACTTGCGCGCAGCGGTCACGCGATTTGGGGATGCGCATCCGTCATGCGATCCGCAAATCGCGCGAAAAAACGCCCGTCTGACTAAGGCCTCAGGTGAAAGAAATATGCAAGCTCCAGCCTCCTCTGCTGTCTTTTCATATGTGTTTCCCTAGCAATGGGCAGCAAACAGCTAAATGAAGGAGGAATAAATATCTGCAATATCTGGAGAACGGAGCAATTTGGAAATAGACATCTTATGGGCGAATGCATTGTTTTGCGATTTTAAATAGGATTCCTAAAATGGGAATACCCCTTTAAGCTAATTTGCAAATGGACAATATAGGGCTGTTTGGAGGTTGGACATGGATCCAAACATTGGTGACTAGTCATTTGTGGCACATGATTATTTTAAAAAGCTTTTTTTTTTTACCAACAATACAATGTAATGCTTTTCAGTCATAAACAAATCAGCTCCATTACCAAGAGTTTTAATGTTTTCTCACCATGTAGCTTGTATGTGTTAGACCCTGTTCATATGTACATTGTATACTCCGTCAGGAATCTCCATTGCAGAGTCCCTCATATTTGGCAGAATAAAAAGTGAAGTCAATCGGGGCCATCAGGCACAATCTGGTACCCATTATGGGACAGATCCAGCAGACCAAACACAGATATGAACAGAGTCTTAGGCACGGCCTTCTAAAATTCCCTTGAATTGGGCTGAATTTTTAAGGAGCCTATGGTCGACATAACGTGAAACTAAACAGCTGCTTAAAGGGTCACTCCAGTGATTTCTTTTATTCATTCATTATGTAGCTAATCTCCTAATTTAAATAAATCAGTTAAGGTTACCTTGGTTAGTTAGTTATTTCTATCTGAAACTCCCAGCCTTTTTTTTCTAAGATGGTCATGTGATCTCATTTCTGACCAGCTCAGATTTACTTAGGGTTATGGATTCATTTTTTAGATAGTTTCTCAGTCTGTGTGATGCTGTTACGTAGATCTATCACAAAAACTGCCTGGATAGGAATATAGGCACCCCTATTATAGTTACTAATGATGATCACAAAGTTATAATAGAGGAGATCACAGCTCATCCTACTGACTGTTTACTTATGGTCTGTAGGATATTTAGGTGACTATAGAAGGTAATGATAATTAAACTTTCTCCCCAGTATGCAGAATGGTATAACCATATCTAATGCAGTGCTGATGCATCATGTGATGGATGTGAAACTGAAATTAAAAAATCTCAGTCTCAAGATGATGCCTGATAAGCATCAGACAGGGGGCTGCGCTGAATGAAAGTGACTGGAATACACAAAGCAGACCTCCAGGGTGTGACAGGCAGTCAGGTGAAGGGGCACGGATGGAAAAATGTACAACCAGAAATTGTGATTCTAATCTACTTTTTTACGTCTTTTTTCTTCTCTTTCCACAATTTGAAATTGCAATTTTTTATTTACTCTGTGTAAAGCCCAATTTACACAAAAAAATGATTGCTCAAAATGTGTTCAAAAGATAGGGAGAATGGCAGTTTAAGCAATCATTTTGCATAAGCTCTTAATGGACACTAATGTCCATTAGTAGCTTATTAGCTTTATTTGCATATAAATGAGCCTCCCTGAGCTGTATGCAGATAACAGCAAGTGATCTGTTATCCGCATACAGACCCTTTGTTCTGCTATGGGACTGCAGCTGAAAACAATGTTTTCAGTGCTCCCGTGGAGAATCGCAGTGCATGGTCCCTGAAATCAGCTGCCCAGCCAAATGATGGATTTTAAACTCAACATAAAATCATCGTTTGGCTGAAAAGATAATGATGGTAGCATTTACACACAGCGATTATTGCTCAAAATTAGAGATGAGCGAGCGTACTCGGATAAGCACTACTCGCTCGAGTAATTGGCTTTATCCGAGTATCGCTGTGCTAGGGTCTAAAGATTCGGGTGCCGGCACGGAGCGGGGAGCTGCAGGGGAGAGCGGGGAGGAACGGAGGTAAGATCTTTCTCTCCTTCTCTCCCGCCCGCTCTCCCCTGCTCCCCGCTGCGACTCACCTGTCAGCCGCAGCGGCACCCGAATCTTTAGACCCGAGCACAGCGATACTCGGATAAAGCCAATTACTCGAGCGAGTAGTGCTTATCCGAGTACGCTCGCTCATCTCTACTCAAAATACATTGTTTGAGCGAATTTTGAGCGATAATCGTTCCATGTAAATGGGGCTCAACTGCACATGGTGAAAGTACTTTCTACTGGTGAGAGCTGAAGAAATGAGCTGAGCTCTGACCGAAAGGACATTTCCATTCCTTCCTCCCCTCTCATAACCTGAGGCAGAGAAACTGCACCTTCATCCCCTACCTTCCTCTCCCTCTCCTTTCTGGCCCGTTTGTAGTTCTTGCATTACTAAATGCAAACTTTTTTTATAATAGAGAGTCTGCAGGCAGGAAAAGATGAACTACAGGTACCTAGAATGTGAACGTTACCATAAGATTAAGTTTAATGTATTCACATATTTATGCAAAATAAATAACATATGTGGTATAAATGATACAGAAAATTGCATTGAACAAAGCAGAGCGTAAAATGAGGTCGACATATGTCAAAAGCTCCCTTTGCGCGTACCTAAAAAAAAAAAAAGAAGATTACGATCCCGCAATATAAGAATAACTGATGCCATTTTGATTGACAAGTTGAAGGCCAGGATGTTATGACTGAATCTTTGTTACTTACTGATCAGATACGTCTACTGTACTATTGAAGATAATAGTGCGGAATCATACAGATGCCTTTAATGGAACCGTGCCATTGCAATCCACTTACATAATAGCAGAGGTGAATGAGACATAATCACTGAGCAATAGAGTGTCTATTGAGCTGACGCCAAGAGTTGGGATGTTCCACATACTGATACAGTTCTTCAAAAGGAGGACATAAAAGTATTTTGTCTTGCTATCACGAGAAATAATAATTTCTATTTCAGGGTATTACACTCTTAGTAGAAAAAAAATCAGGCACCCAGAAGGAGTTGTTGTTTTGCTGAAAAACTCGGCATGCAGTTACATCTCAGGCAGATAGGTAAATGATTGGAGTTCAGTGTGATTAGATTAATGGTCTTGCCACCTGAGGCCGTAAAAGTGGTTCCACTGTTGGCCTATAAGAAGGTTCTTAGAGGTTCCTTGTGTGCAGTGACCTCGTTTTCCGCTTGTGTAGAGCTTGTTGACCACTAGACGCCTCAACGATGCAATCAAAGAGATTTTGCCCAGTTTAGAGTTTGAGAGGGGGCGTATTATTGGAATGTAACAAGCTGAATGGTTGTATCAATGAATTGTCCCCACCTGGGCCATTCTGACCAGACTGCTAGGAGATGTTTGGACCAGAGGATGCATGAGGACACACAAAATAACCGGGCTCAGGACACCTTCGACAAACCACCAGGAGAGAGGATCATTTGATCATCTGACAAGTATGAGCAGCTCCAAATGTTTTGTCGTCCGCCATCCAGAGACAGGTAGAGCCATCGTTACAGGCCCCTATGTCTGTCGGAACCATTTCCAGGCACTTGGCTGAAGGACATTTGTTCTCACGATGCCCATTACATATGCTGCCTTTGAGACCCACCGAACTGACTAGAATAGAATATATTAAAACAAAACCAATTTTCTAAATGAATTGCTGTGTAGTCTATAAATGGTCACTAGTTTTTAAGCATACTGCCACTATTCATGCAGCAGTGATGTTCACGACTGGATGAATCACTGTCACTCAGAATATATTATATTAACCCATTGAACTGTTCTATGCCACTGTAATCATTTATATGATGTGATTTGGAGAAGTATTTCAGACTCAGACTGTGAGCATTTAAATGGTGAATTCTGTGAGATCCAAAAGATTTAAAGGGAAAGAATCATCATAAAATGACATTATTTAAATTAGGTTTTTTTAATTAATAAAAAATATTGTTTTTAATTACCATTTAAAGGGGTTGTCCCGCGCCGAAACGGGTTTTTTTTTTTTTCAACCCCCCCCCCGTTCGGCGCGAGACAACCCCGATGCAGGGAAGTAAAGAAAGCTTACCGGAGCGCTTACCTTAATCCCCGCGCTCCGGTGACTTCAATACTTACCGCTGAAGATGGCCGCCGGGATCCTCTGTCTCCGTGGACCGCAGCTCTTCTGTGCGGTCCATTGCCGATTCCAGCCTCCTGATTGGCTGGAATCGGCACGTGACGGGGCGGAGCTACACGGAGCCGCTCTCTGGCACGAGCGGCTCCATAGAAGACTGCAGAAGACCCGGACTGCGCAAGCGCGGCTAATTTGGCCATCGGAGGGCGAAAATTAGTCGGCTCCATGGGAACGAGGACGCTAGCAACGGAGCAGGTAAGTAAAAAACTTTTTATAACTTCTGTATGGCTCATAATTAATGCACAATGTACATTACAAAGTGCATTATTATGGCCATACAGAAGTGTATAGACCCACTTGCTGCCGCGGGACAACCCCTTTAACTTTTTTAAATTGAAATATTCCTGTTTTTACCTGTACTAATGTCACTTCCTGTTTCCTGCAGCTGATTTTTCAGCTTGGCTGTGTAGAAAAGGGCAGAATCAGCTGAGTCATCACATTATTATTAGCGGATTAATTACGAAGGCCTAATTCAAGTAGAGTAGGGAAGGGTATTCAACAGTACATGCAGGTTGCATAAGGGCTCCTTTACATGGAACCATAATCATTCAGATTCTCTCTGGATCATGGGAATCTGAACTATAATTGTTCAGCATGGTGCCAGGCTCCTGGGTACACTAGGGGAATGCTTGAGGTGAATATGACTTCTTTCATAATTTACCACCAGTCTCCACGCATTTAAAAAAAATTACCATCTGCATAACACATTGTGGATTTGGTGCAAATTTTCTACCGCGAATAATCCACATGAAATTGCACATCAAAATCTGCCCCATTAGGGTATGTTCACATGGTGGAAATCACAACGGAAATTTTTCTTTGAATTACATCTCTTAAGACAATATGAAATTCTTCTGCTTTCTGAGGCAGTTTTTGGCACTGATCCATGTGTAGATTCAACCCTGTCAATTGGCAAAATCCACTTTTGGAATTCCAAGGCAAGAAAAAAAAAAAAATCACATTTCCATGTCAGAATTCCACTCGTGAATTTGCTTATCGACAGGGCTAAATCTGCATGGATCCGTAACAAAAATCATGCCAGAAAGATGTGGATATTGATGAGGTGTTTAGAGGCGGAATTCACACCGAAAATTCCACGGTGATTTCCATTGTTTGAATGTACCTTCACTGTGAGTTTTGATGCAGATCCACAGCAGACTTCCCCTTTTCAGGGTGAAATCTGCTGCAGTTCTATTTCAAAACCGGCACCAAAATCTGCCATGTACGAACGCACCCTAAATCTATTTGTTGAAACTGACTCAGACAAAGAAGCCTAGAATGTACCATCTGGGCAGGGTTGAGCTGAGTGGTTTTATACTAGTTGGCATTGAATATTTAGCTTGTTCATATTGCAATCTGGCTCTTTGCATTCTACCAGGGTCTGTGGCGATTGAGCCTGCCCTGCAGTTTATCAGATGATGCATTCTTGGCTTCTTTGTCTGCGAGTTATGTTTTTGTATATATTTTTTCTCTCACCTCTGTGATCTTAGTTAAGTTAATAGTGAGATAGCATAAGTTCTGACGGACGCGTGGTGGCCTTGCCGTGGCCCGTCAGCTTAAGTAGTTTGGCCAAAATGCAGACAAATACCTACATTTATCAGTGTGTGTGTAGTTTTTTATGCAATTTCCTATAGGTGCTAAGCGAGCCCGGGATGTCATCTCAGCGTGGCACACTGTGGTGATACAGGGCAGTCCACTGCTTTGCCAGTAAGGGTTGAATTCCTGTATGGTGTGGCACACTTATCTGTCGCTGACATCCTTGGTTTCAGTTCACATGTGCAGGCTATGTTTGTTAGCAGTCACCCCTCCCCCAATCTGGGGTGGGTTGAGCTTAGTGGTTGTATACTAGTTGGCATTGAACATTTGTATGTTGTATATACAGCTGTATGTACATGGAGTCTGGCTTTGCTTGTAATTCCCGGTCATTGTAACAAGGCTTGTGTAAAAAGTCTGACTTTGGCTTGAAGGAATGCTGCCTTTCAATAGGTGGCACTGTGGAGGATTTATTCCATTTCCCTTATTTGCATATTACCCAGAGGAGTGTGCATGGCCATTTGAGTCTGCTTACTTAGTTTATAGTTGCTCTCCCTAAGGAGAAAAGATAGCATTTTTTACACCCATTGAACATTTAGCTTGCTCATATTGCTCTGCATTCTACCAGGGTCTAATGGCAATTAGGCCTGTCCTGCAGTTTATCAGATGGTGCATTCTTGGCTTCTTTGTCTGTTAGTTATGTCTTTGTATATGTTTTCTCGCCTCTGTGATTTTTATTTAATGAAACTGGAATAATATGCATGCGGCATTCCTTTTTAAACTTTTTCCTTTGCAAAGTTAAAGGGGTTGTCCCGAGGCAGCAAGTGGGTCTATACACTTCTGTATGGCCATAATAATGCACTTTGTAATATACATTGTGCATTAATTATGAGCCATACAGAAGTTATAAAAAGTTTTTTACTTACCTGCTCCGTTGCTAGCGTCCTCGTCTCCATGGTGCCGACTAATTTTTGGCCTCCGATGGCCAAATTAGCCGCGCTTGCGCAGTCCGGGTCTTCAGCAGTCTTCTATGGAGCCGCTCGTGCCAGAGAGCGGCTCCGTGTAGCTCCGCCCCGTCACGTGCCGATTCCAGCCAATCAGGAGGCTGGAATCGGCAGTGGACCGCACAGAAGAGCTGCGGTCCACGAAGACAGAGGATCCCGGCGGCCATCTTCAGCGGTAAGTATTGAAGTCACCGGAGCGCGGGGATTAAGGTAAGCGCTCCGGTAAACTTTCTTTACTTCCCTGCATCGGGGTTGTCTCGCGCCGAACGGGGGGGGGGTTGAAAAAAAAAAAAAAACGTTTCGGCGCGGGACAACCCCTTTAAAATACTTTTTACATTTTTTTATTCCGTAGCTAAAACTGCAAAAACTAGTTTGTCATCTCCAATATGCAAATGTCATGATTAAAAGGAATTCATATTTTAGCACTGTAAGTATAAAGTAAGATACTAAAGCAATAACGCACATAAGACCTTATTATGTGAAATATGTTAACGCTGACATTTTCTAGGATTAGTGCTTAAAGTCATCTACTGAGCATCTCCATGCTTTCCGTCATCCCCAGGGTGCAATGTGTTCACAGCTCTCTGGACACTGCTAGCATAATCCGCTTATGATTGTAGGTTATGACACTGCCTAAGATTGCTGTTAACTTCTACTGAAATGTTTACCAGTTGGTGCTTGAGTGCCAGCCAGAATAACACAGGTATTACTGCATCTCAAACCTGCACCAAACAAATTATACCCATCGAATTACAGACATCACTCAGAACACTTCATTGATCATTTAACAAGAGTAAGTATACTTATTTCTACATACTGTAGATAACAACTGATAAGTAGAGGTTGCCATAAACACAAAGACTGAGTGCAAGAAAATGAATTTTCCATCACTGAAACCTTTGTTTTTAAACTATTTGTGTAAGAAAGGATATTTTTGTGCTATTAAAACAGTTTTTCCATTAAAATGTCATTCCGTTATAGCAAAAATCACAAATTATGATTCCTGTTTAACTCTTTTATTGCACTGTGAGCATAAATGAAATATTCTTTTCAATATTCTTCTTGTACTTTGTCAATATAACATTGAGCATATAAAGATTTAAAGGGGGTTGTCCCATGAAAGCATCTGGGGTTAAGCACTTCTGTATGGCCATATTAATGCACTTTGTAATATACATCGTGCATTAAATATGAGCCATACAGAAGTTATACACTTACCCCCTCCGCTGCTGGCGTCCCCGTCTCCATGGCGACGACTGAAGCCTTCTTCTCTGCTCGCCGCAACAGTCGGCGTTTGCGCAGATAAGAATCCTCTGCTGGCTGTGTCCGGGCTCACGAGCAGCGTCCTGGCTCCTCCCTCTTCTCCGCGTCATCATAGCTCCGCCTCCGTCACCTGGTGCCGATCAGCCAATGAGGTGGCTGTAATCAGCAGTGGAACGCAGACTTGAGAAGAACATCCACGGTGCACCATGGGAGAAGACCCGCGGTCTTCAAAGCTGCAGATCGGGGATCCAGGTAAGTGAATTAAAAAATAAATAAATAAATAACAAATGGATGTAATTTAACTGTCTGCTAAGGTGGGGTCTGTGGAAAAAAAAAATTAGGTTTCAGCGCGGGACAACCCCTTTAACTACAGTCATACATTGCACATTTCTGTTAGAGATGGACTAAATTTGTGAAATTGGATGCAACTTTTTCAGGTTTTCCTTGCCACAAGGATACATGTAAGTAAGTACTTAAGAAATGTATTCCAAGATAGACTTCTATCACCTACTCATAGGATAGGGGATCACCGCTGAGATCTCCACCTATCCCAAGAATGGGAGTCCCATGTCCACCTGTTCTTGCCATTGCAGGGTCACTGCATCCACCCAGGATGACATGGAGTGTGAATGAAGTAGCGGTCGCGCATGCACAGCACCACTCCATTCATTTCAATAGAGCTGATGGAAATAGCAGAATACAAGTGTTTAGCTATCTCTAACTGCCCCACTAAAGATAAATAGAGGGGCACTGTGCATGTAAAAAGGACCCCCAACCCAGGGCACTTCAGGAAGGATCAGACATTGATTTATGAGCCTCGTGTGGTGCAGAGTGTAAGCTCTTGCATACGACCTGAAGGTTGCAAGTTCGGTCCCCGCATGCGTCAGGTAGCCGTCTCAAGGTTGACTCAGCCTTCCATCCTTTCGAGGTTGGTAAAATGAGAACCCAGCTTGGTGGGGGGTAATAAGTAATAATTATCTGAAAGCGCTGCGGAATAAGTTGGCGCTATACAAATACCAAGATTTATTATTTTTATTTTTACTACTTTCGGAGAGATTGCAGGGCTATCTATCGAAGCAAGATGAAGGCCCAACTCTATCGAGTGACCTCAAGCAAACACTTGGTCACATGCTCAGCCAAAGCCATGGCCAGGATTCTTCAGATCACCACTCCACCACTCGCAGACTACATTGGTGCAGCAAACGGAAAAAAACTTGCATTCGGAAACACTTCGGCTTTGGTTTGTTTATCTCCCAAGTGCCTTCCTTAATCATGGAGGATGCATTCAGGGTAAGCAGATACCACGAGCACTCCACCAAAAAAAAATCACCATTGGTGGTCATTTTTGACCTCTGCAGCCTACAAACACTGCCCAATCTCAACGGCCCCAAACTCCAGAGCCAACTTCCATCAAATTAGCAGCTGGAAATCAAATTTTCCAGTGTTGAGAAAGAAAATATTCAACAACCTTATCAGATGTTTATAGGTCTGAAAACAAAAATAGTTTGAGCAGATAGCTCAGCAGTCAAGGCCAGGATCTCTGTGCTTTCCTTTTTCTACTACAGATTTCTGTCCCTTTATTTCTACTTTGGGCCTGTTTATTTGTTCGTCCTTCTACAGTGAGGAGTTCCCTTCTGGGAAGTGACAGAAACAATAGATTGTCAGTCTGTGCCTGTCCTGATTTATAAAATTGAACTACTTTTGCTAGTAGATATCTTTAAGGGCTCGTTTACACAAGCGCGTTCCACGTGAAGTAGCGATGCGTGAAAAGATTGCGTTTAAATAGAACCAATGGTTTCTAATAGAAGCGTTTACATAAATTAATTTTAGACGCACAAAACGCTTGCACCTGCTTGCGAGTGCAAACTTGCATGTCGACTCTGAGGAGCGAGCAAAGATAGGAAATGTCTTATCTTTGCTGTGTGCTTTCCATAGGCTCCTATTGGAGCTTATGGAAAGCACACAGAAGAAAGTTCAAAGACCAAGCTTGGCAGCACAGTCATTAGCATGGTCGCCTTATATTAATGGGCTCATAGGTTCATGTGTGACCAAGGGCAACATCAGTATGGACTTTGTATGTTCTCTTTGTGTTTCTTTTTCTTCTTCTACCCCTCCACAGAACAAATAAGGAATACCAAGCATTGTGGCTCAGTTCTTTCACTGGATGCAGCCACTGAAGGGACTGTGGCACTCCAAAGGGTGCTGCCTCATCTGTAATGTTTACATAGCACAGTGTTGCATATTTAGTAGTGACCATGAAGTGGTCAAGGTGTGCAAGCTGGAGATTCTATTTTTTTTTTTTAGGGGGGGGAGTGTGTTGGACCAATTTAATGTCTGAAGACACCTCTAAAGTGAGAGGCCTAGCTCTTGCAAGGTCATTCTTTCTTGGTCTGTATAAGCTGAGGAGGTACCAGGAAGGTTTCATGACCAGGCTCCGGCCAAAGCGGTTCAGAGGTAGGCCTTGTCTTGAGGTAAGCCCACTGGGTTGCAGGAGTCTACAAGTGGCAAAGCAAATTACAATATCCACTAAACTCCATAATGCTATATGACTTTCATTAAACTTTTATGAACTGTGACGAAGGCCTGTTGTCGGGCTGTAGTGTAGCAATAGCTAAGACTCCTTTTCCCAATACCGGGTACAGTTCAATAGTAGTGTTCTGTTTTCCATTTTTTTAAAGTCCATTGCACACAATCCAACTCTAGTCTTGGAACCAGCCTAGGAGTCTCTATCTCTTTAATGCATGCTTACTCAGAGCCTGGGTAAGGCTTCGAATGTCTCTTGTCTGCACCCTGAAAGGCAGGAGTAAGCAAGGGAGCGACTAGCATTAGGCAATCGATGCAGAAGCAAAATCCTGTCTGTAGGGCTACTATGTCTCTCAGTGCTTTCTTTTCCTGGAGCGTTTGCACACACATTTTCATGTTGCCACTATTTCCTGTGCCCTACCCGCCTTCCGGAATCCGGTCAGTGGCTTCCCGCTTGTAGCCAGATACTCCTCAAACCTTTCCCCCTCTCAAGGACACAATTTATAAAGTCACATAAACAAAAAACAAGAAAACAAGTAGTTAACAAGAACGTACCCCCTTATAGCTGTACCTAGTATTGCAGCTCAGACATATTCATTCCTTTAAATAGATCTGAAGAGTATGGGGCTGCAGTGGTAGACACAGCTCTTAGGAAATGTACAACATTGCACCTGGTAAACCATGAAGTGGACATGGCCTCTCCTGCCAACTAGTCAGTAGGGGTACTGGGAGGTGAACCCTCATCAGCCTGATATTGATGTTCTGTCCTAAGAATAGACCACGAATATCAAAGTCCTGAAAAGTCCCCTGTTTTGCTCACTTTTTCTATAAATTGCTTTCAAAAATATCCTTCAACGCACAACCAATCAGCAACAAAACGACTTTGTGCATTCAAACTGCCTAATTACATCATTAAGGATTTCATTGTGCTGCTCCGTTCCCATCTACTATTCCATTTTTGTTCTGCCAGTGAACAGTCTAAAAACATAAATGGCACTTTTTCCAAAATTACCAGCTTTACCTGAGTGACTTTGCTTTATCTAAAAGAAAAGGCAAAAAAGGTCAGCTGAACACGCGGACACTGGCTGCAACTTTCCCTTTTATAAAACAGAAGTTGTATGGTCACAATGCCGCCACAGGTTCTTGTATACCTGAATCTTTGCAGCTTTGTATTTCTTTATAAACCTTTAATGCCAAATGTTACTCAGTATTGACTAATACGGAGTGAAGCCTATTAAAAGATCCTGCAGTTTTCACACTGACCACTAAGCCTAATAATAGGCTGACATTTTCTGTTCTGTAAAGAAAACTTTTCAGCAGTCATTTCATTATTATCACAGGTAGAATAACAATAAAAGGTTATTCACAATAAGTGATAGTCACAGCTCACCTCCTCCTCCCTGTATCTCTGTATAGACCATGCGTAGAACACTCTCCTATAGAATTCAATGGATCAACGCCTGTCCATTGTGCGAATGGCCCATGAGGCTGCTCTAAGGCATATCCCTAAAACCTGCTGTAAATCATATCTCAGCATTAAACGCAAGAATTAAAGAAAAGTCTATAATCAGAAAATAAAAACAAATTACTGTGACCTGTAAGGCTATGTGAATTTGGCCTCTAAAAACCAGATCAAAATAAATGACTTTCTGCTGTGGTTTTTAACGTGGATCTGCACAATGATTTTGCCTTGTCGGTGGGCAAAATCCACTCGCGGAATTCCGACACGCAAATTAGCACAAATGTGTCAGACTTTTTAGGGACTGTCCAGGACCAATGCCATTCAAAGTTTTATAAATGTATTTTTTTGAATATAAGGTAGCAATTACTCACTGTCCTTTCAATGGGCGATACAATATATCCATTCCTCATCTAAAAGCCCCGCTCATTTATTTCAGGCAGTAAAAGAAGAACAGTTCCAAAACTTTCTATTGTGAAGTTGTTTTCATCATGTTCATTGCTCATCTCATTTACAAGTTCCTTAATTACTGGCATGTATAGTAACAAGAAACTTGGCAGAGCTAGCAAAATCATCACTTAAGACAAAGGCCATCTGCTAGTCTGTCAATAAGGACCTATGCACATGCCTTACATCAAAAACAGGAAGCTCAAAATTGTGTTTCGCTAACAGACTATGACTGTCAGAGTGGGAAGTGTTGGGTTGTCAGAGAAGAAGATGTCAGCTAACTTTTTACTTCACTGAATAAGATAAGATGGTAGAAAGTTTAACTTTTCGACAGCCAGAAACATAAGAATTGACCTTTTTTTTTTTACTAGTAAATAGATCACTCTTTGTAGGGAGAATACTTCAAATTACTTCAAAATTGTTGCCCATAGATATCTGCTGTCAACCACTTCCCTCCTCTGGGCATGTGAGATAGAGAGAACATCTTCAGGGATGTAGTCAGAGATGAAAAATGTCTGGCAATGTCCGGCAATTTCTGGAGGTGACATCACCTTAAATAGTGTTTGAGACACATATGATTAAATAAATGTGATATATAGACCTCATAAACAGAACAATGTACTATTTGTAGCACAGCATTGAATGTACATTCAGGCTATAGTACCCCTCTTTCAACACGCCAAACAGAAAACAATGAGTCTTGACCAGATTTCGATTAAGATTACAACTACATAGCGACTGCCGAAATTAAGAACACTATTTCAGAGCTGACAGCAGATTGAAGCTATATAATTTATATTATGTTATCTTCCCTTTAATACATCAGCACTGGTATGGGATGGGACTAAGAATACAAATACCCCTTAAAGAAATTCTGTCCCTAAGTTCATGAAGTTTGACTCTGAGCTGAGTCCTGGAGGTGGGCCATGCCCACTTCTCCCCAACTGCATCATCTCTGTCTTTTGTGTATGAGGAGAGAGTTGTCACTCTGCATGCTGCAGGCGGGGAAAGGCCAGTAATGCCCACCCCCTTGACTCAAAGCTCAGCTAAGAGTCAAACAACAGAGTCATTTAAGCTCAGGTACAATAAGTCTCTAAACCATTCTGAATTTTCAGATGAGTCTGTTGCCTTTACCTGTAGAGTACCTTCTGACTGCCATAGTACAACTTATAAGAATATGAAGAATTATAGTAAAATGTAAGCCTCTTGGACTGAAGATATAATTTGTTTTGCTCTTAGAGGGATTGTCTAGTTTAGATAATCCTTTTTCATATATCCTATTCATATGGGTTGTACCAAGTTATAAGTTATTCCCTATCCAAGGATAATGGATAACTTTTTGAACTGTGAGGGGTTGACTGCTGGGACTCCCATTGATCCTGAGAACAGGAATTCCAGTCAGTCCTTGAATGAACAGAGCAGTGGTCGTGTGAGTAGAGAGTAGTTCCAAAGAGCATTTCTTGTTCTGGAGGATCTGTCCTATCCTGTATTATACAGACAACCCATTAATTTGAATATGCACTGCTTATTGCTTAATTTCACCTGTGGTGGTGCTGCAGAAAAACTGAACACTAACCATAAGGTTTCTCCACAGATAATACAGTTGATTGAGGAGGTCCCAGAAGGATGATACTTTGTGATTAACTTATCTTCAATAGACCCTTCCAACTATTAGGTATTATAAAAGACAAAAAAACTAAAATAAATAAATCTTGATGTTTGTATAGCACCAACTAATTCCGCAGCACTTTCAGTTAAATTGTTATTTCCCCCAACCAAGCTGGGTACTCATTTTACCGACATCGAAAAGATGTAAAGCTGAGTCAACCTTGAGCCGGCTACCTGAACCAAGCAGGGATTGAACTTGCAACCTTTAGGTCGTGAGCGAGAGCTTAGGACTGCATTTTTGCTGCCTTAACACTATACGCCACACAAGGCTCTAAAACTCCTTTAAGGCCTTAGTCAGACGGGCGTTTTGTGCCGCGATTTGCGCATGCGTCCGGCGATTTTATAAAACCATTGCTTTGCAATGGTATCGGACACATGAGCGCTTTTTATGCGTTCGTCCGATAAATTATAGAACAGAAATCGCAGATCGCACCTATCTGCGATCTGCGATTCCTGTTCTCTTCTCTATATGCGCTCAATGGGGCCGGCGGCAGCAGCGCCGACCCCATTGAGAACATATAGAAGACAAATCCTTCTTCTCTGCCACAGCTGTAACAGCTGTGGCAGAGAAGAACGATGTTTGCCCATTGAATTCAATGGAGCCGGCAATACAGCCGACTCCATTGAAAGCAATGGGCTGCCGGCGTGCGCGGGATGAATTGTCGGGAAGGGCTTAAATATATACCGTATATACCGGCGTATAAGGCGACGGGGCGTATAAGACGACCCCCCAACTTTCACCTTATACGCCGGTATTACAGTGGAGAAAAAAAAAATCAGTACTCACCTCCCCCGGCGTTCTGTCGCGCTCCGGCAGGATGTCGCTCGCTCCTCGTCCCCGGCGCAGCATTGCTTTCTGAATGCGGGGCTTGAAATCCCCGCCTCCAGAAAGCTAATACACACGCCGTCAGCCAGTTACAGCCATTCAATGACAGCATTGAATGGCTGTGATTGGCTGAAGGCGCACGTGGCTTCAGCCAATCACACTATTCAATGACATCATTGAATGGGTGTGATTGGCTGAAGCCACGTGCGCCTTCAGCCAATCACAGCCATTCAATGCTGTCATTGAATAGCTGTACCGGCTGACGACGTGTGTATTAGCTTTCTGGAAGCGGGGATTTCAAGCCCCGCATTCAGAAAGCAATGCTGCGCCGGGGACGAGGAGCGAGCGACATCCTGCCGGAGCGCGACAGAACGCCGGGGGAGGTGAGTAATGATTTTTTTTTTACACTTTTTTTTTTTGTATTACCGGCGCATAAGACGACCCCCGACTGCAGAGCAGATTTTTCGGGGTTCAAAAGTCGTCTTATACGCCGGTATATATGGTAAGCCCTTCCCTGCAATTCATCCAGAAATGTGTTAAAATAAAAAATATATATATACTCACCTGCTCCCAGCAGCCGGAGTTCCGTGCGGCCGGCCTGCAGTGGGTGTGAAGGGGGTGTGAGTCAGACCTGCCCCCTGATTGGCTCAGCGCGGAGCCAATCAGAGGGCAGGTCTGACTCACACCCCCTTCACACCCACTGCAGGCTGGCCGCTCTGAACTCCGACTGCCGGGAGCAGGTGAGTATGTATATATTTCTTATTTTAACACTTTTCTGGATAAATTGCAGGGAAGGGCTTATATATTTAAGCCCTTCCCGACAATTCATCCCACACTTGCCCGCAGCGCATTGCTTTCAATGGAGCGGGCTGTATTGCCGGCTCCATTGAATGCAATGCGCTGGACAGCTCCGGCCCGTTTCTAATGAAACGCGGCTAGGAGCAGATTTTCGGGCGATTTTTTGGGCGATTTTTCGGCGCCGGTCACGCGATTTGCGCATGCGCATCCGTCATGCGATGCGCAAATCGCGTGAAAAAACGCCCGTGTGACTAAGGCCTAACATATATAACTTCTTTAACATATATAATACACTGTAGAAGTTAAAACCTAACTTGCCTGTTATCCTCGATGTGTCTGGAGTGAATAATGACAGAGTACCTCATGGGTCAGTGGTGGCATTTAAGAGGGGGTACCCAAAAGAAAAAAAAAGAATCTTCTTCTGGTGTTTGAGGCGATACTTATAAAGGCTTCTATTGCTAGGTGAATGTCTATGGAACCTTTCTGAGGCAGCATGACACTGATGTTATTGGAGAAGGCTGTGTTTGGCTCAAGTGATTTTTTTCCAACAGGTTGTTCAGTTTTTCACCTATTTTGTGATAGCTAATTCATACAAACAACATGCAGATGTGAAATTTTAATTTCCCTGAACACTGCCCAAAGCACTCATTTAAAGAAAAGTCACACGGAGTAAGATCAGGTGAATACAGAGGGTAAGGCAAGGATGGCATGCAGTTTTTCATCAAAAATTGCGTAACACTCAATGCTGTGTGGGAAAACAGGTGACTGGTTCGTCCAGGTGTGTTCTCATGATGGAAGAACCAGTCACCCGTTTTCTCACACAGTGCTGTTGTCCAATGATTTTTCAGAATTAGCAGAGATGATTACTTTCGAAGATCTGTTGCCACATTAATTTGTATGGACAGCAAATTTTTATCAAACTTCTCATAAGATCATATTAGTGGAGTCCTGGTGTTTTGTTTATTGCCACAATCAGACAGGACTTTACAGCTAGTGTCCAGTGAACTGAACTAGTAGAACCCCTTTTCAGGTAGACGTTTGCTAAAGGTTTGTAATGAGCCTGAACCAATCTATTAGTAAAGTTCTGTTACAGATTTTGCATTGGGGCCAAGAAGCTTTAAGTTATGCTTCTGGTTCTTAGACAGTGTTATACACAAGTAAAAATTAATTTGGACCAAACCAAATTTTTGCAAAAGTTTGGTGAACCGGACAAACTGAACTTTCAAAAGTAATTATGACCAGTAGAGTAACGTGGCATGTCTCTTCATCAGATATCTACTGCTGGGAGTATTTTATTGATATGGTTTGCTTCAGAATTATCTCTCTTGACACATTTTAATGCAAAGTATAATGCTGAATAGATAATTAAAGCCTAATTCTACTCAAAATCGAATATTTTGGTTCCTTTTTTTTCACATGTCATACAAGGGTCACAGAAGCTGAGATGTAAGGAATTGCTTGGTGGGAATTTTTAGCTGCTGCAGATGTCTCTGTGCCTGACTACTGTATGATGAGCAAATAACACTGTAGTTTTTCTTTGTCAAACAATTAACAACTCTACAGAGTCAAGGAATAAAGATTTGTATTGACTTTGAAAATCCACTATTTCCTTCTTTATGAAAAGAAAATTACCAGTGTTTACTTCCTGATACAAAGACGTAAAGGACTGCTGAATCAGTGAGAATTCCACCAAAGACTTCCTCTTATATCTCATCTTTTTGTACCTCTGTTAGGGTATATTCACATTTTACATATTCACTTTGGCTTTTGCCAAATGAAAAAATTAAATCTAATACTATATATACAAAAACAGCCAAAGTCCACCAAAACGGGAGCTGATTTTACAGAATGGTTTTCCATTTATGAGGGGGGGGGGGGGTATTCCGATCAGTTGATCCCCTCTATGATGTTCATATGAAGAGGTGATTTCCAAAGTGACGCTTCCAATCTCCACAGAAATTGAGCCAAGAGTGATTATGTACTTTCCATGATGTCTACTGTATCATTTGCACAATCTTAAAGCCGAAAATTACTCAAATACCTAAAAAACATTCACTACAAAGATCATGTTTTATTTCAAAATTTCCACAGTCACAACATAGAAAATCCTGTTAAGTGGAAAATAGCATTTGTTGGATTTTAGTCACTTTGGAAATCATCTTTTCATATGTCCTAATAGAACATCCCTCCTTAAGACAAATAATGCACTGAGGTTTGGAAGGAAACCGTATTTTACTGAAATAACTAGCCATTAGCTTCCAGATACTTCTATTATCCAAAGTATGGATCATTCAAAAGAATAATGAAAATGGTGCCACATAGGGTGAGTACATATGTCCCAAATCCGGAAAAAGTGTTTGAGTCTTAAATTCTCACCTAATAGTCATAACATTGTAGATGCCATGAAATAAACCCTTAGGAACCATTGCTCAGGTGTATAATCTCCTTGGGTTGGTTGCCAGCCTCCTCCTACATGGGTCAAATAGTACTGGAATTCTTTCAATCACCCACAAAACTCAGGATCCGATAGGGTTGATACACGATTTATTGAAACATCAAATAAAGCAACGCATTTCGAGAACAGAAGTCCCATTTTAAAAGCATATAAAACATCTCATATATCAGAAAATTGTAGAATTGGAAGGGACACCCATGGTCATCGGGTATAACTTCCTGCTCAATGCAGATGTCTGTCCAGCCTCTGAAGACTTTCAAATATGGTGCCTACAAATACATGCCCCCTTCAGTTATAGAACATTATATTTGGTTGTATTTTAGTATAGTGACACATTCAGTATTCAGGTATCTTTATTCATTATAATATACGAAACCTTTCACTATGTTATAATACAACCCTGTATAATATTCTATACCTGATGACATAACATCATGACATGACATAAGAAATATGACAGTTTTGATATTGAAGGATGGTTTCAAGTCACAAAACCACAGAAGAATTTGGGAATATAAATTGACAACCTTTGACACACTGAATACTGGGTTAAATTATTCCCCAAGATTTATGCGTGAATGGGAGGTGTGAGACATTTATTGCACAGATAAGACCCCCATCAACTGTAATTCAGGGACCATAAGCTTTCATTCCCTTATCAGTGTTTAGCTAAAAACGTCTGCGTACCTCTTGTAGCATTTCTAGCCTGCCGACCTCCCCCCCCTTCCCTAACAGTAATTTAGGGACCATAAAACTTTCACTCCGCTATCAGTGCCTAGACAAAAAAAGTTTGTTTGCTGTTGCAGAATTCCTTTTAAGTGCGAACCAATCACAACCATATCTGTGCCTTGTCATAAGTATGTATGTTATAAGTGTGTATAAATATGCATGCCTCTTCAGATCCAATCCATAAGCCTGAAGAAGAACCCTGTGTTGGTTTGGAAGCTCGCTATTATTACATCATGTATTTTTGTTAGCCATTAAAAGGTATCATATCTACAAGATTATGTGGTTTCTCTTGCTGGGAACAATCACATACCTGATGAGGGCATGCATTTGGATATGTTGGCACCATATTTGAAATATATATGAGTTCTTTAACATTAGGTTTTATATGCTTGAGAAAGTGGATTTCTGTTCCCGAAATGCGTTGCTTTGTTTGATGTTTCAATAAATTCACTATTCCGGTATATTTATGGATTATAATATACTGAATCCATCACTACATTGAAATACATACCCTGTGTCATGTTCTATACCTGAAAGGGGTGTGTATTCAGATATTAATGATATATAAGAGAAGTGTTATATTATGTTTTATATGCATGAGAAGGAGGACTTCTGTTCCGGAAATGTGTTGCTTCATTTGATGTCTCAATAAATTGTGTATCAGCTCTATCGGCTCTTGTGCTTTGTGGGTGATTCAAACAATTCCAGATACTAGTATTATTGCAAATTACAATGTAAAATTTAGGGATTCTGTTTCTATTTTACCTGTATGTCACACTATATCTTGTACAATTTGGCAATAACGCAGATGATGGTAAACGTGTTTATTTATAAATATATGGGCCAAAACTCCGATACCCGAGTATGTTTGAATTTGTAATAATCAAAGAACAGGTTAAGTTCTTAATGTCGGGAAGGCTACGCAGGCACAAACCTTAGGCCACATCTCCAAGGTTTACCTCTAAAGAGAGATAAAGAAGGTTCTTTGATCATAGGAACAGTATAACACTGTGTTCTCTTCAATACACTTCTACTTATTTCTTTGATCCAATCTGTTCTGCAACTGTGTTGTAGATCCGACAGAAGTCAGACACCCTGCCAGCAGCTTGTTGCTCTAATGAGGCTTCACAGAAGAAATATATGGAACCATTTATTCTATAGTAGAAGAAAAAAAGATATTGATATTGGCACCTCACATACGAATAGCCAGATAACAGGTGATATTTTAAGAAGCCTATGTCATATCAAGTTCATTCAAAAAGACTGAAGGTTTTTCTCTTCTAATTTAGGATTATTTACAAGATGATAAGATCACTGGCCTGTATGTAATAGCTTAAAGGGCTTGTTCTACTTCTAAGACAGATGACATATCCTCAAGATAGGTCGTCAATAGCTGATCGCCTTAGATCCACCATCCAAAGATCAGCTGATCACTGAGGCATAATGCATGGAGGTGTTTTATGGCTGGAAACAGGAAGCTCCATGTATTGTGCAATGGCCCGAAGCAATGCTACTGGCTGTGTCCCACTGAAGTCTCTGATCTCCGCCGATGAGGTTTCTTGGTGACAGCCCCTTTAAAATATCTGATGTGGGACTTTTTTTTGAGTGCTAGAATTTTTTCCTGTTGGAAGATTGATCTGCCCATGGCTGTAGTTGTTCTGGCTGCCATGCACAGAATCTCCTGACGATACTTGTGATTGTGTCTGGTGCGGCTGAGCCGGTTTTATTTTTGTTTTTTGTGAAAGTTTTAGGGTACAGAAGTTCTATTGTATATTCACAGGTAGCAGTGCAGGAGGGGTACTACAAAATCATGAAACTGTAACCATTGCTTTTTCCTAAAGAAGCAACAGTTTTTAAATCCAGGTTGCGGAAAAGAAGAATTGGCTTGTCAAATTTTGATGTGGTCTCCATGTGGAAATCACACTGGCAGGCACATGTGGATTTGCCCCTCTGATTGTGACTAAATTCATGTGGGAATCTGCATAAAAAAAACTTGAAGACTCACCCTCGGATTTTTGCTTCAGATTAAAGTGTCAGATCCACATCTGAAATATCTGACACTTACAATACTGTGTGAACGAGGCCTTACTGTATCTTTGTATTTCTCCAATATCATAAGGTAACGACCTGGTGCAAGCACCGAGTCGTGACCGACTCTTAGGGTGAGTTTTCTTGGCAGACTGTTTTTGCGGGGTGGTTTTTTAAATCATTTTTTGAAAATAAATTATGGCCCATTACCTCCTAGTGATAAAAAAAAAATAAAGTAATAAACATGAACTTTCTGATAACAGACTGTCACAGAAGGAGGGCTAGTTCTGCCCATGAAAGCTTACAGTCTACCAGGAAAAAAGACAGTAGGTGAGGATAGATGATGCTTTTGCACATGTTTAATGGAGACTAGGTTGTAAACTGTTCTGAAGAGGGAAGAAGAAAGTTTGATCTGTTGGAGAAATTACTTCCAAAGTATGGGGGATGAACAGGATAAATCATGAAGACACTGATGGGAGGAGCATACAAAAGGAAAGTAGAGTAGAAAGTCTTATGGCAGTGGGACGGCAGAGATGTATTGGGAGGACAGGTTGTGGACCAATTTACTTTATGTCATGGTCATAGCAAACAAATAGCATTCAGCCTTCTATTTCTAATCTCAATTGGAAAAATTAAGGTGGAATCTGATTGGTTGTTATACCCAGGACAGACACTTTTTCTTCAAAATTTTTTTGAGAAATGAGCCCTAACATCCCATTGACAAAAGCCTCCCTAGCTGATTGTTTTCTGGGCAGATCTACTGCTAGTCATATAATGTTACAGGAGCAAATTTGCATTTATCATTCAAGTGTAATTAGCAAAGCTTAAGAATCTCAAGGAAAGAGCCATGTATTTAGGAGCACAGATTCTAGATTCCATGTTCGTGCGAAGCTTTGTCTTCAGTGAAAATAATTAGGTGCCTCTGCTCTGAGTAAATACTGCACAACTAAATTACATTTTCATTACCCGGCCACTGTAGTCTCCTTAAGTATTTTTTTCCTATGTAATTCACTTTGGGTTTTCGTAAATGCATATTTTTTTACTAGTTTTCCATTCCAATTTTGCATTCAGATTTTATTTAATTCAACATTCAGTCTTTTCTGCTCTGATTGTGAACTCCCAGCTGTACAGCCAGCCCAGCGAAGCACATTTCTGAAGGAGAATATTAATGTGGCTTGCAATCAAAGTGTGACTGTGATTTTAGAACGGATAGTGGCAAACATCAGCCAATATCTTCAAAGGCATTACCTTATAATCCCCGCCTTGAAATCCCCGCCTCCAGAAACACAGCCAATCACAGCCATTCAATGACATCATTGTCATTGGCTGTGATTGGCTGAAGGCACGTGTCTTTCTGGAGGCAGGGATTTAAAGCCTTTCATAGAGAAAGCAATACTCTGCCGTGGACCAGGAGGGAGTGACAGCCTGCAGGAGCGCCGCAGATCATCTAAAAACGTAAGTAATGCTTTTTATTCTTTGCTCCACTGTATTGCCGGCGTATAAGGTGACAGTTGGGGGGTCGTCTTATACACCCGGTCGCCTTATACGCCGGTATATATTTTTAGTGTAACACATTTCTGGATGAATTGCAGGAAAGGGGTTATATATTTAACCCCTTTCCGACCATTCATCCTGCGATCGCGGGCAGCCCATTGCATTCAGTGGAACATGCTGTATTGCCGCTCCATTGAATTCAATGGGCAAACATCGTTCTTCTCTGCTACAGCTGTTACAGCTGTGCCAGAGGAGGACGATCTTTATGCTGACAGTGGGGGGGGGGGGCACTCTTGCCGCTATTGTGGCTTAATAGTGGGACCTGTGAACTTGAGATGCAGCCCACCATGTAGCCCCTCGCCTGCCCTATCCGTCACTGTGTCATTCCCATCACTTTCTTGAATTGCCCAGATTTTCACACATGAAAACCTTAGCGAGCATCGGCGAAATACAAAAATGCTCTGGTCGCCCATTGACTTCAATGGGGTTCGTTGTTCGAAACGAACCCTCGAGCATCGCGGGAAGTTCGTTCCGAATAACGAACACCCGAACATTTTGGTGTTCGCTCATCTCTATTCTTGACTTGTCAGCACTGCAGTTACACAACTTAAATTATGGTTACTTAAAGTAGATTAAGTTAACTTGACAGCAGCAAAACACTTTGATTAGACTTGGGAGGTGAGGGTTAACGTTCTACTTTCTTGACCTCCTGGCTTGACACTTCAGCTTTACTTCTCCGGTTGTGATTACACAAAAGCTGACTGCCTCTGACTTGCTTGTCTGTCTTGGCTTCTGACTGTAGTTTTCTCCTAAACAAACTTGTTTCCTTTTTTCTCTCTATCTCTCTTCCCTGCTAGCTCTTTAGGATAACTTGTCCTTGGTTACTCACACTTTAGTTGTTTTCCTTCTCACAATACTGGCTTACTTCTTGTTCCTCCCCAGCCTCTCTCAAGCCTAAGCTTAGCTCTGTACTTGGAAGACTGACTCAACTCCACCCCCTCTACCTTACATATTTCCTTCCTCTCACCCAACCAGTGTGAAGTGCTTATTCTCCAATCACAGGGCCCCTAGCTACCAGTTAGTTAACTAGTCAATCTTGGAGCTCGCTAGGGTTGACTGACAGGCAAGGTATGAGGTTAGGTTGGATTCTGCAAATTCATGCAGGGTTAGGTTGCGTGAACACAGCAATTCAGTGCTTAACAGTACATTTATCATACATAACAATAAACATGGTTTAATGCTGACATCACCACAGAAGTGCTGAAGTATCCAACTCTGGGGTACTTAGTTGTTTAAAAATTTTAGAAACTCCCCTAGATGCTAAGTGTCTGGGTATCCTGTAGGCTAATAAAATTCAGTATGGATTGTTATGGGAATAAATATCATATTCCATGTACTTCACTGTCTGCTCCAAATTGGTTATAATGAGAAGTTGCATCCATGCAAATGTATCTGAGTCTGACTCCGTGTTGGTCATTCTCTAGTACAGTTCTAGTTTATTCCCATCATAACGGTACAGATATAGTTGGACATGACGCATCAATATACATGTACGCCCCCAACATCATAACAACTCATGATTGGCTTAGTATGTAAGGACTCTAATCATTAACATATATTAACGCCCCTGGTGTATGCCGCTACCAAACACGTAATTCCTAAAACTCAAGTAGCATAGACTTTAATAGCATCCCTAGCTGGACCAAAGGAATGCAAGAGAGGAGATAAGAAACAGCTCCCCCTATGGAAATGAGCATCCCAGAGCTTTCTCATGAGAAAGCTGCGTAGGGATGTATTGGAGATACAGCACAAGAATCTAACACACATATCAGTATACAATATTGAACCAGTTAACCATTTAACTGCTAGCTACTTTCTATGAAGATATATATATATATATATATATATATATATATATATATATATATATATATATATATATATATATATATATATATATACACACACACACACACACACACACACGTTTGCCTAGGCTGATGTAAGAAGCATACATATTACTATACCAGGATAAATACATAAATAGGCCTCTGCAGTCTACTAATCTGCGTGTGCCATACATCCTAGGTAATCAATGTTGAAGAAGGATCTGAATAGTGATAAGTAAACTTTTTGAAAAGTTTGGTTCAGCTGTTTCGCTGAGCTTTTCAAAAAGTTCAGTTTGGTTTGGTTTGAACCGCACTAGAAGGTCGCCAAAACCTCTAAAACTGGTGTATAACACTGTCTTAGAGACTAAAAAGTGCTATATAACACTCTGAAAGTGTCTTGCAGGGCTTTTATGACTCTTAGACAGTGTTATACTCCAGTGCTTAGGACTAGTGTTAAGCAAACTGAACCAGTAGAACCCTGTTTCGGGTAAAACTTTGCTAAACGCTCAGTTCTAGTTCGCGCCGAACTAAACTTTTACCAAAGTTTGACCTGAAACAGGGTTCTACTGGTTTAGATCTTTCAACACTAGATCTCAGTGTACATTAATTGTAGATCTTAGACTTACTAACAGCATGCAATACCAATCTGCTGCTTCTAAAGCCAGTATTATATATTGGTATGCTTAAACAATTATAGACTTTGAGGACAAGGTCATTATTTTGCCTTTGTCCAAACCATTAGTAGAGTCTCAACTTGAATTTGCAATTTAGTTTTGGGTGTTTGATGACAAATAGAATGCCCTGGGATAAGATGTGTATAGAAGGGCAACACAATTGATAAGGGGCATGGAGGCCAAGATCAATTTATTTAGTCTTGACAAGTGGATATGTTTTTACAATATATAATTAAGCATAGATAAAAAATACTGTGCACAGCTGTGCTTCCTGAAAGACACGAGGAGACACTGTTTGAATAGAACAAGAGAGCTTCAACCTCCAGAGTCTTTACTGTAAGAACTATAAAGCTATAAATTAGTGTTCCTCAGGAAATAGTCTTAGTAGAAATAGCAGATCACTTCAAGAAAGATTTGGACACGTTCTTGAAATAAGTTATACTATAAGGTTATAGAACTATATAAAATTCGTCTTTGAATGTTGATCCAGCCCCATTGCCGATAGGGATCAGAAAGGAATTTTGCACTTTTTAATGCAAATTGGACAAAATGAAATTTCTATAAAGCTTGTCGGAAAGAACATTTTATCTCCCAAGCAGACAGTTAGTGATTGCCACAGCTACTATAGAGGGTAACAGCAACATATGCTCTGCCCAACATACTGTCTATGGCAACTGCCTCTCTTTAATAGGCTACACTTATGCTAGAAGTGAACATAGGTAGGAGTCTAGTGTCCACATCCATCATTTCATTAGTAGTCAATTTCATGTAGGAGAGTCCTTTGAAAAGGTCTTCTTGTTTTTTAGCAACTTCTGCCCTATGGTGATCCAAGTTTAGTTTAGTACAACTATGCAGTGGTCTGGGTGTTAAGGTCATAACATGAGTGTGAAAAATGGCTGTATTAAAGCCCAGTGAAATTCGCCTAATGCTGTATTCATATATGAATAGTTATTGTATCCAGTAATTGAATCCATTAAAGGGGTTGTGTCAAGATAAAGTTATCCCCTATCCACAGGATAGGAGATAAAGTTACGAACGTAAGGGTCTGAATTCTAGGGTTCCTGCTAATCAGAAGAGTAAGGGTCTCAAATGTCCTTGGGTGAATGGAGTGGGGGCTGCACATTTCAATGCGAATGCCAGAAATTGGTGAGTACAGTAACCCCATTCTCAGGATCAGTGGGAGTCTCAGCAGTCAGACCCATCTAATAATAAAGTTATCGCTTATCCTTTAGATAGGGTATAACTTTGAATTTTGGCACAACTCCTTTAAGGTTGAGTTTACATCTGTGCCCCAGAATCTGTAAGAAAAGGGAAGAAAAACATTTCAACAGGATAAAGCAGTGGCGTAACTATAGAAGATGCAGGGGATGCGGTTGCACCCGGGCCCAGGAGCCTCAGGGGGCCCGTAAGGCCTCTCCTCTCCATATACGGAGCCCAGTACTATGAATAAAGCATTACAGTTGGGGGCCCTGTTACTGGTTTTGCATTGGGGCCCAGAAGATTCAGGTTATGCCTCTGAGATAAAGCAATGTTTTTCTGTAAAACAACAAACTCCATGATGGAACTCTACTAACCCCATTATAAAGCGATTATAAGTGGAAGCCACAAGGTAGATGTGACAGAGCATTATGGCAGAATTACATTCTAGGGTTTGCATCTGTGCATTTTGAGAGTAGCAGTTATTTGCTGTCTAAAACATGGGTTGTGTATATGTCTGTGAACATATTGAAATTTGACTATTATTACAGTGATCCCTGAGCCATCTGAAATATTGTAATCTATGACATGCTGTGAGGGTGGTTTCACATCTGTTTTTAGAGAGCAGGAAAAGGGGAATCCCAATGGCCGAATGGCTTTGTCTCTGGACAAAACAAACAGCGCTGGATGGACTCCATTGGCTATAATGGGGTCCGTCTACTATCCAACCACCTTCCTGGCTTTTGGACAGAAGAAAAGGCACTGCATGCAGTATTTTGAGCCGGATCTACAATGGAAGCCCCAGCTGGAAATTCCAACTCAGACGTGAAACCGGCCTAACCCCTGCTAAAGTGTAGCATGTTGGCTCCAATGTTATAATAAAATACAGTAGAATTCAGCATGTAATACATGCACGTCGATTTGTTCTATTCCATCTTAGCACCTGGTCACAGCTTATATTTGAAGGTCTATTTATGCAGCAGAGATAAATATATTTAAACCAGGATATGTATTTAGCCTCCAATGATCCAGCTTATTAACTATAGAAGGAATTTGGGAGTCAAGGAAAATTGTTTGTTTTAAGCAAAAAAGTGATACAAATGAAACTTGAGCCAAAAATTCTGACGTTTCTGCTATTTTTGTCTTAGTAATTTTCCATTATCTATAATACAATTATAGTTATTGCAAAGTAACATGAAGTCAATGTCAGGAACCTTTTGTTCTGCTGAAATCTGCTCTATTTTCTGTACTGATCTGTTTCCAGACATACAGCATTAATCAAATGCAGACCATAGTCTATCACTACTGAACTATTCTAAAAAACACCACAAGCTATCATGAGGCATGTACAGTAGGCGTGTTCTAGAGAGCACATGTGTTCAATTACAATATGTATCTCCATGCCGTTTTCCCATTGGTCACTTTATTAAATTTTGTGGACTTGTGCTACAAACATCTCTCCAATGTGACCAATCTACTTTGGGGATGACCCCATTTTTTTACTTTCCATCTCAATATTCTGGAGTTTACAGCTTTTTTTTTGCATGGGACAAGTTGTAATTTCTACATACATACGAGTTCAGATTTCCAATAAAGAAGCATTTATTTTGTATTAGTTTGATTTTCTACCACTTGACAATAAATTGGTATTTTGGTCTTTTAACTTTCTTTTTTTTAGTAACAATGTACTGGCATATAGGACCAGCCTTTGGTGGGATGGTGCCCTGTGCAGTGCCATATGTTGATGTCCTCCCTTTACCATGTCGTGCATGAGCAATATAGTGATACAGTATACAAGTGACCATATACTAAAGTGTCCAAACATAACCCCTAGACAACTTAAATAACACTGCTTAATCTATAAACTGGGATACAAGGTTGCATTGTATGAAACTCCCCCTCCATAAGTTTAGACAATTTGGTATCAGAGATGCAAGTTCTGGATCTACATCTCAGTAATGACAGGTAAAGTACTCGGTGGGACCAGTGAGGTGTCATATTTTTTAAAGGGGCCTTCCAGAGACTTAATGCTTTTTCAAGTTTTCACCCAGCCACTGGTGGTAAGCTGCTCCCTTTCTTAAGTGTGGATATATTTTTGATTGTTGCTTTTAGGCTGATCGTGTTATATGCAGGGGCATACATAAAAACTCAGGGGCCAGGGTGCAAAAGTTCAGCCTGGAGACCCTAGGGAGGGGAGCCCTGAGCTGAACTTTTGCACCCGGGCCCCTGAGCCTTTAGGTACACCCCTGCATATAACAATTGGTGTGTCTTTGTTTGCCATGTGCAAATGAACGTGCCTTGTGGGCACAAAAAGCACAGTAATATATGCGAATAGATACAGACTCAAAAACACCTTGTTCATTCCGCAAAGACACTACACTCATGTGTGTGCAAACTTCGCATACACTCGTATGAAGGGAGCCTAAAGTTGTGATGCTATGTTGCTGCATTGTGTTGTATATGTGTGGAACCTATGGCCATATGACCATGTTGTACGATCCTCAAGTCAGTGATACATATTCCGTGCTAATGCTATGTGGTGATGACTCTCCTTAGAAGCCTTCAGCAGGAATGGGGAATTTCGGCCCCAGGCACCACTGCTAGAAAGTTAACACTGCATTTAGAACTTTGTCTAAGGAGCCAAATACCACCAGTAGAACATTGGGACGTTACACATGAGGATTATGTGAATAGTGATCCTGATGCAATAGAAGCAAGTATCCTTGGCACCAAGTGCCGTTGGGGGTGTGCCTATGGTTGTGAAAGGTACCTTCAATAACTATGTCTAAAGAGTTGGCTGACAGAAGATGATGTTCTGCTACCAGGCTTGTGATTGTATAAGGGGTGATGTATGCTCTACTACAGAAGACAGTGGCTGACTACATGAAAAATTCCATAGCTGTGACTAGTGCCATGGGAAGTAACTAAAGACAGTTTTCAAGTAACCAATTGTGGCGCAGTAGAGTAGGCCAAGTGTAGTCTATAGCTTAGGGCAGCATGTGGAAATGGGAGTCTTGTCACGATGGAAACTGTCATAGACCTGAGGAAGTGCTGTACCCTACAGATAGAAAGTATCCAACTCCTTCAAAGGCCATTTCTCAGTGGCAAGATATAGCCAAAAACTGTGAGTAAGACATTTAAACCACTGCCAAACACTGCAAATAGTGGTTTACAAGTGACTGTAACAAAGTATGTGCATACTGTGTAACCAGGAAGCATACGGTGCCTTTGTGAGAGGCCATCACACCTAAAGAGTAAAAGTGAGTTAAGGTTCAAGAACTGTGTTGTACATGTGTCTTATTTCCTTCGCCATCCCTCCTGCGGGTCCAGTCATGTTACATTGTGTTGGTTATTATAAATCCATTGTGGTTTGTATATTCTACAGCGCTGTCAAACACAAAAATCAGGTCCTCAGAATGGGAGGCAATCAGTCAAAGTAACTGCTGTGCAGTATGTTAAATCCAGTCTGAGCAGATGTGACATGTTAAAGCCTAGAAAAGCCCAAAGGACAAAATGCATCTGTCACTGGAAGTGGTTTGGGATGAAATACCAAGAGATGAATAATACTCTAAGATCAACAAATAAACAAGCGGGCTCATTCCGAAATCACAGGTCCCTTTGGAACTGCTGAGGCTAAAGGATAGAATTGTGTACCGAGTGTTTTTAAGTGCACTTGTTAGACGAGACAAAATGGAGCCATTTTCATGGCTAAATCAATAATAAAGAAAAATGTTTTTAGCTAAACTACATAGACAAAAAAGTTAGAACTTGATATTCATAAATTATATACTTTGCTCCACAATTTACACCCATAGGGTGGTTTCATTTTTTTTAAAGCTGCCATTTTGGGTCAGCTTTAATGCAGTTTTTGGGGCCAAAGCCAGAAAAGGATCCAGCAGGAAGGAAAAGCATAAGTCTTTTTTTTATATTTCACATATCTTTTGAAACCACTTCTGGCTTTGGCTGAAAAACTGCCACAAAACCTGTGTGTAAACCTTCTCTAAACCAGATAAGTCTTCACAGAAACAGGTGACACCGCAGAAAGAGTATGGAGGTCTCTGGTTTGAGCAATGGCATACATAGAAGAGAGGGTCTCCATAGCAAAAACTTTAATGGGCCCCCATTATGGTGCCTAATTTTGCCACCTAGAACAGGAGGGCCTGAGGTTTTTTTTATTCTATGCCCTTTATAATGACCCTAAGGCCAGCTCTCCACCTCTTTGGAGGTTGGTCTTGCCTAAATAGTACAAAGAATGATGCATTCAGAGCTGGGGTGGCCTCTCTTCAAGCAGATGCATGGTCTGCTGTTATAGTTGCATGCCTTTGGGTTTCGGATTGCACCATGAAGGCAGCCCGTGTGCTTTACTTGGGTCACTGGAGGGAGGGGGTTCATGTCATCCTTTATTTCAATCTGCAGTAAAACCATGTGCACTCATTTCCTATCCACAGGTCAATAATGTTGGCAAACAAGGTTGCGGGTGATCAACCCAAGTATTATAAAAAGAAGATGAAGGGCAATCAGGCCCTCCTAACTAAGGGCTCAGTCACACGGGCGTTTATTGCTGCGATTTGCGCATGCGCATGCGTCCGGCGATTTTTTAAAACCATTGCTTTGCAATGGTATCGGACACATGAGCGCTTTTTATGCGCTCGTCCGATAAATTAGAGAACAGAAATCGCAGATCGCACCTATCTGCGATCTGCGGTTCCTGTTCTCTTCTCTATATGCGCTCAATGGGGCCGGCGGCAGCAGCGCCGACCCCAATGAGAACATATAGAAGACAAATCATTCTTCTCTGCCACAGCTGGAACAGCTGTGGCAGAGAAGAATGATGTTTGCCCATTGAATTCAATGGAGCGGCAATACAGCCGCTCCATTGAAAGCAATGGGCTGCCGGCGTGCGCGGGGTTAATTGTCGGGAAGGGGTTAAATATATAACCCCTTTCCTGCAATGCATCCTGAAAAGTGAAAAAATAAAAAAAAAGGATGTACTCACCTGCTCCCGGCAGCCTGAGATCCCCGCGGCCGTCCTGCAGTGGGTGTGAAGGGGGTGTGACTCAGGCTTGCCCCTGATTGGCTCAGCCTGAGCCAATCAGAGGCTGATCTCAGTCACACCCATTCATGAATTCATGAATGGGTGTGACTGAGACTTGCTTCTGATTGGCTCAGCGCTGAGCCAATCAGGGGCAAGCCTGAGTCACACCCCCTTCACACCCACTGCAGGCCGGCCGCCGGGATCTCCAGCTGCCGGGAGCAGGTAAGTACATACATTTTTTTTATTTTTTCACTTTTCAGGATGCATTGCAGGAAAGGGGTTATATATTTAACCCCTTCCCGACAATTCATCCCACACTCGCCCGCAGCGCTTGCATTCAATGGAGCCGCTGTATTGCCGTCTCCATTGAATGCAATGCGCTGGACAGCTCCGGTCCGTTTCTAATGAAACGCGGCTAGGAGCAGATTTTCGGGCGATTTTTGGGCCGATTTTTCGGCGCCGGTCACGCGATTTGCGCATGCGCATCCGTCATGCGATGCGCAAATCGCGTGAAAAAACGCTCGTGTGACTAAGGCCTAAGATGGTTAGGAGTGTGATGATGTCAATCGCAAAAGGCTCTATTTGGAGGTTTCTCAATGAGGCCCCTTTTCGATGTATGCCCTTGACTGATTCAATATAAACTACTTGGTAACTGCAACTTTCCAATGAGATTACACAACAAGATTTGCCAACATGTTGTTACAATGATGTTGTCAACCTTCCCGTTAAGAAAAATGAAGAACCGGACCCCACAGGTCCCCAAGCGCAGCTGGGTCTAAGAACCAGGCTGTGACCGGCTTCAGGTACATCTTTTCGGACCTTTACATGGATAGATAGAAGATGAACAATCTGCAAATGTAAGCCTGCATGTGTAGCTAGCTTGTAAATAAGACCTCACGTGTTATTGTATAAGAATTGTGTGGTCTTGATAATCCTTATTAGCTTGTTTTTATTTAGCTTCCCATGGCCGACAGGCTAAACAAATTGGGAGCTGCTTTTGAGCGATCTCCATGGCAACCATGATCCTTCTTATAGTTTCCTGAGCTGATGCGTTTTGGAAGACGGTTAATCTGTGGGAATGTCGATATTATTCTGCACTTCAATCAGGAATATGGACTAAGTTTATATCTCCCTGTTTCCACTGGATTCGTAAAAGATTGTTAAAGGCTTTTCTTGCAGGAAGCAATCTCCTAATTGGCCAAGCAATTGTTTTTCAATGAATATGAATGTTTATTTTCTACAAGGGGAAAACACTGTTTCATTAGATAGAGCCTTGTTGTTTCTCGCTGTTTTACTCATTATTAGCTCGAAAGAAACATTAGCGCACATACTTTAGTAAGTGTTGCAAACATTAAAAGAACATAGACGAGATTTATAGTGAATATCCGCCATTGAATACCAGTTAGTGTTATTTTTTGAATCAATATTCTGTAGGATTAGAGTTCTGCGCTAATTAATTTTTAAAAATATATCTTTATATTGATTGTATCTTTTTTTTAACTGATGCAGAGAAATTGGTATACATTAAACTCAATTATAACCTAGTACTCAGTAAGCTCCTTGAGTAAGCTCCTTGAGTATTTGGCTAACAGCTCTCTCTCCTACCATCCCATATACATGTACTCTTAGCTCTACTGAGTATGAATATATTTTGTATATGGTGAAGGGAGAAAGTTGCCGCCGGAGACCTTTGGCAGCAGCTTATCTCTAGAGAAAAAAGGGATCAGGCAGTTGAAATCCAACAACCTGAACCTTATCTCCCCAACAACTGCTGTATTGTAAGAGTTGGGAGGCTGCCTATACATATCAGATGATTCGCCGGTCCCAACTGAAATTTATGGGTTCAGTCAATCTATGTCTAATGTGTTTGGCCATGCTAAGCTCCTTCTAGTTCTAGATACAAGTATGCTATCTTTTAACCCTGCATTTATGTAGGGGACATGAAGCTCTGTATCAGAAAGACTAATTTCTTAGTTGCTAGAGCTCAATCGGCACAGAATTAGACATTATCAAGTACACATCTAGCAAGGTTTAGCTTAACTGTGATAACTTGCTGCAACAAGTTATCTTAAAGGAGATGTCTCGAGGAAGCAGTTAATTTTTTTTTTTGCCCAGTCCCCCCCATTAAACATACATTACAAAGCCCCCCTGTAAATGACATTTCTAGCTGGTTCGTACTTACCGTTCCAGCGTTTCAGCAACTTATAAAAGTTTCCTCAAGATGGCCGCCGGCTCTTTCCCCGTCGCTCGCTGCAGCCCGACGTGCGCGCTCCCGAGACGCCGCCAGCTGTGTCTCCATGGCAACCGGACGCATCGCAGCCGCCGACCAGACGCCCCGCAGCCGCCGACCAGACAGCAGGTAACCGGCGCTAGCCCCCGGCTCCCCAGCGCTAGACCCTCAGCCCAGGTGAAGGCCCCGGAGCCCAGCGCTAGGTTCCGGAGCCCGGCGCTAGTTCCCCCGGCCTAGCGGCAGCCCCCCCCGGCCTAGCGACAGCCCCCCCGGCGCAGCGGCAAGCCCCCCCGGCGCAGCGGCAGCCCCCCCGGCCTAGCGACAGCCCCCCCGGCCTAGCGACAGCCCCCCCGGCCTAGCGACAGCCCCCCCGGCGCAGCGGCAGCCCCCCCCGGCCTAGCGGCAGCCCCCCCGGCCTAGCGGCAGCCCCCCCCGGCCTAGCGACAGCCCCCCCGGCCTAGCGACAGCCCCCCCGGCGCAGCGACAGCCCCCCCCCGGCGCAGCGACAGCCCCCCCCCCGGCGCAGCGACAGCCCCCCCCCGGCGCAGCCCGGCGCAGCGGCAGCCCCCCCCCCCCCCCGACCCATCACTTACCTGGGAGGCTTCTCGGGGCTGCTGGGCTGGGCTGGGCTTCTCCGCTGGGCAGCTCCAGTTTCTGCACCTTCCTCTAACAGAGGATGGTGCAGAATGGCCGCTTCAGCGCGCTCCCGAGCAGTGACAGCTCGTCTGCGCATGCGCAGAAGAGCTGTAGCGGGGAGCACACTGAAGCGGCTCGTGCTGAATGGAGAAGACCGGACTGCGCAAGCGCGTCTAAAAAAGCAAGCTGCCAGCGAATTTAGACGGAACCATGGAGACGAGGACGCTAGCAACGGAGCAGGTAAGTGGAATAACTTCTGTATGGCTCATATTTAATGCACAATGTACATTACAAAGTGCATTAATATGGCCATACGGAAGTGTATAACCCCACTTGGTTTCGCGAGACCACCCCTTTAAGACAACAAAAGCCATTGAAAATGCAAATAAGCTGTGGCCCAGAATTTTTTCTTAACACACTGTCAAGTTAAACTTTGCTTCACCTGTAGTAGTGATGAGCGAACTTTTCAAAAGTTTGGTTCGTTTGTCAATTTTGTGTAAAAAGTTCAGTTTGGTCCAAATTAATTCGAACCAAACCGCAACTTCCCAATTAGCTCTAGAACTGCAGTATAAGGCCTTAGTCACACGGGGATTTTTTCCCGCAATTTGCGGATCGCATGACGGATGTGCATCCGCAAATCGCGTGACCGGGGCCGAAAAATCGCCCGAAAAAACTGCTCCTAGCCTTTCAATAGAAACAGGCGGAGCAATGCAGTGCTGTCCAGCGCATTAAATTCAATGGAGCCGGCAATACAGCCGGCTCCATTGAAAGCAATGCGCTGCGGGCGATCTCACGATGAATTTTCGGGAAGGGCTTAAATATATAAGCGCTTCCCTGCAATTCATCGAGAAATGTGTAAAAATAAAAAAAATATATATACTCACCTGGTCCCGGCAGACGGAGTTCAGCCGCGGCCGGCGGCAGTTCTCCTGAACTGCTCTGAGTAGTATTCAGCAGCTGGGGATTTAAAATCCCCGCCTGCTGAATGAGCTGCCTCTGATTGGTCACAGCCTCACCAATCAGAGGCAGCTCTCACTTAAGCCCTTCCCGAAAATTCATCCCGTGCTCGCCGGCAGCCCATTGCTTTCAATGGAGCCGGCTGTATTGCCTGCTCCATTGAATTCAATGGGCAAACATCATTCTTCTCTGCCACAGCTGTTACAGCTGTGGCAGAGGAGAATGATTTGTCTACTATGTGTTCTCAATGGGGTCGGCGCTGTTTTGGTTAACTTAACACTCATTCTAAACCTATATAATACAGTGAAAAATCATGACCATCTTATTATCAGAACATGATTTATCATAGGGCTCAGTCACACGGGCGCATCAGCACCCGTACACCGGCGCCGATGTGCAGTGTTACTGCAGCCAGCAGACGGCCGTACCTGAAGACGGCCGTCTCTCTCCAGCGCTGATCATAGAACACATGACCGGCAATGGAGTCGGTCACATGTTCTTCCTCCCAGCGCTGCAGAGAGACGTCCGTCTTCAGGTACGGCCGTCTGCTGGCTGCAGTAACACGGGCGCCGATGCGCCTGTGTGACTGAGCCCTTAATGTGTAAACTTATACTGTGCTGAATCTCAGGGCGAGTTATGTGGCAGAAACGTTAGAAGACATCTGAAGCATTAGGGGTCATGTGCATGCACGTAATTAATATTTCTATCACACAGACCCTGGAAGTGGTTCTTGCATAAATCTACGGGCCATATTATGCATTAGTGAGCCTTGGATTTTACATGGAATAACACAGAAGATTTTTCATGCCTGTATTATAGAGCCACACATGAAGTACTTACAGGTCCATAATACGGACCACACTGTGTGCCACCATACAGTCAGTGCGCATTTCTTTTTGATGTGCATTAGTCTTTACCCGAAGTTAAATCAGTCCACCAAATAATGATGTTATGATGGCGAATGCTGCTATCCTATAAATACTGATGAGCAAACTTTTCAAAAGTTCAGTTCATATGATTTGCTGAACTTTTAAAAAAGTTTAGTTCAAATGAATTTTACCAAAACTCCTAAAAGTGGTGTATAACACTATCTAAGAGCTTTTAGACAGTGTTATACAAAATTGTTCAGGACTAGTGTTGTCCAAACCAACCCGCAGAACCCGGTTTCTGGTTTGACTTTAATAAAAGCTCGGTTCTCGTTCACGTCAAATTTTTAGCAATGTTCTACTCAATACAGGATTTCTACTAGTTCAGTTCAGTTCAGTCAGTATGACCGACTCCTAGGGGGACATCACATTGTGATGTTTTCTTGGCAGAGTGCTTTTATGGGGTGCTTTGCCATTGCCTTCCCCAGCCATCTTTACCCCCCCTAGCAAGCTGGGTACTCATTTTACCTTCCTCGGAAGGATGGAAGGCTGAGTCAACCTTGAGCCAGCTACCTGAACCAATAAAGCAAACGTCAGGCAGCAGATTTCAGGTGCAAATAGTTTTATGCATCCATAGGAATGCCAGATGAATACCTCATCATCACAAAGAATAGCGACGTTTCGACCCTGTGTCCAGGTCTTTGTCATTAGCTTGACAAAGACCCGGACACACGGTCGAAACGTCGCTATTCTTTGTGATGATGAGGTATTCATCTGGCATTCCTATGTATGCATAAAACTATCTGCACCTGAAATCTGCTGCCTGACGTTTGCTTTATTGGATTGTACTTTTCTGGGATTTGGATCCAATCCTGGTCCGGGCATGCAGTATACTTTTACAAGAAGACCCCCCCCTCCCCCCCCCCAGATTGGTGGTGGTGAGTGCTGCTGGTTCTTTCTACAATTTTCAGCTACCTGAACCAAGCGGGGATTGAACCTGCAACCTTAAGGTCGTGAGCGAGAGCTTAGGACTGCATTCTGCTGCCCTAACACTCTGCTGTCCATACAAATTCATGTGGGAACATATCAAATATATCTTTAAAAGTAATCATTTCTGCTAGTTCTTCAAAATCATTGGACAACTTTTGATTCTCATGATAGTGTCATACTACCAACAATAGAGCTGTATATTGTTCATCTAAAAATAATGACTCCATAATAATCTTTATTTCCTAATTAAATGTTCAGTGTGATATGAAAAGCTACTTGGGTATACAGTAAACAGCATACCATGACAAGGATACACAGTTAATAATGATAAACTTACTTGTTTCTATTGAAATATGAGTGAAATGAATATTAATGGTCTCTATCAAAAGGCCATTAGCAGTTAAGAGCATTGGCACATTTTCATTTGTACAATTAATTAGGGAATTTGTTTCTGCCCACAAAAATGCAATTTCATTATTTTATGTTGGACCTGTTTGTTGGACATATGGCCGGCATGGGTGCAATGTAGAAACAACTTCTCGAAGAGGGAAAATAGAAGTAGTGCCAAAATAACAGTGCTGGCACTACAAACAGTGGACGTTAGTTCAGCCGGCATACGTATTCAAAATGGTTAAATATGATAATTATAAGTATATAATAACAATAATTCTATTATTATAACCTATACAATGCATTTATAAAATGTATTATTGAGCCCCAGAGATATAATATTAACATACACAAATGCCAAACTTTCCTAGAGATGGAATTGAAGTGAAGAATAACTAGGTGGATATGCCATTCGGGAATGTAATAAGGCTAGGTGACAACTGCTGTGAAAGTTGTGATGGCAGCCACCTTGACTTGACAGCTATAGAACTACTACAAAGCTAAATATAGCCACATTTTTTTGCATCTCTTCCCAATCATCTTAAAATATATCATTTATTAGGTTCTTCCATATGGTGACCTGATTTTCCACCCGATTTTCCTGTCATGCGAATCAGTGAATATTAATGATCAAAACCATCAGTCTACAAACTCACCCAAATAGACTTTGAGACAGAGACAGTACAACTCTATATTCTCCTCCTGTAAAATTAGATACAATATTGTTAACTTAAAAAGTCACACATCATTTGAGTACTCAAAAGAGACTATATTGTAAGTTAAAAGACTAATATTGAGATTTAGGTGCATGCATACACAGATCAGCTATAACATTGAAACCACTGATAGGGGAAGTGAATAAGATTGATTATCTTGCGACAATGGCGACTATCAAGTGGTAGGAAGCAGTGGTATAGCTATAGGGGTCGTAGGGTTATACTTGCGACTGGGCCTCTAAGCTAGGGGGGCCCAAAGGCCCCCCTTATTACTGTAGTGCAGGACTCAGCAGAAATCTTTCTCCTGGGCATGCCTCCTCCTCAACTCAAAACACTAACTGCACTCACATCATTGTATGTTCCCTGCCTCACCATCTCACGCACGCTACGAAGTGCCTGGCCCCTCACGTGGCTGCTTATATTCAGTATTTTGAGCTGGGGGAGCAGTTTGGCACTTAGTACAAGAGCAGCATGAAATAATGAGGCAGGAAAGATGTGATGACATGAGTGCAGACAATAACCAAGAGTTGTACGTGGGGACTTTACGCAATTACCACTATGGAGTGTGCACATATGTATAGAAGAGGCCATTTAAAATGAGTAAACATTGTAAAGATGAAGTGTTTCTAGAAGGTAAGAATGTGAAACATCTCAGCGGAAGTGCTTCTTTCTAAGGGCGCCTACCCACTGGCGTTTGTGATTTTCGTGCGTGAAAAACGCAGCGTTTTCCGCGCGTTTTTCGCGGCATTTTCGCGCCTTTTCCGTTAATTTCCATTGACATTCATGGGTGTATTAAGAGAAAAATAAGGACACATATGCAACTGACAGTTCCTATGTTAAAAATTGCAACGGACCGGAAAAAAAAACGCAAGTGGACAAGAACACATTCTATCCTAATTGCTCTTCAGAAAAAACACAAAGGAAAAAAGAATCGCAAGTGGGTAGGCGCCCTTAAGCTGCATTTTTGGGCTTTTTAAAAAATCAATATTAACCCTTTCCAATCCAATTTGAATCCTGGTTTTCCTAGGCGGCTTACTCTTTTTCTGCTGTTATACAACAGCGCTATCTGCTGGCTATAGCCAGTACTGCATGAGGTGACACGTTGGATAGGCTCCCACAGCAGAGAGGCTGGCAATATACAGTAAGAGAACCCCGACGGACGTCTTCCAACATCGGAGCTGTACAGCCTTAAATCATAATGCCTTCATAGGTCAGACGGTGGATTGAAAAGGGTTAACAAATGCATCAAAAAGGCATGCATTTTATAAAAACCCACATGTATTGTTAAAAATCCATGCTTTTTTTCATGTGTTCTTTAAATTGTGGTTCAAAGGAGGTTAGGACAGCTTTATACTTGATAACTATTGACCAAAAACAAAATAACCCAAATGATAGGTTTGATAGCTGGCTTAGGGTCAGGAGAGGTACACTTTCTCCTTCTGAAGAGCACTTAGCAGATGTGAGGAGGGTTATAAGGCCATTCTTGCTCCTCCTGAGAAATATAGTATGCAAATGACAGATGTTATAATGCTTCTGTAGTGCCAAAAATATTTGAAGACTCTGCTTTGGCTTCTATTCCCAGTCATGATAAAAGGCCTGTTAGAAGGTCAGACATAAACTTATAGGGAAGTTGCCTTCCAATAGGTGACACTGCAGAGGCAATGTACCATCTCCCATTTGCGTGCCATGTACATATCAACAGGATAAGAAAATGGGTCATAATCATGCAGACAGTGTTAGCTCGCAGTTATTCCATTACTCGGAAATGTAAATAAATTACATTCAGCAACTTCCAAACTGCTAATAAAGGCAAATTTCAGATCTAATTTTCTCTTTAGCTGGATGTGGTAATGTGCCAGCTAGAATTCAGCGGGGAAACAGCTTCTGCCAAGAGAAGAGAAGTGTTCACTTTGCTGGAGCTCGTCACATCCAAGTGCTGCCACTGAGGGGCTTATTCAGTAAGCTGCTTCTAATGGGCTTGTACAACTCAAGTTGCTGAATTATGTCGTCATATATAATGAGATGAAGCGCTTTGGTGCTCCACATATGCATACCATTAATCCTTCTGCGCAGTAAACCGAGGCAGAGATGCAAACATCACTCTCTATAATAAAAACTGTAAATGATCAGATTGATTGCTCTAAAACACTAAATCAGTGCATACGATTGTTCTAGTCATTGCACTTGTATTGTCAGTATAGGCAATTCTCATCTGACTACCAAGTATAGGATAACAACCACTCTCAATGAATGTTCGCTGTGTATAGGAATGTAGTAACTGATGGAATGAACACCCTATTGAAAGACAAGTTGGAAATGTATTATATTATGATCATTATTTCCTCGGTGCCTTTTGCGTCGTGCACCTTTGTTATTCTGTCTGATCTACTGCTTAATAATAAGTCCACATGGAACATGTAGCATTTCAGAAAATACTACTTTGGAGGTCCTTGCCCTAAGCTTACATTCTAAATAGTTTTTAAGAATCTTCCACCAACCTTAACTTTGTCATTGGTGCCAATGTGTACCATGATTGTTGAGTACTCACCAGTCCCTCCCAGTAATATGACAACCCAATCTGTGATCTTTCAAACTACTTTGCCAGGAAGTCAACACACTGACGATCCCAGGCTTTTTGGCATATTACCCTGTCTGTCCCCCTAATAATGGAGACCCCATGTCATGGGACACAGTGCTAACCCTGTGCTGACATTCCCCTCGTTCACTAACTTTATGGTGTGTGCCAGATCATGACTAGCCTCCCTGGAACTCCTTCCTCTAACCTGCCTTCTGTCATCCAGCTAGCTTCCTCATCATCCTACAGCTTCATGCTACCATCCACTTCCACATCAACCCCAGCTAGTGTCTACTTAGTGAGGAGCAAACTCCTTTCCATGTTTTCAGTAGATCTCAGTGTTCCAGGCTACTCCTTACGCCTTTTGAGGCGTGCACCTTTGTTATTCTGACTGATCTACTGCTTAATAATAAGTCTACAAGGGACATGTAGCATTTCGGAAAATACTACTTTGGAGGTCCTTGCCCTAAGCTTACATTCTAAATAGTTTTTAAGGATCTTCCACCAACCTTAACTTTGTCATTGGTGCCAATGTACCATGATTGTTGGGTACCCACCAGTCCCTCCCAGTAATATGACAACCCAATCTGTGATCTTTCAAACTACTTTGCCGGGAAGTCAACACACTGACGATCCAAGGCTTTTTGGCATATTACCTTGTCTGTCCCCCTAGTAATGGAGATCCCATGTCATGGGACACAGTGCTAACCCTGTGCTGACATTCCCCATATTCACTAACTTTATGGTGTGTGCCAGATCATGACTAGCCTCCCTGGAACTCCTTCCTCTACATGCCTTCTGTCATCCAGCTAGCTTCCTCATCATCCTACGCCTTCATGCTACCATCCACTTCCACATCAACCCCAGCTAGTGTCTGCTTAGTGAGGAGCAAACTCCTTTCCATGTTTTCAGTAGATCTCAATGTTCCAAGCTACTCATTAAAATCCAGGATCTGGACTTTCAATTGTGCAACACGGACACATCTTATACAGTAGTATACACCCTTGAATGGCTCTTCAAGGACTGCATGCATGGCAGAAGAAGTACACTGCATCACACTATCAGTCATAGAGCACATACTAAATGGGAATAGTACAGATAACATAGTATGTTAGGCTGAAGGGAGACAATATCCATCTAGTTCAGCCTGTTTCCATCTCCCCTTGTTGATCCAGAGGAAGGCAAAAAAAAACAAATGAGGCAGATCAATTAAATCTAAGTAATTTATGCAAGTAAAATTAAATATAAAAATTAAACACTTCTAAAATCACTTAATCTTAAATCACGTAATCTCAAGTCACTCTCTTAAATCCCATTTACATGCAAAGATGATCGCTGAAATTTTGTTCAAAAGATAGGATGATTGACAGTTCGAGCGATCATTTTGCATAAGCTGCTAATAGGCACTAATGCCCATTACTAGCTTATTAGCTTCATTTGTATGTAAATGACCCTCCCTTAGCTGTATGCAGATAACAGCAGGTGGTCTGTTATCTGCATAAAACCTTTTGTTCTGCCACAGGACTGCAGCTGAATACAATGTTATCAGCACTCACGTGGAAAATCACAGCATGCGGTCCCTGCTATCAGGTCTCCAGCTGAATGCTGAATTAAGAATCATCGTTCGCCCGAAAAGCAAATGATGGTAGCATTCACATGTAATGATTATTGCTCAAAATACATCATTTGAACAAATTTTGAGCGATAATCGTTGCGTGTAAAAGGGTCTTTAAGCTGTAGGCAACTCACTATCAGTTAGTAACTGTCTGCAGAGGTCAGATGTCCCTGTGAAGGGAGATCATCTCTTCAGTGGGAGTACAGCAGGGGACTGGGTACTGTTTGAATAGGAGCTGCAGGGAATTGGGTGAGGCGAGCATTACTTTTTTCTCATGATTTTTAAACAGGGCGGAGCAGATTTTAATTGAATTTTTTTCTTCCCAGATTACCCTTTTAATTAAAATACAGGTAATATGATTTTATGGGTTTTAGGGGAGACATTTTGGGGTAACACTTTCCCAACTAGTTTCAGAAAGCACAGTGTTGACATGCTTTATGCATTTTTGAACCAACCAAGGAATAGAAGTAAACGTTCTCCCTTGAACCTGACTTAGAGTACAATACATATTATTTTTTATATGGCATATTTTACATACAGTAACCTTCCTGTAGTGAATAGAAATTGGTATGCCATTTGTTAAAGGAGTTCATCTAACAGAGTACTATAAGCCATCTAAAGGTCACTTATATTGGCTAATTAATGTCATAATTTGCTGCTTTCCGAGCAAACATGGCTATAATTGGCCAGTGTGAACGTGAAGAAAATCAATGATAAAACTTATGTTTGTCTTCATCACTTTTGGCACCATAAAAATGATAATGATTAGCAGCTTGAACACTAAATGTAAATGCTATTTGTAATGACATTTACATGCACAATAGGTGCTTCTGCCTAGATAATGGTTCTCATTACAACTGTCATTAGGCAACAGTAATGCTCCACGGTTGAAATAAATGAGCCTCAGCTGCAAGGATTGTCCTGATGGGCATGTCCATGAGATCCTTGCAAATGATTTTTTAAGTAGTTGATTGTTGGTTGATGGTTTGAAAAGTTGCAGCATGTAAAGGCATCTTACAGGCTATTTACACCTTTAAAGACAGTAGGTCTTAATTATAAAACTTCTATTAGTTTGTTTCTACAGCTCCTGTGTAGACTTATACATCTTTATGATAACAGACAACAAAGAAACTATGTATGAAGTAATTAATCAAATCTACCAAATGTGTCTTAGCATAAACTATAGGACAGATGGAAGAGTAAGTGTGATGTTTGATTAGACTTGTCAATGCAACCAAGACAATTAATTCAAGAGATAATCACAGGGTCAGACCAGGTGATGGGATAAATGGGATATCTAAGACCCCGTTTACACTGACAGATTATCGCTCAAAAGTTGCTCAAACAACAGTTTGAGTAACAGTTTTAAGCGATCATCTTTGCATGGTCTACAGTAGCTAAGTAGCTATTTAAGAGCTATGCAGGCGGAGCGGGACACCACAATCGCTCAGCAAACAATACAGCTGTTCTGCATAAGCAAACAGCTGTATTGTTCTCCGCGATTACAGTCAGTGTCCCGCTGTGAACTACCAGCGGGACACGGGTTGTAAGAATCTTATCAGCGGTGCCAACTGTGATAACAGCCTGCACCGCTGATAAGAATTCATTGCTTGATTCAAGATGACTAGAATTGAACGATGAACAACTCGTGCACAAAAACTGCACAATGTCTGTGCATTAGGACCCAAGAATTCTCGTTCAAAAGATGGCTTTGAACGATTTTTGAGCGAGAATCATTGGGGCTAAATGGGCCTTTAGGTTAAATGTAGGAGATAAGAATAAACTTTGATAAGGGACTGTGTACATGGCAACAAGGTATTGTCTGGACTGCCCAAACTAGACCGGGCACTCAAGCAGAGCTCCCTACCTAAAAAGGGCAACTCTAAGTCCTAAGTCTGAGAGGAACAAGCGACTCTGACCACAGAACACCAAGCCACAGAGCTCTAGAGAACTAAGCACAGAATACTGAGAAACTGAGCATATAACTATATAGGCACAAAACCACCAAGCACTGACCAGATACTGGAAGTATAACCGCCATCCTTTGGTTCAAATACGCCCACAAAGACGCTGATAGGCTAGCTGAGCTGTCTATTAGCACAGTCAGCCTAGCAGTGCTGGAACCAAAGAAAAATGTTAATCCCCTAGTGCCTAACACTCAAAGGTACTACACATGGGCTTAGCAGAACATTATTTGGTCCAAGACTCACATTGTGATATGTCAGTATAATGTCGGCACTATTGCAGTAGGGATACAGGATCAGACTACATAGAATTTGTTTGTTGTCTGTTACTGTGGAGACACATAGATCAGCATAGGACCTATGAAACAAAACAGGAAATTTTTATTTACATTTCTTTTTTTCTTATTGCAAGAACATCACAAGAATCAGTTCTTTTCTCACCATAGACACGCTAAAAACACTTATTGTTGCCGTCATCCACTCCCGGCTCGATTATTGCAACTCGTTGCTGATCGGCCTCCCCTGCACCAGACTCTATCCTCTCCAATCCACCCTGAATGCAGCAGCCAGGCTCATCTCCCTGTCTAGCTGCTACTCGGACACCTCAGCCCTGTGCGGGTCACTGCACTGGCTGCCTGTTAAATACAGAATTCAATGTAAACTCACTACCTTCATCCACAAAGCCCTCCACAGCGCTGTGCCATCCTATATTGCCTCCCTCATCTCAATCCATCACCTAGCCTGGGCTCTCCACTCTGCTAACGAAATTAGACTGCGCGCCCCTCTAATTCAAATTTCTCATTCCCTCCTCCAGGACTTCTCCAGAGCAGCACCAGTCCTCTGGAATGCACTACTAAAGCCTATCCGGGCAATCCAGGACTCGCAGGACTTCAGGCATGCTCTAAAAACACACCTCTTCAGGGAGGCATACCCTAAATATACCCCTTTGTACGCCACCTGATAACATGCTCCCTGACCTACTGACTGCAATCCCTGCTAGCCACCATCAACCGCCCCTGCAGTCATACCGATTCTGTTGTCACACAGCTAAATGTCTGACCATTGTCTGTATATAGCATCCCTCACTCTCCACCTCGCCATACTATGCACATTTCCAGCACTTTACCTTCTGTATCACCCCATTACTTGTAGTATGTAAGCTCGTTGGAGCAGGACCCTCACCCCTATGGTTTCCATCAACTAATTACTATGTAACCGTGGTTCTGTAATTTTTGTACTTTTGTCTCTCTGTATTCCCCCTGTCTATGTAAGCGCTGCGGAATATGTTGGCGCTATGCAAATAAAGATTATTATTATTATTATTTCAGGTTGCAAAGGTTTGCATAGCATTTATGTTTATACTGTACAACATTCTCCATGATATCTGGGACTGCAATAAGGAACTTGTATTTTTTTGTACTTGCTTATCCACAGAATATAGTGTCCACATTTATCAATAGACATAGATTAATACTCAACTGATAGCTGCTTCATGACAACCTGTGCTGCACAACAAGATGCAATGTTATCATGACTACAATGCATCTCCGTGCAGTCTATGAGCAAGGCACTACATTGCACCTGTCTATCAATAGCCTGCACAGCAATGAGTCCGCAATGAGATGACTTACTTGGGTCACCATTCACCTTATCCCAAATGTTTGCACATTTCCTTGTGTTGATAAAAAAAATCATTTCAGATTGAAAATGAACATTATGTTATGTAAACACTATTTCAGTACAGGATGTCACTTCTCATTGGGCTGATACTGAGCAAGCTATTACCAGCTATCTCAGACTGCAGCGAAAATAGCCATAAATGACCCAGAATGTGATTTCCTATAACAATTCCCAAATCCATTTCTCAGAATATAATAAAAAGAGTCAGAGAACTGGAGGAAAGTAATTACTTGGAGTTTTATTATATTTTATTAATCTGAACCACATAACAAAGCAAAACTTTGGATGTATGCCACTCCCTGACTGTGCAATACAAGTACAAAAATAGATGCAGAAAATTCATACAGCTACAGTTGCAAGAAGTAGTAAGTGAACACTTTGAAATTACCTGGATTTGTTGCATTGATTACTAAGAAATTGTTGTCTGTTGTTATCTAAGTCACAATTATAGACAGATTTTAACTAAACTAATAACACACAAATCACTGTGCCAGCTTATTATAGAATATATTGAATAAGCAATCACAGTACCCAGAAAAAAAGGAAATGAATCTCTGTATTAACGACTTATCCAAGAGCTAATTGACAAAAGCCATTTCAGTCAAGGAGATGCAATTGGAAGTGTTGGTTGCACAGGTGCTTTGTCCATTAAATAAAGGTACAGAAAGCCTGGTTAATGACAAATCTGTTTTTCTCAAGACGGGTTGTTAAAATGAATCATACCTTGTTGAAAACAACTTTCACAAGACCTCACACGAGTTATAGAATCATACATCTGGAGAAGATTTCAAAAACATTGCTAAAGACCTGGGTGTACATCAGTCCATCATTAGGTACATTTTCTACAAATGGAGAAAATTATGGACTGTTGATACTCCCCCTAGGTGTGAGTGTCCTTTTAAGATCACTCCAAGAGCAGAATGGACAATCCTGAAGGAGGTAAGAAAAAAACCCAAGAGTAACACCATGAGACCTATGGAAGATTCTACAAATGGCAAAAACATACTTTCTTGTGTGCAAAATTAGAAAAATCCTAACCAGGAATGGTATTCATGGAAGGACACAACCAACTAAGCTGCTGCTGTCCAAAAAAACCATAGCAACTCATCTCATGTTTGCCTGAAACTACCTGAATGTTCTATGTTCCACAATGCTACTGGGGCAATGCTCTTTGGACACATAAAAAAATTGAAACTTTCAGCTTAAATGCACAAATGCTATGTTTGGAGGAAAAAGAACACTGCACCCCAACACCAAAACCTCATCCAACAGTGACGCATAGTGAAAGTTGCAAAATGGTTTGAGGCTGTTCTACTGCCTCAGTGCCTGGATTCCTTAAAATGATGGAGAGAGTAAACGTAAGTGTATCAAAACATTTTACAGGAGAATGTAAGGACAGCTCTCTATGCAAGCTGAAGGTAATGTTGGGTGATACAGCAAGACAGTGATGCAAAGCACACTAGTAACTCAACTAAAACATGATTGAAAAGAAGAAGATTTGAGTTTCGGACTGGCCAAGTCGGAGTCCTGACATTAACCCTATTGAGATGCTGCAGCATGAGCTAAAGAGGGTTGTGTTCACAAAGCATCCCAGAAATATTGATAAACTGTACAATAACATTGTGCAAATCTTACTTGCATCTATGGGAAATGTTTGGTGCATGCGATTGCTGGAGGGGAATCTGCAGGTTATTAAATTTAAGTGCTCACTTACTTTTCTCCCTGCACGGTGGATGTGTATAAAAGCCATGAACAGTACAACCGTGTTAGATTGTGTTTTTAATTCTGACTTAGATAACAAATCAGACCTTATTTTATTAGTAATCGATATACTGACTGCATAAAAATGCAATATTCTTAGTGCATATCTTGATTAAAACATGTGGGCCCATCCGCCACGTCCAAGTAAACCTTATTGGATGGGTTCCTTACTCTAAAAAAGCCACTTTTCCTTGGAGAAGGTGCACAATAGTGTGTCACTACTAAGGGTCCAAAATCTAACATTCTATTAGTAAACTATTATTAACCATGCCTCTACTATTTTGTGTTGACATATATGTTTGTCTTCAGAAATGTTATTAATAGTCTGATGAAGAGGTCTAAGTGGCCTCTAAAGCTTGCTGTAATATTTTTTGTAACCTTGAAAGCTTGCTGTAATATCATTTTTTTTGGTAGACATTAAAAGGTATCATATCTACAAGACTATTCATTTATCTTACTGACAGCAATAACATTTTGCTAAACTGGTTAACACCGTATCAATTTTTTTAACTATGCTTGACATTCATACTGTGTACAGACATATAGAACTAGAGACAAGCAGAATGATTATGCAAATGTCAATAGCTATAATGCAATAGCTCCAAAGGATATATCTGGTCTACTCCTCCTTCTTTGCCTATTCCAGTGTTAAAGAAAACTGGATCTCCTAAACTCTATGCTGGCCACAGTAAAGTAATGCAAATACTCGGATAACCTACACAGTCTGTGTACATCTTCAGCTTAATGTGTCTCTAATTTCCATTATGAGCTACTCCAGAAATGGAATACACTATAGTGCAAAACATGTAATTATTAAAATATTGAGGCCTGTTAAATGTCCAAAGGTTAGCAGCCCTGATCTATTTAAAATAAAGCAAAAAAAAAGGCTTTGAGAATAGTGTGCTTTGAGAGTTTGTCTGCACGACCCAAAATAAACCAGAACAGAAGAGAACTGGGCTGAGTCATGAGCAAACCAAATTGACATCAAATTACTAAGTGAGGATGTTCTCTGAAAAACATTTTTCTGTAATGGATTTCTTAGAAACTTCCATTATATCTACTTCTGATGTATAAACTCTCCATCAACACACAAAGCCCCGTTCATGTCATGGTTGGGCTGCATCAGAGATATGTTTGGATAGCAAAAATAAGTATGCAGACATATACTGTAACACACTCAATGATATTGAACTGAGGTTCAGTTGGGGGCTGGAAGTCGAAGCCGATTCCTGGACTGCAGAGGCAGGAATCATTCGCCCAGACATACTTTGGGACAGTTACGATGCTCAAGCAACTTTAATTTGAGCACAAGAACTTGAGGACTGCCCTTTGGACAAGCAATATGTCAACTGATACAGCTCGAGGTATTGACAGCTCGTCTCCACCATTTATGGATCTACTCCATGTGCTAGCAGTGATACCTGCACTGTAGGGTAATTCAACTTTTCTGCACAGAGAACACTCTACACATGCCCTCTCTTCACACTGCACTACATCTGTCCCTAAGGAGACTCATGTCACCTCGTGTAATCACAGTGTTGGTTACATGATCCCCCTTGTCCAATCAGCTGTCTCAATAATTACATATAAAATATTACAAGAGGTAATATATTTTATTATCTCCAACCACAAGGTAACAGGACTTCCCTACTAATGCTTTTGGCAGGGTCTACATATAGCAACTATACAGAGGCGCTACTCCTCCGGCCCAATGCACACGGGTGGAATTTTGCTCCAAAATCTGGAGCAGACGTCCGCCTCCAGATTCCGCAGCAATAACCCTCCATAGCATGCTATGGAAAAACAATTCTTAAGCACACGAGCAGAAACCAACTGCGGTTTCCACTCACGGATGAAAAAAAGTTGCAGCATGCTCTATTTTACTGCGATTTTCACACAGATGGCTTCCATAAAGTCAATGGAAGCCCAACGGGCCACGGGTTCTGCAGGAAAGGCATGAGGTTTAAAAAAAAGATCTGTACTATGCATGTGCACTGGCGCGACAACCAGCCCGTCCACACAGTACAGAAGAAAGAAGCTATGGACAGGTACACTGGGCCGCCAACCACAGGCATAGGCAGATTCTGTGCAGCATTCCCCATGTTGAATCTATGCGTGCCCGTGTGTATTCAGCCTCTACAATATTGTATATTATGCTTTTTTAATGTATTTACTTTATTTTACGAACAAAGTCAATGGCAGACTTTACAATAGATTTCTTGATGATTGATTGTTTGTCCAGTTATATGGTGACCAGTGCCGGAGGTTCAGTGATTTCTTGCACCAAATTGTGCATGATGTTCATTACTTTGGCATATTATAGTGGTCATTTATAGATCTGTTCACTTCTACACTGCTCTTTACTGTGGGCAGAAAGTCTTAAGCTGATCCCATAAGGCTTCCTTTTCATATAATGCGCCTTTTTAGAATGAGAGATTAATGCATAAAGAAAAGACCAGAAGAACAGCTGTCATCTAAAATCCAACCTGTCTTGTAATAGGAAGGAGCAGCCATCACCTAACAGCCACTCTGTATTAAGCATACATATTAGTAGAAAATATAGTTGTCATCTGACTATTAACCCTTTCCAATCCACTCTCTGATGTCTGAAAACATTATAATTTAAGACTGTACAGCTCTGATGTTGGAAGACATCCGTCGGGGTTCTCTTACTGTATATTGCCAGTCTCTCTGCTGTCAGAGCCTATCCAACGTGTCACCTCATGCAGTACTGGTTTTAGCCAGCATATAGCACCGTTGTATAACAGCAGAAAAAGAGTAAGCCCCCTAGGAAAACCAGGATACAAATTGGATTGAAAAGGGTTAATTCATTCCTTCTTTCAGAGATAGCAATGGAGAAGACCTTGTAATCTGCAATTCTAAGGCAAAGTTTCCTTGATCTTGGCACTATGGTGATCTACCAATTGTGATGATAGAGATATAGCCACAAATGAAATGAACACCTCTGGAAATCAAACAGTCCAATGTATCATTTATAAAGCACACAATCCTTTTCCTTTGGTATGTCTATGAATGGATATTGTTTGCCATTCCGAATTTGATTTGATACAATATAAAAAGTAGCATTCAGTGATAAAGAATAACCATTATTTCGAGAGTTTTTCTTTAAAAGATTTTTTTTTACGTTTGTATATAAGAAAAACATTATTTCTAAAAATAAAGTTTTACTTGAAAGCCTTACAAATATTTTAAACATGAATGTAGTAGAAATTTGCTTCCCATCCGTATAATTCACTTTGACATTTTACAGACGTGAATAAGTCATTGCAAATGAACATCTAGGAGGAAAATAAGTCAAGGAAAATACCCGTTTATTGCAGTCTGTTTTTCACTGGATGATTCCTTTCATGCCAAAACCAATTCTGTAATGCATTAATTCTCTTTATTCCAATATTTTGCTGACATTTTACAGTTTTCAGCTTTTGCACACATGTATTATGGCTCCATACAAGCAGTTCCATAAGGAGGCATGAGTTTTATTAGTTGTACTCACTACGAATCAGATAAAAAAATTGTGGCATGACAGAGTAGAAAAAAGTAGCATTTGTTTAAGCCACCATCCTCAGGACTGGACGCTGACATTGAATTACAAAGTTTTGCGCCTTCATAGATTTGATGTTGGACTGTTGTGCTTCTGGATCAAGTAAACGTGAGTTACGTTGTTATCCTCATCATGACTCTCTGGACTCTTCTTTTCCTAGGTGACATTACACTGCACATAACTGCATTAACATGCTAGAGAACAAAGACCACCTTTTCAGCATCACTCTCATCTTTCACTCTAGTGCTGCCATTTGGGGAGTGATTCACTCATTATCGGTGATTGTGGGGCTAACACCATCGTCCCAAACCATCACCCCCCATTTTGACTTACTGCACCTATCTTTGCAATATAGGGCTGCATATTTATGACACTCATCATCCTAAGGGGATTGTCCCACCACAGCAACGTATCACTGATCCACAGATGTGGGACTCCCAGTGATTACAAGAACAGGGGAATCAATGCCCCTTGTATAAATGGGGGGGCAGTCAAAGATGCACACTACAACTCCATTAAACTCAATATGAAGGCTAGAAATAGCCGGGCGTTGTACTCTAGTATCTTCAGCAGTCCCACAGAGATGAATGGAGCAGTAATACACATATGTGATCACCACTCTATTTATACTTGGGGGCCTGGGACACCCCTTCACTTTGTTTATTAGGCTCACTCTGGTGACATTATTTTGGGGGGGCAATAACTATTTACACAGTTCCTGATGATGCTGTCAATGGAGGCACTTTAGCTTTCCAGCTAAAACAGGTTCAGCAGTATAAAAATATATAAGTATAAATCAAAACACATATTGTTACAGTACTAGTAGTGTGCACAGGTACGCACGGTGCGGCACTCCCTGATCCTCACCCATGCCAATGTCCCTTCCTGGAGGTAGCCCCAAAGGTGGACAGGTCCAGGCTGCCAACATTGACCCTACGCTGCCTACTGGCAGACACTCAGCAGGACTGCTCAGAGATCACTGGAGAATAATAGGCAACTCCCAGGCACCAAGAGCTGGAACTTATAGGAAGGCGGGGGAAGCTGATTGGCAGACAGACATGTCAATCACTAGCACAACTCTCAGAACTAGCAGGGTAATTAAGCTAGACTAGAAACCACAAGAGCTATTAACCCTGGCTTGGCTGGACAGAATCAGCAGAAACAAGGTGTTCTGGCAAGAAGTTAACTATGTGCTGACTGAGACGTAACACATATTCTTTCCTGCCACCTTTCTTTTAAGTTGGGTTTTACACATACGATAGCTTATGGTTTGGTGAAAATAGACAAAAAAAAAATTAAACGAGGCAGCACGCAATATGATTTTTGCTATGCTGCAGCTGGGGTCTCAATCTTGCCAAAAACTAATCAGAGGGTTTGGGGGATTACAAAATCAGAAGTACAAAATTTAAGATTTGGAAGTAAGTGTGATTGATGTCATGAAGCATCAGTTCAAGTCCTGCTTGGAGAAAATTTCAGCAATATACTGTGATCAGACAACAAACTAGTGCCTGGAAGGCTGAGATCATAGCCAAGACATGCTGTTAGGTAAGGAGGTGAGAGATGACTCTGCGGCATGTCCTGGTGTAAACTTGTCATCCTGACATTGCTCTGCCCTCCACAGATAACACATTTCACAGACTAGTTCCTTAATATTGGATAAGTCAACAATTGCTGTGAAGATACAAGGAAGAGTAACCATGCTTTAAAGAGTTATTCCAGGAGGCCTCCATAGACTGCGGGTATTAAAAATAGCCAAATTAACCTTTAGATTAAGCATTTTCTAGGTCCCTCCACAATTAATATAAAACATTTGCCATGTACCGAACTCTGTCAAAGCTGAACTAATGGGCACAGACAGCACCCATTAAATAGTATCTCATAGTCTTTCTTCATGTCTAGTTTTTGAACGACATCAGATATGCAGTATATTGTAATACACCCATAGACGTCTATTGTACAGACAAATGGCAAAATAATCAGCTTTATTTACAGAGTGTAGCACTGTACAATAATTTATATTATGAGTTTCGTCCTTATTGGTATGTTTATGGAGTGTGGGAAGAAACTAGAGTACCCCGAGGAAATTCATGTCAACACATGGAAAACATAAATCTCCATACAGATGTTGTTCATAGTCAGATTTGAACCTAGGACCTCAAGATCATAGTGCTGCCATTATGGTGTACATTTAATAGGTTTATGCCCGAATACCTTTTTTGGGGTTCTTAAAGATGTAGGCTACTTCGCCAAACAGTAAATATTTAAGAATCTGTTTTATTATTAACAATGGAAAAAGACGGATCCAACCATATGGGTATATGCGGAGGCTTGACTTGAAGCATGCGGAACCCGGTGCCAAATTTCTACCTAATGATCCTTTTTACACAGGCCAACTTCTCAACCCAATGTAGCAAAAGTACTGGTCAGAATTTCATCCAAATGGGGACTACAGCATACAAATGTGAACATAGCCTTAACTATGACAGTTTGGGGCCATGTTACAGATTTAACCCTTTCCAATCCAATTTTGGATTCATGGTTTCCTAAAAGGCTTTCTCTTTTTGCTGTTATACAATGGTGCCATCTGCTGGCTAAAGCCAGTGTGTGTGCAACAGAGAAGCTCCGACAGTGGAGTGGCTGGCAATAGATGGTAAGAATACCCTGTCGGACGTCTTCTGGCATTGAAGCTGTACAAGCTTCAATCAGAATGTAGGATGACGTCAGACAGTGGATTGGAAAAGGTTAACATTGGGGCCCAATTATTTCAAGTGACACCTCTCACTGAGGGGTTTATGAATTAACAGTCGTGTCTGTAGGATGTATTGATTCTCACTAAGAGGTACTGAAAACAAAATGCACACCATTTAAGTATTTTGTGCACACAACCACAGTCAGTCTCATGAAGAGAGTGCAGCCGATAGCGGTGGCATTGAATGTATCTCTCCGCGATTTATGGTTGTCCAATGGAGTGAGTAGATGGTCCACACCTCTTCTCTGGTCAACATGATTGGCACCAGTGACGTTTGTCATAGGTGGCCAATCCCTCAACTTCAAATAGCAGACCTATACATTCAAAATTGCTGCTATTGGCTGCATTCACTTTGGGAGACATACTATAACAAAATTGTATTGCAATGGAGTCCAGATATGTACTCTTTGTGCAGAGAAGAACTTTATCAAAGTTGTCAGCAGTAAGGGTAGGGATGCAGTGTTTTTATACTTCATGGTTTGAAAACCAGATTTTAGATGTGCATGAGGCCTTTTTGTGATGCAGCTGGTCTATATCACGGGGATATTGTGACATAAACTGTAATATTCCTCTTGTCAGTGAATCCATTAAATATGCTGTTTACTTTCCTGAGCCAATTAACTTCCCACTCACCAAATTTCCAAATGAATCTTTCACAGATGACAACAAGGCCATCTCATCCTTTGTATGGAAGTGCTGTAGCTGCCAGCAGTGCGGATGTTCCTGTTGAGTATCTTTCAAACTGTCACAGGTAAATTACCAGTTGATTTGTACCCCAAGGACACACAAAATTGGAAAAGTGAGCAGTCAGTATCAGAAATGTTTAAAAATGCATCAACCCCCTAAATATTTTAACAATCAGGGTTTATAGTCGATGCAGCAGATATTCGATGTAACTTGAATATTGCGTTGCATTTAGAATTCGATTTTGTGACTAAAGGTCACTGCAACATTTATTGTTGGACATTCTTGGTTTAATGATGTGAATATTTTATGCTATTGTTGTCCCTATGAAGCTAAGTTTCCAAGGTCTCCGGCTAAGTTTAGAATAACAAGGGCTAAAGTTTCTAATACGACACTGACAATGAATGACTGAAGGACACTGAAAACTCTGAGTCTGCTTGGCGTGCCCTCCCCGTTTCTTCACCAACACTCTCTTTCAAGCTGATATATATATATATATATATATATATATATATATATATATATATATATAAACTTTGCAAAAGGTTTTAAACCTGCTTTCTGCAACAGAAGTGTTAACCCTTTCCAATCCACTGTCTGACCTGTGAAGACATTATGATTTAAGGCTGTACAGCTCCGATGTTGGAAGACGTCCGTCAGGGTTCTCTTACTGTGTATTGCCAGCCTCTCTGCTGTCAGAGCCTATCCAATGTGTCACCTCATGCAGTACTAGCTTTAGCCAGCATATAGCGCCGTTGTATAACGGCAGAAAAAGAGTAAGCCCCCTAGGAAAACCAGGATACAAATTGGATTGGAAAAGGTTAATAGTTTACTTTTGTTAATTCACAAAATGGAAAGTAAATGAACAAAAGAGAAATCTGAATTAAATCAATATTTGGTGTGACCACTAGAGATGAGCGAGCACGCTCGTTTAAGGCTGCTGCTCGATCGAATAGCAGTCTTATTGAGTAACTGTGTACTCACCCAAGCAGCATGCAAGGGGGGGGGGGTCGTCAGGGGGGAGTGGAGGAAGAGTGAGAGATATCTCTCTCTCTCGCCACCCCCTGCCCCCACCCCGGCTGGCCCCCACAGCATGCTGCTCGGGCGAGTACACAGTTACTCGATAAGACTGCTATTCGATCGAGCAGCAGCCTTAAACGAGCGTGCTCGCTCATCTCCAGTGACCACCCTTGTTCTTCACAACAACATCAGTTGTTCTATATATACTTGCACCAAGTCAGAGATTTGTGTGATTATAGTCCTGTGTGTGATTAATCAGGTAATAATCATCATCGTTTTCATATGTAGGATGAAACACAGTCATTAATAACATGCACAAGTCGTTCTACGAAAGAATGGTTGAAGAAGAATAAAAGTTAACGTTTTGAAATGGCCAAGCCAAAGTCCTCACTTTTAGGGCGCCCACCCACTGGCGTTTTTTTTCACTGCGAAATTCGCAGGTTTTTTTTTTTCTGCAGGGGGTCTATGGGACTTGTAATGTAAAAATCGCGATCGCGCAAAATCGCGATTTACCGCGGTATCGCGATTTTGCGCGATCGTGATTTTAGCTTTGCATGTCCCATAGCCCAAAGACCCCTGCAGAAAAAAAAAACGCTGCGAATTTCGCAGTAAAAAAACGCTAGTGGGTGGGCACCCTAAGGGTTCAGTCAGACGAGCAAAATTTTTCCCGCATGTATAGGAGCGTTTTCAAAACGCATCTATTAGAACCAATGCTTTCCGATGAAAGCGTTCACATGTATGTTTTTTACATGCGGTAAAAATTCACTCCGGAAAAAGAAATAGGACAGTGTTTTTTGACTAAGCGCTTTGACCAATCACAGCCGAGTAAGTGATGTGTGTGTGTACATATATATATATATATATATATATATATATATATATATATTTCCCCTTTCAATCCCCATCCCCCCTCTCCACCTCAGGAAATTGCTACCTTCATCCCATTGCTTTCAATGGGGCAGCAGCAGGACCGGCAACATTGAGAACAGCGCGTTCCTCTGCCATGGGGAGTCCCCTCATCAGTGAACACCGTGACAGTTCTTTCACAATGTTCAGTGATGAAAGGACTCCCCGTGGGGATGATGGAATCCCCTGCCACAGCTGTGGCAGAGGAGCACAATGTTCTATCTATGTTTTCAATGGGGCTGGTGCTGCTGCCGCTGGCCCCATTTAAGACAAGGTGAAACCCCTGGATGTGACAGCATTCAAGGGTTTCACATCCAAGGAATCACCTGCTGTAGCTGTCACAGCTGCAGCAGGGGATTGCTTTCAATGGGGCCACACTATATGTGCAAATTTTACAGTCGTGTGGCTGCACAACAAGTGCGAATGAAAAATTTGTCTGCCGCTTACGTTACACTTTTTTTATACCTGCATTTTGCATTTCGTTTTCACAGACCTAAACATCCGTGAAAAAAAAAACGCCTGCCTAACTGAGCCCTAATCCTACAGAAATCCTATGGAAAGATCTGGTGCCAGCAACTCATGGAAGGAAACCTACTAACATAACAGAGTTGAAGCTGTTTTGTACAGAGGAGTGAGCTAAAACTGCTCCAAGCCAATGTGCAGGACCAACCAACAATTACCGGACACGTTTAGATGCAGTTATTGCAGCACATGGGGGGACACACCAGATACTGAAAGCAAAGGTTCACATACTTTTGCCATCCACAGACATGTGGTATTGGATCATTTTCCTCAATGTATAAATGGTTCCTCAATGTATAAATTGGTTCTCTTTATCTACGTTTAGGACTTTTGTGAAAATATAGTTCTAGATCAGGTATAAGCAAAAAATGGATCATTCTAACGGTTCACAAACTTTCAAGCATCACTGTATACTGTACACACTGCTATGGACTAGTGAAGAAAGGTTTTGTGGTCAACCTGTCCTACTTTGTGCTGTAATATACCATTCTGTGTTGCATTTCTATACCGTGTACTGTGTGTTTTTGATGTCCTCTGACAGTACACATAAGAGTTGCTTGGACCTAATGGCAATTTATGTCTCTGTAGTGTTATATGAAATTTGTTAGTATTCCCAAGCAAGCATGACCTGTCATTTCTGACATTTACATTGTGGCTAGAAATAAATATAAAATACAAGAATGCTTTTAGGACAGTAACGTATCTTTGTAGTCAGTACTAATTCATCTGGGACATGACTGCATCAACTGCCTCTAACAAGTTTTGTTAATATGGAAAAAAAAAGTTGGAAAATACTTAGTCTAGGACAAGAATGTAACAAAAGACCGGAAACAGAAGTGGTGCCACCATAACAACCGCCACGCGGAGATCGTAACCTGGTCTTAATGTATACCTGAAAGGTAGATGAAATGCTTGGCTTATCCATTAGGGAAAAATGTTTAGTGCTGAACCACTTATAGAATCTATAACCCTTCAAAATGCCATTAAAGCAATCCCTCTGACTACACGATACTGTACATAGTACACATTGGTAGTCTACGACACTACACGTTGATCGGACTGGCCAGCACGGCTCATGTGGACAGCATTGGTCAATCAAAGCAGGTGTAGTATCTTAGACCAATGATACATACTAATGTACAGTGTGCATCAGGTAGTCAGAGAAGCTGTGCGGCCATCTTTGTTTCTCCAAGCCCCGAGGGTTGCTTTAATATATACACACATCAGAGAAATGTTCATCTCTGCCTCCCTTTTGCACCAAAGGATTAACCCTTTCCAATCCACTGTCTGACGTCTTCAGACATTCTGATTGAAGGCTGCACAGCTCCGATGTCAGAAGATGTCCGGCAGGGTGTTCTTACTGTATTTTACTGTTCACTCTGTTGTTGGGGGCCTCTCCAGCATGTCCCATACGGCAGTACTGGCTCTAGCCAGCAGATGGCGCCATTGTACAATGGCAGAAAAAGAAAAACCCCTAGGAAACCCTGAATACAAAATTGGATTGCAAAGGGTTAAGGGTTGGTGTTCGAAAGACTTTGTAGAAGGGATCTCCTTTTATTTTGCAGAGCAGGAACCTACTCTGGCGGACATGTAATAGCAGAAATGTACAATATATGGATGAATAGTATATCTAACCTTATTATTAACTATGCATACATTTTCTTGTGCCACAATTCGAATGAGTAGAAACCCTTAGAAGAGAACTTAATGTTCCTAGTTCCTAGACTTAATGGCTACTTTATTAGAGATACCGGCCATTCTACTATTAAAAGCTTCCCTACATAGAAATTAAATATGTGATCCCGGAGTGCAGCATAAAATCAAGTTACAAGTTTTCCGTTGATCATTTTCAGTGTGACTCCACATTAAAATGGAAAAAATCAAGCAATTGGAGCAACTTTCGATGAGGCATGGTCATTAGTGCTAGACTAGCCAAGGACAGAATTTCCTACACTGCCAACCTAACCTTGTAGGGTTTTCTCCTGCAACAGGATAGCAGAAATGGTGTGATTGAGAAAAAACATCCAAGCGAAAGTGAATCTTATGGATGAAAACAACCCATTGATGAAAGGGGTCAGATGAGGATGTCAAGAATTGTTCTGATAAACAGGTACTGTATGGTCAAGCAATTTGCAGCCAAATACAACACTGGTGCTCCAACTAACGTGTCTACATGCACAACTCGAGCGAGTAGTGCCTTAGCCGAGTATCTCCCTGTCTCTAAAGATTCAGGGACCGGCGCGGGTGACAGGTGAGTTGCGGCGGGGAGCAGTGGGGAGCGGGGGGGAGAGAGGGAGAGAGAGATCTCCCCTCCATTCCTCCCCGCTCTCCCCCGCCGCTCCCCGCCCCCTGCTGGCCCCCGAATCTTTAGAGACGAGCGGGGAGATACTCGGCTAAGGCACTACTCGCTCGAGTAATGTGCCTTAGCGAGTATACTCGCTCATCTCTATCCAGCACCATTGCCATTGAAGAGAAACAGAAAAGCGAGACACCAGTTGGCAAAACAGCGCAGAAATCGGATCACTAACCAGCAGAAAGTATTGGTCAGAATTTGGCGCAAGCAGTGGGAATCAATGACCCTTCTGTCAGTTGTTTAGAACTGGTCATATCAGTTCCTCCATGTAATCTGCAGTAACTGCAAGAAGTTTTCCTATGAACATTCTTGCAAAACGATTCCAATATCTAGTGAAATGTATGACCCAACAAATTAGCTCTGAAGGCCAAAGGATGTTCAACATGCTATTAGATGGGTGGCATGACAGAGAGCAGAGGAAGCTACTATTACAGAGGGCTGAAATTCACTCCAGGTGAATCCTTTGCTCTTACCAGCAGTGTTGCAGAACCACCACCAACCACTCAGAGAGGATGAGATAGATGTGTAGTATTGAGTGGGCTTGCTTATGCTACATAGCCTCTGAAACAGGATATGGAAGAGGAAACTGAGTGAGTGCAAATTCATGAGAGAGACCTGCTGTTCAGTACAGGGGACACCCCATACCAGAAACCTGAATGTAGGAGAGCCAGGAAACCAAGTATGACACTTTCTAAATGTATCAAAAGGAAAAACTCAATACAAATAAACAGATGAGTGCATCATTTTTTTTTCTGAAGGGACCTAGTAAGATATGTGTGTATTCATTTTTCATGCACAAGGGTTTTCATAGCCTTTAAGGCAGTAATCAATTAAAAGACAGCCATTCCCTATCTACAAAATAGGACATAAATGTAACATTGGAGATTTCACCCCTTTAAATTAGGTGGGGGATACATACATATTTTCCAGCAGATTTGTTGTGTGCATATACCATAATATAATGTGAGGTGAAATAGAGCATGCTGTGTATTTTTTTGCGCAACTGAAAAGCGCAGGAAAAATCCACATTGTGAATAAACCCATTGAAATCATTTCTGCGTAATGCGTGTGCAAAATTTGCATGTGCAAATGCGAGCGCAAATAAAGTCGTGTGAATCTGGCCTTAAACCTGTCACTACGTTATCCTCATCTTTTCTAACTCCGCTTTTCTAGGACTTACACAAAAAAAATTATTCTTCCCTTGTAAGGAGAAACACAAGCAGTAAACATGTTTTGGGAGGGTGAACCGATCAATGCACGGCATAATTATGTTTTTGAATTAACGGCGCACAGAGGTAGCACACTGTTTTCATTCCTAATAGCTGCTAAGTGGTCTTAATTAAATACTTAAGACCACAGGCTGAGGGCTGTGCAGAGCTGTACAGAACAGCAGAGGCATACAGTGAACAGCATGTTCTCAAACATGTATTACATGTCCTTCGGTTTGTAGGGTGTAAGAAGCAAACCTAGACAATGGAATATATAGGACACACATGAAAAAAACTATTATAGGTATTTAAGTACTACAAAAGATATGAATCCCTTGAAAGAACTGCAAAAATACTGTACTCAAAGTGCCAGCCTAAAGTTAGATGGCACCCCATATGGGTTTTCTTGCGCCCCCCCCCCCCCCCCCCATAACAAGGAAAAAATTAAATTCTATTGCACAAATAGGCAGTCTGTCTGTATTCCACTTGCTCAGGAAGATAGCAGCATACCCACACCAGAGAGGTTTGGTTACAAACTCCTAAATATAACATGAGAACCAAACCGAGCTCAAAACAGAAATACAATACCAGATCAAAGGTCATAACATAGACACAGCGCTGGAAGCAAGCTCTGTACATGAAGTCAGCACCAGAACCAAGCTCATAACATAATCACAATACCATAACCAAGTTCATAACAAATATAGCACCAGAACCAAACTTAATATGCAAACACAGCATCAGTATTAAGCTCAGCACATAAATACGGCACTAGAACCAAGCTCAGTACATAAATACAGCACCAGAACCAAACTGATAACAAAAATACAGCACCAAAAGCGAGCACATAACATAAATACAGCAACTGAACCAAGTTCAGTACATAAATACAGGAACTGAACCAAGTTCAAAACAGAAATATAGCACAAGAAAAAAGATCGGTACATAAATACAGCACCAGAACCAAACGCATTACATAAATACAGCACTAGAACAAATCTCATAGCATAAATACAGTAGAAGGGGAGCACGCAGAAGCGGGAGAAGAATTAGTCATGTAGCTCCACAGGATGCTGCCACATGGAGAAAGAAGATTATCTGGGCAGGCAGACCTAAGGGCGGTGATCACCCTAGCCTACATTTGCCTGTTGCGTGCCCCCCCTACTACAAGCTGATGGCCCCACCCTATATGACCTCATGAGTTCCTCATAGCCAAGTCCTGCCATGTGTACTCTTGCAGAAAGCAATATAGTTAAAGTATATGTGAAAATTCCAGGTGGCATGACGGAAATGCAAACAACCCATTGTAGTCAATAGAATCCGTTGAATGCCATTTGTTTCCATAATAGAACTCTATGCGTCTCCATTCGGCATTTGTTTTCTTGTTCTCACAATGGAACAGCAAAAACAAAATGCTGAACACAAGAGTAAACATAGCCTCAGGCCCAGCATTCACAAACTACATCACAAAGTCCTACAAAAGCTTGGGCCCTCGCCTTGAGAGCAGAAGTATACACGCAGAGATTATCGCATACATAGACAGATTTGCAATAATAGCTGCTGTGAAATCCGCACCTTTGAGCTCACTGAAGATGTATATTCATTACGAGCAGGAAAACAGAGCGCTTAGTGCTTTTATTCACTCACAATAAGAAAAATCAAGCTTCTTTCATAAGTAAGACAAAAAGCCTAATGCAATGTTCGGAGTCCCAGACGTACACTTTACAGCCTCCACTTATTAAAGCTTATCTACAATAAACTGCAGACGCAGAACTTTTACTGCAGGAGGAGGATGAACTCTGATAATATATTCTCAAGCAAGCAGATTCCAGTGACGCTCAGGGCTCGTAGAACCACAACATCCTGAGGGCTTAGTTTCAATTTTGCTAACTATATTGTCGCATTGACCACAAAAGAAATAGCTGAAAATGTCTATTACGGATCTACACATAATGCGTATTTTTGCCACATTAGTCCCAAAGTTTTTAACTTTTTAACTTTTCCCCTGCAGCCAGGTTTGGTTTCCTTGGCCCCATTTTTCAAATCTGATACGTCACTTTAATTAGTAGTAATAAATAGAGATGAGCGAGCACCCAAATGCTCGGGTCTGCGTTATTCGAGTCGAGTTTTTCGTAAAATTCGAGAGTTCTACTCGAGTAACGAACCCCATTACTACAATGGGAGACCCGAGCATTTTTGCATGTGGGACGCCGGGTGCCGAGCTTTTTTTTTTTTTTTCTAGGTCTCTCTCTCTCTTTCTCTCTCTCTCTCTCTTTCTCTCTCTCTCTCGCAATTGACGCATGCTGTGTCGTGGCGGGGAGGGGCCAAAAGAGGCACCTCACAGCAGGGAGGAGCCAAAAACTGGGGCAGGGTCAAACACAGCTTGATGCTCGTTGGAGTAACGAGCACCATCGAGTACGCTAATACTCGAACGAGCATCAAGCTCGGCAGAGTATGTTCGCTCAACTCTATTTAGAATGCTTTTACTTACGCAAGTGAGTAGAGTGTGTTTTTCGTGACACTTTCTACTCTATGTTAGTGGTCAATTTTGATTGATACATTTTCCGTTTATTTAAAAAATCCTACATTTACAGACAATTTTGAAAAAATTGACATTTCAAAATTAGATTTTTTTCTGCTTGTAAGACAGATAATCATGCTACGCAACATAGCTAATAAATAACATTTACCATCTGTGTGCTGCATGTTGGTCCCTTTTATTGGGCCAATTTTTCTTTTACAATTTTTCTTTGGTGCTATACAAATCAAGATTATTATTAGAGATGAGTGAGTATACTCGCTAAGGCACATTACTCGATCGAGTAGTGCCTTAGCCGAGTATCTCCCTGCTCGTCTCTAAAGATTCGGGGGCTGGTGGGTGACGGGGGAGAGCGGGGAGGAACGGAGGGGAGATCTCTCTCTCCCCCCGGTTCCCCCCGCTCCCCGCTGCAACTCACCTGTCACCAGCGCCGGCCCCCGAATCTTTAGAGACGAGCGGGGAAATACTCGGCTAAGGCACTACTCGCTCGAGTAATGTGCCTTAACGAGTATACTGGCTCATATCTAATTATTATTATTAGATTCAGAGCACCATCATTTTTGTTTGTTTTTTAATACTTTTGTGAATGAAAGCATTTTTCACCTAATTTTTTTCCTTGATTCACCATATTCACAGATATATAAAACTTTTTTTTATTTTTTTATCTATGGAGCTGTATGAGGACTTCATTTTTTCAGTATGAGTTGATGTTTTTATTTGTACCATTTTGATATGCATACAACTTTTTGATTGCCTTTGATTTAATTTTTTTGTGAAGTGAGATGATCGAAATCACTGATTTTGGAACTGTTTTCCTTCTTTTTTTTTTTTAAACGGCGTTTGCCGTGTGGGGTAAGTAACGTAATAATTTTATAGTACCGATTGTTACGAACGAGTCAATACCAAAGTTATTTTTGTTTTTTATTTATTTTGCATTTTTTGCAATAGTGTTTTACTGAAAAAATTGTGCATTTTAGATTTAATTTGGGGACTGCACGTGAAAATGTTTTTTATTATATCTTTTTTTAGCACATTTGTTCGCCCTACAAGGGTACTTGAAGATGTGATTAGAGATGAGCGAGCATACTTGCTAAGGGCAATTACTCGATCAAGCATTGCCCTTAGCGAGTACCTGCCCGCTCGGAAGAAAAGGTTCTGCTGCCGGCGGCGGGCAGGGAGCGGCGGGGAGGAACAGAGGGGAGATCTCTCTCTTCCTCTCCCCCCCCCCCGCTCCCCCCTGCTCACTGCCGCAACTCACCTCTCACCCGCGTCGGCAGCCAAACCTTTTCTTCCGAGCGGGCAGGTACTCGCTAAGGACAATGCTCGATCGAGTAATCGTCCTTAGCGAGTATGCTCGCTTATCTCTAGATGTATGGCAGACCCAGGGGTCATGATACTGCAATCTAAAAGGGTTAAATCACCGGGATCTGAGCTAAACTCCATCCTAGTGGCGCAGCGGGACCATGGTTGTGATTCTGCTCTGATTACTGGGGGCTCAGCTTCTGAACTACTGTCCCACTTGCATGGTGCGCGTTGGGAAGGTATTAAAAACATCTCCCCAACCTGATGTTCTGTAATTTACAAAAATGTTTCAGCAGAACTAATTAGATTGCATAATATACAAATATGTCATGATAAGAAATTAGCCACATAAATTAGTGAAGTATGATCTTATTTAGATCCGTTTCACACAAATGTATCACAAGCACATTTATGCACCTAGAATATGGACGACTGTGCTGGCCCAAGCAGGGGTCTAGTGACCTGAACTCAGAGCATCATAGATCCCAATGAATGCTTGAGTTTGAGCAAGTAGCCCCGCAGTTGGGTCATGTAATGGGGGTTAGTCTTTTTGTTGGCCCTTTTATATGCTTTCTTGATTTCGATTATAATATATAGATGTATATCCTATGGTCGACAGCGACCTCCAGTGGTAAAAGTACAGGATATGTTTCTGCTTCATCCTTTTTGCATTAGTTTTATAGCCTTGCTTTTCACTGGTTGAAATGGTCATGTGGGTGTGGGTGGTCTCCTGTGCGGTACGTGACTTGGTCATTGTGTAAAAGACCTCAGAAGCGGAAAGAGCAACTAGTGAGATCCCTCATCCCTATGGCCCTTCAGCCAGGGCAATGCGCCCATAATACCCTCACGTGAAACTAGTTTTCGACAGTACTATTGATCTGAAGCTTTGGCCCAATGTTTTGGATATCATAGATAAAATCAACTCAAAGAGACTTGCTTATTCTATCGCATGGAAGAGGTTAACAAACCCCTATCTATGTAAGCAAGCCTAAGCAAGTAGAAAAAGGAGAGGACTATTTCAGGGAGGGAAATGGTTATTTACATTGCCATAACATATAATAATGTCATTTATTGCCTAAAATAGTCTACCATAAAAAGCCCAATAATGCCCTAGAGTGTTTAGATAATATTATCATACACTGCCAAAGAATAGTGCTACAAAGAGCCCATACTTCAGTGGGACAGGGCTTCAGTAACAAGCATAGCCACTTCTAAACTTATTAATTGGGTAGTATGGAGCTGTGTAAGCAATGCACCAAGACTATTTCAAACAGATGATCAGCGGGAGTGCGGAAAGTCAGATCCTAACTGATCTAATAGCTTACTCTAAGGACAGAGAGCTTACAGGACTGACAAGATACTGTTTAAAACCAAATGGGAATAAAAATAAGCATATAAGTTTCAGAAAACTCCCACTAAAACATAATCTTTAAATATTTTACATTAAAATCTAGCACATGTATTCAAACAATGCTAGCTATATACCTTAAAGGAATTGTCCAGTTGCAGGGTGCAGGGATCTATCACCTGGGACCCCCACTGATCATCTGTTTATCAGGTCAGTGCGCTCATGCACTGAGCAGATTTCTGCAGGAAGCAGACAGCTCCGTTCTCAGTGCAGTGGTCAGGCTTGGTATTACAAGTTATTCCTTTCAATGAGAACTTAGCATGTAATACCAAACCTGGCCACTGCACTGAGAATGGAGCTGTCTGCTTCATGCAGAAATAAGCTCAGTGCATGATTGACAACTGTGTAGGACTATACATACAGGGGTAGCTGTCAATCACACATTCAGTTATACTGAATCTTTCTCCATAAAATAGCATATCAATCTGCTCAACTCCTCCTCTTTAAGTCCATGCAGCGCACGAAAGCACCACGCCTCAGCACGGACACTAATAAAACTGCAAACATTGCTCATAGTATTTGTACTGACAAACTACATCTCTCCAGGCAATGATAGAAGGAACCCTGTCCCTTACTAATCAGGGAAAGAGGGGAACCCCTGCCTAAAAGTGGGGTAATTGTCCCAATAAGGACAGCGCCACTGTCTTCATTTGGGACCTGGCTATCCCTGATCAGAAACCTGGAGAGATGCACTAAACACAGAACATGACACTGTTCACACACTGAACACAGAACATGACTGTTCACACCTCATGTCTGGCCACCAGCCCAGACATACAACACAAGTCACTGTTCACACCAACACACCCGGTAATGCACACCACGTTTATCAAAAATTTTCATTACACAACAAAACATACAGTTTTTCTTATCATATTTGTTTTTTATATTGAAAAACATACAATTTTAACATTTTTTGCAAAAATATTAGGATTTGAATGGGCAAGCCTAAAAACTTTATTGAATAGGAAAATGATAAATCTGAAACAGTGACACCCAAAAAGGTTCATACCAAAAGTTAGGGAGGGAAGGAGGCGGAATATGGTCAACACAAGAACAAGACATTCCCTCATTAGATGTGCTTTCCCTGCAATCACTCTGATAAGGACTTGCCTAAAAACAGAACTTACACCCTGATAAGAGTTATCCCAAGCAAGAAGTTAGTCTAATCAGACCCTTACAATACCCTATGAAAAATAATCAGATCCAAGGTTACCAGGATCAAGTATCTGAGCCATAAATACTATAACTAGCCAGAAGCTTAGTTAAGCTCTGTTCACACTAGTGTTAGGGCTTTCCGTCTCTCTGTTCTGTTCTTGGAGCAGAGAAATGGAAATTAAATGGAAATAAACTTATGTTTTTTTCCCCCTTTGATTGTAATGAGTTTTGAAAAAAAAACATTTGCGTTCCAGGTCCAATAAAATACAGTAACCTAAAAGGTTACATATGGCCTCGGGACAGTCAGGCAATATACAGCATAGAAAAAAAAACGGAGCCCCGTGTGGTGCAGAGTGCTAAGGCAGCATAAATGCAGTCCTAAGTTCTCGCTCACAACCTGAAGGTTGCATGTCCAATCCCCACGTGGTTCAGGTAGTCAGCTCAAGATTGACTCAGCTCAACGTTGACTCAGCAGGCCTTCTATCCTTCCAAGGTAAAATGAGTACCCAGCTTGGTGGGGGGTATTAAAGAAAATTATTCGAAAGCGCTGCGGAATAAGTTGGCGCTATTGAAATATTTATTTATTTTTAAATGTGACTGTCATCAAGGGAATCTTTGTATGCTCCATATAATAACATTTGGGGTGCAATTTTGCGCTTGCTACAATCGTAATGTCTTCCGACAGGGAGCTCCCTATCGGAATGTATCACAATCGTATTGAGCACAATGCACACTGTGCATTGCTAGTCTGAGACACTTCATGCTGGCTGGCACTTGCTTACATGATATCTAATATCTGACACTATCATCCATGTCTTGGTTACACCTTAAACTGGGTTGGGACAAGGGTTAGGTAGAGTAGATGAACAATAACTGAAGCTAAAGTCAAAAATTGTGCCTCGAGAATGTCCTTTTTTACATATGCAAGAATACACTAACATAGGTCACGATACAGAAACATTTAGATACATAGTTTATGTTCAGAATTTATTAACCTACTGTATCAACCAAGCCAGCACAGTGAGTTATCTAGCACGAAAAGAACAAAACCCCACCATAACTAATTGGTATTTGTTGTTATTGCACAGATTTGCACTACATTGCTCAAACATTTGGGGTTTATATTGTAATCCTTGATTATACTGGATTATCCTGATTGTCATCGTACAGAAGCACTAGAGATTATAGCTGGACCTTTACCAAATATGAATAGGTTTTAGAAAATCCAGGGACGGTTTCGGCTTGGCAGCATCTACTTTAAATTTTCTCTTAATACTTCACTCTGATCTTTTCGTTTTTTCCGAAATTCTTCTTCCAAAATAGAGAATTTTCAGGCTCTAACATTTTTTTCATTAAAGGAATTATTTGATCACAGACATTGGTGGCATATAACCAGGAAATAACACCAATGTCTGGCTGGCAAAGCCTAACCGCTGCAACCACCCTTAATCGCTAGAACGAAGTGGTAGGCAGCTGGTATAGCTGTATCTCTGTCCCCTGTCAGCTCCATGCTTCTATTTCTGCACGCCATCATGATTAAAATTTTGGTAGATCCAATTTTTCCATGCCAAATTCACATCCAAATCTGCATGTGTAGCTCACCACCGATTTCCCACCTCCTACATTGAAAGGGGTGAAATCTGGGCTGATATTGCACAACAGAAATTAACAGGATTTTAAAATGTGCTCCACAGGCTAATTTTAATGCAAAAATTTCTACATCATGTGGACAAGATTTGCAAAATTTCATCCACATGCCTACATTGTGAATTTATCTATACAAATACGCAGGTAAAATCTGCAACCATTCTGTCCCGTGAAGTCTTACCCTTATAGCTTAGCTAGCAGAAGATGGAGTGGAACAGCACTTTCCTAGTGCCAACCCTACTTTGAAGGGGTTGCCCAGTTGTAAACTATTGACAGTCTATCCTCAGGATAGGTCATCAATAGTAGATTGTGAAGTTCCCAATCGACTGTTCTCTGGCATGGTGTATTTGTACACTGTGCTGATTTCCGCAGGTAGCAGGCAGCTCCATTCCCAATGCAGTGGTCAGGCTTGGTATTGCAGGCATTGAAATGAATGCGAACTTTGTTTGCGATACCCCACCTGGCCACTCCACTGTGAGTTTCATGAGAATGTGATATATTGTTCTACCAAAGTATGCAATTTTCACGTGCATGAAAATCACATAATTAGCGATGCACTTTTCTCTCGAAATACATTGCAATTGCAGGCAAAATTGCAGGTTTAAGAGTACAATATCAATCTGAGTTTCTCAGTCCAATCTCGCACTCACCTGTGTAAATGTAGCCTAGAGTACATTCTGTAAATCACTAGTGTTTTGAGACCATAGACTTCTTCTTTATGAAATATCAGAAAATCATTTTGACTAGATGTATCTTTATATTAAAGCAACCCTCCGTCTTGGACAAACAAAAACGGCCGCATCATTTTTTCTGACTGCCTGACTTACACTGTGCATTAAGGCCCATTTACATGCAACGATTATCGTTTAAAATTCGTTCAAAGAACCAAATTTGGGCATGTGTTTACTAACAAGCTGGGCTCTGCAAACAGCTCCTGTGTTTAGTATGTATCGTACGTCTAAGACACCACCCCTCTTTGATTAATCAGTGCAGCCCACACGAGCAGTGCTGACCAGTCAGAGTGGCATATAGAGCCTTAGACTATGATACATACAATGTACAGTGTGCATCAAGTAGTCCGAGAAGTTGTGTGGTCATGTTCGTTTCTCCAAGCCCAGAGGGTTGCTCTAAAGTCATGCTAGTGGACTAGTAAATACTAGTCTGTACTAAACTTCATTTTGGAGGCCTTGATAAGCCAAGTGGCATAGCAGTGCTACCATCATTACATATGCAATTAACAATAAAGGTCATCATACCCATTGGAGTGAGAATCACCATCTGATTTCTCCTGTAAAGATATGCACAACTGCTAGAAAACAAGAAAATCAGACTCAAAGTGCGTTTCCCTTCTTCAAATCCGGTAAAAACACAATTAAACCGAAGCTATAAATGATTTGACATGGTCAGACAAGAAACAGCTCTTTATTCAACAAAATAGGGGATTCTGCATTTCCTCTGCCAGGTTTTCATGAGAACCATCATTACAAGGGAGGAACCTGACCTGACGAACATGTTACACAGAGCAGACATTGGGCTCACCTATTATGTGAAGCTGCTGACAGTTCTGGAAGTATCCTTACCCTCAGGCTTTATAGCGTGCTCCCAAAGTGTTAACATTGTCAATGCTATTCGGCTGGAAAAAAATACATTCATTGACTCGGGGAACTCTATGTAAAAATAGAAAGGCACAAATCTCTTGCAAGTGTCTCAGGTGACGGAAGATAGATTAATGCAATATCATTCTCTCCACTTTATCAGAGACAAAGGCACAGACAACGTCAGAGAGCTGTCTGGTCAAATCCATCTCAATGGAAAATTTAGCAAAAATGATTTCTTCAATAGCAAATTTCATGTGTGACACTTTTGTAAGCTAGATTACTTGCAGCTGCAAAGACATTTTACTTGGAAAAGGGAATAGTGTTACCCATATTTAAAGGGGAAAATGAAAAAGGACATACAGTGCTCTGAATAAAAAAAAAATACAAATGGTAACGGGGTAGCACATGTGTATATACAAGTGTATGACAATTTGGTACAAAGATTAATTAAGAAAATTCGTTACTGGGATTAAAAACTAAATGTTAAAAAAAATCAAAAACAATTTAATAATTAAAAAAAAAAAACAACAGCGAAATTATTCCATTAAGGTATTTTTTATTCAATTTTATATTTAATTTTTAATTTTTACAATAGATATATATATCACTTAGCATACATTCAAAAACTTAGCATGGAAATAATTAGTATCCCCATAACCAAAACCATAAAAGTGCATTAAATGTAAAATATTATGTATGATGACAAGTGAGCAATATAACAAAAAAATTCAAAATACAGGAATATTTTTGCTTTCGTCTTCTTCAGTATTTCCCTCAAAATATCAAATCATAATGTAAATATACCCCAAAATAGTGACAACAGAAAGTCTGAGTTGTCCTACAAAACCAAGGCCTCAAACAGCTAGTTTAGAGTGAAAATAAAAAGTTAGGACTAGGTGACCGTTAATCAAGTCCAAAATCACCAATTGAATGTGACAGGTGAGGACCACCCACTTGACACATTGAGAGCTGGACCTAAGAAGACCCTCATCTAGGCAAAGGGAGGAGAGTAGTGTTGAGTGAACTGAACCAGTAGAACACTGTTTTGGATTGATCTTTGCTAAAGGTTTGGTTCAGCATGAACCCAAACCAAGCTTTTGGCAAAGTTCCACCCAAAACAGTTCACTCAAACACTAGTCCTGATCACTGGTGTATAACACTGTCTAAGAGCAATAAAAGCCCTGTTTAACACTCTCAGATTGTAATATAGGGCTTTCGTGGCTTTTAGGCAGTGTTGTACACCAGGTTTAGGGGTTTGGTGAACTTCTGGTTCAATTCAAACTAAACCGGACTATATGCAAAAGTTTGGCGAACTGGTCAAACCGAACTTTTCAAAAGTTCACTCATCACTAGAGGAGGGTATGGAGAAAAATGGGGATACATTAATTGGGGCTGCCGAGTCAGACATGCAGTTCTGCTGATTCTATCCAATGACAGGTCCTCTTTTAGGCAATACCTTCATGCCATCAAATGGATATTCCCATGATTAACTTTTATCACCTATCTACACAATAGGCGATAAAAGTGTTATTGATGGGGTTCCCATCACTGAGATCCTCATGGATCCCAAGAATGAAGGTCCTACGTTGAGTACAGGCACTTGGCTATCTCCAGCACTCCCATTGAAGATAAATGGATCGCCCAACGGCTCCGTTCAAAATGAGGATGCAGTGAACCCACAATGAGAAGGCGATGGGGGACATGTGACCCTCATTCTCAGGATCGGTTGGGGTCTGAGCAGTGACAGTACTACTCCTGTTCATGGACTGTGTCTAGTATTGCAGTTCAGCCCCATTAAAGTAAATGATGAACAAGAAATAGTCGATGGAAAAAAAAAAACACAGACCTTTTTTTCTAATCTCAAATAACCCCTTGCAATGTTATAAAACCTAAAGTATATATTTCTGTAGTTTAGGGGAAAAGTGACAAGCCAGTGAAGCTGAAGGCACCAAGATACGGCGCGTCTCCATAAATAATAAATTCCATTATTGTTCAGGTCTCGAAGCACAAATGTGAACAACAATCATTACTGGTGCTATTTTTACTTGTTATTTTTAAGGACAGGCAAGTGTATATGTCCACCAGCTGCCTGATATATTCAGCAGTATATTGCCTCCTGAATACAAAGAGACACTTACAGCAAAGGAGATTTTAGAGTGCTTGGGAGCTATTAATTTTACATATTTTAACCCCTAGGATTCTTTCATTTGAACGCTGACATACAGCGATACATTTCCTGAGATGACTCGTCTGGATGCATCTAGTTAACAAATATGTGAAGCATCCTCCAGTATTGAGAAGATCTTAGAGTGGACAGTGCTCTGGATAACAATAAGGGATGACAGGCAATGAGATATGGTGATAAAGTGCTTATTATCTGTAGAGAGACATGAAGCACGAAGTGACAAATCTCAGGATGGATTACGAGGACTTTCATATTTTATTTCAGCATTTTGGTGAAAGCCTCTTTGGAGCCTTCCTCTCAATTCTCCTAATTAATAAGGGTAAAAGGGTCAAGCATGAACGCCATAAATGCACAATTTTATCAGTGTGTCCATCTTGTGATATGAACTGCTAGAAGCTCAAGCTTGAAATGTATAATGAGTCTCGACCACAGACTATGTTTAGGATCCAACTTTTTGGGCTAATCTCTGTTTATTGAACAGAAAAGGAATGAATGCAAGCAAATTTTCAACAGGGTGTATTGGGCTCATAAGACGTAGTCAAAAGATATACAGCATGCTCTAGTATAATTTGGATAATAATCATAAAAAAAAGAATTATATAGAGAGTTCCCTTGGGGAAGGGGGTAGCAGAGGTAGTTCAGCATCCCTCTGGCGGAGGAGGGGCAGGTGACCCAGTAGGAGTGGTTTATCAAGTAGGGCTTGCAAGTAGGGCAGGAATGATGGACCAAAGAAGATTGGATTGTCAACCAGGGGGCCCAAATAATTTAAAAGTGGCCATGTTGCCTTAGCTTCCAGCTTGCTAGCTCCTCCATTCTGTAAACTGTATCTATTTTATCTATCAGGAGATGCAAGGTAGGAGGTTGAGCTATTTTCCAGCTGGGCTCTGCACACAGCTGCATTGTTCTCGCACTGGCTGTCGGCAGAATACAATGAGAACACAGTGTGCGGTCTGTGTTATCTCTCTGCGGCTGAACGATGGATTTTAAGCACACCTAAAAATCATTATTCAGATAAAAAGTGAACGATGGCCGCGTTTACACGCAATGATTAGCGCTAACTTGCTACTGTTTGAACAAATTTTCAGCCTGAAAACCCTTTCTGCCTTACAATATTACCTTTTTTATATTGAACTTCCCAGGATAGTGAAGTAGCCGCCACAAAGTTTTTAAATTCTACAAGACCCATATGCAATATCTGATGAAGTTCTAAAAGAGATGAAACTAAAGTAATTAAAATGTATCAGTGCGAAAAGGCTTAAAAAGCCGAGTCTGGTTTATGAACGCTATAAGAATAACAAGTGTAAGCGTTTCAGTGTTTATGACTTTATATTTAAAGAAGAGACAAAGCCAAAGTGGATTCATCTGACTAGCAAAGCAGAAACCATTGTTAATGGAGCAGCATAAATGCTCTTGTACTTGCAAAAGGAAAAAAAAACACAGAGAACCTTGGACCATCTCCAAGTCATTTCAGATACTAATCTAGGGACAGATGAGTCTTAATTGGAGCTCTGTGGATAATTTAGGTTATTGTAGTACAAAGCATTTCACAGTTAAAACATTATACCCAGTCAAAAATGGTGGTATTATTCTGAACACATGGAGTTGCTTTGGGGTTCCATGAACTAGACAATGTGACATTATTGAAGGTACCACCAAAATGAAGACTATATGTGAAAAAGTCTTGTTACATACTTTGAGCCTTATAAGCTTAGTCTATTGGCTCAAAGTAGCTGACATGCTGATTCAGAGATGTAAATTTTATACTTAGCTTCTCCGTCGTTCCATCGCTGTCTTCTCTCAAACTCGCCATTCTGCAGACTGCGTGGCACACGTTATGTAGTCCTCTCTTTCTATACTTGTGCCTATATAGTCTGCCGGAAGCATTCAGCAGCAAGTTTGACAACTGTCACTGAGTGAATAGCAGTGAAGCGAAGTATAAAACTTACCTCCCCAGTCTTATTGTGTCCACTACTTTGAGCCCATAAGCTTAGCTTATAAGTTTCAAAGTAGCTTGCAGATACCCTTTAAACATACATAAGAATTAGTGACTTTTATGTCTTCCTTTTCAGTGTTACGATCTGAATCCTGAAATTGTACAGTTTTCACTCTTGCCATCGTCTAATAGTAAGCTGACGCTTCCTGCTCTTTATAGAATGATCCTCACTCAGTAGTCATCTGATTATCACCACAGGCAGGATTACAATGAGAATTAAAGGGGTTGTCCCGCGCCGAAACGGTTTTTTTTTTATTCAATAGGCCCCCCGTTCGGCGCGAGACAAACCCAATGCATGGGTTAAAAAAAAAAACGGTTTAGTACTTACCCGAATCCCCGCTCTGCGGCGACTTCTTACTTACCTTACCAAGATGGCCGCCGGGATCTTCACCCACGATGCACCGCGGGTCTTCTCCCATGGTGCACCATGGGCTCTGTGCGGTCTATTGCCGATTCCAGCCTCCTGATTGGCTGGAATCGGCACACGTGACGGGGCGGAGCTACGAGGACCAGCTCTCCGGCACGAGCGGCCCCATTCACCAGGGAGAAGACCGGACTGCGCAAGCGCGTCTAATCGGGCAATTAGACGCTGAAATTAGAAGGCACCATGGAGACGAGGACGCTAGCAACGGAACAGGTAAGTGAATAACTTCTGTATGGCTCATAATTAATGCACGATGTACATTACAAAGTGCATTAATATGGCCATACAGAAGTGTATAACCCCACTTGCTTTCGCGGGACAACCCCTTTAACACTTATAAAATAGAGAACACTGGATCTACCATTCACAATAGATGGTCACAGCACACCTCCTCCTCATCCATGCATAATAAACGCTGCACAGGTCACAGATCATGCATAGAATACTCTCCTATAGAAGTCAATGAACATCTCCAGTCTATGGATTCCAATTGTTCATGTGGATGATGTCAAGCACCTCTCTGAATGCTGTTAACTGCAGCTCAAACAAGATGGCTTGCCCTCCACCCTCCAACCCCCAGAGCTGGAAAATACAATGAAAAAAATCTAACATAAAATAAACCAAAAATAAAAATAGATTATAAAAAAGAATATGTATCAGTATCTGGTTTTCACCTCGTTATGGTACAGGATGTACAGTTAGGTCCTGCAGGTTCGGGGTATGTATTGAGGGGGATCATGGGTCGATCCCGCTCCATAAAATGTAAGTGTCGGCTGTTTCTTATATCCATCCATAACAGCTCCAATAATCCACGGAGCTGTTAACCATTTAAATGCCCCGACCGATGTTCGGGTAAGATCGCATGTTGCAGTGCGGTTGCCATGGCAGCCAGGGCCTTCTAAAAGGTCCCAGGGCTGTTATTGAATTATGAATGGCTGAGCGCTACCTGTGATTGGCTGAGCACTCAACTAATCAGACACAGCCCTTTTCGGCAAGTGGGGATTTTAAATCCTGCGCGGCTGAAAGATCTTCAGAGCAGTGCTGGGGGGACCAAGCAGCTAGACTTCCCCTGATGGCGGCAGAGAGGTGAGTATGTGTGTATATATATATATATATATATATATATAATTTTTTTTACACATGTTAAGGATGATTTTCAGGGAAGGGCTTATATTTAAAGCCCTTTCCAGAAAATCAGTATGGGGGGTGCTGGCAGCCCATTGCTTTCAATGGGACCGCCGACAGCAGCATTTTGCGCAGCATGGCTGCGTGCAAAACAACTCTCAGGTGAACAAGGCCTTAATGGGTTAATTAGTCAGAAAAAGTATTACAGGGATAGGGCTGTATCACACGAGTGTATGATCATAGCACTGTACGTGTGTGGATTTTGCATATGTAATATGTTGTACCAATATCTCATATGTGGACATGTTGCCGCTCACATGAATTGCGTAAATTACACATTCAAGAAAAATTGCAGCATATTCTATCACATACGGCAAGATAGTACATGCCAATGTGCAGCACGCAACCAGTATGCAATATCCCTACTTGATGGTGACATGTGCTTTTGGTATTGCACTGACAGTGAACAAATCTTGTAGAAAATGGCTGTTTTTTTAATGTTTTTGAGCTAAGAGATAATTATACAAATCAAATGCAAGACTGAGTCATGAGTTCTATTCACACTCTTCTATAAAGCTGCCACTTTAAATATGAGTGGCATGGTAGCTACTGTAAGCACTTGACGCTATAAACTTTAGAAAAAGTGAAACCAGCTCAGCCACCGCAGACAATATCCTGGAATCTAAGCAGCATGGTGCAGGAAAGGAAGCAACAACATCCTCAAAGTTGCAGATGGAAAAAAAGGGAAATGATTTCCCTTTTTTATTCCCATCAGCTTCTAGGAGGATGTTTTCAAGGATGTTATAATAAAAGTTTTGTTCTTAACTTTACATGAGTGCTGGAAGAAGTCTTGTGTTTTGGAATGCTATCAACTTCAGCTAAAATAGGAGCATGTGGGAGATAGCTGAGGGGTTCGCCATCTTGTCTGTATTTTCTGTTGTCAGCTGTAAAGTGGAGATGATATTTGTGTCTCTAATCTAAACCTCTGGGGGAAGGGAACATCGCCCCCCCCCCCCACACACACACACACACCACCACCACCTCCACAAGAATTGAAGGAGCAGTGTATTGTGTCCAAAAACAGGTAAAACCAGTGATGACCAGCAGAAGACTTAACTAGGGCTCAAGTTACAGCTAAATGGCAAAAGAATTGTATTTGTGTTAAAGGACAGGAAATGGCTGGCTGAAGAGAAACAGGAAGTATCTCCTTTGGACAACAGTCAAGAATGAATAGAGCATGCTCAAGGGAAGCTCCTCCAGGGTGAATGATCTCTAAGCTACCTCACAAATACCTCCCTATAAGAATGACCTATCAGCACACAATCTGAATTACCTAACGTCCTGTGTTTGAAAGCTTATATAAACTTTTACCTGCCTAAATAAAGGAGAACCTTTTTGGTGCACATGATGTAAATGTGTGGTCCTTTAAAAGGTCTCCAGGCCTGTTCATTATTCGTATCTAATATTGCACCCACAGTATATCGAATAGCCAAAATTGCGCTAACAAGCAACATGTTCTTTTAGCATATTATTCCTCCAGGTCTTCATATATATCATTTAGAAGAACTTGTGCTTCTGAAAGCTTTACATAAGCATTCAGTCACAGCATTTACACTGTAAACATTAGCACCTAAATGTCTCATTATACTTAAATGTGGCCTTGTTAACATAATTTCCCATGAAATAAAGATACAAAAAAGTAAAGTACAAAAATCCCTCTACTTTCAGCAGTAATATTTTATAGTAGCCCTCTGGTTATTTTCTTACATTTGCAGAAAATGCAATTTTTAGCTACTGAAAAACACATACATACAATAATAAACAGAATGGTCAAACAGAATGACTTCTTCTTGCCGATGGCAGCAAGTCTTTTGTTCTCACTCTATCTTTCAATACCTTGGTGGGATTTCTTGTCACGTAATTTCCTTCGTTGACCTTGGGTTAGGTGGAAGTTGAATAGATGAGGTGGTATGTCAGACAAATATTAAACAATTCCCCTAGGGAAAATAGCAGGACACATATCTGGTCTGCAGTCATATACAAGATGGTCTTCATAAAAATCAATGTGTCCTCATATCAACTGCTTCTGGCAGCCTTACAGTCAACGAGACAAACGCCGGCAGACCACAATTATGCTTCCCTCTCCCCAAATTTATAAGGAATAGTTTTCGACTCAAATAGGAATGGTAACAAGTTTGTAGATATGTTATAAGCCTCTACTGACATCTTCTGCTTTAGCAGGGTTTTTATATTAAAGGGAATGTTCTTTAAGATTAGAGCTTGAGACTGAGCTGTAAAATAAAGGAATGGGATTGAGCAATTTATATTGTGGTGTAAAACAGTGTTTTTTGTCAACTCCAGTCCTCAGGGACCACCAACAGGTCATGTTTTCAGGATATCCTATACTAAGAACACTTATGGCAATGTCTGAGTCACCGACGATAATTACATCACTCGTGCAATACTGAGGAAATCCTGAAAACATGACCTGTTGGGGGTCTGTGAGGACTGGAGTTGGGGAACACTGGTGTAAAACATTGAGTTGCAGAAGACAAATTGTCAGTCCAAACATTTCAGTGAAAATCTATGTAAGAGCCTCCTGTGGCGCAGAGTGTTAAGGCAGCAGTATGCTGTCCTAAGCTCTCGCTCACGACCTGAAGGTTGCAGGTTAAATCCCTATATTGTTCAGGTTCAAGGTTGACTTGGCCGTCCATCCTTCCGGTGTCGGTAAAATGAGTACCCAGCTTGGTGGGGGGTAATAAATAAAACAAATTCCTAAAAATGCTGTGGAATAAGTTGGTGCTATACAAATAACAAGATTTAGATTTTTTTAATTGTAAATATGTTTTATTTGGATGTTCATAGCCTTTAAAGATATACTGAGACATTAATCAGCATAGAATGTTGGACCTAAAACCGACCTGTTGTTAAAAGGTGAAACTCACTTTAAAAGAAATTTTTTAGCTTCATACTGTTGAGTTTTCCAAAAAGGCTGAACATGTTTTCACCTTCCCAATCGTCACTGCTGCTCCCATGCTTTTTTCCTGGTTCCCGTCAGTCTTTGCTTCACAAGCTCTACTGACATGTTATGTCAACACATGACTAGTGTAGCTAATCATTTGCTACTAATCATGACGAGTGAACGTTGGAAAACTTAGATTTCACTGGGTTCACCAAATTTCTGAAAAAATGTTGGTCCTGTCTGAATTAGTTCAAACTGAACCGGAACCTCACAAATGCCCTAAAAATGGTGTATAACACTGTCTAAGAGGCATACAAGCCCTGTAGTAAGTCTTGGGTCACCTAAGAGTGTATCTAAGTACCTTTCAGCTGTTTTTAAGGCAAAGCTAAGGACGAAAAAGATGGAAATTGAAAGTTAAGGAAAAAGAAGGAAAAAAAAGATTATCTTGATTATTCTCCCTTCTTCAGCTTCCTTTTCCTTCTTTCTTTTACATTGCTTTCCATTTTTTTCCTTCTTCTTTTAGCAGCATTGGCTTAGAAAAACCACCCAAGGTTTGGGTACACGTTGAGCATTTCGCAAAGTTCAACTCCAATACAGGGTTTGACTATTTCGGTTCACTCAACACCAACTTCCGCTTTTCAGTATCCTTGGGTAAAAGATGTAAATTTGATAAACATATTGCAAAAATATAAGCTTTTAGCTTACACCTGCGAAATAGAAGCCTATGGGTATTAAAGTACATACTTGAGTAATTTAATGGTATACTTATGTATACCAGAAGTACTGTAAGCCAAAAATATAGAACAAAGTTGATCAAACCTATCCATTTCAGCAGAATCGGATGACTATCTTGTGTGTTTCTGATGGCGAAAAGATCAGGTATATTGGATTTCTTCAAGCCTATTTCTTTGTTCTTACAATAGATAAACTATTGCCAGAGGTTTCTGACAGCAATTTATGCCAACTTGGCAAAGTCAACCATACATGTGAATGGGGGAGTCTGGAGGATTAGTTGCTAGCTTAATGAGCATTCAGTCGAAAGCTATTTGAGGTGTATGGGCATCTTGCCACCTTCAGTAACATTACAAGGAGATTGCTTTTATTTCTGGGAAACTATATTGATATACGAGGCATCAAATCCATAGACTTAAATCAGTATACAATGCTTCTGCTGTATGTAAACTATGGCAGATATAAAGTAGAACAGATGTCCATGGTAACCAATCACTCCATTCATATTGAATTTGAACTGAAGGTCTGAAAGACGGATGAGGACAACTGCTCAAGCTCAACTTTTTGTTTGTACTAGTTCTTATACATAAAACCCTATATGCCTTTTGTTTTTTGTATGCTTCATAGATTTGTAGTGCAAACATTGGTGTGTCAGGACCTAATAGCTAAATCTAAAATGCAGTCAATAGGTTCACTGGCCTCAGTTGTAGGCTTTGTGTACAAGCTAACATGGAGCTATGAGCTTATGGGAGAAAGATCAGTACTCAACAGTAGCTGACTTGTCATGCGCAATCCTCTATGGAGTTCATCCACGTAAAGTGGCAGAGTGTACGCTAATTTATATTTAGGGCTCAGTCACACGGGCGCATCAGCGCCCGTGTTACTGCAGCCAGCAAACGGACGTACCTGAAGACGGCCGTCTCTCTGCAGCGCCAGGAGGAAGAACATGTGACCGGCTCCATTGCAGGTCATGTGTTCTATGTTCAGCGCTGGAGAGAGACGGCCGTCTTCAGGTATGGCTGTCTTCTAACTGTCAGTCATACGGGCGCATCGGCGCCGGTGTACGGGTGCCGATGTGCCCGTGTGACTGAGCCCTTAGGCTGCTTTCACATGGGCAAAAAAATCAGGTGAGAAAATGCATGTATGTGAAGCCCATGCTTTCCAATTGGTTCCTTCACATTAGCGATGGTTTCTCTGATGCTATCTTGCGAGAGAAAAAAAATAGCAGTATGCTCTACAGTGCCACAATTTGTAACTTTTTGTAGCCCATGTTTCCCAATGGAGCCTTCATTTTTGTCACATCGCAACGCATGAAATTGCGATTTTCATGTGATGCAATGCAACTTTAACTTTATAAAATAAGTTCTAGCTGCACTCCAAAAAAATGTATTGGTTCATCCTGCGGTACATTGATGGGCTCAGCAGCGGCCAAAGAACCAATCAATGAAGCACTGGATGAACCAATCACAGCCATCGCATTGGTTCATCCAGCGCTGCATTGGTTGGCTGAACAGTACTCAAGAACCAATCAGAGCTATCACTACCTGAAGGCGGGACTTATGAATCCCACAATGAGGAAGTGATCTTCTGTGGGTGAATGAGGACTGCAGGACGCATGGCAGAGCTGTGGGAGGATCCGGACCGAGCCTGTTAGGTAAGTATTTCTTTTTTTTCTATTATGGAATGCAGCTAGGGCTTATTATCGGGGAAGGGCTTACTCTTCTCATGATAAAATCATGCGAGTTTATTGCGCGATTTAATCACCAGCAGCGATGCATGATTTTTCAAAAGCAAACGCATCACTGACGTTACACAATCGCGGAGACTAAGTCGTGATATCGCAGCGATTTTGTAGCGGCGATATTGCTGTTGTCCATGAAAAAGAGGCCTAAAGGAGAGAAAGCCCTGTCCATCTTGGATTGGCTTGATTGAGGTGTGGCTTAAAATGTACTGTGATTTGAAATGTTGCTAAGTTTAGATGTTTTCTGTTACTTTGTGAATGAAGTCACTTTGCTTGGGTACTTCACATTGCCTTAAGCCGCCACGTCAAGGGATCCCATCCTGTCTGAAATCCCAAAAATGGGATTGGGAAGGACATCGTTATTGACAGCTACTGAAACTCAGACCAATAGGTCTCCATTTCGACAGGTTTATGTTAGTTTCCGAAAAGAATAGTATTGTTGAGAAAATTATGAGCTGCTGTGAATGGTGGATAGTGTATGTATATTATATATATAATTTTTCTAAAATATCTCTACATTAAAACTTGATTTATAAATAGGTCATTTTCTTAGGACACATTCCCTTTAAGAAGACATCTTTGTGCTAAGTACTGTAGTGTAAAAAAAAAAAACCCTAAAAGTATTATAGCAGTGATAACATCATTGACTAACCAGAATAATTATATGCGCAGTGACCCTGACATCTAGACGAAGTTGCCTCTGTGCTCCAAAAGCTTGCAGGTATAACTTTTCTGGTTAGCCAATAAAGGGATCACTCCCAGAACGCTTTTGTCTTTTTTTTTAATACAAAAAGTATTTACCAGCACATACATTTTTCTAGCAAACACGGTACCATACTGTTTTGCTGTATGTTAACCCTTTCCAATCCACTGTCTGACGTCTAAAGACATTATGATTTAAGGCTGTACAGCTCTGATGTTGGAAGACGTCCGTCGGGGTTCTCTTACTGTATATTGCCAGCCTCTCTGCTGTCAGAGCCTATCCAATGTTTCACCTCATGCAGTACTGGCTTTAGCCAGCATATAGCGCCGTTGTATAACAGCAGAAAAAAGAGTAAGCCCCCTAGGAAAACCAGGATACAAATTGGATTGGAAAGGCTTAATGGGGTTGTGCCAGAATTAACTTTTATCACTAATCCATAGGATAAGTAAAGAAAGTCTGATTGGTGGAGGAGATTCAAAGGAGCGATGGTCCTGAATGTGCATTGCCTCTTTTCATTTTTAGTGGGACTACCGGAGATAGCCGAGTACAAACACTTGGCTATTTCCATCAGCCTCATTCAAATAAATGCAGTGGTGACCGTGCATGCATTGCCTTTGCTCGATTCACTGTGGGCAGCCGAAGCAACCCCATAGTAATGAGAAGAGGGGGAACACAGGTCCCCCGTTCTTAGGATTGATGGATGGTGAGACCCCACTGATCAGACTTTCATTACCTATAGTATAGATGGCTGCTAAATGTTAAAAGGATATTCCCTTATTAGCATTTGATAGCTAAGAAGAAAAATGTGGATGTTTTCTGACCACCTCGCTGGGTGTTATGGAACCATCCGAGGTGGCAGCTTCATGCAGTTTCCATAACTTCCATTGAACTTAACGAGAGGTTACAAAAAAAACCATAGCACAGCGTATCACTCTGTTTCCACAACTCCCATTCACGTCAATGGGTGTTACGGAAATCGGGCACGGCTGCCACCTCAACTGTTTCCATAACACCCAGGGCAAGCTTGATGGGAAACACCCATAGTTTTTACATCTCAGCTATCAAACACTAAGATGGAAATATCCCTTTAATTCGGGTATAACCCCTTTAAAGGGAACTTGTTACCAGGTTCATGTTTTCAGACAAAACATACTCGAACTTCTAGGCAGTTTTTTTATGAAATGCTGTAGCGTTTCAGAATAAAACATATATGGATCAAATGGACATATCTGTCCCGGGATTATGTTGCCGGTGGTTTGGGCAGCATGAATCTGGTAAGAGGTTTACAGTGATCCCTCACTATATCGCGGTTCAATGATTGCCGCTTTAGTGCATCGTGGATTTTAGATAGACCATACATAATTCTATATCGTGGAATTTTGTGGCACATATACAGGAAATACAGTACGCCGCTAGCGCTTGCCAATGTGAGATTGTACACGGCACACTATTGGCTGATAGAATGTGTTCTGTATCGGGCGCTGATTGGCTCACTGACCGGAGCATCGGTCTGTTTGTTCACTTTTCGGATTGTTTAGCAGGTTACCCGACAGATTGGTATGTTTAATATAACGCCGCTACTTCGCTGATTTTCAAGTATCGTGGGGGTCTCTAGAACGTAACCCCCGCAATAGACGAGGGAGCACTGTACTTTTAGAATACATGTTGATATTCTTATGACTACCGTATATTTAATTGAACTCACAATTTAGACAACAGAAGCAGCTCTCTAGAACATATTTTTACGGAACATCCTCTCATCAGTTAAAAGAAAACAGACTGGCAGAAAAGCAGGAGGGGATATTCTATAAAAGTATGACATTTTACAATAAATTGCCTATTAAAGAGCAATTTTAGCTTTGACATTTGACTGTTCTATTGAACTTGGCGTGTAAGTGCTGGATGGTTTTATAGGCTGGAAAACCTTGTAAAAATGTCCCTTTTCATCTCCTATTTCTCAAATAGGTTACTTACTGCAGGGCCAGAAGGAACATGTACACTGCGCCACACTATAGAGTATACTAAGAAATGAATGGAAACGTCTACTATTCCTACTTGTGATGCGTATAGCTACTTGTGGTTATAGTAAGCAGTTTTATTGTTTTTCTGTGCAGTCTGTAGGAAGTCTCTAGAATTGTTATTTATCATGTCATTTTTATGACTTATGGCAAAAATAAATTAAAAGGGGTTGTCTCGTGAAGACAACCCAATGTCCAGATTTACTAATAGAACATATGGATATCATAGAGGGTAGGCCAATACTCAAAACCCCTATTTAGCTAACAGAATGCAGCTATCCCTCTTACGGACCCAGTGTGCTCATATTACAGCCTGTGCTGGCTTCATCTCATAGCAAATCCTGTATCCAAAGGATAGCGCATAACTGATCTGTGAGGGTTCGCCCACTGGTGGGAGTTACAGAAATAGCCAATTCAGCTGCTTTCATCATCCGATGGTTGTAGTTATAGTTGACTGTGGCGGTCAGCCTGCATAGGGTCAGGGGATATGCCATAAATATCTGACATAGAAATACCCTTTTAATGATCAATCCCAACTTTGTCTTAGAGGGGTTGTCCCACGATTAAGGCCTCATGTCCACTAGCTAAATGGAATTGCGGATTCCGCAGCGGATTTTGCCCATAGGGCATCATTGGCCATCCTCGGTCCTTTAAATTGATTTTTGCACCCACAGATGGCATTTTAAAAGAATTGCGTTTTTCACGCGCGGGAGAAAAAACGCAGCATGCTCCATTTTGCCGCGGATCGGCAACATTGCAATCATATTGATAGCAAGGTGTGTGGATATCTGCATGCAAAAAAAATAGCATTTAAGGCAAATCCGCGCGGCAGATTCTGCGCGGATTGTATTTTTTGAGTGGGGGACATGGGGTCTAAAGGGCCACTCTGGTGGTTTTGTTTTTCATTAATTATATAGCTAGCCCCCCACTATATATAAGTGGGCTAGTGTTATCTTGTTCAGTTATTTTTTTCTATCTGAAACTTCTGGCCTCTTTCTTCTCAGATGGTCATGTGCTCTCAATTCTGACCAGCTCAGATCTACTTGGGGATATAGTGTCTGAAACTAGTCAAGTTCGTATCTATGTGATGCTGTTACTTGCACCCTACCACAGAAAAACCCTGACACCCTTATTACACACTTACTGCTGATAATCACAGTTATAAAGGGCATCTTATCTTATCCTCCTTACTATATAATTATAGTCAGTAGCTTATTTAAGGGAATATAGAAAGTAATGATAATTAAACGGTCCTCCAGCAGGCAGAAATAATATAGCTTCTAGCCAATGCTGTACTGATGCGTTATGGGGTTTGATCTGAAACTTAAAGTAGAAAAAAAAAATCACACCATCAAAATGGTACATGATAAGCATCAGATAGGAGGCTGCACTGCATGGAAGAGACTGCTTTACACAGAGAAATCCTCCAGAGTGTGACAGGCAATCAGATGAGGGGGGGAGGGGTGGCATGGAAAAACGTATTTTCATTGGAATGGCCCTCTAAACTCCATTAGATCAGGCAAAGAATCAGCACTTTCTTTGTACTCATTGCAGTGCTTAAGATAATCACAGGCCCAATCCCACTGTTACCAAGGAGGGCAAAGGTGGTTCTTGCAGGACCATGTTGATGTATATATACAGCAGGAATTACCTCTCATCGATGACATACATTAAGAAGCTAAGGGGACAAGTGTTTTCTTTCACATGTGTAACATTCATTTTGGATAACTGTTAGAGATGAGCGAGCACGCTCGGATAAGTCAGTTACTCTCTCCCCCGCTACCCCCCGCTGCCACCCCCCACCCCCCGCCCGAGCATGCTCGGACAAGAATGCAGTTACTCGAGAAGAGTGAGGCTCGCTCGAGTAACTGACTTATCTGAGCGTGCTCGGTCATTTCTAATAACTGTGTTCCCTAATTAAATGCAGTACTAATCGTACTAATATGAAACCGTGTCATATATTCACTCCCTGCCTCTTTGTCTAAAATTACATTTTGTTTTAAGATTCAAAACCATCCAATGTGCCAAAAGTGCAATAATAGGAGACGCGATGTAGCAAAGCAATATATACAATCATCTAATGTTATTATTAAGATGAAAGCAAAGTTCTAAGTGCAAATTGAGGAATCACATAACTCTGAATCCTATCTCTAAAGAGTCAAACAAAGAAGACACATATCTTTTTGTAAAGCCGATTCAGAGCTGGTAATGTGCCATATAAATCATATCCACACCCAGTTCTCCTGCCGGACTCGTTGTACTGCATGCCTGTACATTTAAGGAAACAAACTACTTCATGATTTTACAAGATTTCAGAGTAATGAAGTTGTACAATCATTGTAATGCACTGTGCAGTCCCTGAACTACATGCTGAAAAAATGCTGAAAAAGTCCCCCTTTTGATATTCGAGGGGTTATAGGATGACACTCATGTGTTTAGAAGAACTTGAATGTAGGAAGTTTAGCCTTTACATGTTTTTAGGTGTGACCCAAGTACACTTGAAGATGTCATAGACAATAACACAGACACAGCAGGGTTAACCAGAACAGGTATTTGCTTACTATGAGGCAAAGGGCATGGCAGTTATAGTCTCTCAATAAGGGCGACTAACCTAATGGTTATATGTCCTTACAAAGGCAAATACTTTGACGGTTACACATCTTTACAAAGGAGATAAGTTAAAAAGTTTGCTGCAGCAAAGTCTTTTATACTTTACTGCCTAGAGGTTGCTACTATATAGCGCGCTGCTTATACTCCGGAGTGGTTTTACCTTGGTGCACAGTCTCTCATTTTTATACGTGTGTCAGGTGATTCTCAACTTAACAGGACTCAATTTTGCCTTATTTGGTCTTCAGCATAGCTCAATGTACGCAGCAGATCTCAGCACACAACTCTAAGAACACCCTCTCAGGACAGCAAACAGGCCGGTCAGCATGGCTCAGATCACACTTATAGGATGTATTTTGTAGATCAACCAATGACTTTTTAAAAAAAAGTGGTCCACAACTATTTAAGAGCCTTGTGTGGCGCTGGAGGTTCAATCCCTGAGTGGTTCAGGTAGCTGGCTCAAGGTCGACTCAGCCTTCTATCCTTTCAAGGTCGGTAAAATGAGTACCCAGCTTACTGGGGGGTAAAAGATGACTGGGGAAGGCAATGGCAAACTACCCTGCAAAAACAGTCTGTCGAGAAAACGTCACATTGTGACACCACCCATGGAGTCAGTCATACACCAGGGACTTTACCTTTACCTACCGGAACTATTTGCAGGATCCCTTTTGAGCTCGTTTCACCTGCTATAGTCTCTTACAAGACTTGGTAACCACAGCATACGCAATTCACCTATCTCAGAGCTTTTCTCATAGCTCACTATTGCCTAGAATGATGGAGCACTTTTTATGTGCTAATCATCCCCATGGCAGTGCACCTTAATGGCAAGTACTACAATACTCGCCCCTTTCTACTCTATCTACTGCTATAAGATGTTGTAAGCAACCTCCTCCTAGTCATGGAGCTGTTTGCTACGATCGTAGTGCATTCCCACATGTAATCAAAATACCCAGCCAGGATGCTCGCCCATTGCTCGAGTAAAATTGGTCATACACATTAGATAGCTGTTGACCAAACACTTGTGTGCCCTAAAGTTATTTCTCCCTACTCATCTATTAATTCAGCCTACTATAAATGTCTGTTGCAATAAGGGAAAGGGACATAATCAGCTGTCAGACAATTGTACAAGACAAGACAATTATCTCCCATAGCAAGATAGGTGTTGCATCCGAGCTGGATGCCTAACACTTTGTCCAGATGGCACGTAATTAGTTGTCCAAACATAACAGAAATACACAATATATAAATGCGGAAAGCACAACATATTAAAGAGTACTTCTACTCTGGAGCGCTTATGTTCATTCGGTCATTTTCGGCTCTTTCTGGCATCTGAAGACGGCCCCATATGGCCCCAAATAGCGTTATATGCATTTCCAGCTACCTGAAGGAGCCAAAAATGACTGACAGAGCATGAGCACTCCAGAGTAAAAGTACTTGTTACATCCGCTGGACGTACTAAGGCACCACTTCTCAGAACGGACGTAAGTGTGTCCATTTAAAGCCTGCAAACACGCTTATATAGTATTTGCACTTACAAACTACACCTCCATAGGCAAGATGGAAGGACCCCTGTCCCTTACCTTACTAATCAGGGAAAGAGGGGAACCCTTGCCTAAAAGGGGGGTGATTGTCCCGATAAGGACAGCCGCACTGTCTTCATCTGGGACCTAGCTCTACCTGATCAGGAACCTGAAGAAGTGCACAAAACACACGTAGGACACAACACTGTTCACACACACTGAACATAGAACAGGACAGTTCACACCTCATGTCTAGCCACCAGCACAGACATACAACACAAGTCACTGTTCACACCAACATACAACAGCTAATGCATACAACATAGAACAGGAACCCCACCCAGAGCTGACATGCATAAAGATGGTAAATCATAGCCAGTCCAAGTGTCCTCACTCCACAGGGAATAGAGAGTCAGCCACCATGCTGATATAGGGAACAGTGTCAGGCATCACCTATCTGATACATACATAGGACATCAGACGTCTGGAGGACGCACCTGCCAAGGGATAAGGAGTAACCTGCGGGTGCCTGCATCTGCGTGGTCACCGTACCACACACTACACAATGCATGCACCCCAGAAACCTCAAGGAGGGAAGGGACAGGAGGTGTCCAGATGGTCTTCAGAGGAGGAGAGAGACACTTTAGACAAAGCATGCACACACCAGCTCTGAGTAGGCTCAACACAGAGTAAAGCATTAAAATGACCAGCCATCTCTCCCAAGAGTTTGCTGCTATTTATTTGCTGTAGACCAAGGGGATTGGCTGCTAGAGAATACCACACCCAACCAGCTCAATTAACCCCTACCTGTGAAGGTATGCACAAGGAAGCCTGTAGAACCACAGGTCCCAGATGCACAACCTTAACAGTACTCTTTAATGTCAAAACCAAAAGTGGGGGAACGGGAAATCTGACTTTAATTGCTAATACAATGAGACCCTTCCCAATAGTGGAGCACTCGCCCTGATGAGGACGAACCCATGTCATGAAACTAAGGCAACCCTGATTCTCCCTATATAAAAAAACAGGGATATATTAGCTATAGAAAACAAGGAATACAGTTTAGATAGAAGCTGGCACACAATGAACCAGATGAAATACAATGGCATTAAAAGGCAGGAATAAGATGTCACAGCACTCCAGGACATCCTTTACACAAAACAGATATATCTGATATTGGAGCAGGACAGGAGTAGCCAATGTGACTAGAAACACCATCAAACTTGTATTATAAATGGGGTCCTCCATGAAGAAGAGTCGGAATAAATGTGTACAGAAAGGCATTGATTGGCCAACTGGCACATATGCCTTCCAGCTGACCAATCCATCCACACATTGACAGAGAAATGTTCATGTTGGCAACCAGTGCTGAAATATCATTGCACCGGTGTGTGGATCACAAGGGCGCCTTGACAAAACCCCAGTCCTCTGGCGAGCCGTGACAATAGTATTAGGTATATTGAAATCCAACAATCTCGATCCTTTATACCTGACAGCTGCTGTTGGGGACAGTGAAGAAGCCCTCATAGACCTTCAATTTTTGGCTGATCTTCTTAAATCAGCAGGTTCTGCCAACTTTGATCAAATGTGTATGTCCAGCTTTAGTTAAGATCTGCATTATGATTGGAAATTCATGTATTCTTTTCCTACAGAATTTACGTCATTTTTTCAAGTTTCTCCACATTCAGCTACTGTACATTTATGGGTTCTAAAACTCTGTATCCATATCTGGTTATGAATTTCACATAGTTTTATGTGCCTGTAAAGGCATAAAAATTGTCTATAATTCTGCCACTGTGAATAAGATGAAACAAGACATTCCTGAAAACTTGGCAAAGAGTGACAGCACGGTCACATAAATAGATAATTATCCAACTGTACAGTCTTTCATGCAGACAAGACTTCACAGAGGGAGACAAAAGTGACTGCCAAATTACACATAGAACCCCAAATATCTAGTAAATCTTCCCTTAGAAATAAAGCTACTGCATATTTGAAGAAACATTTCTTCTGTAAGAAAACATCTAAATTTAGCTCACGTTCTTAAAGACCTCCATTACGCCTTCTGCAGGTAACGTTTTTGTGTCATTAAATTAGTTAGATTGGGTTTGTCTATAATTGTGACTTAAATAACCAATCAGAGCATATTTTATTAATCAAAGCAGAAATCCGGTAATTCCAAAATAATTCACTTAGTTTTTCTTGCAACTTTTTTCAAGGAAAATTGCAATAGATACTGCAGACTAGATGGATTCAACATACCATTTGTCTTTCAGGCGAAGCAAGATCAGGATCGCATGATGAAAGAAAGGAATGCTAGAAAATTAAACCAGACCTTCATCCAATAGTCAAAACTTCATAATGCTTCAAAAAATCACACTGGAGAGCCAGTTCCTAGGACCTAGGGCATGCAGCCACAGGGGTGGGGGTAGGCGGCACCCTGGAGTAGTCACAACTTTATTTCAAGGACTTCAACCCTCACTTCCTGGGACGCCTCCTGCCACATCAAGGGAGGGGAGAGGTTGTGGTTCAGGGCTCAGCTAACACTGCACAATACAAGAGACAGCCAGAGTGCTGAAACCCATCAGTGCAGGGAATGTTCAATGCCCGTGGCTGGAGAGGCTCATAATATTAGAATATTAGGGAGGCAAGTAATGCCAGCATACTGCAAAATAAAAACAGTGCAGCTCACAGATTGGAAAAAAGCACTTTAAAACTCAGGCTAGACACAGGTTTAACCCATTTTTGGGGGGGATGGGAAAGTATATTGTGGCTTTCTTGGAATTACTTAAGAGAAACACAAAAATAAACTATCATGATGGTTTTATTAGCAATTTTTGAAAATTAACAATTTCCAATGCAGTGTCAGCCCTCATCCGACATTAAGATTGTCCTGCATAATTCTGATGTCAGATGAGCGCCAACACATGTTTTTTAGCTGCATGCAGGATGGCGCTCCAATGTCAGAGGCTGTTCTGCATAGGTTAGTTGCAATATGCAGGACAGCTCTCCAGGGAAGCTCAGTCCTGCATACTGTAACATACATATGCAGAACAGCCTGCGACATCATCGCTATGCAGGAAAATCGTAATGTCGATGAGGGCCAGCCTGGCCAGCATGGATTGGAAAGGGTTAAAGTGTTCCTTGAGTAGTTAACTCTTCAAATTTAAAATACATAAAAAGTAGCCATGATAGGTAATTTAATGTAGTTCTTTACTCTTTTCTAAAAGCCTTATAATCAACCACCTACCAGATCAGTAAAATGTCCAAGACTTTCCCAATGCAGGCCTCACATTTGAAAAAAGTTTTAAATTACACCCTTCTGCTCCCTGTATACTCGTGGATTGCCATACATGTTCCAGGAGCATTATTTCAGTGACTTCCTATTATAGATCATGTTACTGCTCTACTGTTCATTGTCAGCTTCCCATAGCTTGTATTTTGTGTTGCATAATGGCTCAAAATGTTTAGATTCCATTCTATCCACAGTGTCTGATGAAAATCGGTTCTCTGTCCCCATCCTTATAACCCAATTGTCACTCAGTTGGAGATGAGCGCATCAGAGTCACAGGCATATAGTCAGATGTGTGAAACAATAATTGTTCGCATTTTTCATATTGTTTAACTTGAAAGGGAGAAAATGTCTAAAATAAAACACAGTAACGGATGTCAATTGCTACATGTGCACAAGAAAAAAAAATACAATTCACGTTTCTGTAGCTGGAAACCAATTTTCTCATTGGTATCATGAATGCCTTAAAGGAGATTTGTCATTGAAAAAAAAAATCAATACTTACCTATTCCTCCCCAGGCAGACTCCCTACCGCATCTTCTCCCCGCCGATCTTCTCCAGTCCCCTGGGTCACCTCACTGCAAGCTATCCGGATCCTCTTCTTCTTGTTATGATGCGTCCATTCCTTGCATTCTCCTTTCTGCCTGCCAATGTACACTACGTCACTAGTGACGTAGCATTCACAGTCTAGCAGGGAGTACCAAGCTATTGCAGAGACTGTGCATGCGCACTGTCTCTCTACAATACTATATGAACTCTTGTGGCAAGACAGCATGCATGCTCAGTCTCAGCAATAGATCAGCATTCCTTCCTAGGCAGTGAATCTTCACTGCCTAGGAAGGAATCCCGATCTATTGCTGAGACTGCGCGCATGTTCAATGAATTAAATCAAAACGTTTGGTTTGGTCCAAAACAGTTTGAGTGGAACCAGACGTTTATAAACACCCCTAATACCAGTATTGAACAGTGTGTTAAGGTACTTTTACACATTGTTGCATAAAAACAACGATTGTTTAGTCGTTCACATTCACTGGTACAGTGAATGCATACGACTGAATGATTTGTGAGCGAACGACTGAACAGGCTGCATTTGCGAGTGAACGAACTCTATCATCATTTAGAATACCCATATACTTACTGATACAGGAGGGCAGATGTCTGCACCCCCTCAGCATGCAGGCAGCCAAATGGCAAATTCCCTTTCTGTGATACATTTATATTAGTGTAGAGACTCACAAAAAGCGAGGAGCCTTGACGTGGCATGTGAGCTCTAGTATTTTGGCCAAAATCCATCTAATACCTTGCATTTATTATGTATTCTTCACATGCAGTGCGGCTTCTAGACACCGGGGAAGCTCGTGTTGACAGTGCCAATGTTGTTCACTTTTTGAGGTGCAGGGCAACCCGCAGAATTGATATGGTGTCATTAATAGGTTTTTAGCCTGCATGGTGCCCAACATGCATCAGAATATACTATCACTCTGTATCTCTTACTCTGTGAAGGATTATACACCAAGCAGCCACCGCCCTCTATATTAAGAGGCTGTGTGAGTGGCTGTCTCATCAGTGTCCTCCACAGGTGTAATTGGCTCCCTCATTTGGCAGTTTGGCTGCCTGCATGTTGAGGTGGTGCACATGTTTGCCCTCCTGTATCAGTAAGTGTATGGCTGTTTTCAGTGATTGTTTGTTTGTTTTTATATTTCCCTTTCTGTGATACTATCATCATTTGGAGTGCGATTGTGGTCGTTCTTCAATAAATGTGGCTTGTAGTCTGGGAGTCTTAGGTTCAAATCTGACCAAGGATAACATCTTCATGGAGTTTGTATGTTTACTTGTTGTTCTTCTCCTTCTTCTATTACCTGGAGAAGGAAAAAGAAGTGTGGTGGCTCAGCAGTTAGCATTGTTGCCCTGCAGTTTCTGGGGTTTTATAAACTTCTGATTCGGCCTAGCAAAATGGGCGAGTTTCCAATTTTTTCTGAACCAAACTTTTTAACCAAAAACAGGGTTCTAACGGTTTGGTTTGCCGAACACTAATTATGGACTTCTTCACGCAATTTTCCATCAACGTATAACTTTTTTCAAAATTCTGACCCCAGAAATGTCTGAGATGCAGAACACCTCCTAGAAATACATTTTTAAGACCAAAAATCTAAATACCAGTTAAAAGGAGGTAATTATATATTCAATAGAGATGAGCGAACACCAAAATGTTCGGGTGTTCGTTATTCGGAACGAACTTCCCGTGATGCTCGAGGGTTCGTTTCGAACAACGAACCCCATTGAAGTCAATGGGCGACCAGAACATTTTTGTATTTCGCCGATGCTCGCTAAGGTTTTCATGTGTGAAAATCTGGGCAATTCAGGAAAGTGATGGGAATGACACAGTGACGGATAGGGCAGGCGAGGGGCTACATGGTGGGCTGCATCTCAAGTTCACAGGTCCCACTATTAAGCCACAATAGCGGCAAGAGTGCCCCCCCCCCCCCCCCCACTGTCAGCATAAAGATCGTTCTCCTCTGGCACAGCTGTAACAGCTGTAGCAGAGAAGAAGGATGTTTGCCCATTGAATTCAATGGAGCGGCAATACAGCAGGTTCCACTGAATGCAATGGGCTGCCCGCGATCGCAGGATGAATGGTCGGAAAGGGGTTAAATATATAACCCCTTTCCTGCAATTCATCCAGAAATGTGTTACACTAAAAATATATACCGGCGTATAAGGCGACGGGGCGTATAAGACGACCCCCCAACTGTCACCTTATACGCCGGTAATACAGTGGAGCAAAGAATAAAAAGCATTACTTACGTTTTTAGATGATCTGCGGCGCTCCTGCAGGCTGTCGCTCCCTCCTAATCCACGGCAGAGTATTGCTTTCTGGAGGCAGGGCTTGAAATCCCTGCCTCCAGAAAGACACGTGCCTTCAGCCAATCACAGCCAATGACAATGATGTCATTGAATGGCTGTGATTGGCTGTGTTTCTGGAGGCGGGGATTTCAAGCCTTGAAATCCCCGCCTCCAGAAACACAGCCAATCACAGCCATTCAATGACATCATTGTCATTGGCTGTGATTGGCTGAAGGCACGTGTGCTTCTGGAGGCAGGGATTTAAAGCCTTTCGTGGAGAAAGGAATACTTTGCCGTGGATTAGGAGGGAGTGACAGCCTGCAGGAGCGCCGCAGATCATCTAAAAACGTAAGTAATGATTTTTATTCTTTGCTCCACTGTATTACCGGCGTATAAGGTGACAGTTGGGGGGTCGTCTTATACGCCCCGTCGCCTTATACGCCGGTATATATTTTTAGTGTAACACATTTCTGGATGAATTGCAGGAAAGGGGTTATATATTTAACCCCTTTCCGACCATTCATCCTGCGATCGCCGGCAGCCCATTGCATTCAGTGGAACATGCTGTATTGCCGCTCCATTGAATTCAATGGGCAAACATCGTTCTTCTCTGCTACAGCTGTTACAGCTGTGCCAGAGAAGAAGGATTTGTCTTCTATATGTTCTCAATGGGGTCAGCGCTGCTGCCGCTGGCCCCATTGAGCGCATATAGAATGCATCCATAGCGAACCGCGGGAGGGGCAGACTTTTATATCAGGCGGACACCTTATCTCCCCAGCCACTCACAGCAGGGGGGTGGTATAGGGCTTAAACGTTGCAGGGGGAAGTTGTAATGCCTTCCCTGTCTTTATATTGGCCAAAAAAAAGTGCTAACGTCTCAGGGAAGAAAGTTAAAGTAACCCGGACACCGCATGGTGTTCGTTACGGATAACGAACATACCGAACACCCTAATATTCGCACGAATATCAAGCTCGGAAGAACACGTTCGCTCATCTCTAATATTCAACTACTCACCATTGAAAAAAAGGACCTCGTAAATGTGACAGTGGATACATACATTCTCTCTCATTACGAAGTGGGTTATAACATAAATAAAAGTTTTTGTATCCTCCTATGGCCACTGGATGCTATACAGAGGGAGGGATAAAGAAAAAAGCTGTGATTTTTATTTTTGCTGTTGTAAAGGACTTGCCCCTAAGGGGCTTCCCTACAGAGTTAAATTGTTATGAAGATTGAAAATTGTGAATGTAGTGACCTATAGTGGCCAGTTTCAAAAACTGCACCCAGATACTGCCTATGTGCTATGCTTTCATTGGCTGTCGGAAGGTCACGTTTGGAAGGTCCTAAAATAATGGAAAAGAAAAAAAGTTTCCAGAGAGCACGCTCAATCCTATCTAGTAAAATGATGCCCTGATATAAAAGAAGGCAATTTGAGCTGCACAATCAGAAAGAGCAAGGGCTGCGATAGTAAGTTGGACATACTGCTGAAACGCTATTAGAGAGAGACAATAGTCTGCAGGAGAGTTTCTGCCTGGGAAAGAGAATCTGTGACTGCAGGACAGCATGAAACATACAATGATTGTTAGATAGTAGCCCTGTAGGCTGCCTTTTACCCAAAACCTGAGAGAAGAGAAAAAGTCAGCATTGCATCCGCAACCCAGTGGGAGACCTGAATAGCAATAAAGATTACTGAAAACCATGGTTCAGGAGCGCTCATGACCTTGGATTAGCTGGAGTCAGTTGAAACGAGTATTCCCATGTGACACACTGTAAGTGAGGCCAGCCTCAAATTGACTGTAGGTGTGTACACCGTTAGAGACATAAGTAACTAATTAACAGGACTGTCATGCAGAATTGGAATCATTCTTGTTGTAACTACGAACTGTTATACAGCTGCTACAGTAGTGATGTATTAGCCTGGGTTTAGACACTGGACTATGCTGCTAGAAATATGATGTCAGCCCCTTAAAGTGTAAACTATTTGTGTGATTTGTGTTATTGGTTAACATGACTAATTTTCTTTCAGCATTACTGATATTTCATGTTGTGCATAAAATATTAATTCTAGGACTTCGTTAGCCGTAGCTAGTGAATCTACGGTGAAAGTTAAAAATAATAACTCATTTGCATTATTCAGTTCTTGAATAAATATTGCATATTTTCGTCACTCTGACCATCGAATCGTATTCTGCATCGCCTTCACAACAAACCACAACACCATCACTTGCAGCTTCTTCCCTCCCTTCCTCTCCACCACACAAACCTTTCAACCTGCTCCCCCACTTCCAACAAGTGCTGCTCATTGGAAAGCTGTATGATGCCAAGATATAAGTTCTAGTCTTTATATTCTAGATGCATAAGGTGTTTAAAAGTCATGACTTATTACATATATCCTTGGCAGCGGGTGAAAGAGTTAATAACCAAACTGTTGTTGCACAAACAGTTCGAAAGTAGAAAGAGTTAACGATGCATTATGCTCCCGTCAGTCAGTTAAAATATGACTACAGCTAGACTTTTATCTCTTACTACTATAAAATAGATCAGAAATTGCTCTCCATAGGAATGCATTAAGTAGCATGAAAATCTATTCAAAATTGGTCCAGTTCAGCAAGTTACTAGCAATTTCTTTTTTTTCTCTTCTTTTTTTTTATAATTGCTGCATGCTGGGATTTCTGAGCGATATTACAAAGTAGTAACTACTTTTTGCCTCCGGAAAGTAATATAAAAATCACTTGTCACATTGAGAAACAGTATGGAAAGTTCTGGAGAGTGTTCAAGGTTCTACACAAATATTAAGGGGATACTTGGAGTGAACAATGGAAGTGGAGAGTTGTACAATTGTACTAGTTGTCTGTATTGGTTCACATACAAGAAAATACAATCCAAAGAATGTATGAGTTGGTGAAGCGGTGGAGCCAATTAATGGGCATTGTCTTGGTCTTGTAAGGAAGAGAAATCTATGGTGTTCAACCATCTGAAATTTACCAAGGGTTTTCAAATTTTCTCAAATGAGTTATGAGTCTTATCTTCTCACCTTGACAGTTCTAAAAGTTGACAAATTAGACCTACTCTGTTTATCTGAATAAGTTGAAAGAGTCCACTAGTGCTGGATCAATTTTCTACTGGTTATAAGGAACCTGTCAACTCTGACCAGTACTTAAACTAAGTTATGGTGCTATTCGGAGAGGTAACATAGTCAATTAGTATGCTAGGCTGAAAAAAAAAAAATGTCCATCCAGTTTAGCTTGTTTCCATCCCCGAATGTTGATCCAGAGGAAGGCAAAAAAAACTCAATGAGGCAATAGCCAGTTGACACCATTTTGGGGGGAAAAATTCCTTCCCGAGTCAATAATGGCAGTCAGAATAATTCCTGGACTAACATTTGAAAAGTCCCTTCCTGACTCCAAGTTTGGCAGTCGAAAGATCCCCAGATCAACAACCCTTTTAGTTATTTAATGTCTATATCTTGTAATGTCATAGCACTCTAAAAAGACGTCTAGTCCTCTCCTAAACTCCTCTATTACTTTTGCCATCATCACTTCCTCAGGCAGAGAGTTCCACAGGCTCACTGGTCTTACAGTAAAGAACACCCTTACGTGTTGAGATTAAAGCCTTCTTTCCTTTAGGCCGCCTGCAGACGAGCGGAAATCCCGCCGCGGGATTTCCCGCGGGATTTCCGCAGCTGAAAGTTTGCATAGGAGTGCATTAAAATACGCACTCCTATGCAGACGGCCGCGGTTTGGCCGCGCGAAATCTCGTGCGGCAAACAAACCGCGGCATGTTCTAATTTTCTGCGGGGCACGCACTCACTCGGCCGCCGGCTCCGGTCTGCGCATGCGCCGGCTGCGCGGCAGCCGGCACATGAAAGAGCCGGGGCCGCCAGGCGCGGGTGAGTACGCGCTCGTCCCTGCAGGCTCTCGGGTCGGATCGTGCAGCGAGAATTCTCGCTGCCGGATCCGACCCGCTCGTCTGCAGGCGGCCTTAGACGTAGAGGATGCCCTCTTGTTACCATCATAGTTCTGAGTATAAACAGATCATGGGAGGGATCAGGCCCATTTACACGGGACAAATGTCGGGCTGCACAAAAGCGAGTATCACTGGCTCACTCAGCAGGGGGTCTGGGATGGCTGGAGGAGATTTTACTCCTCGCTCTCTGCCGCCTCTCTCCATTCACTTGAATGGCTGCTGTTTACACTGAACGATCATCGTTCAGGATTTTAAGCTGCAGAAAATCCTGAAAGATGATCGTTCAGTGTAAACAGTAGCTGTTCAGTACTGAACAGCCGCTATGTTAAGTAAATGGAGAGGGGCAGGGGAGAGGAAGGAGTGAAATCTCCTCCAGCTGTCCTGGCCCCTTGCTGGCTGCTCCGTGACAGCACAGGAATGAGAACACACAGGGACAGGTGTTGGGCATTGTTTGCTTGACATTCATCCCGTGTAAATAGGCCTATCCTTGTATTGCCCCTAATGTATTTATACATAGTTATTTGGCCGCCCCTTAACCATCTTTTCTAGTGTGAATATTCCCAATTTTGATAGCCTATCTGGGTATTCCAGTCTGTACACAGTATTCCATGTGAGGCCTGACAAGTGCCTTATATAGTGGAAGAATAATGTTCTCCTCCATCGCCCCTATACCTCTTTTAATGCACCATTAACTGCCACCCTCTGCTTTCCATCTCCGAGCCAGTACTTTATCCTGATACACACATTTTTGCCCAGACCGAGCTGTCTCATTTTATATATTAACCTACTATGCAGCACGGTGTCAAATGCTTTAGAAAAATCCAGATATACAACATCAATAGACTCTTCCAGGTCCAGCCTAGAGCTTACTTAGTTGCAGAAGCTGAACAAGTTGGTCTGACATGATTGACCCCTCATGAACCCATGCTGATGAGGAGTTACACAGTTGTTCTCCTTAAGGTATTCCAGGATGGCATCTCTCAGAAACCTCTCAAATAATTTTCCACTTATTGAAGTGAGACTTACTGGCCTGTAGTTACCAGGCTCCACTCTTGACCCCTTTTTGTATATTGGAACCACATTGGCAATGCACCAATCCGGAGGTACAACCCCAGTCTCAATAGAGTCCCTAAATATAAGAAATAGCGGTCTGTTAGGGAACTAGGAATGTATTTTTTTTATACTTACCCATGTCCCAGTTCCTGTGGTGACACCGGTGAAGTCAACGCACAGTCTGGAAGTCTGACTCTTTTTAGACTACTGTGTGCACACTCTCTCATAACCTTCTATAATCTTTGTGCCTTGTGTGGACTTTATTGGGAGGCACCACAGGATAGGGTACTATTGTACTCAGTAGTATTGATCCTGACCAGTATTGGAGTACAACACATAATTTCATTATTCCTTACCATTGGTTTGCTTAAATGGATTTTTTGGGACTAATCAAAACTTTTTATGGGCAGGGACTAGGTCGAAATTAAAAAATATGCCCAAATCATCCGTCAAGTATTCTCTCCCTCCCCAGGTCCATTGCAGCCACTATAGTTCCCTGTAACTCCAATATCTGGAAGCTTCTGCACCAGTCATGTGCCATTTGTTGTTCACATGACTGCTACAACCAATCCCTGGCTTCAGTGGTAATGCTGGCATAAACAGCAATGCGACCGCTAAAGGCGGTCTTCCAGCATAATTGTTGTGGGTTTTCTGTTGTGGAATGCCCGCACGATTACGCCACATGTGAAAGTGGCTTTACATAGGACAACTATCGCCTGAATAGTTGCTTAAAATAGTCGTTCCAGCAAGTTGTTAAGAGTACAAACTACTGTTGTGCGTATGCTTATACACTAAGCAATTGTTGGGCAAAGTTCGAAGAGAGAGAGAAACTCCTCCGAGCAAAGTTGTTGAAAGACAGACATTTGTCTGTTTACACAGATGATAACTCAACAACCGGCGAATATTTTTAGGCATGCTGAAACAATTTGCAACTCGTGGACGAATTTGCGCTTCTTACCCTGTTTGTGGCCATGTTTACAATGAACAACTATTGCTTTCATCCGCTCCATGGAGCTATTGTTTGCACAATAGTTGTCTTGAGTAAAGCTTAAAACTTTTCCATGTAAATATACCCCAAGCTGGATTCACAAGGGCGTATTTGCACACACAGAACCCATTGTGGGGTTGGTCACATGCAAGAATTTTCCTGCGCATTTCAGTCACACAAAAACAGGCAGTATGCTCTAATTTCCTGCGCATTTGTGCACAAAAAGACCCCATAAAGTCAATGACGATGCGCAAATGCAAGCAAAACATGCTAGGAGATGCGTGAAACACTGTGTAATTGCACAGGAAAAAGAACACATCTGGAACTCAGACTAATTAGCCATTCAATAGGTGTGTATTCCTCAGCACTTTAGTTCACCAAAAACGCCACGCTCATGCTCGAGCAATTACACATAGACTCATGTGAATGCAACCTAAGGCTACACAGAGTGATAAAAAGTTGCACCCTAGTTTCTCGGATGCAACTTGCATCGGGCAGAACATGAACATCCCATCTGTGTGCTGTCTGATGTGCCAAACAATGTACATTGACATGTGCTATTTCTGTCTGAGAATCGGACACATAGGACATGCTGCGTGAAAAATATACACGTAATACGCGGGACATATACGCCTGTATGAGTGAGCCATAAGTCAAGAGTTCAGCAAAGGTGTGTTTGCATGATTAGACTGGTCCATTAAAATGCTAATGTTCGCTAATTGTGTGTTTATTTTTTCTAACACCCAAGACCAGAAGAGGGTAACCAAAATATATCAGAATAAGTTTAGATTACAAAGAAAGCAAGAAGCAAAAAAGGGAGATGGAATAATACCTCCAGAGTGCCACCTATTGGAAGGCAGCATTCTTTCAAGTCAAAGTTAGACTCTTTATACAAGTCTTGTAACAATGACTGGGAATTAAAAACAAAGGCAGACTCCATGCACAGACAGCTGTTTCAGGGTAATTGCCCTTCAACAGTGTACAGTAGGAGTCTGACTTTGCTAGTGAGAGGCCTGGGACTGGGGTCAGAAACGCTATCTTTTCTCCTTAGGGAGAGCACCTAGACAGTGAGTGAGGAGACTCAAAAGACCCCGAAACAGCTGTCTGTGCATGGAGTCTGGCTTTGCTTTAAATGCCCAGTCATTGTTACAAGGCTTGTATAAAAAGTCTAACTTTGGCTTGAAGGAATGCTGCCTTCCAATAGGTGACATTGTGGAGGTATTATTCCTTCTCTCTTATTTGCATATTACCCAGAGGAGCATGAATGGCCTTTTGAGTCTCCTCACTCACTGTCTAGGTGCTCTTCCTAAGGAGAAAAGATAGCGTTTAAGAAGCAAAATACATGCTGCTTTTAACTGAAAGCCAAATTCTTGTCTTTCAAGGTTTTAAATATCCGGAACTGCACTCGGGAGGACATTTAATTCTCAGACATCTCCTTTAAATGATTTTATCAAAAAGCAGTTAAAGATAAAAGTGAAGGTCAGGATCCGGACACACAGGCAGAATCAGCTGTCTCGTATCACTCCATCCCCAGTGTTACATAGAGAACACTTAGAAATGACAAGAATGATTATACTGTTGCCACGGCTGAGACTTCCCTTTCACCCCATAGCACACTTTCTTCTTTACTAGAGATGACGAGTTCAAGCCAGGAGTAGGAGCAAAGCCTCCAAAATAAAAAAACTATCCACAGACGAGTTTTAGACATTGCAAGGAATACAGCTTATAGCAACCAGTCGGATCACTGCTTTTATTCTGAGCCTTGCCCTGAAATAATGAAGGTCAGATCTGATTACTTGCTATAAGGCAATACTGGCACTTTTCATTAGAGCAGTTTTCATATTTGAAGGCCATTCTGTATAGCATTAAGGACAATGGCCTTAACATCACTGGTGATATTTTTAAAGCAGAGTACAAGGCCAGGTTCGCATTTGCACTGGAACCTCCGTTCGGAGGTTCCATCGCAGAGCCTGCACAAAATACTGGATTCCCCTATCCTGCTCCCCCGAAAGGAGCAAGAAAACTGAACCAACGCTGCAGATGTGAAGGCAGCCTTAGGCCTCTTTCACACGGGTGTTGCAATTTTCTGCCGCCCACATTGCGCCCGTAAATTGCATGAACGGGAGAAAGTCGCGACCAAATCTCCTTTTTTGTCACCCATTTTGTGGGCCAGGGGGAGAGACTTAAGCGCTGCTAAGGTCTCTCCTCCTCCGATTGCCGGCTGATAGCGGCAATAAAAGCTCCCATAGAAGCATATGGGAGCTGCCGGCAAGGGGAGGGGGAGGGACTTTAGCAGCGCTTTCCATGCTAAATTCCCTCTCCCCCCCCCTGCCTATGGGAGCTGTTGGCAAGGGTAGATGGGGAGGGACTTTAGCAACGCAAGCCCCTTTTCTGAGAGCTCCCATAGGAGTCTATAGGAACGGCCAGTGTATTCCTGCAAAAGATAGGACGAGTCCTATCTTTTACGTCGCACCGGAAAATCGCCCATCTGAACAAATACATTGGAGTCCAATACTTCAAATGGTCGCGATTTTCGGCCGGCACTTGATCGCCATAAAATAGCCTCGAAAAAATGCTTGTGTGAAAGAAGCCTTATAGAGAGTATAGTTAGTAGTTATACCATTATCTTTTGTTAATTAGCAGTATTTAGTTAAATACTCAAAGATTACTGCAGGTCAAAGATACACATAGACGTTACATAATTGTCCACCAGATTTATGCAGGATATTATTGTCAATGCTATGGAGGTAAGGATGCATGGATAGCAGTCACGCCACCACTCCATCACTGTCCCCCACCGCTGCCGAGTGTAGCCAAGCCAGTGGGGAAGCCGCTCTGCTGCCGGCGGTCCCTCACTGTCTGGCCTCGCAGCCCACTGCAGGGATTCTGGACCAGGAAATCTGCTGCACCGCCTGGTAAGCCAATATTACTGAATGCCAGGACCTGAGAGGGGGTAGTGGCTGTCAACCTGGCTGTATTTTGTCACGACCCACACGTCTAGTGGCGACAAACTACAAGAATACCAACAGTCACATCTAGGCCCAAGTGCCCAAGGGACTTAAACAGCCCCCTACCACAAAGGAAGATGCTAGTAGGGCACATAAGTGAAGGAAGGCTGTTACAGACTTTGTGTTTGGGTCTAGGAGCATCAAGCTACATCACTGTCTGAAAATTAACCTGATCAACTAGTCTTGCAGGTAAATAATCAGCTTAAATAGATTTTTTCATCCAATCTCCAATCTTTCATTAATAACAGTACTATCTGGCTGTGATTCCCTATCCTAAAATCACAGATATGCATGGCAAGCCATACTACATGCCATCCGAGCAGTCAAACTGGGTGCCAACCACCAGCTTGTAGGAGGGTGACCAGGCAGATGTAAGCTAGGGGCAAGCGCCCCCTTAGGTTAATCTTACCAGATGTTCTTCCTCCATGTGGCATCTTGTGGAGCTACAAGAATCATCTTCCTCCTAACTTTGTCTCCTCCCCTCTGATGTTCTGAGGTCACCCTCATCCCAATGGCACCCCTGGAACATAATTGCTTAGTGCTACTACTGTATGTATGTTATGAACTTGATTATGATATTGTAGCCATGAGTTTGGTTGGTGTTGTACTTATAAATTTGATTCTGGTGCCATATCTATCTACTGAGCTTGGTTTTGTTGATGCATTTTTTAAAACTAATTTCACTGATGAGCAGAATAGGTTTGAGTATATCAAAATTGAGAAGTATAATATAATAAATATGCAGTGACCGAGACACAAGGCACACCACTGAGGAGATGGCAGGGTAGATGTTAGGGATGTCACGGGGGGAACTACCAGTTCCTCCCCCGAGGGACGCATGTGACATCTGGCCAAGGTACTGACAGACCTCTCCAGGCAGCGCTAGGGCAGCGGTTACCGGAATAAACAGTGTAGTGGACTGGAAGAATTCTGTCACGGGTGATCCTACTGTTCCTTACCCCGCAGGATGTCTGATGGGAAATAAGAAAGCCCACACACGATAAACTTGTAAAACACAGTAGTTGTTGGGAATGGACAACAAATGGGAACTTGTGAGGAATAAGCAGCTTGATACAGGTTCCCAAATCTTGTGGGTAACTTCACACCAGTGCAGTAAAACAGTTGAGGAGGTCAAGGAGGGAAACACAGGATGAAATCGGGCCTACAGTCCTAGATATCTGTATGACTCCGCTCCTGGACAAACACACACTCCGGAGGAGGATAAGAACACTCCGCTGAATACTCACTTTCTCAGAAGGCTTCATAGATGCTGCACGGCGGCTCACTCTCTTTCATTTCCTTCCACGCTCTCCATTTTGCGGTAGCGGTCCTATGCATAGGCTTCTAGGTACCGCTCCTCGGCTTTCATACTTCACCACATGAGGGTTGAAGATGCCCTCATGTGGCTGGCACTCTCTTGCTCTCTCTCTGATGACTGGATAACACTGACTAACTGTTCTCTCTGGTCTAACTGTTTTTTGCACCTTGTATACACATATATCACTCATACTCACGTGACAACACAAATTGTTACATTTTCCAGACATTCACAGACATTAACCTCTTACATGCTGCAGCTGTGCAATACACATAACTAATGACAAGACAGTCTGCACAGAGAATGCACATTAAAGACATGACAATTACAACAGTTATAGACAATTGTGGAGGGGCCAGATATATGTATTTCGGTCCACTACAAATAATATATTCCATTAATTTAGAGAGATTAGTTTGTGTAGATGCCAATATTTCTTAGATGGATAAGAAAAGTAGATAAATAGAAGGTGGACTGGAGCTGTATTTATGTTATGAGCTTGGTTTCGGTACAGTATTTATTCAGTGGGCTGTTCTGCTGTGGTTATGCTGCTATCTTGTCACTTTCTGTACAAGCAGAATATAGGTGGAGTGCCTCCTAGTCCAATATATATTGTAGAGGTGCACAACACAGAACGGCCTGTAGAGGGCTGCAAACAGGAATTCTGCTGCTAGGGTTAACATCAAGGGGTGGAGCAGGAACCAGATAAAAGCCAGTTCCTGCCAAAAGCAAGAGAGAGAGGACCAGTGCAGCAGAGCTGAGTTGCTGCAGGCTGGTGGCCTAGCAGAGGCCAGAGTCCGACAGGGGCGACAACCCTGGACTCACACCCAAGTGCGGTGCATATGGACTGTATATTGTCATTGGATGATATTGCTGTGTTTTGTGATTGCGGTGATGACAAATAAAGGCTGGCAGGAGCCAGATAAAGAAATACACATCCCCTGAGCCGTTTCTACACGTGTGGGGTGCCATTTTCATGCGCAAGAGGTCGGCGATCCGCAGGCAAGTGTACCCCGCTTGCTACAATATATATTTTTTGTTATGACAAGGGTGCATAAAATCTAACCTAAGGCTGCCACTGTAGATTTGAATGTGTAAATGGGTGGAGCACAGAAAGTTTTTTTTTAAATAATTGCTTCTAGGGTGCAAATCACCTTGATGTGCTAAGAATCTGAAATCTGATCAATCAATACTTCATTTTCAGACCTGAGCAAACAGATATCTAGGAAGATCGTTGCACAGTCATGAACGACCACTAGCTAAAGTCTACAGGTAATCATGTAGTTATTGAGATTTTGGTTATGATAGGCGGAAGGTTCATTTCACACATAAACATTAAATAAGAAACACGAATGGTTGTATCAGAAGTGTCAAACAATTGTAATTTGCATTTACACTACCGTTCAAAAGTTTGGGGTCACATTGAAATGTCCTTATTTTTGAAGGAAAAGCACTGTACTTTTCAATGAAGATAACTTTAAACTAGTCCTAACTTTAAACAAATGCACTCTATACATTGCTAATGTGGTAAATGACTATTCTAGCTGCAAATGTCTGGTTTTTTGTGCAATATCTACAAAGGTGTATAGAGGCCCATTTCCAGCAACTATCACTCCAGTGTTCTAATGGTACAATGTGTTTGCTCATTGGCTCAGAAGGCTAATTGATGATTAGAAAACCCTTGTGTAATCATGTTCACACATCTGAAAACAGTCTAGCTCGTTACAGAAGCTACAAAACTGACCTTCCTGTGAGCAGATTGAGTTTCTGGAGCATCACATTTGTGGGGTCAATTAAACGCTCAAAATGGCCAGAAAAAGAGAACTTTCATCTGAAACTCGACAGTCTATTCTTGTTCTTAGAAATGAAGGCTATTCCATGCGAGAAATTGCTAAGAAATTGAAGATTTCCTACAACGGTGTGTACTACTCCCTTCAGAGGACAGCACAAACAGGCTCTAACCAGAGTAGAAAAAGAAGTGGGAGGCCGCGTTGCACAACTAAGCAAGAAGATAAGCACATTAGAGTCTCTAGTTTGAGAAACAGACGCCTCACAGGTACCCAACTGGCATCTTCATTAAATAGTACCCGCAAAACACCAGTGTCAACATCTACAGTGAAGAGGCGGCTGCGGGATTTGGGGCTTCAGGGCAGAGTGGCAAAGAAAAAGCCATATCTGAGACTGGCCAATAAAAGAAAAAGATTAAGATGGGCAAAAGAACACAGACATTGGACAGAGGAAGACTGGAAAAAAGTGTTGTGGACGGATGAATCCAAGTTTGAGGTGTTTGGATCACAAAAAAGAACGTTTGTGAGACGCAGAACAAATGAAAAGATGCTGAAAGAATGCCTGACGCCATCTGTTAAGCATGGTGGAGGTAATGTGATGGTCTGGGGTTGCTTTGGTGCTGGTAAGGTGGGAGATTTGTACAGGGTAAAAGGGATTCTGAATAAGGAAGGCTATCACTCCATTTTGCAACGCCATGCCATACCCAGTGGACAGCGCTTGATTGGAACCAATTTCATCCTACAACAGGACAATGACCCTAAACACACCTCCAAATTGTGCAAGAACTATTTACAGCAGAAGCAGGCAGCTGGTATTCTATCGGTAATGGAGTGGCCAGCGCAGTCACCAGATCTGAACCCCATTGAGCTGTTGTGGGAGCAGCTTGACCGTATGGTACGCCAGAAGTGCCCATCCAACCAATCCAACTTGTGGGAGATGCTTCTAGAAGCGTGGGGTGCAATTTCACAAGCTTACCTCAACAAATTAACAGCTAGAATGTCAAAGGTGTGCAATGCTGTAATTGCTGCAAAAGGAGGGTTCTTTGACGAAAGCAAAGTTTGATGTAAAAACAATGTTATTTCAAATACAAATCATTATTTCTAACCTTGTCAATGTCTTGACTCTATTTTCTATTCATTTCACAACGCATGGTGGTGAATAAGTGTGACTTTTCATGGAAAACACAAAATTGTTTGGGTGACCCCAAACTTTTGAACGGTAGTGTATGTTTCGACCATAATATCATATATCAGCCTAATTGAACTATCAATTTGTTTGTTGAACTCTTCCTTCATTTGCACTGTCCGTGGAAGTTGTTTAATTTAGTAAGTCATCAGCAAGCTGAGTTTTCCTCTAACCATTCTGCTGAATAGATTTGCATTGGATAGACTGCTGACTCTAATCGAGGGCAAATTGCTCCACTCCCAGTAAGGCTCTGTTGGTGATTGATTAGACTATTGTTCTTATCCCCTTTCATGTGTACATAATTGCAAAGTGGCGCAGTATTGATAGACCATGCTCACAAGGCATTGAAAGGTTTTATTTTTTACGATTATTCTTAGCACCCAGGGAAGTAATTAAGACAATCAACCAAGACCTAGACATGAAAACCTGCGATAAAGACCAGCTAGTTCATTACCAAACTTATCAGCAAGTCCTTATAGGTAAAGACTATGTGTTTTACTTCAAAAATGCTTTGCTTGTCTCAGAGACTGTTCAGTCACTTGAGAAAATAACTTTCTTGCTGTGAAGTTATTGCCTTGTATGTGCTATGTTAATCTAATGTGTATATGTTGTATGTATACTTGTGATGGTGCAAATTTAGCCCCTTGATTTTTGGATTTGTGGGCTGTGGTACTCAATGATGCTGGCATGTCTTATCAAGGGAGCTGATCGTGAGAATGATCAGTTCCTTGGCTGTCAGTCAACAGGAAGAGTTGTCAACATAAGAGTAGAACCAGGAAGAACTGTAAGCTAATGTGTGCATACAGCTGTCTGCTTATGATTTTCTGGCTTGGTTTCCTATTCCTAATCATTGTTTTACAGGCATGTTAAAGAGTTGTACATTGATTTGAAGAAAAGCTGCCATCCAATAGGTGGTGCTGCAGAGGTATTGTTCCATCTTCCCTATTTGCATAAATTACCCAGAGGAGAATGCAGTGCCTTATAAATCTCCTCACTCATCTCTCAGGTGTCTTCTCATACCTCTTCTGGGAGTTTCCCTTGGGGAGAGACAATGCCTCCCCCCCTTCCCGACCTACTCACACCCTAGGTGTCTCCATACACTTCTTGGGTGCTCTCCTTAAGGAAAGACGACACCCCTCTTGAACCAAGGTGTTCGTTGTGATGCTAGAGTGTTGCACCACAATGCTGATAGGAAAGAGACAGAGGAGTGGATCATATGGGTGCGGTGGCAAGTTGACATGCAGTTGGCCTCTGGAACTTGTTAGGACAGGGACCGCTGATTTCACAGAGGAGTCTAAGTGGAGTTCTGAGTCAGCTTGTTCACCGGTTGAGTATTGATGAGCTAAAAGGCTGGAGTGGCTTGTCCTTTGCAGAAGAGGTGGTGGACTAGAGGTTGGGTTGTATTATGTGGATTGTCAGAGCGCTACCTAGTGGGTCTTCTGATGCACATTTGGGGGAACAGGTGAGAGCTACCATTCCAACATTGCCGTAGGCTGAAGGTGATGATCTGAGTGGGAGATTCACTGCTGCATTAGAGTAGTGGTCTGACATAATGTAGCTATAGAAGTGGTCAGCTTGCAGAACTATATGTGGGCTGTCACTAAGGTGGTATGGCTAAGTACATTTGTCAGCGTGGAGAGGGGTCGGTTCAGGAAAGCATTCTGGAGGCTTTGAGAGGCGTTAGTTTATGAGGAAACCAAGGTGGCCGAAAGAAGGCTACAAATGTGTCAAAGATGGGCAGTATGGGACACTAGCCAGCGTAAGACTGGTAAACAGAGTGTAGCAGAAAGCTGGCTACTCTAAAGTCTATGGTGTGGCCTAGTTAGCTCAGTCTTGTGGTGTAATGGACTTTATGAGAGCATGGTAGGAGCATCAAGTTAAGAAGGGCTCTTAAGAATATGGAACAAAGCAGTAGTGACCCTACTTTTGGTTGCGTTTAAAAAAAGTTCTAATATAAAGTTTAGCTGTGAGTGACTGTCTAACGAGCACTGACCAACAATGAGTATCTTGGTCAGTGCCCATTCCCTCCAGGTATATGGGCCATTTATCTACTGCATGGGGATGACCGATCGTTAAAGGGGTTCTGTCATAAAAAAAAAAAAAAATTATACTTACCTATTCCTCCCCAGGCAGCATTCTTACCAGATCTTCACCTCTCCTCTCTTCTCCTGGCTCCTCCAGTCCCCTGGGTCACCTCACCTCTAACCTCTTCTTCCTGTGACAAAGCATACATTGCCGGCATTCTGCTTCCTGCAGGGCAACGTACGCTGCATCACTTGTGACATAGTGTTCACTGGATGCAATATCCACTTCCAAAGTAGAGAATGCAGAATGCTTGGCAGCCTGCTTTAGCATTACTGCACATGCACGAAGTATCGCCACTAGTGTTTCATATGTGAAGAGCTCTGAGAAGTGCTGGTTAGTACACTCTGTCCAATAATCAGCATAAAGTGAACAGTCTTTAAGACCACTGTTATGTAGGACTGTTCAAAGACTGTATGTACGGGAGCATTATAGTAACAGCGCCACCTAGAGTGTACTACAACCATTAAATGTCTGTGCCCTATATGTGATTTGTAATCATCAAGCGTTTTGTGCCATTATCATGTGAAAAAAGGTAAAAGTAAAGTTTACGGTTTTAACCTATTTTTGGTCTCCTACTATATCTTTAAAGTAGAACCAATCAAGCATACTTTTATACTTTACTATGGAGCCATGGGACCCTGTGCACCACCATATTGTGCTCTGTGTGAAGCACTATTAAAGGGGTAATAAAAAAATTGCATCACATGTTCCATTCAGGGTTTGGTACCAAAAACAGCAAATAAGACGTCTCCTGACTTCAGAGCTGTTCAGCTTTCAATCAGAATGTCTTCAGACGTCAGACAGTGGATTAGAAAGGGTTAATATTCAATTACAGTATGGTGGTGTTATCCAGTCCTGGTATGATGGTGTTATCAAGTTATGGTATTACCGTATTTTTCGTTTCATAGGACGCACCGGACGATAAGACGCACCCCTGTTTTAGAGAGAAAAAATAGGTAAAATATTTTCAACTCACCCAGGGACAGCGCAGGGGATAGTACCAGCGACGGAGAGGAAGGAGCAGCAGAGCTCTGAAATACCACAGCTCCATGTAACAGTGGCACTTGTTCAGCAGGAGGAAAGGAAGAAGTTGATTGGTGGAGGCGGGAGAGCAGCAGCAGTTCCCGCTGGCGCTTACCACCAATCAGCGGCTCGTATGGGTGGCAGTGAGGAGGAGACAGAACTAGTAACTAATTGCACATTTGTGCGCTGGATCGTGGGTTTGTTTGCGCAAAGAAATGGCGATGCAACAAAATTTCAGCATGTTCGCTTTATAAGACGCGGGGGGAAGAAAACTTCCTTTTTATTAAGGCGAAAAACACGGTAATTATGGTATAGTGGTGTTATCCAGTTACAATATGGTGTCATGATGTAGTCAATGTATATATTATTTTGGGGTAGTACATATAGATTTTGGAGCGATATAGTGAACCCCATATTTCCAGCAGAGCACATGGCTCTTGGGAAGCACCATGTATTAATCATGCCAAAGATGACAAATATTGTAGAGCATCACAACTGATGATCAATGATAAACAATAGTTTTATGGTTGATCTTCTTTGTTAACACCGAAGTGTTGCTCATACATAATTTATGAGTATTAGGCCGCTTCCACACGGGTGGCGTGATATCACCACGAGAATATCTCAGCGATATCGCATCAGTGTTGGTGCGATATTGCTGCATTTTCTTGCGGCAAAATTACGATTTTGTTTTGCTTTAAAGTCGTACATGGTGCTACAAAGTTGCACAACTTTATGGCACCACGTGTGAGGATTTTCCAGGGGAAGGGGTCTTGAAATATAAGGTCTCCCCCAAAATACTCCCTAGCTGCATAAAAAGAAGGAAAAAAAAGGATACATCATCTCTCCGGCGCTGTCCTCTCCCTGCGCATCTCCCCTGAAGCTCCTCGGCACTTGCTTGAAGTTCTCCTGCAGAGCTTCCTGGTCGTGACTTTGAAAATCCATACCTCCAGGTTGCTCTGCTTCTGATTGTCTGAGCCAGTGCTCGAGAACCAATCAGAGCTAGCGCACGATGAACCAATGACAGCCATGTAATTATTCAACGAATGGCTGTGATTGGCTGAACCACGCGCTCAGAAACCAATCAGAACCACTGCTCAAGGAACCAATCACAGACAGAGCTTCCTGGAGGCAGGGATTTTCAAAGCCACGACCAGAAAGCTCTGCAGGAGAACTTCAAGCAAGTGCCGAGGAGCTTCAGGGGAGACGCGCAGGGAGACAGCACCGGAGAGATGATGTATCCTTTTTTCTTTTATTTCTTTATGCAGCTCCGCTTAGTTTAGGGCTTTTACAGTAGGATTCCCGACTATAAAAGTTGCATTGCACTGCATGAAAACCGTGCTTTCGTGTGATGCGATGCCACACATGGGAAAGCTCCATAGGGAAACGAGGATTACAAAAAAAAATCACAAGTTGTGGCTGTATAAAGCAAATATTGCTTACGTGGAAGACACCATAGGTGGCATAGTCGCATTGCGACAAAATTGTGCAAGAAAATCGCCTGTGTGGAAGCGGCCTAATTGGACCTTTTAATAGGGGTGTATTCCTGCTTAGTGCCTAGGGCACCCTTTGCTGTAAATACGGCCCTGGTTGTCATGAACATAAACTGTCTGACCATTTTTGTACTTTTTTTGCAGGACCAATATAGGCAAAAGTTCCTGTTAATTTAATCCACAACTGAGAGACATTTGCACGACCTAAAGCAAATTGCTTCAATGTAGGGTTTTTCCATAGAAAATTCTTACATGACACTTGATATGTCCATAACACCCCCCAGGATAAACGATGCTCGGAAATAAATGGTTGCAAAAGAGTGGAAGATACTTCTTGTTATTCTCCCTAGAGGGGATGCTTGCAGTAAAGCCATTAAGGCAGTTTTTTTTTCCGGTAGGGTGTGAACTTAAACGGACGGGACAGACATTCAGAGTCACAGTAAGTGACAGATAGAGAAATGCGGTCACCATGACTGACATGGAGCAAAAATTACAGACAGATGATGTCCTGAGTCAGAAAAAACTCATTATCCCAGCTGGTCGGCACTGAAACCCTGCTGTGCCAAGACATTACAAACTTTTATATATTACACTGTAAATGCAATCAGAAATGGTAGACACTAAATGGGTTTCACTTTGAGCCACTAAATGCAGGTTGTCTGAAAAATAAAGCAAAATCAATGCTCATATCAAAGAATAGGTGGAAGGAAAAAAGTCTGTGACCCAGCAGGGAATGGATTTGAAACTGAATTCGAGAAATATTAAATCGGTCACATGTTCCATGTATTCACATGAGCTTTTCTTTTGCACGTCTTAAAGGTATTATTATACTGTACTTGTACTCCAGAAAACAATTCAGAACTTTAGACTTATCCATCCATAGAGCAAACACAACTGGGATGACTCGGGAACACTCCGGGGAATAGTAAAAGGGATGATCTCTGATGATGATGTATTACTGCTGATTATATCATAATCTGTGATTAAATACAATTATTGAATGCAAATGTCTTGTAAACCATTTTAATATCCTTAATCCTCAAGAGTTCTAGATTTCCTATGGCAACTAGGATGGTAAATCATCAATTAGGTTACATATATAACAAAGATTCCAACCATAAAGACCAAAAATCTGTTAAGAAGCCCCTACAGGTCCATAGGCAATCGGTATGCTGACGTACAGTGCTTGCCTGAGTCACTGCAATCTCCTCTAGAAGCAACGCTTTTAGGGAAGAATTAGATTTACAAAATGCTTCATGTCATAGTTTTTTTTTTTCTTGCCGTTTGTATTGGAGCCACACGGCTCATAGATAGGCATCAGCTTTGCCAAAAATTGTTTATGGTGCGAAAACGCAAACTTTCCGTCACTTTTTAGGGTTTGATGTATGCAAGAAATGAAGGCAACACACATGAATGATATTTGCAACAACTGGTTCCCATCTTAGTATGGTTAGTATGTTCAATGTCAACGAGCATCTTAAAGAGAACATCAGATTGCGCACTAGGGGGGAATTTTATTATCGTTGCCAACTTTAGTCAAAGTTGTTCAAGAAATGGAAGATCAAGAAAGTGATAAAGATAACGAGTTCAATAGTTTCAAACCTTATGTGCCTTCAAACTCTACTTGTATAGGATGAGGACATAAAGTCAGAAGTTTTGTCTATTTGTTCTCATGGTCAATAATCATGATCCTTTGATATTCTTGTGCATATTACATGCTGAGCGTGGAATGTATAAGACATTATCTCCGTATTCCTACAGCATGTGTAAACTTGTAATCTTACATCATCATCTCTTTAGAGCGTATTAGCAAATAATTATATATAGACATTACTTCTCCCAGCACAAGGGCCCACAGTCTCCATTTTCAGAGAAAAGTTCTTGTTTTTGAACTATAAGTTAAAGAAACTAATCATATAGACATGAACTTATGTAAAGTCACCCGCTTAGAGGATATGGTTACTCTTCATGACTCAAGCTGCAAATATTACAGAACAAAGTTAGTAAAAGTATCAATGGTAGTAATAACTCATCACAAAAATACTAACAAGAATGTAAAAAATAATCTCTTAACCCAAAGATCAGTGCAGAAAACAGACAAAATCCAAGATTGTAACATCTTGTATGGTCCAGATAGCTATGAGACATAATGTTTTTCAAGACACCATTGTAAATCCTCCAGTGAGCACCCGGAGCCCCGGTCTGTTCCATGGACCATGGGAATGTAGATTCCAGGTGGGTCAAGATCTATCATCTGCCAATCAACAGCAACAAGCTCATGTTCCGCATTCCAACACATTAGTTGAATTCCTTCCTGGCTGCCAATGACTTTGTCTCTCACGTGACAATGTCTGAGATGGTCTCAATAAACTCACGTAGGTGACAGCCAGGTGACTACAGCAAGCTGAGGAGATGCTAAATGACAGTCTTGTATAGACGATACCCTTTGAACAGGTAACTAAAATAAAGTAATATAAAAAAGACCCCAAAAATCAAGCTTTCGAGACTACTCCGATCTCTTCATCAAGACTTCAGAGGAGCACTCTATACCCAAAGGTTAAACTGCAGTTAATGTTCCTGCCACGCCAGTTATCAACCCATGTCACATCTGATTGACTCAAACTGCAACCCTACCTGTAAGGAGGAGGCAAGCAGCAGACTCTGTGCCTGCTTTGCTCTTTCTTACCTGCTTGTGGAGCACGAGCCATTTGTGCGTACATATAATCACAAGTCTGCTGCTATTCCAGGCTGTTAGGGACTGCAGGCTTCCCGCAAGCTCCCAGTATTTCTCTCCTGCAGCTGATCTCCGGTTGAGATTTCATAGCAGTGAAAGCTGCTATGTGCTTTATTCTAATCCTCCCCCCTTTTCCTTATTCGTGCTCCGACATTTATTTAGCTTGGCTGCCTCTAGTGGCTCTAAGAGGTTGAAATCCCTCATAGGCTTTTATTACTGTAAAATAGTCATGTACATAAACATAGGTGTCTACTGTTGCCTCATTATTTTCTTACCTTTGTCACGTAACACTTGCAAAGCCTATTTACATTAGAGCAATGACAGCGCTAAGCCATTCCTTGCACATTCCTCTGGTGCAACAGATGTATTTCTTGGCAGCGTTTATTGGCTAATGATATATAATTTAATAGGAAGGAAGACCAAATTTATTTAACAAATTTGCAAATGTGATGTCATGGGGAAAAGAACTAAGCAAATTACGAGAATCACTAGAAATGATGAGAATATTCTGGTTAGAACAAATATACATTTAAGTCTGGGTTCTCAATACAATGACTCCTGCAAAATATGGGGCAATTTCAAAAATTGTAATCCCCCCTTATAAAGTTCAATTTAGTTCAATTGTCCAATCAACGGGTCATTCTCCTCCAGTGTAAAGTTATTGGCTTATAATACACACTCATTTGGATTTTCCATTGACAGGTCTGTAAATCATATTTGCATCAGCATCATATTCTGGTGTCAGAACTTGATTATAGAGATGAGTGTCACATACGTAGTATCTCTACGTATCTCTTCCTGCAATTAAAGTCTATTGCAGATCGCTTTTCTAGGCAATTTTTTTCTCCGGTGTCAGCCACTGATTTGCTGACGTTTAGGCAGCTTCTGATGCAGTTTTGTGTCAAACAAAGGGCTCGGTCACACGAGCATTTTTTGGTCCGATCTGCAGACGCGCTTGTGATCTGCAGATCTATAGAACCAATGCATCCCATTGGAACAGGCACATGTCCGTTTTTTATGCGGATGTGCGATAAATTATAGGACACAACGATTCGCATAAGGCGCCTATCTGCGTTCTGCGAATCGTGTTCTCTATATGAGCTCAATGGGGATTGGCGGCAGCAGCACCGACCCCATTGAGAACATATACTAAGATTGCTCTCCTCTGCCACAGCTGTGCCACAACTGTGGCAGAGAAGAACAATTTTCTCTCATTGAAGTCAATGGAGCCGGCAATACAGCCGGCTCCATTAAAAGCAATGGGCTGCCGGCAAGCGCTAGATGAATTTTTGGGGAAAGGCTTAAAATATAAGCCCTTCCCTGAAAACCATCCTGAAAATTTGTAAAAAAAAAAAAAAAAAGTATACTCACCTTTTTCCTGCAGCCGGAGTTCAGCCACATCCGGCTGGCAGTTCTCCTGAACTGCTCTCTGTAGTATTCAGCAGGCGGGGATTTTAAATCCCCGCCAGCTGAATGGGCTGCCTCTGATTGGTCACAGCCCTCACAAATCAGAGGCAGCTCTCAGATATTGAATGACAGCTGAGAGCTGCCTCTGATTGGTCCCTGCGCTCAGCCAATCAGAGGCAGCACTCACTCACCCATTCATGAATTCAGTATAGCCACTGATAGGACACTGAGCAAGAAATCACTCACTTGTCGGAGTCACTTAGTTTATAACTTTCCTAAAAACCAAGCGACTATTGGCCCGTGTAAACAGGCAGTCGCTCATCTATGAATGACTGCCTGGTCATAGTGAATGGAGAAAAGTTCTCCAGCACGCTCTGCCTCCATTCTCCAAACAAGTATCGCTCCTGTGTGAAAGTTCAGCATGCTGTAGGGTGACCCCAGACACAAAGCACACGTTGAGGACCTGAGAGGGTAGAGTGGTCACTTGTCATGGTGGCCCTTACTGAGCTCCCTCCCGGAGGGACACACGTAGAGTTGGCCATAGCAGCGCTGGGCCTCTTCTGAACACCCTAGGATTGGGATGCCCAATAAACTGGAGGACAGGGAAATCAGATGTCACTGGTGATGCCACCATTCCGGTACCCACTGGTATGACCCTCGGTGGTAAATAATGGAGCTGCAGAGAAAAGTAACAGGTTCCTGGGAACGGTCAGGGTCTGGCAAAACTTTACTGAACACAAGTTCCAGATGATGGTACAATTTACACAAAATTGGCAGTGCAGGTAAAGAAGCAAATTTGAGAGCACCTCCACCCGGTGATCCCAGACGTCAGGAAGGCCGGATGTGAAAACAAATGGGTGTACATCTATGTGGTGATTCCCTAGATCAGGACAGCCTCATAGGAAAAGTAATTCACTGAGTACCTCTGCACTGGCCATATGCACCTTCTCTTACTCACGATCTCTCTCTCTCTCTTCTCAAGGGACTCACTCTGCCACAGTTGCTGTCAAACAGGTAGTCAGGAGACTCTCTTCCTCCTCCATTCTTGACCACATGGGAGTTGAAGGTACCCCTATGTGGCTGGCACTCTCTCTCAGAAACCCAGAAGAACAGAAGACCTCTTCCCGCTCTCAGACACTCCTATTTATATTCTCACTCATACCACGTGACAAGACAATTGGATGCATTGCAAGCATCTCCCAGGGTCATGCCAACACTTAACCCATCACATGCTGCAGCTGTGCAATACACATAACAGAATGACAAGACACTTTTGCACAGGGCACCATCACAAGACATTACATGTATTACATTCATGAAGTAGGCAGGAATACATTACTGGGCCACTACAAAAGCACAGGACTGAAAGTCTGTGAGGTGGTTGTTAAGTAGTTGTGCCGTCAACAGTCGCCCCGTGTACAGGTACCTTTATGCTGCTCTCACACATCCGAGCACAATATCGGGAGAAATTTCACGGCCTGATATTGCGCTCACCCGTGTGAAATTATCGTATATACCGGCGTATAAGACGACTTTTGAACCCCGAAAAATCTGCTCTGCAGTCGGGGGTCGTCTTATGCGCCGGTAATACAAAAAAAAAAAAAGGGTAAAAAAAAAAAATTCATTACTCACCTCCCCTGGCGTTCTGTCGCGCTCCGGCAGGATGTCGCTCGCTCCGGTAGGCTGTCGCTCGCTCCTCGTCCCCGGCGCAGCATAGCTTTCTGAATGCGGGGCTTGAAATCCCCGCTTCCAGAAAGCTAATACACACGCCGGCAGCCATGACAGCATTGAATGGCTGTGATTGGCTGAAGGCGCACGTGTTAGCAATCACACCCATTCAATGATGTCATTGAATAGTGTGATTGGCTGAAGGGACGAGGAGCGAGCGACAGCCTGCCGGAGCGAGCGACATCCTGCCGGAGCGCGACAGAACGCCGTGGGAGGTGAGTAATGAATTTTTTTTTTTCTCCACTGTATACCGGCGTATAAGGTGACAGTTGGGGGGTCGTCTTATACGCCCCGTCGCCTTATACGCCGGTATATACGGTAGCCTAAGGCGTAAAGTTCCCCCTGATTATAAATTGTATAGGATACTAGAAATTTGCTGTGCAGAGGCATACTTAGGGCAGAGTCACAGGAGAGTATGCGCAAAAACACTTGTCGCAGTGTATTTGCGCATGAATGAGGTTTGAAGAGTTAAAACTATAGTACTGTAATTTTTGCGTATGCATTCCAGTTCACACATGCTCATGACACATTCTTTCCGTGGTTTCTTGGCTAATTAAAGCCTAATAAGGTCTAGATGAGTTATTTCCCCCGCGTTCTACGATGTGTCTCACCCTTCCCCTTGCATATTTTCGCACCTCCTATAGACTCCTATGGCACTTTTGCTGTGCAAAACGCAGGACCTATTTTTTTGCGTTCACCAAACATGCTTATGAGAACGAATCCAGTGAAAGCAATGGGTTCTATTCTCTGTGTTTAGTGCACATAGATTTTGCGTGCGTCAGCTTCACATGAGCATATTCCTATTGCGTAATCCGTGATCAGCGTCCGCAGCAAATCGCATGAATTGAATTGCATATTCTGCAGGCAGAGGAAAAATTGAAATAATTTGCTGCGGACGGACTCCATTGGAGTCAATGGAGGTGTCTGACCCACAGCCCATACACAATTAACATTGCGCATGGGCTGTGAGTATCCGCGTCAGCACTAAGTGACGGTGTGGGAAATACAAATATTGAAAAAAAATCTGCACTGCTCATGAGAGATGGTGAGCCGCCGCAGTCATATGCAGTGCAGAAACCACAGGTACGCGGGGTCACCGTCTAGCTTTACAGCCGAAATCCGCTGCGTATTCCCATATGTGGAATTTGACCCGGTCGTGTGAAGCCAGTCTTAGTGTTACCATGTGAAGCTGCTGGCTTACCCCCTTTGACAGCTGTGAAGAGCACTCGGCTCCCCTTCCTAGCAGACAAGGGGCTCTGGAGTATGCATCAGTAATGACAGAATCCCAGAAGACATGCACATGTGCATTCTGCCATGCTCTTAAAGGGCCAGTGCGTCTAAATGAAGTGTTCTCTCTCCAATCACATATGATACCTGGCTATATCGGATATCCTTCACCCCTGTGGACCAAGTCCATTGATGTTGTGGATATTCTTTAAACTGAACAAATAGCACTTTCTGCAGTGCTATTTGTTCCATTAAAAAAAGCTTTCCATTTGCTTTCTTTTTCTTTTTTTTTTTTTGAAAATCCATCAATCAACAGGCTAAAAAAGAGAAACTTTTAATTGAATTTTAATTCCATTTCGCTGCTCCAAAATACGTAATAGAGAACACAATAAATGTCAACTTTCTATTATTCTTTGTTTATTATAAAACCCAATAAAAATGATTGAAAAGAAAACCCTATCGGAGCCCTAATGCAGGTGTGAACAAGCCCTTACTGTTAAAAAAATGTTCAAAAAAATATGTCATGGTGGACTACAAGCACCACGAGTTTCCCTCTTTGTAAAACCTAGTTAACGCTTTCCAATCCACTGTCTGACCTCTGAAGACATTATGATTTAAGGCTGTACAGCTCCGATGTTGGAAGACATCCGTTGGGGTTCTCTTACTGTATATTGCCAGCCTCTCTGCTGTCGGAGCCTATCCAACGTGTCACCTCATGCAGTACTGGCTTTAGCCAGCATATAGCGCCATTGTATAACGGCAGAAAAAGAGTAAGCCCCCTAGGAAAACCATGATACATGATAATTGGATTGGAAAGGCTTAAAAGTCCTGCATTTGCTTCTATTTAGACTAGAATCACGCATGCAGTTGTTAGGTAGTTTTTGAGTGAATGCCAGTATGACATTATGCTCCTGGGACCTGAAGTACTTGGGACGTCCAGGAACACTCTGCTGCAGGTGAGGGTTGATTTTGTTGGCTGTGTGTAGATCAATCACCTGGGGCCTGTGCACAGAAATACCAGCCCTTCTTGCTAGAGGGTGCTGGTCATTATCCAGTCCTCATCCTTCCCTGGGGATACATGCTGGCTTGTTGTTTGAGTTGTTCTCCTACATTCCCTGAAAATGGTCTGAACACCTGATTTCCCTGTCTGCATGTTCTGCAGCCTCCTGCTCCCTTACCCTTCTGTCAGGTGTGGCTCCAGACATCAGATGTCCTTTATGCTGTCAGATGGGTGATGTTGCAGTGTACAAAGTTAATGTGCACATGTGTTCTGGAAGTTTCTGGATAGTCTATGTAGTCTTGTGTTTCTGTGTTTTTCCACTGTCTTCTATGTGTATGAATATGATGTGTATTGCACCTTTGCAGCACTGAATGGGTTACTGTCTGCGTTATGTCTGGAAAAGTATCTATTTGTATGTCATGTGATCTTGTTTTATATATGTGGGTGCAAGATGCTTGAGTGAGGTCTTCTAGTCTTTTCTGCCAGCTGCTTGGTTGTCTTTCTGGGAGAGAGAAAGAAAGCCTGGCCTGTACTCAGACACCCTTAGTCTGAGTACAAGAAGAGATGGATGAGGCAGAGAGAATACCCCTCTAATGCTGTGAACCCCTTTTTCTACTTTCCCTTGTTATGTGGAGTTTTTCCCACCCTGCAGTGTGAGGTGAAGAGTGTCCTATGTTCCGTGAGAGTGGACCGGTACAGTGTTGGTGGAGTTTCCTAAGAGTTGATGTCCTGGAACAGGGAACCACAGTTAACTAGACCTGTGTAAGTCATCCTGTTTCTCCCACGTTTCCTCCTTGTCAATTCATGTGTTCTAAACCCTCACTAACATGCTGGAGGATGTAATAAGGACTGTTGTGCATTGTTATTCCAAGTTTCTCAGTAAACAGCTTTACTGACCATTCCCAGTTTGGCCTATTGAATTATACTCCATGTGTTGACTCTTATTTATTCCCCAGAGAGATCACCACGGAGGAAGGAACGGTGGTGGCACTAGTGACGCCACTGTGGGTTTTCTATTTAATATAGTCTGCCCGCTGCCCTTGGACGTGTCCCTGGTTACCCTCTGAGAGGGAGACAGCAGAGCCACCATGAAAAGTCAACTACTCTACCCCTGCTGTGGCCTGCTCCGCCGGATGGGTGAAGTCTGACCCCATGTCCCTGCTCCGCCAGATGGGTCAAGTTTGACACTATGTCCCTGCTCCACCAGATGGGTCAAGTCTGACCCCATGTCCCTGCTCCGCCGGATGGGTCAAGTCTGACCCCATGTCCCTGCTCCGCCGGATGGGTCAAGTCTGACCCCATGTCTCTGCTCCGCCGGATGGGTCAAGTCTGACCCCATTTCCCTGCTCCGCCAGATGGGTCAAGTTTGACACTATGTCCCTGCTCCACCAGATGGGTCAAGTCTGACCCCATGTCCCTGCTCCGCCGGATGGGTCAAGTCTGACCCCATGTCCCTGCTCCGCCGGATGGGTCAAGTCTGACCCCATGTCCCTGCTCCGCCGGATGGGTCAAGTCTGACCCCATGTCCCTGCTCCGCCGGATGGGTCAAGTCTGACCCCATGTCCCTGCTCCGCCGGATGGGTCAAGTCTGACCCCATGTCCCTGCTCCGCCGGATGGGTCAAGTCTGACCCCATGTCCCTGCTCCGCCGGATGGGTCAAGTCTGACCCCATGTCCCTGCTCCGCCGGATGGGTCAAGTCTGACCCCATGTCCCTGCTCCGCCGGATGGGTCAAGTCTGACCCCATGTCCCTGCTCCGCCGGATGGGTCAAGTCTGACCCCATGTCCCTGCTCCGCCGGATGGGTCAAGTCTGACCCCATGTCCCTGCTCCGCCGGATGGGTCAAGTCTGACCCCATGTCCCTGCTCCGCCGGATGGGTCAAGTCTGACCCCATGTCCCTGCTCCGCCGGATGGGTCAAGTCTGACCCCATGTCCCTGCTCCGCCGGATGGGTCAAGTCTGACCCCATGTCCCTGCTCCGCCGGATGGGTCAAGTCTGACCCCATGTCCCTGCTCCGCCGGATGGGTCAAGTCTGACCCCATGTCCCTGCTCCGCCGGATGGGTCAAGTCTGACCCCATGTCCCTGCTCCGCCGGATGGGTCAAGTCTGACCCCATGTCCCTGCTCCGCCAGATGGGTCAAGTCTGACCCCATGTCCCTGCTCCGACGGATGGGTCAAGTCTGACCCCATGTCCCTGCTCCGACGGATGGGTGATGTCTGATGCTCTGCCGCTTACGTGTGAGGGTGTGAACATTTAAACTATGTCTGTTTCAGTGTATGAATGCATGCAGTTCTGGTTGGGATGCGTCTGCGTCTGCAGGTGCATCAGGTGTGAACAGTATCGCATTCAGTGGCTGGCAGCACGTGCCTGGTGCACACAGCGTCCTGCTTGGTGGCCGGCTGCAGGCGCCGGGTGTTTAAGTCCTTGTTTAGTATTTCTGCGTATTTCTATCTAGTGGAGACAGATGATCCCTAGTTTCCAGCGTGGGGCCATCCTTATTGTTATGATCGCCTCACTCGTAGGAAGGGTTCCGTTTCCTGTGGTTTAGTTATCTTGTTAGTGTAGGGACTGATAATATAATGAGGGCCTTGACGTGGGCTTATGAGTTTAGGTATTTTGGCCAAAATATTAACCAATACCTTGTACTTATTGATATTTACATCTGCCTTGTTGTGTTAGTACATTGGTAAGTATTTGTCCACAGGCTTTGGTGTGGGGTCTGCCTCTCTTTTCTTCGCTGCTTGCACGTGCGGTTTGTTTGATGGGACCCCTTTCATCCTTAGGTGATGGGGAATTTGGTTTATTAAGTGTGAACAGTGTCCAACTGTGTGTGTGTATATTCTTCCCACTTGCCATAAATATATTACAATTGTGCAGGCACAGTTAATAAGACCTGCACGAACGTAACAGCCAGGAGTAGATCCAAAATACGTTTAAGATCTCCTTTACGTACCACATTTTTTTGTGGCTTTAAAAGCTTGTAAATATAACCATGAGTTTCAAGGTTTTTTGGGTTTTTGTTTAATTTTTTTACACACTCTTTGGTTGCAACATTTTAAATCTGCCTTTTTCTGGCATTTTAATTCCTCTAGAGCAGCCAGAAAAAGGCATACCAGAAACCCGCTGTGCTTTGAAAAAAAACAAGCAGCAAAAAAATAACCCCATGTATTTAGACTTTTCCAGTTAATTGTAAACTTTAAAGAAACAGCTGAATACAATTTTTTAACACCAAAAACACCATTACAATGCCAACAGAAACTGCAGCAAAAGATGCCACAAACCCTGGCTGTGAATCCAGCTGAAAGGGCAAAAACATATTTTTTTTTTGGCATCCCTGCCCCTCACCTGATTTTTCTGTTAATTGAGTCAATGTATACTGCAGTCACTTGTCTCAGCATCAAGATGGTGTTTGGTTTTTCACTCTCCCTTTCACTATGCTCGAACACTCCCATTATGTATCACATGACCAGCGAGAGCCTGTAACATCTCTGCCTGCTGGGAAGACACTGCCATTTACTTTTATTCTCTATATTCACCTAAATAAACTACAGGCTATAATTATAAAGTCAAAAGGATAACTATGTGACAGTAGCCTCTAATCAGCAGCATGCGTGCCCCTCACCATGAAGAGCTTGTGTGGTAAAGTCCATATAATATTATCACACATAGAGAAAAAGACATGACAGCTTTGCACAGTGCATTCATATATGACAATACATGTATGACAATTATGGAGGGGAGCAGGATGGCGTTCTGAGACTCTATACACAGGTTGGTAGATAGAAGTTAGAGTGAATGAATAGGAGGAGTTCGTTTAGTCAGTCTAAAGGGGAGTCTAAAGGAAAAAAGCTAAGAAGCACGTAAGAAGGCTGTTGCTAGAGACCTCCAGAGAAAGACCAATCTACTGATCAGTGCAGTGGGGAGAACAAAAAGTGCGAGTACTTAAAAGTTCTGCAATTCATACTGAGTGAGAAAAAGAGAAGTTATAGTCAGTCTTCAGCAAGAATCTAGAGAAACCGTACAGCACTAAAGAGACCTTCAATCCTGAAAACGTAGAAGAGAATCAGCCAAAGAATAAAATAACTGTAATGTTCTAGAAAGAAGGAAACTCGAAGTTCGAAGAAATAGGAGGGAGTGAATCAGGAGGTTGGAGCATGGAGAATAGGAAAGATTCCCATGCTTAGTCACTGTAGGAAGAGCCCGTTTGTTGTCCAGATAACAAGTCTGCGCTGCATGCATGTATCCTCTCCAATAGCTACTACCTCTATAGAAACTGTGATTTGCATTTTAAAGTAACATAATCTGGAATTGTGCTGAAAATGCAAAGTACTTTTCAAATTGCATTAGATGAAACGGAAGATTCTTGCTGTCTTCAAATAATAAAATGGTTATTGTTTTCACCCTTAATTCTGCATTCTGGAGTCTCTTCCCACCATTCACCATCAGCACTGAGGTACGGCACTACACTTCAGTAGATAGAAAGGTTTTTTTATTAGTTTCCTTTTTTTATTTTTGTTTTGTCCAACACAGACCTTGGTCTGTATACGGACTGGCGTCACGAACTTGACAATTGCCCTACTTCTCCTGTAGAAACTGCACTAGAAGCGCATAGTTTACAGGGAGGAGAGCAGTGGTGCCACCATGACAAAAAGCTGCCTTTCCGCTGCTCCCCCAACCAAGCTCTGGTCTGGCGGACTGCAGCAGCCTAATGCTACCTAACTTATATATACTGGGGTACAAGTTACATCATGAATGAAAAAATAAATTTGCTGGAGTGGCTCCTTTAAAGGAGAGACTCATACTTCTCTCTTTGGTATCCACTCCTGTGCTTGGTTAGTTTGAAAAAAATGTTTTCGTAGTTTGTTTTGGGGGCCTGTGGCTTTTTTTCAGAATGCAGGCAGCTCTGACTATGGGGGCTTTTTCTGGTATTCCTCTCTACAGAAATTGAAAAACATAGGCAAAAAAAGCACAAACAAAATGACACGAAATAGAAAATGCCATTTAAAAAAACGATACATTTATTATGCGCTGGTGTTTTAAAATGTATTTGTATTCAGTTTTAAGCAAAGTAAAATACTGTGTGAATTGAGCCCTAAGGCTCAAGAAAACTACCACAAAAACAGCGTTTGTGATTCTGGGCTAATCTTTTAGATCTTTCATGGCCACTTCCATTGTTCAGTGATAGATATTCACCTCTTTCTAGTTCTGTTGAGAGTGTGGTAGAATGATGTTATTGTTAGGGCATGTGGTAATACGGAGTATATTACGGCATGAACTGTTTTTTGTTTGTTTTTTTTACCATTCAAACACTGCGCTAGTGCACCCTAGTTTGAAAAAAAAAAGCAGGAAGAATGGTCCTGCTCTATCTTTCTCGCACATAGTATTAACTTGCCCTATCCCGTTATTGGAAACAAAACCATTGAAACCAACCGTCTCATTTTGTCCCGTTATGTAGCTGTATAACTGGGCTAAAACACTCCCTTAGGGCTTATTTACACGAGTGTATATCGGCCACCCCACCCACACCCTCCCCCTCACCAGCTGTCTGCTTCTCTCCTCCCCTCCAAGCGTATTGCAATGGGAGTAGGCGGGATGGGGGCAGAGCCGAGCCCCCCCTCCCCACCCCTTGTTCATAGCCAGCAATGGGAGTTGGTGAGACAGAGCGGGCTCCCATTGCAAACGCCAGAGTGGAGGAGAGAGGCAAAGAGCCGGTTAGGGGGAAAGAAGGGGGGAACTGCTTAGATGGAAGAATATATCAGCTGGCCATGTAAACACTCGTGTAAATAAGCCCTTAGGCTGCATTTAGATGGTCATAGGTGAGTTGTGCTAGAGAAAATTGGGCACAACCCTCATCGGACAGCACACAGACACACGTCCATCTTTGCCATATGATATTCACAGACTCCACACACTGCATGTGCTATTCTGGTCCATAAAAAGGTTGGAATAGGACAGGCAGCAATTATTATCACACAGATCGGTCCGTGTTAAAAAAAAACAAAAAAAAAACAGCTATTTGAATTGCCTCATAGGCTATTATGGGGCTAGGATAGGTAATCAATAGTTGATCGGTCGGGGTCCGCCTCTCTGGACCCCAAACGATCAATTGTGTGGACGAATGCTGTCCACGGTGCTACAGCTAGGGGTCGGAGCGGAAGCTGCTACTCCAACCACTGCGTACTGGCCCGGTCTTGTAACTGCAGGCTGAGGTCGCATTACAATAAAATAGTTTGTAATTGCAAGCACAGGCTACACATGGGTCGGAGCAGTAGTGTGTAGCGGCACTGACAGCATGCGCCCGCTAAGCTGATTGACTAGGTTGCCAGCCAATCAACTATTGATGACCTATCCTATTTATGCCTAGAAAACCCCTTTTAATGTTTGTGAGTCTCAAATAAACCGTCAGTGAGTTCAGATTCCTTTCCTAATGAAGAAAGAGAAGCGTAACTTATGCAGTGTGAAAGAAAAGAGTCACATCTCGGCCTCTGCCGCCCATGGGCACAAACTTTGCCTTCTGTTTAAATCTAGCCCCGAGGTTGGAACATTCAGCAATGGAGTAATTAATGCCACATCTGCTGAGCGCAGCATGACAGCAGCCCGTACAGTTTCTTCTATGCTTCATGTAAAATTCTGCAACATTCAGGCAGATTAAGCAGAAAAGTAACATGCCATTTAGACCATGACACTGGAAGAGCTAATTTGTGGGGGAGCTGGATGATCTTCCTTACCTTATAAGTAAGCAAGCATACTAGACTTACAGTATAATAAACTGTCAGCGTGAGCGTGCAGACAGATTACTGATGTTCTCCAGAGTGCTGACATGTTATTGGAATGTGACAGTTCTACAATTGTTTTAAGACACTTGTATAAGTAAATAGCCGGATGTGGACATGGTGTCCATTATTCTACCTGGGAACCTGAAATCAAACAGAGGAAAAAACTTTTGCTTACGTGTGCAATCTACATCGACTCTACTCCTCCAGTATTATACACAATGGGGGGAATTTGTTGCAACAGTGTTGTATGAATTGGAGTTGGTGCAAATTAGATTTATCAAAACAGTGTAAAGTAGCTTCTTAAGTTTAATGCAGCTTTATTAGCCAAATTCAATCATTTTCTCTTTCTTACCGTATATCGTTGTTAGTTTTGACATGTTTTATGATTCTTTTTCAAAACTGTCGAGGGAGGTAATGAAAGTTTGCAAAATACATAACCAATGTGGCTGTCAGTCGACACAGGGCTCTCGTAGTGATCATGCAGGCAGAGGACCCATGACAAATGTCCATCGTAAAGGCCAAAGACAAACCAGTCTATAATGTTCATTTATGTCACAGAGGCTTAATGGGTAAAAAAAATAGGTGGCACCTTAATGTATACCTCCTATGTTCTGTGCTTTATAGAACATTTGCTGTGGCGACCTATGCACACCACATAGGCGTCTCCCTTCCTCCTGCCAATGTGGCTGTGGCTGGCAGTTTGCTGACCCTTGCCTATTTGTGTTCGTCTTACTTACTGCTGGTTTTGGTCCATTTACAATATGGGACCACTTTGCAATTTTTTTTTCAGGGTCATTTTGGGTTCCCAATCTGCCCCTGGTTCCCTGATCAACTGATACATGGGGTGCACCACATACAATGCCCTGCATCTCAAACGTGAACTGCACTGGTACTGCCACCCTAGGTTTCTCCAGCATTGAAAGCCAGGCTTCTTGCTGCAAAAATAATGATAAATACAAGGTATTAGTTAATATTTTGGCCAAAATATGGAAGCCTGCAAGCTTACGTCATGGGTCCTCATCCTCTACTGTCACTAATGTATGTAATAATGCTCTTTAGCCTTGCAGTGTTCCTCCATTTAAACCCCCCTCCAGTATATTATCTTCATCCATTCCAGGCTGCTAGATAACTCACAAAATTTAGACAGTACAATTGAACTATGAAAATATATTGTTCTTTCCTTTTGTGTCCTTGCAAAGCTCAATGTCCTCAGGCGGGTCAGATTCCGCATGTGGGAACCCGCAGCAGGCAAACTCATGTACCAGTCTTCACTTTTCTGTACTGCGGAAGCACAGTTCATTTTTTTTTTTTAAAACTCCTGCTTTCCTGCATAACCTGTGGCCCATTCGCAATTCAATTGCAGACAGGCTACAGATCGGACAGCTTCCATTAACTTCAATGGAAGCCGTTCGTGCGGGAACCACACTAAAATGGAGCGTGCTGCGATTTGATTTCCAGATACAAAGATCTGCAAATCAAATCTGCATACTTTAATTCAGGTGCGGACATCCATGTTTCCCTATGGGCGGCTTGCTTTGTGGATTTTCCACACGGATTACGCACATCAAACCCACCCGTGGACATTGGGCTTAAATGCAACCAGGATAGATTATTTGTTGTGGAAAGTTTTGCAGCAAATCCACAACAGCAAATGCAAATTCTATAGATTTGGCTGTGGATTTGCTGCTGCAGATTTTACAGCAGATTCTTAAAAGTAGAAAAAAAGGGTTTGAAATTTATAAGGCCATCTGAACACTTGGTGTCAGGGGCGTAACTATAGAGGATGCAGGGAATGCGCTTGCAACCGGGCCCAGGAGCCTTAGGGGACCCATAAGGCCTCTCTTCTCCTTATAGGGAGCCCAGTACTATGAATAAAGCATTATAGTTGGGGGGTCTGTTACAGATTTTGCATTGAGGCCCGGGAGCTTCAAGTTACGCCTCTGCTTGGTGTATTCACTGTGGGCTTTCTGCAGCAGAAAACCGTCAACAATAATCTGCAGTGACCAAATCCACATCTAAATGGTGTGGATTTGGATGTTTTTTTTTATTGTGGATCTGCTGCAGAATTTAAACCTTGTATTTCATTGGTAGGATTCCACAGTATTAATAGACATTCTGCAGATTTAGAATTTTTCAAAAAACGCTGCCAATTTGTTGCAGAAATTTTTTGCTCCATGTGAAGAAGATATTTTAAATTCCCTCCACATTACTTTTACTGTAAATGTAGTGGAAACTTCATTGCAATTCCATCAAAGGAAATTCCGCAGCATTTTTAGCCTATATGAAGGTGGCCTACCCGTACATCTCATTGCAGATTTTGAATACCCTGTTTAATTCAATGAGGAAAATCCCCGACACCTCTGCAACGAGTGCACAATATAATGATTTTAATATTTCTATACCAGTGTTTTTAAGTAAACCTGCTATTTGTTTTCTTTCGGCATTCGTTTGATGGCTCTTTAGCTTTGTTTCTAGTCTGGCCTTCCTCTACTCTGCAGCTTGGCTTTTCCAGATTGGCTGTTGTGTAATAGGAAATGCCTGCCATGAATTCAATACTTGCAGAGCTCATTTCTATCACAGCAAGTATGGTTCTAGAGCTTAGAATCTAATCCTGCATGCATACATATAGAACAGTACATACAGCAATTATTTGATGGGCATTATGCAACCTTTTCCGAGTGAGCAAGTCTGATGGAATGTGAAGATGGCAAAGAAGGGCAAGGCAAGCAAGGTGCATGGGAATAATAGAAGAGACATAACAAAATGAACGAACAGGCACGGAAGGTCACAGCACAGGGAAAGAACAAGGCATGGCAAATACACAAGGGAGGATAAACATAAAGTGCATTAAGCACAAAGTGAACCAGCAATCTATGGCTGATGTATGAGAACATCAGAGGTTAACTGCTTTAGATAAGCATACAGGCTCATGTAGAACTTCTGTAATAGATATGATACCCACCCTCAGTTCCCTTAAGTAGAGAGCAGATGTTTGTTAAAAGATACTAGTAATTATTAGGAAATTATAGTACCAGTATTTCTGGTGGTGCAATGCACCACAAAGCTCTGCTACATGGTACATCCATTTTGATCCCTATACACCACACACACAGTTTATCTACATCCATCCTGACTCCACACATCACACACACGGCTCTACTACATCTATCCTAACCCCACACATCACACAGTTCTACTACATCCATCCTGATTTCCACACATTACACACACAGCACATTACACACACAGCTCTGCTACATGGTACATCCATTATGATCCCCACACATCACACACACAGCTTACCTACATCCATCCTGACCCCACACATCACACGCACAGCTTTGCTACATTCATCCTGACCCACACATCCCACAGCTCTACTACATCCATCCTGATTCCCACACATTACACACACAGCTTACCTACATCCATCCTGATTCCCACATATTACACATACAGCTTACCTACATCCATCCTGACCCCACACATCACACAGCTCTACTATATCCATCCTGGTTCCCACACATTACACACACACAGCACATTTACACACACAGATTTGCTACATGGTACATCCATTATGATTCCCGCATATCACACACACAGCTCTACTACATCCCTCCTGACCCCACACATCACACACACAGCACATCACACACACAGCACATCACACACACAGCTTTGCTACATCCTAATTTACACACACACAGCTCTGCTACATGGTACATCCATTATGATCCTCACACATCACACACACAGCTCTACTACATGTATGTTGATTCCCACAGCTCCTCCCACTGCAGTCATATCACCGCAGGTCCTTCAGCCCACTGGATTTCTGTGATGGAGGTAGATTGGTGTCTTCTGTCAGGACTGCTGAGTTGTGTTTGAGATAATAACGGCTTAGTTCTATTCTCATTTTGTTATTTTTGTCCTCCCCTTCCAAGAGCCCTAACTGTGTTGTTCTTTTGTTGGCCTGGCTCTGTGTTTTATATATCTTATAGGACCTGTGATGACGTCACCAGGGGGTGGAGCATGAGAAGAACCCACGTACAATACTTTCTACCAAACTGCAGAATGGCTCCTCCCACAACAGTCACATCAACGCAGGTCCTTTAGCCCACTGGATCTCTGTGATGGCGGTAGGTTGGTATCTTCTGTCAGGACTGCTGAGTTGTGTCTGAGATAATAACAGTTGTATTCTCATTTTGTTATTTTTGCACTCCCCTTTTCAAGAGCCCTAACTTTGTTGTTCTTCTGTCGGTCAGGTGCTGTGTTTTATATATGTTGTTGGACCTTCGATGATGTCACCAGGAGGCTAAGTGAAGATGTCCCCAGGGGCGGAGCATGAGAAGCACTCACATATTCACTGATAAGCAGTCGTTAGCAGTTTGATTCTAGAACTGGCCCTACAGAGTACCAGAGGATCCTCCAAGGTCGGGCACAATAAGGAGGTCCAAAGGTCCACCAGACCATTTGGAGTTGACTTTTGAATCCGCAAGAGTTTACTACTTATGGGTTTATTCACAAATAACCTATAATCTTGTGTGGATATGCACATGATCTGTACAGATGGAAGGGTGACCCTAAGAATAATTTCCTCTTGGGGCCATAGGTATTCCAATGCTACCTAAATACATCCATAGAATTTAATGCATTCCCAATAGAGCATGGCTTCCAATGCTCCATTTTCTCCTATAAAAGGGCTACTAAGAAGATAAGCATTTACATAGCAGCTCTTATAGCAGCTGATTGTGGACACTCTCCAGTGTGGATAATTTGTACAAAAGAAAAGACAAATAATACAGAAACATTGTCAGCTTGTGCGTTTAGCTCAGTAGAATCTACTGGGTCTGTGGAATAGTCCGTTATGGGATTGTATAATTAGATAAAGAACAGCTTGGAATAATACTCACAGGGAGTGAGGGTGAAGATAGCATGTACAGAGCAAACATTAACTTGAACTTGACGTATGATTAGACTAGTTGGAGCAACTGAAAAAGTTGTATTCCGGAACTAAGTCTGAGGTCAAAACTGGAAGATGGATATCTGGGGTCAAACGTAGGTGAGTCAAATGGGCAAATACTAGGAACTGTGATAATAGCAACAAGGTATCACCTGAACCATGCAAACTCGACTAGCCACTCAAGCAGAGCAACTGTCCTAAAAAGGGTGACCCCACTGCAGGAGAGAAGCTGAGACCTGGTCCATGATAGAACAAGCTCCACCACCATGGAGCGCCAAACCACAGAGTGCAAGATTCTCCCGACACAGGTCCACAGTGGACAGAACCGCTGAGCACAAGTCCACAATACATTAGCAAGGAACACAGTAGTACAACCGGCATCTTTTAGACAAAGTAGTTTATTTAAGTATCCTCACTGGGAAACTGATAGGCTGACTGGGCTGGAAGACAACCCTGTCAGCCTATCAGTCCGGGAACCAAAAAAGCGATTTTACTCCTTTGGTGTCCAAAGCCAAATGACCCGGGTATGTGCCTCACAGTGCAACTTGTGGTCTGTGACATCATCCCTGGACTATCACCTGAAACTAGGAAGTCAGGGCGCTGTCAGTGCCATGACATAATGTATTACAATGCTGTAGAATGAGTTATTATGAAGCGCCAGTCATACTAACAGTTGCTATATCTGTACAAAACTCCCCCCGTTAATTCAGGGAAGTCTTTCTTTCACAATTTGTGATGTCCAACACAGCTCCAGTGAATAGCTAGGATACATGCATGGATTCTTCACCATAGACACTTAATATGTAACAAACTACCAACATAATAGCCCCCTCCTTTTGGTGACATTGAAAAAGTCTCCAAGATTTCTTGCGTTATGTGTGGGTCAGGGAAAAGGGGTTGTAATAACTCCATAACCCTGTAAAGATGTCCTCAAAAAATTAAAGTACGGGTCTGAACTGGGAGTTTAACTTTGAGGAAGGCCTACTTATTTTGGAAAAAATACTGAGACGCAAGAAGGGCTTACATTTTCAAAGGACTGGTATTAGCAAAGAGGTAAACTAATTTAGATGGGGTGCTTTGATAGAAAGTGTTAAAGGGATGGATAAGGAAGAAAAGAGTAGAGAGAGACAACAAAGGGCTTACCTGATTGGTGTGTAGGCAGGATCTCAGAGGGTATGAATACATGAGGTAGCATGGAGTTCCTCAGTCCAAACAAAGTGGTATAGCATCCTATCTACCTACCCTACCTTGGTTAGTTAAAGTGACCCTCCTGGCCTGAAGAAACAAAAAATGCTGAACCTCTTCTCTGACCACCTGATTGATGCACGCTGTGCATTAGTATGCATTGGTAGTCTAAGATGCTACATGATGCTCTGATTGGTCAGTAATGCACATGTAAACAGCATTGGTTAATCAAAGCAGTTGTAGTGTCTTAGACTAATGATGTACTAATGCACAGCGTTTATCGGGTAGTCAGAGAAGCTAATGCGGCCATCTTTAATTCTCCAGGACTGGAGGGTTACTACTAGAGATGAGCGAGTATACTCGCTAAAGGCAATTGCTCGAGCGAGCATTGCCTTTAGCGAGTATCTCCCCGCTCGAGACTGAAGGTTCGGGTGCCGGCAGCGGGCAGGGAGCTGCAGGGGAGAGCGGGATGGAACGGAGGGGAGATCTCTCTCTCCCTCTCTGCCCCCCGCTCCCTCCTGCTGACTGCCGCTACTCACCGCTCCTCCGCGACGGCACCCGAACCTTCAGTCTCGAGCGGGGAGATGCTCGCTAAAGGCAATGCTCGCTCAAGCAATTGCCTTTAGCGAGTATACTCGCTCATCTCTAGTTACTACGTATGTGTTAGGGCTCATTTTCATTTTCCTATTCCATTCAAGAAGCCCTGTTTGGTGCAGAGTATTAAGGCAGCAGAAATGCAGTCCTCAGCTCTCGCTCACGGCCTGAAGGTTGCAAGTTCAATCCCTGAATGGTTCAGGTAGCTAGCTCAAGGTTCCATCCTTCCGAGATTGGTAAAATGAGTACCAAGCTTGGTGGGGGGGGGATGTAATTAAGTTCAAAAAATACCTGAAAGCGTTGTGGAATAAGTTGGCGCTATACAAATAACGTTATTTTTTTTTTCTTTAAACTGCAACCCCCGATCGTACAGAGCTGTCATATGATGGAACCAAACCGCACAGAACGGATTCCATTGATTATAATGGGGTCCGCGTGTTTTTGGTCTATTTATCTGGCATTTTGCCAGATTCAACTGGGTGAAATATCACTGAATGCAGCACTATTCCATCTTGGTTTTTTTAGCAGAAATCAGTGAAAGAGGTTCCAAAAGGAACCTCCAGCAGTGATGTGAATGAGCCCTTAAGCAGTTAATTTTGCAGAAAAAGGGGAGTCAGTTGAGATTTAGGAGCCCTATGGTTATTACCTTCAAAGACACCTTTCTCTTGTTAACCAGGTAATGTGTTCTTCAATGTGTTATCTGTAGCTTGGCTGCTTAGACTGTGTAACTATCATTGAATATTGCATTATTACTGTATTTTGATAAATGTTTAATAATGAGGCTGCTGTATGGCCATTTATATCCAAGTCATGCAGAGGAAGCGTCTTTTGTGAAGCTTTAGGTATAATTAGAGGGGGAAGGTGAATCAGAAACAGCCATCATAATCAGTCATTCAACCAGGCAATTGCATTTCCCCCTAGAATTAAAAAAAATCACCAGTCCTTGAGATGTCCTTTTCTGTCAACTTGTGAAAAGGTATATTCAGTCATTTCTTCATTTTCTGCTGATGCTGGATGAGAACCAGTATGGCCACTAGTGTTAAGCAAACCGAACCAGAAGAACCCTGTTTTGGGTCGAACTTTGCTAAAAGCACTAGAGATGAGCGAACGTACTCGTCCGAGCTTGATGCTCGGGCGAATATTAGGGTGTTCGGGATGCTCGTTACTCGTAACGAGTACCACGCGATGTTCGGGTTACTTTCAGTTTCCTCTCTGAGACGTTAGCGCGCTTTTCTGGCCAATTGAAAGACAGGGAAGGCATTACAACTTCCCCCTGTGATGTTCCAGCCCTATACCACCCCCCTGCTGTGAGTGGCTGGGGAGATCAGATGTCACCCGAGTATAAAAGTCGGCCCCTCCCGCGGCTCGCCTCAGATGCGTTGTGAGATAGCTGAGGGACAGTGCTATAGTGTTGGAGCTTCTGTAGGGAGAGCGTTAGGAGTTAGTGTAGGCTTCAAGAACCCCAACGGTCCTTCTTAGGGCCACATCTAACAGTGTGCAGTAGTGTGGAGGCTGCTGTTAGCAGTATTGCACTTTTTTTTTTTTTTTCCAAATCGGCCGTGCAAAGCATTGCGCCCTGCAGTAATACTACAGGGACAGAAGTGGTGGTTAGGCAGGGAGAGTGTTAGGAGTTAGTGTAGGCTTCAAGAACCCCAACGGTCCTTCTTAGGGCCACATCTAACAGTGTGCAGTACTGTGGAGGCTGCTGTTAGCAGTGTTGCACATTTTTTTTTCTTTCCAAATCGGCCGTGCAGAGCATTGCGCCCTGCAGTAATACTCCAGGGACAGAATTGTGTAGGCAGGGCCAGAAGACATATTTTATTGATTGAATATACGCAGTGGGCCTTTCCTTTAAAAAAAAAGGACAAAAATTCTATTTGGCCTGCAGGCTTGCGCCAATTTATTTCCTGGCTGGGAAATCACCACTCTGCTGCAGTTAATAACACTGCAGTTCTGTGACACACAGCAGGGCCACACAACACATTTATTAATTGATTGAATATAGTCAGTGGGCCTTTCCTTTAAAAAAAAAAGGGCAAAAATTGTATTTGGCCTGCCTCTGACAGTCCTCAGCGTTCTGGGTACGTGTGTGCTGGGTGGAGAACGTAAAAAAAATCATACGCAGCCAGCTAAGTTTAACAGCAGGCTTGCGCCAATTTATTTCCTGGCTGGGAAATCACCGCTCTGCTGTAGTTAATAACTGTGCAACACTGCAGTTCTGTGACACACTGCAGGGCCACAACACATTTATTATTGATTGAATATAGGCAGTGGGCCTTTCCTTTAAAAAAAAAGGGAAAAAATTCTATTTGGCCTGCAGGCTTGCGCCAATTTATTTCCTGGCTGGGAAATCACCGCTCTGCTGCAGTTAATAACAGTGCAAGACTGCAGTTCTGTGACACACTGCAGGGCCACAACACATTTATTATTGATTGAATATAGGCAGTGGGCCTTTCCTTTAAAAAAAAAAGGGAAAAAATTCCATTTGGCCTGCCTCTGACAGTCCTCAGCGTTCTGGGTACGTGTGTGCTGGGTGGAGAACGTAAAAAAAATCATACGCAGCCAGCTAAGTTTAACAGCAGGCTTGCGCCAATTTATTTCCTGGCTGGGAAATCACCGCTCTGCTGTAGTTAATAACTGTGCAACACTGCAGTTCTGTGACACACTGCAGGGCCACAACACATTTATTATTGATTGAATATAGGCAGTGGGCCTTTCCTTTAAAAAAAAAGGGAAAAAATTCTATTTGGCCTGCAGGCTTGCGCCAATTTATTTCCTGGCTGGGAAATCACCGCTCTGCTGCAGTTAATAACAGTGCAAGACTGCAGTTCTGTGACACACTGCAGGGCCACAACACATTTATTATTGATTGAATATAGGCAGTGGGCCTTTCCTTTAAAAAAAAAAGGGAAAAAATTCCATTTGGCCTGCCTCTGACAGTCCTCAGCGTTCTGGGTACGTGTGTGCTGGGTGGAGAACGTAAAAAAAATCATACGCAGCCAGCTAAGTTTAACAGCAGGCTTGCGCCAATTTATTTCCTGGCTGGGAAATCACCGCTCTGCTGTAGTTAATAACTGTGCAACACTGCAGTTCTGTGACACACTGCAGGGCCACAACACATTTATTATTGATTGAATATAGGCAGTGGGCCTTTCCTTTAAAAAAAAAGGGAAAAAATTCTATTTCGCCTGCAGGCTTGCGCCAATTTATTTCCTGGCTGGGAAATCACCGCTCTGCTGCAGTTAATAACAGTGCAAGACTGCAGTTCTGTGACACACTGCAGGGCCACAACACATTTATTATTGATTGAATATAGTCAGTGGGCCTTTCCTTTAAAAAAAAAAAAAGGGAAAAAATTCTATTTGGCCTGCCTCTGACAGTCCTCAGCGTTCTGGGTACTTGTGTGCTGGGTGGAGAACTTAAACAAAAATCATACGCAGCCAGCTAAGTTTAACAGCAGGCTTGCGCCAATTTATTTCCTGGCTGGGAAATCAAATCACTGGTAATACAGCATGCTGAGGGGTAGGGGTAGGCCTAGAGGACGTGGACGCGGCCGAGGACGCGGAGGCCCAAGTGATGGTGTGGGCACAGGCTGAACTCCTGATCCAGGTGTATCGCAGCCGACTGCTGCGCGATTAGGAGAGAGGCACGTTTCTGGCGTCCCAACATTCATCGCACAATTAATGGGTCCACGCGGGAGACCTTATTAGAAAATGAGCAGTGTGAGCAGGTCCTGTCGTGGATGGCAGAAAGTGCTTCGAGCAACCTATCGTCCACCCACAGTTCTGCGCCGTCCACTGCTGCAAATCCGAATCCTCTGTCTGCTGCTCCTCCTTCCTCCCAGCCTCCTCACTCCACTACAATGACACATGCTCAGGAGCGGGAAGATTCCCAGGAACTGTTCTCGGGCCCCTGCTCAGATTGGGCCGCAGTGGTTCCTCTACCACCAGAGGAGGTTATCGTCACTGATGCCCAACCATTGGAAAGTTCCCGGGGCCCGGGGGATGAGGCTGGGGACTTCCGGCAACTGTCTCAAGACCTTTCAGTGGGTGAGGAGGCCGATGACGATGAGACACAGTTGTCTATCGGTGAGGTAGTAGTAAGGGCAGTAAGTCCGAGGGAGGAGCGCACAGAGGATTCTGAGGAAGAGCAGCAGGACGATGAGGTGACTGACCCCACCTGGTTTGCAACGCCTACTCAGGACAGGTCTTCAGAGGGGGAGGCAAGGGCAGCAGCAGGGCAGGTTGCAAGAGGCAGTGCGGTGGCCAGGGGTAGAGGCAGGGCCAGACCGAATAATCCACCAACTGTTTCCCAAAGCGCACCCTCGCGCCATGCCACCCTGCAGAGGCCAAGGTGCTCTAAGGTCTGGCAGTTTTTCACAGAGACGTCTGACGACCGACGAACAGTGGTGTGCAACCTTTGTCGCGCCAAGATCAGCCGGGGAGCCACCACCAACAGCCTCACCACCACCAGCATGCGCAGACATATGATGGCCAAGCACCCCACAAGGTGGGACGAAGGCCGTTCACCGCCTCCGGTTTGCACCGCTGCCTCTCCCCCTGTGCCCCAACCTGCCACTGAGATCCAACCCTGCTCTGAGGACACAGGCACTACCGTCTCCTGGCCTGCACCCACACCCTCACCTCCGCTGTCCTCGGCCCAATCCACCAATGTCTCGCACCGCACCGTCCAGCCGTCGCTAGCGCAAGTGTTTGATCGCAAGCGCAAGTACGCCGCCACGCACCCGCACGCTCAAGCGTTAACCGTCCACATAGCCAAATTTATCAGCCTTGAGATGCTGCCGTATAGGGTTGTGGAAACAGAGTCCTTCAAAAGTATGATGGCGGCGGCCCCGCGCTACTCAGTTCCCAGTCGCCACTACTTTTCCCGATGTGCCGTCCCAGCCCTGCACGACCACGTCTCCCGCAACATTGTACGCACCCTCACCAACGCGGTTACTGCCAAGGTCCACTTAACAACGGACACGTGGACAAGCACAGGCGGGCAGGGCCACTATATCTCCCTGACGGCACATTGGGTGAATTTAGTGGAGGCTGGGACAGAGTCAGAGCCTGGGACCGCTCACGTCCTACCCACCCCCAGAATTGCGGGCCCCAGCTCGGTGGTGGTATCTGCGGCGGTGTATGCTTCCTCCACTAAAGCACCCTCCTCCTCCTCCTCCGCAACCTCTGTCTCACAATCTAGATGTGTCAGCAGCAGCAGGACGTCGCCAGCAGTCGGTGTCGCGCGGCGTGGCAGCACAGCGGTGGGCAAGCGTCAGCAGGCCGTGCTGAAACTACTCAGCTTAGGAGATAAGAGGCACACGGCCCACGAACTGCTGCGGGGTCTAACAGAGCAGACCGACCGTTGGCTTGCGCCACTGAGCCTCCAACCGGGCATAGTCGTGTGTGACAACGGGCGTAACCTGGTGGCGGCTCTGCAGCTCGGCAGCCTCACGCACGTGCCATGCCTGGCCCACGTCTTTAATTTGGTGGTTCAGCGCTTTCTGAAAAGCTACCCACGCTTGTCAGACCTGCTCATAAAGGTGCGCCGGCTCTGCGCACATTTCCGCAAGTCCCACACGGACGCTGCCACCCTGCGCACCCTGCAACATCGGTTTAATCTGCCAGTGCACCGACTGCTGTGCGACGTGCCCACACGGTGGAACTCTACGCTCCACATGTTGGCCAGGCTCTATGAGCAGCGTAGAGCTATAGTGGAATACCAACTCCAACATGGGCGGTGCAGTGGGAGTCAGCCTCCTCAATTATTTTCAGAAGAGTGGGCCTGGTTGGCAGACATCTGCCAGGTCCTTGGAAAGTTTGAGGAGTCTACCCAGGTGGTGAGCGGCGATGCTGCAATCATTAGCGTCACCATTCCTCTGCTATGCCTCTTGAGAAGTTCCCTGCAAAGCATAAAGGCAGATGCTTTGCGCTCGGAAACGGAGGCGGGGAAAGACAGTATGTCGCTGGATAGTCAGAGCACCCTCCTGTCTATATCTCAGCGCGTTGAGGAGGAGGAGGAGGAGCATGAGGAGGATGAGGAGGAGGGGGAAGAGACAGCTTGGCCCATTGCTGACGGTACCCATGCTGCTTGCCTGTCATCCTTTCAGTGTGTATGGCCTGAGGAGGAGGAGGAGGAGGAGCAGGAGGAGGAGGATCCTGAAAGTGATCTTCCTAGTGAAGACAGCCATGTGTTGCGTACAGGGACCCTGGCACACATGGCTGACTTCATGTTAGGATGCCTTTCTCGTGACCCTCGCGTTGCACGCATTCTGGCCACTACGGATTACTGTCTCTCATTCCCGAATAGGAAAGGGGTTTGAGAGTGTTGCTATACCACAGGACCCTGGCGGACAAGCTGATGGTAAAATTCCCATCCGACAGCGCTAGTGGCAGAAGGCGCAGTTCCGAGGGCCAGGTAGCAGGGGAGGCACAGAGATCAGGCAGCATTTACAGCGCAGGCAGGGGAACATTCTCCAAGGCCTTTGCCAGCTTTATGGCTCCCCACCAAGACTGTGTCACCGCTCCCCAGTCAAGGCTGAGTCGGCGGGAGCACTGTAAAAGGATGGTGAGGGAGTACGTAGCGATCGCACGACCGTCCTCGGTGACGCCTCTGCCACCTACAACTACTGGGTGTTGAAGCTGGACACGTGGCCTGAACTCGCGCTGTATGCCCTGGAGGTGCTTGCTTGTCCTGCGGCTAGCGTCCTGTCAGAGAGGTTGTTTAGTGTGGCTGGGGGAATCATCACAGATAAGCCTACCCGCCTGTCAACCGACAGTGCCGACAGGCTTACACTCATCAAGATGAACAAAGCCTGGATTTCCCCAGACTTCTCTTCTCCACCAGCGGACAGCAGCGATACCTAAGCAATACGTAGGCTGCACCCGCGGATGGAAGCATCGTTCTCTCTCACCATCCAAAACGGGGACATTTCTGCTTCATCAATCTGTGTATAATATTCCTCCTCCTCCTCCTGCTCCTCCTCCTGAAACCTCACGCAATCACGCCGAACGGGCAAGTTTTCTTAGGGCCACAAGGCTCACTCATATAATTTTTCTAAACAATTTTTATACGTTTCAATGCTCTTAAAAGCGTTGAAACTTTAACTTGAACCAATTTTTCGGTCAACTGGGCTGCCTCCAGGCCTAGTTACCACTTAAGCCACATTAACCAAAGCGATTAATGGGTTTCACCTGCCATCTTGGTTCGGCATGGCCAATTTTTTCTGAGGTACATTAGTACTGTTGGTACACCAATTTTTTTGGGCCCTCACCTACAGTGTAATCATAGTAATTTCTATGTTCTTCGCCTGCACTCATGGTACAGAAAGGTGTGTGTGGCTGGCCTACACTTTAGCTACATAAATGTAACTGGGGCCTTGTCTATACTGCAGCTACTGAAATGTGAAAGAGACTGTTATCTCCCTAAACTGCTGCAATGGGAATGTTACTGGGGCCTGTCTTGAGTGCTACTATTACTGAAATGGAACTAAGACTGCGCTTCCCCTATACTGCTGCTAGTGATATGTTAGTGGGGCCTGTCCCTAATGCTACCGCTGAAATGCTAATAATTCTGGGCTCTGCCTATACCGCTGCTAATGGTATGTCACTGGGGTGTGGAAACAGAGGCTTCACAAAGACACGATGGTGGCGAGGCCAATTCCCACCAATGCTGTTACTGTTAAGGTGCATATAACCACGGACACGTGTAGAGGACACATAGTGCCTCCAAAACATCCCCCTCCTCCTCCAACAATGAAAACATTCTTGGCAAATACCTTTGCATTGGTCCGTCTGGTGGCAGTCCGAGAATTTCACCTTTAACGACACAACAAGAGAGCACCACCACCATCCCCCCGCCACGGCCCACTTAATCCTGGCCACATTCCGAAAACCAACTACATAAAACCGCGCTACCAGGTCCGCAGTCACCACCACATTACCACCAACGAGGTTACTGTTAAGGTACATATTACCAGTCTGACTGGGGCATGCAGTGTGGGCCGAAGCCCACCTGTATTGTATCTGACGTTAGCTCTGCTGAGTAGGGCACTGCAATGGGATATATTTATGTACCACCGATGGGTTTCAGGGAGCCACCCATGCTGTAGGTGCACACGGAGTTGTAACTGCATCTGTCCACTTGTAAAGAACCCCAGTCTGACTGGGGCATGCAGTGTGGGCCGAAGCCCACCTGCATTAACCACGACATTACCTCAGCTGTGATGGGCAATGCAATGGGATTTATTTATGTACCGCCGGTGGCTTCCTGGCACCCACCCATGCTGTGGGTCCACAGGGAGTTGTAAATGCATCTGTTTCCACTTCTAAAGAACCCCAGTCTGACTCGGGCATGCAGTGTGGGCCGAAGCCCACCTGCATTAAGCACGACATTACTGCCTCAGCTGTGTTGGGCAATGCAATGGGATATTTTTATGTACCGCCAGTGGGTTCCAGGGAGCCACCCATGCTGTGGGTGCACAGGGAGTTGTAAATGCATCTGTTTCCCCTTCTAAAGAACCCCAGTCTGACTGGGGCATGCAGTGTGGGCCGAAGCCCACCTGCATTAAGTACGACATTACTACCTCAGCTGTGTTGGGCAATGCAATGGGATATTTTTATGTACCGCCGGTGGCTTCCTGGCACCCACCCATGCTGTGGGTGCACACGGAATTCCCATTGCGGAGTTGTACCTGCCTGTGACTATTTATAAAAAACCGCGGTCTGACTGGGGCGTGCAGACACCTTGACAGAATGAATAGTGTGTGGCACATAGGTTCCCCATTGCTATGCCCACGTGTGCAGCTCCAGATGGAGGTGGCACAGGATTGGATTTCTCATTGCTTCTGTACAGCATTGTGGGCTATCGTCCCGTCCCTTTTAAAGAGGGTCGCTGCCTAGCCGTGCCAACCCTCTGCAGTGTGTGCCTGCGGTTCCTCTGGCAGACGCACTTATAAATAGACATGAGTGTGGCGTGGCATGAGGGCAGCTGAAGGCTGCGCAGGGACAGTTTGGTGTGCGCTGTGGACACTGGGTCGTGCGGGGGGGTTGGGCAGCATGTAACCCAAGAGAAGTGGCAGCGGAGTGTCATGCAGGCAGTGATTGTGCTTTGTTGGAGGTAGTGTGGTGCTTAGCTAAGGTATGCCATGCTAATGAGGGCTTTTCAGAAGTAAAAGTTGTTGGGAGGGGGGGGGGCCCACTCTTGCCGGTATTGTGGCTTAATATTGGGACCTGTGAACTTGAGATGCAGCCCAACATGTAGCCCCTCGCCTGCCCTATCCGTTGCTGTGTCGTTCCCATCACTTTCTTGAATTGCCCAGATTTTCACACATGAAAACCTTAGCGAGCATCGGCGAAATACAAAAATGCTCGGGTCGCCCATTGACTTCAATGGGGTTCGTTACTCGAAACGAACCCTCGAGCATCGCGATAATTTTGTCCCGAGTAACGAGCACCCGAGCATTTTGGTGCTCGCTCATCTCTAAAAAGCACTCTTTGGGTTCATGCCGAACCAAAGTTCTACCGAAAATAGGGTTCTACTGGATCGGTTTATTCAACACTAGTCCTGAACACTATGTGTGACACTGTCTAAAAGCCGTTAAAGCCATGTATGACATTCTCAGAGTATTATATAGGGTTCTTATGGCTCTTAGAAAGTGTTATACACCAGTTTTAGGGGTTTTAGTGAACTTCGGCTACAGTTAGAACTAGTTCAGACCAAACCGAACTTTTTGCAAAACTGGCTGAACCAATCTTTTCAAAAGTTCACTCATCAGTAATGGTCACCATAAGAGCTGCCATATGGATTGTCTGAGTCAGGTAGCTTTCTTAGAGTTGTATGTGGTAAACCTACCAAGTTAACAGTGATACAAAGTCATTTTACACAGACTACATTTCTTTAAAAAGGATGCTTAACGACTTATACTAAATAAATATATTTCCCATAATTTAACGATTCTGGGTCATCTTTTCTCCCAATCCAACATTGTCCTATTCCTCTATTATGCCTACTAAAATTGAGGGGCTCAGTACAAGAACGGCATATCCCAACTCCCAGACAAAAAAAAAATTGATTTCATTGGCAATATAGTCTTCCACCATCTATGAATGTATTCTGTAACTATCAGCAATTTGGGATATGCCAATTCCGCACTCCACTTGCTTTATACAGGGTGGCCATAGAAAAGTAGCCAGCACCTCAATCTTATGAAAGCTGTCTAACAGAAAATCTGTCTTTGTTGCCCGTAGCAAACGATCACAGCGCAGCTTTTTCATTTTACCTCCGCCGTGTAAAAGTCATTCCTCCCATCTATCATGATTATTAGAAATCCTGGCGTATATGAGAAGGAGAATGAAGCAGACAATGATGCAGAAGTGGTTTATGAGTAGCAAGAATAGAATGCTTAATTTCTAGGGTATTAAAAAGATCTTAGACTTGGCTTATTCAGACAACCATATGCGTTAATATGCCTCAGTGCAACGTATTTGTAAAGTGAATTAGGTTGATTTTCACGCCTATCGGCACATAGTACTGTGCTTTTTGCGTACACAGACCCTTTTCACACGCAAACGCAACCAAACACCCCTACACTGATTTAAAAGGCTCTTTAGCCTAATGAGGTTGAAGACCCATTTAGACCCAACAATTCTCGCTCAAAATTCACTCAAAGAGGTCTTTTCAGCGAGAATCGTTTGGTCTCAACGTGTGGCCAATATGCAGTTTTCGTTAACGATTCACTCATTGTTGTCTTTCAGCAAACTCAAAGACAATGATGGGTTTTATCAGGACCGCGCACGGAGTTCTCAGAGGGATAGCACTGATACTATTGTTTCAGCTTGTTTCCCACTCGGAGAACACCGCAGAAGTACGTAGAAGACAGCGCTCCAGCTGCATACCCCACTCGGAGCACTCAGTTGGATACCAGCTGAGCGCTTTGTGAACACTACAGGAGTATGCAGAAGACAGCGTTCTAGTTGTGTTCTGTATACCCGGCATGGAGCGCTCAGCTGTATACCAGCTGAATGCTCCGTGAACAAAGGAGTATACAGAAGACAGTACTCCAGCTGTGTTCTGCATACCCCGCTTGGAGCACTCAGCCGTATACCAGCTGAGCGCTCCGAGAAGTCAACAGCTGTATGCAGAAGATAGCGTTCCTGCTTGTCTTCTGCATACAGTGTGAGCCTTTATTTACGCACTTATGCAAAGTGAACGCTCAAAACTGTCACTCAAACTAACGTTTGAGCGAATTTTGAGCGATCATTTTGCCGTGTAAATGCACACAACGATCATCGCTCAAAAGATGTCTTTTGAGCTAATTTTGAGGGATACTTGTGTCTAAATGGGCCCTTAGATGTGTTATTTTTTTCATGGAAGCGTATTGTGTATTTTAGCGTGGATTTGCACACCTCCCATAAACCTTGTTATTTTTAATATATTAAGGGTGGTCTCTCTGAAAAATTGTATTTTTTTCTACATTGAAGGTTTTATTTCTGTAATGTGCTTGACTAATACAGTGTAATAAAGGAATGATAAAGAAAAAATTGACAACTGGGTGTTACCAGTTGGGGGTGTAGCCTTGCGCACTCCAGCACTGTCCAATCGGTGCTCGCAGTACAAGACTATGCAGATGCACCCCTTTTGACAAGGGAATGTTAACACCTAATTGTAAATTTATTCAAAAATTTCTAGGAGGAATAACAGAGGAACAACACAATGCAGAGTTATAAGAAAAGAACATCCAGAATTTTAATTTCAGGGTAAATACAAGTATTTAGTAAAACGGACATGTGAGGAGAGATGACTGGTCCTCTTTAAAGGGATTGTTCCATGAAAAATATTGTTTCTAGTTACATCCAGCCCATAATTTTAAACATTTTTTGTATTTACACTTATTTTTCAATAATGTTTCTAACCCCAGATATTCCAGGACTGATGTTAGAATAGCGCCATCCCCTGCATCTACTCTGTGTCCACCTCAGTAATATCTCCAAGGTGGTCACACATGTTCAGTCTTGCTACTCTTGTGCACCACTGTGTATGTGGAGGGATGCCAGGTATGCCGCTTCTGAAGTTGCTGCGTCTTCCCTGATCTCAGAAGAAATGGTGAGCAAGTGATGAGAAAGGAGACAGTGGTAAAGCAGAGAATATTTACTGAGGTAGGGCAGACACATAAAGGCTCTTCATTAGAAACAGCAGGTGGCGCTATTCTAAAACTGATCCTGGAATATCTAGGGATATAACTGCAGCGAGCAGGAGTTAGCAGAAGTAACTCGAGTGGGTGTTTCTGACTCAGGCCTAGTCACGGTGGTGGCTATACTGTGAAGAATAGGGCTCGTTCAATATGTGGATTACACAAAGGTGGTTCGTGAAAGCAGTGTCATAAGTTCCATGTGACGCCAATGCCTTTTCATGTAATGCGGGTTTGAAATAAAGAGGCAACTCCAAACAGGTTGCAGTAAAACCGACACTGACTCTTGCAGTTTTACAGAGTAAAGTTCAATTGGCAGATTCAGTAAGCAGTAGACACTTTAAATGGGTTCCGAGACACAAAAGAGCATATAGTGATTCCTGAGCTCTCTCTCCCTTGCAAGCCGAAGCCGCCAGACTGGATTAAATCCTTACTGTCTGTGAAAGTTTTCTGCGGTGGGTTGGACAAACTAGTGCGTGATTGTAGAAGGGCATACTGATTGTTAGCTGCACAGAGACCGATTAGGCTCACGATTAGGTTTATCAGTCTCCATCCAGCTTCCACAGGATCTGCTCTGGATCTGGTTTCTTCTAGCAGGGATGAAATAAACTCCACACTCCCATTAGGCGCTGCCAATTACCCGTTGCTACCCGATTCCCGACTATCCCTCTGCACTGCTCCGTCTTGACGAGCTCCTCATCGATATCCGCTCTCTCTAACTTCCGAAGCTACTCTTCTTCTTCCCCCCTGACTCACTTTCTCTACTACACCCTGGCTTTTTCCCAGGCTTCACTCGACTCCTCCCACTCCACCAATCAGAAAATTATATGCCAACAGCCAATCAGAACTGAGCGGCTGCTAGGCAGACTAGCTTTCTTAACCTGTTATAAAGGAGAAACCGAGCTCTTCCCCGAAAGAACGCCTCCGCGGACACCCTAGTGGCCCATAGCGAGGTCCTCAAGACTCAGTATCCGTCTTGACCACCCTGTAGGACCCTTTGGGCCACCTCATAACTATTTTTTAATAAGTGTAACAACTGGGCCCACTTGGCATACCTTGCATAGAGAAGTGTTCTGTGATCTAGGAGCTAATTAGAGATGAGCGAGCACCAAAATGCTCGGGTGCTCGTTACTCGGGACGAAATTATCGCGATGCTCGAGGGTTCGTTTCGAGTAACAAACCCCATTGAAGTCAATGGGCGACCCGAGCATTTTTGTATATCGCCGATGCTCGCTAAGGTTTTCATTTGTGAAAATCTGGGCAATTCAAGAAAGTGATGAGAACGACTCAGCAACGGATAGGGCAGGCGAGGGGCTACATGTTGGGCTGCATATCAAGTTCCCAGTTCCCACTATTAAGCCACAATAGCAGCAAGAGTGGGCCCCCCCCTCCCAACAACTTTTACTTCTGAAAAGCCCTCATTAGCAATGCATACCTTAGCTAAGCACCACACTACCTCCAACAAAGCACAATCACTGCCTGCATGACACTCCACTGCCACTTCTCCTGGATTACATGCTGCCCAACCCCCACACACGACCCAGTGTCCACAGCGCACACCAAAGTGTCCCTGCGCAGCCTTCAGCTGCACTCATGCCACACCACCCTCATGTCTATTTATACGTGCGTCTGCCAGAGGAACCGCAGGCACACACTGCAGAGGGTTGGCACGGCTAGGCAGCGACCCTCTTTAAAAGGGGCGGGGCGATAGCCCACAATGCTGTACAGAAGCAATGAGAAATATAATCCTGTGCCACCACCATCAGGAGCTGCACACGTGGGCATAGCAATGGGGAACCTATGTGCCACCCACTATTCATTCTGTCAAGGTGTCTGCATGCCCCAGTCAGACCGCGGTTTTTTATAAATAGTCACAGGCAGGTACAACTCCGCAATGGGAATTCCGTGTGCACCCACAGCATGGGTGGCTCCCTGGAACCCACCGGCTGTACATAAATGTATCCCATTGCAGTGCCCATCACAGGCCACGTGTCCAGCTTCGACACCCAGTAGTTGTAGGGAGCAGAGGCGTCACCGAGGACGGTCGTGCGATCGGCTACGTACTCCCTCACCATCCTTTTACAGTGCTCCCGCCAACTCAGCCTTGACTGGGGAGCGGTGACACAGTCTTGCTGGGGAGCCAGAAAGCTGTCAAAGGCCTTAGAGAGTGTTCCCCTGCCTGTGCTGTACATGCTGCCTGATCTCTGCGCCTCCCCTGCTACCTGGCCCTCGGAACTGCGCCTTCGGCCACTAGCACTGTCGGATGGGAAGTTTACCATCAGTTTGTCCGCCAGGGTCCTGTGGTATAGCATGACTCTCGAACCCCTTTCCTCTTCGGGTATGAGAGTGGAAAGGTTCTCCTTATACCGTGGGTCGAGCAGTGTGTACACCCAGTAATCCGTAGTGGCCAGAATGCATGTAACGCGAGGGTCACGAGAAAGGCATCCTAACATGAAGTCAGCCATCTGTGCCAGGGTACCTGTACGCAACACATGGCTGTCCTCACTAGGAAGATCACTTTCAGGATCCTCCTCCTCCTCCTCCTGCTCCTCCTCCTCCTCAGGCCATACACGCTGAAAGGATGACAGGCAAGCAGCATGGGTACCCTCAGCAGTGGGCCAAGCTGTCTCTTCCCCCTCCTCCTCATCCTTCTCATGCTCCTCCTCCCCCTCCTCAACGCGCTGAGATATAGACAGGAGGGTGCTCTGACTATCCAGCGACATACTGTCTTCCCCCGCCTCTGTTTCCGAGCGCAAAGCGTCTGCCTTTATGCTTTGCAGGGAACTTCTCAAGAGGCATAGCAGAGGAATGGTGACGCTAATGATTGCAGCATCGCCGCTCACCATCTGGGTAGACTCCTCAAAGTTTCCAAGGACCTGGCAGATGTCTGCCAACCAGGCCCACTATTCTGTAAAGAATTGAGGAGGCTGACTCCCACTGCGCCGCCCATGTTGGAGTTGGTATTCCACTATAGCTCTACGCTGCTCATAGAGCCTGGCCAACATGTGGAGCATAGAGTTCCACCGTGTGGGCACGTCGCACAGCAGTCGGTGCACTGGCAGATGAAACCGATGTTGCAGGGTGCGCAGGGTGGCAGCGTCCGTGTGGGACTTGCGGAAATGTGCGCAGAGCCGGCGACCTTTCCGAGCAGGTCTGACAAGCGTGGGTAGCTTTTCAGAAAGCGCTGAACCACCAAATTAAAGACGTGGGCCAGGCATGGCACGTGCGTGAGGCTGCCGATCTGCAGAGCCGCCACCAGGTTACGGCCGTTGTCACACACGACCATGCCCGGTTGGAGGCTCAGCGGCGCAAGCCAGCGGTCGGTCTGCTCTGTCAGACCCTGCAGCAGTTCGTGGGCCGTGTGCCTCTTATCTCCTAAGCTGAGTAGTTTCAGCAAGACCTGCTGACGCTTGCCCACCGCTGTGCTGCCATGCCGCGCGACACCAACTGCTGGCGACGTGCTGCTGCTGACACATCTTGATTGCGAGACAGAGGTTGCGTAGGAGGAGGAGGAGGGTGGTTTAGTGGAGGAAGCATACACCGCCGCAGATACCACCACCGAGCTGGGGCCCGCAATTCTGGGGGTGGGTAGGACGTGAGCGGTCCCAGGCTCTGACTCTGTCCCAGCCTCCACTAAATTCACCCAATGTGCCGTCAGGGAGATATAGTGGCCCTGCCCGCCTGTGCTTGTCCACGTGTCTATTGTTAAGTGGACCTTGGCAGTAACCGCGTTGGTGAGGGCGCGTACAATGTTGCGGGAGACGTGGTCGTGCAGGGCTGGGACGGCACATCGGGAAAAGTAGTGGCGACTGGGAACTGAGTAGCGCGGGGCCGCCGCCATCATACTTTTGAAAGCCTCCGTTTCCACAACCCTATATGGCAGCATCTCCAGGCTGATAAATTTGGCTATGTGGACGGTTAACGCTTGAGCGTGCGGGTGCGTGGCGGCGTACTTGCGCTTGCGCTCCAACACTTGCGCTAGCGACGGCTGGACGGTGCGGTGCGAGACATTGGTGGATTGGGCCGAGGACAGCGGAGGTGAGGGTGTGGGTGCAGGCCAGGAGACGGTAGTGCCTGTGCCCTGAGAGGGGGGTTGGATCTCAGTGGCAGGTTGGGGCACAGGGGGAGAGGCAGCGGTGCAAACCGGAGGCGGTGAACGGCCTTCGTCCCACCTTGTGGGGTGCTTGGCCATCATATGTCTGCGCATGCTGGTGGTGGTGAGGCTGCTGGTGGTGGCTCCCCGGCTGATCTTGGCGCGACACAGGTTGCACACCACTGTTCGTCGGTCGTCTGCACTCTCAGTGAAAAACTGCCAGACCTTTGAGCACCTCGGCCTCTGCAGGGTGGCATGGCACGAGGGGGCGCTTTGGGAAACAGTTGGTGGATTATTCGGTCTGACCCTGCTTCTACCCCTGGACACCGCACTGCCTCTTGCAACCTGCCCTGCTGCTGCCCTTGCCTCCCCCTCTGAAGACCTGTCCACAGTAGGCGTAGCAAACCAGGTGGGGTCAGTTACCTCATCGTCCTGCTGCTCTTCCTCCAAATCCTCTGTGCGCTCCTCCCTCGGACTTACTGGCCTTACTACTACCTCACTGATAGACAACTGTGTCTCATCGTCATCGTCCTCCTCACCCACTGAAAGGTCTTGAGACAGTTGCCGGAAGTCCCCAGCCTCATCCCCCGGACCCCGGGAACTTTCAAAAGGTTGGGCATCGGTCACGACAAACTCCTCCAGTGGGAGAGGATTCGGAACCCTTTCTGCCCATTCTGGGCAGGGGCCCTGGAACAGTTCCTGGGAGTCTGCCTGCTCCTCAGAATGTGTCATTGTAATGGAGTGAGGAGGCTGGGAGGAAGGAGGAGCAGCAGCCAGAGGATTCTGAGTTGCAGCAGTGGACGGCGCAGAAGTCTGGGTGGTCGATAGATTGCTGGATGCACTTTCTGCCATCCACGACAGGACCTGCTCACACTGCTCATTTTCTAATAAAGGTCTACCGTGTGGACCCATTAATTGTGAGATGAATGTGGGGACGCCAGAAACGTGCCTCTCTCCTAATCCCGCAGCAGTCGGCTGCGATACACCTGGATCAGGAGCTCTGCCTGTGCCCACACCCTGACTTGGGCCTTCGCGTCCTCGCCCGCGTCCACGTCCTCTAGGCCTACCCCTAGCCCTCAGCATGGCGTATTACCAGTAGTGCTGAAACAGAACGCTGTAATGTGCCGCTTATTGGCCTGTGGTTGGAGGCGGACTTCGCTTACGGAACGCACAGCAGAGCCAGGAAATAATTTTGCGCAAGCCTGCTGTAACACTTAGCTGGCTGCGTATGAATTAGAACAACTACCCCCAGCACAGACCCAGTACACTGAGGACGGTCACAGGCAGCCCAAATAGATTTTTTTCCCCAAATGTTTTTGGAAAGGCCCACTGCCTATATTCAATAAATATGTCTTCTGTCCCTGCCTCACCACTACTGGCCCTAGAGTATGTAAAATAACTGCAGACTGTTGCACTGTGGACTGGAATACAGCGGTGATGTAACAGCCAACACAGAGCCAGGAAATAATTTTGCGCAAGCCTGCTGTAACACTTAGCTGGCTGCGTATAAATTAGGACAACTACCCCCAGCACAGACCCAGTACACTGAGGACAGTCACAGGCAGCCCAAATAGATTTTTTTTCCCAAATGTTTTTGGAAAGGCCCACTGCCTATATTCAATAAATATGTCTTCTGTCCCTGCCTCACCACCACTACTGGCCCTGGACTATGTATAATTACTGCAGGGCGCAATGCTCTGCACGGCCGATATACAAAAAAAAAAAAGTGCAACACTGCAAAAAGCAGCCTCCACACTACTGCACACGGTTAGATGTGGCCCTAAGAAGGACCGTTGGGGTTCTTGAAGCCTAAAATACTCCTAACACTCTCCCTATAGCAGCTCCACCAAGATAGCACTTTCCCTGATCTCTGTCAGAACGCATCTGTGGCGAGCCGCGGGAGGGGCCGATTTATATACTCGGGTGACACCTGATCTCGCCAGCCACTCACTGCAGGGGGTTGTATAGGGCTTGAACGTCGCAGGGGGAAGTTGTAATGCCTTCCCTGTCTTTCTATTGGCCAGAAAAGCGCGCTAACGTCTCAGAGATGAAAGTGAAAGTAACTCGAACGTCGCGTGGTACTCGTCTCGAGTAACGAGCATCTCGAACACGCTAATACTCGAACGAGTATCAAGCTCGGACGAGTACGTTCGCTCATCTCTAGAGCTAATCCTGCCCAACTTGCTTTAAATGACATGACCTCGGGATGTCACAGGAAGCTTCTGGTAGCATAAATAAGGTAACCTCTAACACCTTGTTGCAATAAGCTGATAGGTAACAGCCTTGGTAATTTGTCCATTCATAGAATAGTGACTGCTGTAAATAACATGCTAAGGACCATTCAGAGAACTGAGGGAAAAGACACAACATTTAGACAAGGGGGAGGGTCCTTTAACTGCAGGCTTCTTCACACAGCCATGTGCGCAACTATGCTTGCCGCTACGATGCATAGTTGCACATGAACAAGGTAAAAATCTTTTTTTACCTATCAATCTCTGTGCTATTCTGCACGAGTTTGAAGAAGAAAATGGAAAGATAGTTCCTGCCCTATTAAAGGGCAAGAATACCGCTAGTGAAAATAAAACCATTAAAATCAATGGTTTCGTTTCATCCCATTATGAGGCCATGATTTTCACAGCTGCAAACGGGATGAAATCACGCCCTTTCTGTTTAAGCCTTACTGCAGTAGTTTTTGCCACTGTACATGTATGTGAATAGTGTGAGAATGGAGCTTTGTAAGATAGGCATCTAGAGTCATATAGTTGCATAGGCAGCAGGACTGCTTGCTCTTCTGGCTGCATGTCCTGAAGTCCATTTTAAAAATCTGGAGGGAGACCTATTTATGGTTGTCACTGGAGGCAGCCTTCAAAGGGTAAAATGAGAGAGTAAGCAATGCTTCATTAAATGCATTAAAAGAGGAAACAAAACAAACACAATACCTAAAAGCTCCACATCATTTGAGAAGACCAGTGGTTGTTCACATCTGCCCATGGGATGTGTCTGGTATTGCAGAACAGCTTCATTTAACCCTGTCCTGCCGCAGACATTTTTTATTTTTCCATCCCCACCTTCAAAAAATTAATAACCTTTTATTTTACTGTTGATATAACAATAGTTCTTTTATTTTGTGAGATGCATTGTGTCTTTCACTGGTACTAATTAATATCCCATATAATGTATAGGAAAATTCTTAAAAATTCCTAAGTGGGTAGAAATAAAAAATGCACTTTCTCTAATGTTAAAAATTAAAACGCTAAAAAGAATTGCTTTCGGTTGCCATTTTCTTATAACGTTTGTTACTTTCCCATCGATGGGGCGGAGCAAAGACTTGTATTTTGTGGGGCAAGCTCGAATTTCTGCTGGGTTATATACAATTTATTGATTGCTTTTTGATTATTTTTTTAGAGACAGGGTGACCATAAAAGCACAATTCTACCAATATTTTTTTCTGACAGCATTCACCATACAGGAGAAATAATGTGATTTTTAAAAATAACAATTGAACCCCCCTTTTGTTTGATTTAACTCTTTTGTAATAATTAAAAAATATTTATATTGTTTTAACTTTTTTTAAAACTTTTTATTCCCACCATGGGACTTAAAGGGGTTGTCCCGCGGCAGCAAGTGGGGTTATACACTTCTGTATGGCCATAACAATGCACTTTGTAATGTACATTGTGCATTAATTATGAGCCATACAGAAGTTATAAAAAGTTTTTCACTTACCTGCTCCGCTGCTGGCGTCCTCGTCTCCATGGTTGCCGTCTAATTTTCGCCGTCTAAAATGGTCGAATGGCCAAATTAGACGCGCTTGCGCAGTCCGGGTCTTCTTATCTTCTCAATGGGGCTCCGTGTAGCTCCGTGTAGCTCCGCCCCGTCACGTGCCGATTCCAGCCAATCAGGAGGCTGGAATCGGCAATGGACCGCACAGAAGAGCTGCGGTCCACGGAGGGAGAGGATACCAGCGGCCATCTTCAACCGGTAAGTATAGAAGTCACCGGAGCGCGGGGATTCAGGTAAGCGCTGTGCTGTTCTTTTTTTCAGTCCCTGCATCGGGGTTGTCTCGCGCCGAACGGGGGGGGGTTGAAAAAAAAAAAAACCCGTTTCGGCGCGGGACAACCCCTTTAAGCTTGTGATCATCTGTTTGTTTGTATTATATACTGCAGTACTTCAGTATTGCAGTATATCATATTAAGAACAATGTCCTATTTAGCCCTGCCTTAAGAAATCCATGGCAAGCCTGAGAGCTTTCACTAGGCTACCATGGCAACCCAAATGACTTAGTTGTGGAGAGGTGCGATTGGAGGAGAAAGGGAGTCCCCCCCCCCCACCCTCAGTCTAGCCATTTAAATGCCACTGTAAGCACTGATGACAACATCTAAAAGATGAAAAATGATTGGTATCAGAGTTGTTAATTGTGTTTTACAGCTAGCACCTACCATGTTTGGAGCCGGCTCAGCTCCATACAATAGCAGTGGACATCCACCATATATGCAGTATATGGCTGATGTCGGAAGAGGATAAGTAGATGTGTAGTCTCCTAGGGACCTCACTATGAGTCATTGTGGGGACATGGGAGGCACCCTTTAGGGGAAAAAGGAAAGAGTACGGAGCGGAGGAGGAGTCTATTTCAACCATGCCAGGAGACGCATGAGCTAGGGAAGACCCTCGTGTAAATCGGACATCACAAATGTAAGTTTAAGAAGTCCCTGCACAGGCAGGAATTAGTTTTCCCTCAGGAGCACACAAATTTAACCCATTCCTAAAAGTGTTCGTTTCAGCTGGACGAATAACACCAGAGTCCTGCAAGTGTCCCACTTAGTCTTTCAACCTAACCTTATTATACAGTGATTGCTGAGAAGTTAATGGTCATCTTTCATTGTCATGTGTGAATATATTGTGGATTTCACCAGTTTCTTTACCAAGCATTGTGTGAATTGTACTCCTCTTGCAAATCCAACTAAACTGTGTGTCTTTACTTTACCACCATCCAACTTCTCTCCTTATTCCACTAAGGGAATGCATTACATGAAGGCACTGGTGTCACGACAAACCAACACCAATTCATTTAGTCAGAAACTCCTTTACAATCCCACCTGCAGCTCGAGCTACTCTCATAAGCCGAGTAGCCACCACCGTGACCAGGCAAGAGTTGCCAGCAGCCACTCGAGTTACTCTTCATTAATCCTGTTCACTGCAGATGGGACTGAGCAATACCACACACAACATATGGACAGGTATGGTGCTGTTTTTGGAAGAAAACAGACATTTTTTTCTAATCCTAGACAAAACACAGATATGAGATGTCTGCACAATTCTCATACACACATTTCTAGGGTTCTCTTACAGCCTGCAGTTTTCTTTGTCAGAGAAATAAAATTCTCATTTGTGTTACCTTCTGCAGAGGGATAATAAGATGACCAGTTTTAAACAGCTCCAGATGCCATGGGAGCTTATAATAGAAAAAGGCATAAACTTTACTACCATTTAACTTCCTTGAAGGTCATACATGAGTGAAGCGAGACTGTGCACACTGAATATGAGATTACACTATCAAGCTCCTGCAACACATACTGTACTTCAGGTAATAACTAGCAGACTGTGTCTTGAGTGTTGATAGCTGCTATGCCAGGGCTTATAATACCACATCTGAAAAAGTCCGTTTTGATACAATAAAACTAGACTGTATCAATTTCAGGAGACTACGTTTAAGATATCTTCCTTCTTGGTCCTACACACGTAAGTCCAAAAATGTGAAAAAAATTAGACCACTAAACGTATCTCAGAAGACATTCATTTTGCCCTTTCTCCCTGCTGTGCTAGTGCATATGAGAATTAAAGGGGTTATGTACGTTGGCCTATTCTCAGCATAAGCTAGGAGTATCTGTTCGGTGGTCGTTTGTCATCCGGGACCCCAGCGGATCAGCTGACTAAAGGACAGAGATGCCAATATAATGTTTTATTTTTCTGGACAACTTATCTAAAAAAGTATGGCCAGCCAACATTTTTTACTTTGGAAAACCATAATGAACCATAAAAATTGTCAGGTCTGGCGGCTCGCAGGGCTTCCGTGCCCTCAACGCCGGCCCTGTCTCCCAGGCTGCAGTGGTATCGCGCAGGGGAGTCTCGGTTCTGGTAACCTTCCCTGGCTGCCGCATTACTACTCGCCACTGGGCTGCTAGCGACATGGCGGGTGCCGCCCCGCACCATGTCCTCATCACCAGGATGACCAGGCGCATGTCCTTGGTCCCCGCCCGTCCTGCAGGGCTAGGGGCAGGTTCCCCAGCGCCTCGGTGAGTGGATTCTGCTGCTGTCAGGCTCCTCGCCCCAATCAGCTGCTGGGGCGAGAGCTCTGACAGCATTTACTCTCCTTGGTGCCTTCCAGCATTTGCCAGTGTTAGTTTGGTCTCCTGCTGCACTCGCATTTTGGATATTGCCTGTCTTCTAGTTTTTGACCATTTGCCTGACCCTGACTTCGCCCTCGCCTGACCCTTTGTACCGCGTACCCTCCTGTTGCCGACCCGGATAGTCTGACTTGCCTCTACTTTTGTTCGTTCCAGTGTCTGTTTGTTGTCTGTCCCCATGCCCCGCTTCACCAGTGAGTTTAGGGACCAACGCTCAGTTATCGCCCTAGGGCCTAGCCCGGTAAGTAGGTAGGGACAGGGGTGGCGGGCAGTTTCAGGGCCTTCCAGTATCCTGGACCCCAGTTCCCTGACAAAAATCATAAGCAATACATGTCTACAGCGCAAAATACTGATATGAAGAGATTAGTAAGATTCACTGAGAGCAGCAAAATGATAATTCCAATCACAATAACCTGCACCGACTTCTCCAGCTTCAAAAAAAAAAGACAAAAGCCTCAAGTTTCTCTTCGGGACAGTGGAAAAAATGCCTTTTTTTCTACAGACTATGCAGGAATTTATGGATGGTTGACAACCCTGCTGAAGGGGCTGTGGAGCTCATGCAAGCGCTGTGGCCTCTTCAATGTTTAAATTAGTTCAACAAGTTTCTCTTACCCAAAACATCGAACATTACATAGTGGCTGTTCTGAGTACTACAGCCATGTCCAATTGAAGTTAATAAGACAAGCGAACAGTACTCAGTATGGTGGCTACGAAAAGCATGGCGTTCTTAGTTACAGCAGATTGCCAGACTGATGTAAGCATTGAAGAAGCTGCAGGACTTGCACAAGCCTGTAAAAAGAAGTCTATGAGTCCATTTTTGGCTGCCAAAAAAAGACGAAAGATAATGAACACAGCTGGAGGGACCAAGCACTTGGGTAAGTGTTGCAACCCCTTCATTTCAGTGATCAGTGAGGGCTCTTGGAACCCAAACACCAGCTGATCAAAACGTTTCGCATGTTGCTATATGGTCTTATTAAGGGCAGAGTCAGACGAGCATTTTTTTGTGCACGCCTATGTGCGCAAAAAAAGGCACGTCTGATAGAATTGGTTCCCTATGTATTGTCCACATGTCCATCTTTTACAGGGGCCAGATACTCGCACCTGCAAAAGATAGGACATCCGTGCAGTGGCAAGGTCCGTGCTGCGAGTAGAAATATCCCTGCAGGAAGGCCACTCATCACTGAACACTGTGACAGAACTCTCACAGTGTTCAGTGACAAAGGGATTTCCCGCAGGGATGAAGGAATCCCCTGCTACAGCTGTTACAGCTGTGGCAGAGGATCGCGATCTTCTCCCATTGCTTTCAATGGGGCCAGTGCTGCAGCCGTCCCATTAAAAACAATGGGATCCAGGATGCAGGGGAAAGGCTTGAAATATAAGCCCTTCCCTGAAAATCATCCCTAGCTGCGGTAAAAAAAATTAAAATTAAAATGATATATATATACACACGCACACATCACCTTCTGTTGCTGTTTAATTCAATGAATGGCTGAGTGCTGCCTCTGATTGGCTGAGCACTGTGACCAATCAGAGGTAGCGCTCAGCTGTCGTTCAATGAATGGCTGAGCGCTGCTTGCTATTGGCTGCGCACTCAGCCAATTAGACCAGCATTTTCTGGAGGTGGGGATTTTTAAATCCCTGGCCAGCAGAAAGTGCTTCAGAGCAGTGCCAGGGACCAATCGACAAGACGGGCTGGGGCCCCAACAGTGGCGGAAGGTGATGTATATTTATTTTTTACTGCAGCTAGGATGATTTTCAGGGAAGGGCTTATATTTCAAGTACTTTCCCGAAAATCACTGCGGAGGGTCTGCATCCCATTGCTTTTAATGGGGCCAACTGCAGTAGTGCTGGCCCCATTGAAAGCAAGGGGCACGGAGTTTCGGTCATGCGCATTTTTAACATGCGTGAAGTGCATTTTGTATCTCCTTAAGGAGAGCACCCAAAATGTGTGTGGAGACATTTAGGGGGTGAGTGGGTCAGGGGATGGTATTGTCATGGCCTGTCGGTCGCGACAGCGTCGTGGCATGGTGACCTCGATGCAGGCCAACACCCGTTGCCTTGTTATGGAGGACAAGAGGTAATGCACCATGTGCAGATACTGCTGGTTGATGTCTCTCTATGCTGCATAGATGCATGCTGAGGATTAGTCATTCCTGAGAGAAGGTTGGGGGTGTGGTTCTCTAGTTGCTCTGCCAATAATCAGGTGTGGAGAGCTTCATATAATTACCCCTTTGCTCATGGCTGCTTATTGAGTTTCATAGAGGATTAATTGGAGAGTGGTGTTCCTGGGTGTATTGTTACGTATCCAGATAAGAGCTGCGGTTACCTATTCAGTTGCATTTCAGTTTTCATTTTTTGTATTGCTTTGCTGTGTCGGTTCATCTCTCCAGGAGCTCTTATAGGGACAATCAAGGCCCAGGAAGAAGACAGTGGGGCTGCCTTTATCGAGGCGATGACTCCGCTCTTAGGCAGGGACCCTTCACCTCTCTGCTAGGTTAGGGCCAGGCTTCCTTCTCCCTGGATTGGTGCTACTGATCAGTATAGAGTGGTGTTCAACTATATCCAGCAGTGTGTGCGTTATCCTATGCCATGCTGAGCATGGTACTCTTGTGCTGCACAGGCTTTACATACTGACTTTCATATTCCTGGTGTGGCACGCACCGTTCTATAGTGCATAGTGTTAACAGCTGCAGTAGTGTGAATGTCACCCTGCATCCGTGCTGAGCGTTGTGCTCATGTGCCGCATAGATGTGACAGGTATAATCTCTCCCCAAGGAGAGCACCCAGAAGGGGTAAGGAGACTTATGAGGCAATGCTAGCTCCTCTCGGAAATTTATGCAAAAAAAAAGATGGAAAAATACCTATACTGCGTCATTTATTGGATGGCAGCATTCCTTCAAATCAAAGTGACTTTATAACAAGTCTTATCCATCTTTCTTTTTTGCCTAAATTTTCCAGAGGAGCTAGCATCACCTTATAAGTCTCCTTACTCATCTTTTAGGTGTCCCCACAACCCTTCTGGGTGCTCTCCTTGGGGAGAGACTATACCATCCCCTGACCCACTCATCCCCTAGGTGTCTCCACACACTTTTTGGGTGCTCTCCTTAAGGAGACACGAAACCGCTTCTGACCCACACCATAGGCCCCTCACAGACTAAACCATAATCCTACTACACACTGATGAGGGGCATGCACCGCAAAACAGTCTGTTTGTGCATGGTTTCTGGCTTGGTTTCCTATTCCCTATCATTGATAAGACTTGTTATCAAGTCACTTTGATTTGAAGGAATGCTGCGATCCAATAGATGGCGCTGTAAAGGTATTTTTCTAGCTTGATTGGCAAAAAATATTAAATGTAAAAAATGGCACCCTAGATGACCACCTATTCTGCCCCCTCTCGTCCCACCCTTGCAGTGCATTAAGCTAAGTCTTAACCCTATAGTTTAGTAAACACCAACATACCATATGTGCAACCAGTGCAGCTGAACATTTTATAAGTATTGTTAGTAATATACCTTTATATTTCATTGCATACGAGGGACTAGACTACTGATTCCATGACTTTTAGTTAATGGTGGACTAGCACACTAGTAAGCGACTTTCTACAGATTTGTGAAGAGGGTGACATGTGTCTAGCACACTACTTTCATCCAAATAACAGTTAGTATGCCAAGTGCCCACATTCTGTTCTTGGTGTCACTATGCTTCTATGTCTTACCTGAGGTTAGCCATAACCCAACAATTGGTCCGCAGACAAAGAACCAAGAGCGGAAGGAGCTGTATTTAATGCGCCTGATTTAGAAAATACTTTTTTTGTAGGAATTGGGTATCACATTGCTGAATTTAGGGGGAAGAAAAAAAATGGATTATACCTACCTGATAATCAGGTTTCCAGTAGTCTCCACGACAGCACCAATTGAGATTGCCTCCTCCTGATAGGACAGGAACATACTGAGAGGTTAAAAGCTCCCCCCCTTCCCCACCTTTCTCAGTGGATTCTAACGAATTGCCGGGGGTAGGAGCTCAACTTAAATTTTTTCCCTTAACCGGGATTTTTTTTGTTTGTTTTTTTTTATTTTTTTTAAATAAAATTATATTATATATATGTTTTTTTATATTATATTACATAGTTTCTTTTCTATCAATTTAGGGGGGGAAGGTACGGGTGGTGTCGTGGAGACTACTGGAAACCTGATTATAAGGTAGGTATAATCCATTTTTTCCCCCAGTCGTCTCCACGACAGCACCAATTGAGACGTACCAACTAAAGTTTCCCTAGGGTGGGATTGCTGCCGAGAGGACTTTGCGGCCGAAGGCCATGTCCTCGTCCTGCTGCACTTTTACCCTATAGTGTTTAACAAACGTGTGGGGTTTCTTCCAGACTGCGGCTTTGCATATCTGCTCGACCGAAGCTGAGCTATGTTCGGCCCATGAGGATGCTACTGCCCTTGTAGAATGGGCTTTAAGAGCTAAAGGGTTTTTCTTCCCGAGGGCTTTATAAGACTCTATGATGGCCAGGCGGATCCACCTGGCTATGGAGCTTTTTGCTGCTTTGCTCCCTTTATTTGGGCCACTGAACTGGATGAACAAGTTGTCGTCCCGCCTCCAGTGGCTTGTCGCCTCTATGTAGCCTAGGACTGCTCTCCTAACGTCCAGGCAGCTTAGGGTTTTTTCTTCCTCGTTTTTAGGTTTACTAAAAAAATGAGGGGATTATTATGTCTTGGGACCTATGAAAATGTGATACTACTTTTGGCATGAAGTCAGGGTCCGTTTTAAATACTAATTTGGTGTCCGAGGTTTTCAGGAACGGGTGGCGAATGGACAAGGCCTGCAGCTCGCTAACCCGTCTTGCGGAGGTGATGGCTACTAAGAAAATGGTCTTGATAGTAAGCATTTTTATGGGTAGTGCTTCGATCGGCTCGAATGGTACCGCTATCATGGCCCTTAGGGCCCAATTAAGGTTCCAGTCTGGAAAAATATTTATGGGTCTAGGCCGTAATCTAGTTGCTGCTGCTAGGAACCTGTTGACCCATCTGTTGTCTGCGAACTTTGTGTCACCTATGGCGCTAAGGGCTGCGACCTGGACCTTCAGGGTGCTTTGAGAGAGGCCCATCTCTAGGCCCTCCTGCAAGAACTCTAAGATTAGAGGGATGTCCGGGATAGAATCCCCGCGATCCCTTCCCTGTCTCCATGAGGAAAACCTTTCTCGAAACTTTCTGGTAGATAAGGTGGGTAGTCTTTTTTCTGCTGGACATTAACGTTTCTACTACTCTCTCTGAGAATCCCTTCTCTTTTAGTGAGGATTCCTCAAGAGCCATGCTGTTAAGTGGAGCTTGTCTAGGCTCGGATGGCTCAGTGGACACTGCGATAGAAGATCTGTCCAGGTAGGGAAGATGACTGGGTCCTGGACGCTCAATGTTGCTACGAGACCGAACCAGCTTCTTTTGGGCCAGAAGGGGGTCACCAGGATTAGTGTGCATACCTGGGTTCTGAAATGTTGTAAGACTCTGGGGATCAATGGTATAGGAGGAAAGGCGTACACCAGCCCCTCTCCCCAGTCTTGGCCTAGGGCGTCTACTGCTGTCGGACGATCTCCTGGCCGGAGGGAGAAGAAATTGCTTACTTTGGCATTTTCCCTGGTTGCGAACAGGTGCAATTGTGGGGTCCCCCACTGGTTGATCAGGATTCTGAATGCTTTCAGGGAGAGAGACCATTCTCCTGGGTCTATTTGCCTCCTGCTGAGAAAGCCCGCTTTTTGGTTTAGCGTCCCCTTCAAATGGGTTGCCGTGATCGAGAGGATCCGGCCCTCTGCCCAGTGGAAAATTTTCTGTGCGATGTTTTGCAGAGCGGGAGATCTTGTGCCCCCTTGGTGTCGTATATGGGCGACCGCGGTGATATTGTCTGACAGTATCTTTATATGCTGGTCCCGTAGCGAGTTCCCTAACTGCTGTAGGACCTGCCATACGGCCTGTAGTTCCCTGTAATTTGAGGACTGTTCTTTTGTCCTTTGAGGCCATGGGCCCTGAAAGAACTGGTTCCCCACATGCGCTCCCCATCCCCAGGCGCTTGCATCCGTTGTGATGTGAGTGGCTGGGTTTTGTAGCCAATGAACCCCTCTCCGCAGATTCTCTGGGGATGTCCACTAACGCAGGGATGTTTTCACCATGCTTGGGATGTACAGTCTTGTTCCTAGAGAGGACTGCCTTTTGTCCCACGTGGATAGGACTGAGGCTTGCAGGGCTCTGGTGTGAGCTTGGGCCCATGCCACTCCTGGAATGCATGACGTCAAGCTTCCCAGGAGAGACATGGCTTCCCAAACTGTGCATAATCGTCTCCGTAAAAAGGTTTTGACTAGCCATCGGATTTTTTGTATTTTCTCCTCGGGTAGGCAGGAGCATTGTGATTCTGAGTCGAGCGTTATACCCAGAAACGTTTTCTGTTTGTCGGGATCTAGGCTGGATTTTTCCCAGTTTATGATCCATCCTAAGGATTGGAGAAGTTCTAGCACTATCCTCAGGTGTTCCGTTAGGAGTTCTCTGGACTCTGATATTATTAAAATATCGTCCAGGTAGGGTATTATTAGGACGGACTTCTTCCTCAGGTAGGCGGCTACCTGCCATAATTTTGGTGAAGATTCTGGGTGCTGAGGAGATCCCGAAGGGCAGGCATCTGAATTGGTGGTGCTCTGTTCCTTTGCCCATATCCACTGTGAACCTTAGGTATTTCCGGGACCCCTCGTGGATCGGTACGTGGAAATAAGCATCCTTTAAATCGATGGATGCCATGTAGGCTCCTTTGGGAATCAACTTTATCGTTGAGGAGATGGACTCCATCTTGAATTTTCTGTATCTGATGCGGGTGTTCAGAGGTTTCAGGTTCACTATCATCCGCTGTTTCCCGCAGGGTTTCCTTACTAGGAAGAGCCTGGAATAATGGCCCTGGGTTTCCTCGTTTTGCGGTACGGGGGATATTGCATTTAGTTGTTGCAGGTCCCCAACGCTTTGCCTTAGTAGGTGTAACTGTTGTTTGGAGCCTCCCGTGATAATGAATTTTCTTCTGGGCTGGGACACCAGTTCTATCCGGTATCCCTGCTGTAAGATCTTTGGGATCCATGGGCCTTCGGAAATCGCGGCCCCTTGATCCACAAAGCCCCTCAGCCTTGCCCCTACGGGGATGGCGTCAGGGTCTCTGCTTTGGTTCCCCCTGGTGGGGGTTAAAGATAATGTTCCTTCCTCTGCCCCCCTTGGGGTAACTCCAGCGGCCTGTCTTGCCCTTGCCTCGGTAGGCCTCTGGCTGTTGCCTTGGGGCCCGGAAGAAGGTCTTCCCTCTCTGTGGCTTTTCTTCCGGGAATCCCTTCTTTTTGTCGGCCGCCTTCTCTAGAATCTTGTCAAGGTCCGGTCCGAACAAAAACTGGCCGTAGAACGGGAGGGCGCATAGCTTATTTTTTGAGGCTAGGTCGCCTGACCACGATTTCAACCATAACTCTCTTCTGGCTGAGTTAGACCGGGCTGTAGCTGTCGCTGAGAGTTTGACAGTTTCGGCCGCGGCGTCCACTAGGAAATTTGTTGCCATACGCAGGATCGGAAGGGAATTTAGGATCTGTTCCCTCGGCATCTTATTGGTTAGGTGTAGCTGTAGCTGTTCTAGCCATACCCCCAGGGTTCGCGCCACACAAGTGGCTGCGATCCCTGGCCTAAGTATGTTTGCCGCTGCCTCCCCTGATTTCTTAAGAAGGCCCTCAGCTTTGCGATCCATGGGATCTTTTAACTGTGCGGCGTCCTCAAAGGGCAGGGTCGTTTTCCTGGCTACTTTGGCCACTGGGACGTCTACCTTAGGTACCTCCTCCCAGCTTGCGCAAACTTCCTCCTCGAATGGGTACCTCTTTTTTACCCCTCTAGTGGAGAAGGAGCTTGCGTCTGATTTCCTCCACTCTTTCTGGATTATTTTGGTGATATTCTTGTGGACAGGGAAGGTATGATTGCGCCTCTCCCCTAGTCCCTCAAATATCTCATCTTGTAGGGTACGTGGTTCTCTGGGCTCTTCCATTTTTAGTGTAGCCCTGACTGACTTAATGCCATTAAATCGTCCTGATGGAATAAGTATTTTTTGTAGTCCTCCTAATCTGAGGACTCCTTGGCCGCCTGTTCCTCTTGCTCCGACCCGATAGAACTCTCGGAGTCGGAAGGCTCGTCAGGAACATACGCCCTTTTATGGCGTTTCGCTGGTGGCGCCAGCTGTGACGTTAGGGCTGATCTACCTCTTCTTTCACCAGCTTCCTAACGTCCTCCCGATTCCTCTTTAACCAGCCTAGCTACGCATGCCTTGCATAGAGGCCTCTGGTACGTAGCTGGCAGTTTTATCCCGCATTCCACGCATTTTCTGAGTTTTGTTCTGGGGGGGGGGGGATGTCTTTTTTTAACCCCCTGACAAATAAAGCATTTTTGCGTGTAAATATGCAATTTTTCCATACACAATACACTGGATGTTTGCATTGTATTTTTTGCGGGTAAATATGCAATTTTTCCATATACAATACATTGGATTTTGCATTTTGTATTTTTTGCCGCACTGGCTACTTACGGCCGCTGAGGCTGAGGTTTCAGCTGTCTCTGGGGCTGGAGCACTCATTACTATACCAGTGCTGCAGACACCCTGCGACCTGTAGTGGTTTGTTCTGGCTTCTCTCAGGTTCCTATTTTTTTTAAATTTTCGCGCTCCTGCGCTAAGCCCCGCCCCCTCCGCTCCTGATGCAGACGCGATGACGTCATCGCACTGGACACGTGACGCGGCACCCTGCCCCCCGCCGTCGAAGGGCTTCCTGGAGCACCGCGCTCTATCTGCAGGGAGGACGAGGGGGACTGAGGCTCCCGCTTTGTACCCCCCATGGGCCGCCGCGGGAGGAACCTGGCCCGGGGGTTACCACCCCATGTGGCGTCCCGGGAGTCGTCTGGCTGAGAAGGGAGGACAGGCTGACCCACTGCCCTCCGATCCGCCCATGAGTAGGCTTCCGGCTGGCTTCTCCACCAGCTCCTCTCAGAGATCCTGCCTCCTGGCAGGACAGGAAGACACTGAGGAAAGTGGGGAAGGGGGGGAGCTCTTAACCTCTCAGTATGTTCCTGTCCTATCAGGAGGAGGCAATCTCAATTGGTGCTGTCGTGGAGACGACTGGGGGAAAAGAAAAATTACCTATAAACTCTGTATTAATCCCTTTGTATTGTTACTCTTCGACTAATTAACATCATCAGTTACAGCATGTAATGCAGAGGGGATCTGCACAATATTGCAAAGGATTTTACATTAATATGCTGTCCTCAAAGGTGATGCAGAGTGCTGTGGGACATAGGTAGAATACTAAATTTATCAAGCCGTTCGACACCAGATGGGCCCGGAGCGCATATTTCCCAGAATTCTAAGCTGGAATATAAATGCAAAAATTCTTTCAGAATATAAATCAGTTATGTTCAATGCAATGCTACATATTGTCAAATCTCCTTCTTTCTAGAGGAAAGTAATGCCATTGTTACACCTGGTTCTAGTAGTTTGCACAACTGGAGGTGGAAAGACATGGATAGACAGTATCAAACCTGTAACCAACAATATGGGTCTTTTCAATCTACCAAAAGATATTAGGTTAAAGTATAGCCAAGTGGGTGAGCAATATGAACAAATGCACCAGAACCGGACCCTTAAGTGGAGTACCTTCCACGAAAAGAGCGACCCCACTACGCGCGTAAGACGCTACACTGACCTGAAATTAAGGGCCCATGTACATGAAATGATTATTATGCAGATTATCACTGAATTTTGTGAATCTGAACCTTGAACTGAATCTTAATTTTCAGTGTAAGCACTGCCAGAGACTGAACGAGAAATGATAATTTGCTCACTTATTGTTTGTTGTTCAGTTTGTGCAGGTATAAGAATCAAATGATAATCAGCCTGTGTAAACAGGCAGTCATTCATCTATAAACTGCCTGTTTACTGTGAATGCAGGCGGGTGACTGGAAGCGGTCTCCGCCTCCATTCTCTGAGCAATCATCGCTTCTGTGTGAAAACAAAGGGGCGATAATCACTGGGGAAACTGTTGGGCGCTTAAGCCCATGTAAAAAGATGCTAATCGGCGACAACTCTGCTGAAGATTTAAATAGGTTTTCCGAGACATAAAAAAGTTAAATGGGGATAAAATTAAGAAAAAATTGAGTGCTCACCTATCCCAGCTACTCTCCGTCTAGCACTGCAGCTAGAATGGCACTCCAATCCAGTTCTTGAAAAATAGGGTAGAAGTAATTGGCATAGGTTTTCTATTCTGTAATGGTTCCATTCTTTTTTACTTTGTTATACAAGCTGTGTACTGTAGTTGATGGTTGGAAGATGACAGAGCTCAGTTTAGAGGGATAGAGCAGACCCACTGATTCAGAATTTCTCTTAGACCTCTCAGTCAGTCAGCTCTATGCTGCTGGGAGGACCCAGAGTTATAAAAGTGGTTTCAAAGTTCTAAAAAATTCAAAAGAGCATAAAATAGGTGTAGTAAAAAGTGAGCAGCTAACTGGTAAAGTGAACAAAAGCATTAGCCATTTTCCTAGTTTCATGGATTAGAGAATAAAGGGTGCCAAGCATAGGTTGCAAGATTTGTCCTAAGCATTATGGGATTTTAGGCAGCAATGCTTACAGTCACCACCTCTGGATCTGGATATTGCAAAATGGACTGTATTGGAAGTTACCTCATTACCATCTGGATGCATAATAAAAGTGAGTTATTATCTGTTACTCTGCCTGACACCGTGGACTCTCTTCCACTGGGGGACACTATACTTCACCACTACATCACACCAGGAAGCAGGAACTGGCTTATATCATCAATCCTCAAAATTTTACTCTTGTCACATCTTACCGATGCTGGATTGGAGCCACAGGTGTAGTAGCCAAGCTGGTCACTGGAGAGAAGTCAGAATAGCCGGGAGTCATTATCGGGAGTCAAGATATGCGGTTCAATTGGATGAGACAAAAGCGTAGTCAATGGAGACAAAGGTCAACAGCATTAGGTATTTGGTATGCAGTACAAATGGATGAGACGGAAGTGTAGTCAATAGAAGCCAAAGGTCAGCAGCAGGAGGTGTCGATATGCAGTACAAATGGGATGAAATGGAAGCATAGTCAATGGAAGCCAAAGGTTAGCAGCAGCAAGTATCAGTATGCTTGTAGAGGAGCAGGAGGCTAGAGGAGCTTGATCAAGGTGGTGAAACACAATAATCACGCACTGAGGGAGCTGCAAAGCCAGTCTTTTATAGGAGATCCAATCAAGGCAAGAGGCGCGGACAGGAACAGGAGGCAGGATGTAGATAACTGGGATCAGAGAACAAGGCTGAGAGTTATGCAGGGAAAGTGTTCACAAGCTGGATAGCTCAATAAGAAGGGTCAGTGCTTGCAGTACAAGAGGTTTAAGTCCTGACAACTGTAGTGCAGTCAGGTGGAAGAGGGACTTATACTAGCATTGCCACGGACCTTGCATTTTGGCATGCTACATAAAAAAAAAAGTTAAATGTTTAAGAAACAAAATACCTCTTTTAATACTCATATGAAAAAGTGCATAAATCTGTTGCTAACAAATGTGACTTTGCCAGAGGCAGCAAGGGGGAGACAACAACTTTCCAGGATTCAGTGGGAAAGAGCACCTAAAATAGAAGGAAGGCACTAAACAGACTTTCCCCATCGAAGATGAGGAACGAGTCATATTAATAGCTACACCGGGCAAACCAAGTGAGTGACAGGAAGAGAGAGGGGGGACAAGACACGTCTTAAAGAAGCCACACCAAATGGTATGCAGCCACCCCACACATTACAAAGTATATACCCCCCGCAGACAGTCTCTACCTTCCCTAATTGGTTGGGTGCATGCAAAAAATAATAATTGTACATCCCGTCCGATGTGTGGGGCACCACACATTGACATGTACTATTTCCATCCGAGAATCCGGCAAAAATAGGACATGCTACAATTTTTTTTTACTCAAACTATTTAAAAAAAGCTCTTGTGAATACACTCATTCAAATGAATGGGTGTTAATTTTGTCCAAATTTCAGACCGAAAACATGTCCGTGTACATGTATCCTAAGAGTAAAACACTGACAGGCATCCCAACAGGTCCTACTGCCATTAGGGTATTGCAGCGCCTAAAGTGAGCACAAGCATGGCAGACCTGGGATCCCCCATTAGGCCCTCGTTGCCTTGACAGCTTATTGGCACCCCGTGATCGCTTTGTAGGGCTGCCATAGGAATACCAGTAGGCACCCCTCTCTCTGCCTAACCATTTTAGGCTAGTTTCACATGGGCAATCAGAATATCACCGCGACAAAATCACGGCAATACTGCAATTTTGCTCATGAGGTGTCTGACTGTCAGCGCACGAAAATAGTGCGTTGCGATGCGATAAACCAAAGACTCCATAGGGTAACATGGGCGATTAAAAAGGGCAAAATGCAGAAAGATAGGACATGCCGGAATTTTTTTTCAGGCAACATTGCATGATTGAAAACATCGCAAAGGCATGGGTTTCATAATTCTGCGTTTTCCCTCGCTCTCGCATCTCGCAATTTTATTGCCTGTGTGAAACCGGCCTAAATGTGACATTTACTATTGACCATGGAATCTAAGCGGTTAAACAGCCGTGATCCGAGTTACTGTATCTATGAGTTAGCCAGGTGTCAGTTGTATGTTACATTTCAGTTGCATACATTATCAGTTATATGTATGTGTAAAGCAGGAAGGGGTTAAACTATTTTGCTAATAATGGTTATTCATTGCATCATTAAATATTATACGCTATTCAGATATACTTTTTATATTAATTTTTCACCATTTTCAAACTCTGTGCTTGCTGACATTGAACAAGAATCTTCAGTGGGGATGAAAATCTGTCCTGATTGTGTGATGGACACTTTCATGCATCCTTTGATACAGTTAGGTTATCAGCACTCTTTAATGTGACAAGCTGTGCAACAGTGTGACCATCACATAACTGGGATAGATCTGTATCAACTGGGAGGAAACAAGGTTCCTATTGAGAGACTGCAAGCAGAAATCTTAAAGTCATGAAGAATTAAGACATTTGTAATAGAATGAATAGCCTTTATTTGTTGAAAGCATTATAGCCCTTTAATTAATATGTCTGGATGCTTCGTTCAACTCCTTCCCAAAATTTACTTTGGTATTCTCCCAGCATGCCAACAGCAATTTCAACTGCCCTACCTCTCACATCCAAAATCAGAATTCCACTACCTCTCGCTTTGGATTACATAAGAAATCTCACTTACACTTCAGAATCTTGAGTTGTAAAAACTTGCAAATGCAGTAAGAATTGTAAATTCAGAAAATTATTCTTAGCAATCAATATGCAGGTAGACGCTAGGATGTGTCCTTGATCTGGCCCAACTGGACCTGCCTATAAAACAGAGCACCCACCCTGACAAGGGTGACCCTGCATCAAGCACCTAGATAGATTCCTTACAATTAAGGGAGCCCCTGGGTGGAGGCCAAACCCTTTGGCAAGTTCAGAGCTTGGGGCTAGTGATCAGAGAAGACTCCAGGTTAGGACCCATGGGTATTGTCAGTGGTAAGCCGTATTTGGCATAACAGGCCTTATCTCAGTAGTGCATCAAGTTAGACCGTGGCTTGCAGCAAATAGCATGCTAGAGGCCCAACATCTTGCTTTTTAACTTTAGTAAATATCAAAATAAGTGACTGAAATAGTCTCTAAATCTGCTTTCTACATGCAATAATTTGGAAGGTGCATTGTTGTGATAAACAGTCTGTCGCAAATATAACTCAAAGTGGACCTCCAATTCATGAAGGATTGCTGGGTAGCAATCAATAGATCTATCGACACTAGCAGAGTAACAGTTCTTTGTAAGCAAACAGTCCATGATGTATGAGACTTACAGACCATGTCTTAGTCCTCCAGTGCACAAAGAGTTGCTCTTTCTCTTATTTCTGGTGGCAGAGGGGCATAACATGGTGGCAGACATTGAGTTCCTCAAGCAATACAGTCTTCATCTGTTTGAGGTTCCCCACTAGGCAACAACTCCTTCCACAGAGCTCACAGGCCGGATACCGTCCAGATGGCCTGGCAGAGAACACAGTAGGCAACCATTCCTTACTCTTCCTTCAACATACAAGGCCATGCCAATGGCCCTGGTACATAATCCTACCAGCTACCACTCCTCCCTTCACCCATGTCTGCTACATACTCTGCCCTGATGCTGTATAAAATTACTTTATTTGGTACTCTAGAAGTCTCATAGACTTGTACAGGACCTTTTTAAACATGTGATCTGCAAACTGCCTATCAAAAAATAGTCTACATTTACATTGCAAAAGAAACCAAAACAGTAACACTGAATGACACTGCAGGTCAAACTTTGTCCACAGTTTAACACATATATACACATGCAATACATAAAAACAAGATAATATCTAATGGGGCATGTTCCTTCACGACCACCCCTCTTACAATAAGTCCCCATGTGAAATTAGGAGAGCAAAGACACATTAGCACAAGGCAAAGCAGAACAGACAAACAAACCCAATAGCGACCACAGGCAGCACTAGGACAATAGTACAGACAGACACGGCCCAAAGAGCAAAGTCAAAGAGACATACATTCAAGTAATACCCAGAAGTACTAAGGTAAAAAAAAAAACCTTGAGCACTGAGCTGATTTCGGCAAGAAGCAGACATCTCCATTTCCACTGCAGTGGCCCGGCTTGGTACTACAGTCAAAGTTCCTATTGCTATAATCGTATTGACTCAATGAATAAAGTTAACACATTTTACCGCACGGTTCGTGATGTTATGGAAAAAAAAACTATGCCAGAATTGCTGCTCTTTGGCTATCTGCATGACAAGATACGCAATCAAAAGTGATCAAAAATCGCATGTAGCCTAAAATAGTACCAATGGAAACTACAACTCATCCCACAGCCATCCCTATGGCCACATGAATTTGCTAAGGAACTTCCACAGTACAGTAATCCCCTATCCTCTCCGCTTAGACTGTTTGAGGTGGAAGGAGTTATATAGGTGTAATGTCCCAATGAACTTACTGTCCATATGGCTGGAGGCCTAGTCCTTGTCACATGACGCCAACACTTTAACTGGACACTCAGGATAATATGCCACAGAAATAATGAAGGCAAGTCCAGTGGTAGTTTAGTAATCTGAGATTGTGCAGATTTACTAACTTTGAAAGTTGCAGTAACAAATTGAGTACACAGTTCTCTATAAAGCGTATTGGAAATGAGTACACTGAGATGCATCAGTAAGCAGGCAATTTGAATACAACATAAAGATACAGCAGTATTGAATTGAAGATACTCTAACTTCAATGCTCTCTTACTTCCTTCACTGGATATTGCTGAATTAGACAATTTCCCCACTAGTGGATTTAGATGAATAATTGAGTTGGTTTTGATTGAAGGATTTGTGAAGCAGAGGGACAAGTGACTGTATGCTAATCCTGGCTTTGATTTCACTGGGTAGCTATAACTCACTGTTGAAGATGGACCTCAGAAAGGTTCTTCTTTTACTCTGCTGCGGGGTGCCAAGGGAGTGGGTTTTTTACCTCAATCTACCTCGGGTGACAAACGTGTTGAAACTGACTCCTCCTCTCTGACAACTGAACTGCAACCCTTTCCTTACTCACACCTGGCTAAGTCTGACCAACTGCTCACTCTCACTCCCTTTTACCATCTCTCTTTCCTTTCCGCTCACTGGACTCCTCCGAGTTGTGCATAGGGACTTATATGTTTGCTTCCCGATTGGGGCTCTGCACCAGTAAAATTAAACCTGACTGTCAGCCAATGAAAGACCAGCTGACATCAATGTTGAGCTCAAGGCTTAAGGGAGAAGGGGAGACACAGGGTCTCTCCCACAGATGTCACCTTCTGCATTCATGTGAGTGATAGTGAGTCAAGCAGAGAGTAGTAAGAGATCTCCAGAAATTTGAGAGAAATTCTGTGGGCCATCATGTGCAAGTTGGTGAATACTCCAGTACAAGAGACAGAGTTGCCATGGATTATGGTTGGTGTGTGCCTGCTGACATAAAAAAAAGGTTTGGTACTGTGTTAGCCAGTAGAGCAATGTGTGATTGTTCTCAGTGAGAGAAACCAAGTGATCTTGTAGATATGATACCTTTTAATGGCTAACAAAATGCATGATGTTACAGCAAGCTTTCGGGGATATCTCGTCCCCTTCATCAGGCTATTGAATGAAACTAGTTTGGATGGCACATAATTATAACATACAGATGAAGAGCGGAGGAAAACACATTCCTCTTGATCTAAATAAATGTTCACACACAGAAATTTGAGACGGTTTTGCACTTAAAACTTAAAACAACAGACAAACTGTTACCATGCAGGGCAGCGCAGGGTCCCGCGGTCAGCGCGTGCCACCCCGGCGTCGGCTCCGGCATCCTGGAGCCCTGACGTCGGGGCTCTATCGGCGACGTGGAACGGCGTGTGTGCGGCGTGGGCGTGTCCACCTGTAGGGCGCCACCCGCACTCCTACACCTCTCTTGTGCAGTAGTGGGGGAGCTGGCTCTTCCCACTCTCCGCCCCGGGGCGGAATCTTTCGTTTATAAGGCGGGCAGTGACCTGAGCTCACTGCCAGTTATTGGTTCTGTTAGCCACTAGTCAGTTCTGCCTGTGTCAGTCAGTCAGTCAGTACTAGTTGCTAGTCAGTCTCTTTCTAGTGTGCCTTTTACTCAGGCTGTTCTGTTTCTGTCTGCTACTAGCTAGTCTGTCTGCAGCTACTCTCAGCTAGCCCTAGTTTGCCAGTCAGTTTCCTTCAGCCTGCCTGTAGCTTTGTTTGTTCTGTTGGTCTTTTCCATCTGCCTCTCTGTCGGCACTCTGTCCCCCCATCAGTTAGTTTCTCTTGTCAGTCGCCAGGTCCCTATCCAGCGCAGGGACCGCCGTCCAGTTGTCCGCCTGGGATTAGCCAGGGCTGAGGCAAGTAGGCAGGGACAGTGGGGTGCGGGAAGTTCAGGGCACCCCACCTGGCGCTCGGGGGTCAGAGTGCCGTAACACAAACAGAGCTAAGACATACATCGTAAATCAGTACACTGAGCTCAGGACAGTTTTATGATGTGTCTTATCTCTCCTTCAACCTGCACATGGAAGGAGATGCAGCACCATCTATTGAATGACAACATTATTACAAATCAAGTTCTGCATTTTTATGAAGTTTTAAAGAAAGGGGGAAAAAATTATTATTTTTTTTTTTAATTAAAAAAAAAATTATGATTGGGAAGAGGACATCCCTCTTGACCTCCTTCCAACCTTTCATACTTTTCTCTTATGCAAGAATCCTGGGCTGAGGTTCATTCCATTCTTGAGGGTATCAAACATGACCGTAAATTTGTACTCCCAAATTCTTCTGTGATGCTGCGACTTAAAATTGCTCTTCAGTATAATAACTCTCATCTGCTCTATGCTGTGTCCCTGACCACGAAAATGTTTTGCCACAGGTAGTTCAGTCTTTCCCTTTGTAATTGAGTGGCGATGAGATCTCATCCTGGCCCTCAGTTTTTGTCCTGCTTCCCCGATATAAAGCCCTCCAACAGGACCTGTACTGCAGCAGATCAGGTACACAACATTGGACGTGGAACATCTAGGGATCTTACAGTACTGCTTTGTGTTGGGGATCAGCATCCTGTCTACAGTCAGTATATGTGAGCAGGTCTTGCAGCTCCTTACTTTACAGGGATAAGTTCCTTTTTGTGTGTCAGAGGGCAATGTCCTCCTGATTACACAGTTTCTCAATTAAAAGGTTGCCTATAACACAGAAGGGGAGGGTCCAGGAATATGGTTTTCAGACGGTCATCCTGGTGTAGGGTATAATGGAGATTCTTTGCAGTCTTCCTTAGTACCTCTAGCTGTGAAATGTAGGTCACTACTAGAGGCACACGTCCATTTTTTTCTTTCTCCTTGTATTGGAATAGTTGATTTCTGGGTATCCTGGTGGCTCTGGTGATTTGGTCATCAATTGAGTTGGGATAGTAGCCCTGATTTAAAAATGTATTTTTGAGATTGTGTAAATGTTCCTCTCTGTCTGTTGGGTTGGAGCAGACTTGGTAGTATCTGATGGCCTGGCTGTAGACTATGGACTTTTTGATGTGTTTAGGATGGGAAGTGTCCCATCTGAGGTATGTAGGCCAATCAATCAGTTTCCAGTATAGGGATGTCTGTATTGAGTTGTTCTACATTTTTATGGTGGTGTCCAAAAAGTTGATTTCTGTATAAGAGTAGCTTCCTGATCGGTGTTTGGGTACAGGCCTGCTCCGAACTGAAGTCTCTGGAGTTTTGTTTTCTTGTTCTTAATAAGGCAGCATTGTAGTGTTGTGTAATAGTGTTGCATTCTCAGATTCAAGGTCTCTGTTAAAGTGTTCCTTAAAGGTTGTATCTCCACAAGGGCCTTTCTCTTGCTGCTGTAGAAGACGTGGATAAGGTGGTTCCGCAGTCTCTCAGAAGTCCTGTAGCAAAGACATTGTGCATAAGGGGTATTATAGGTGTGCAGAGTGGGATTCCTTGGGTATAGGCCTTTGGGAATTAAATGTTTCTTCTTGCATCTCAAAAAAGTGGCAACAGCACTCAAAATACATTTGTTATCAGAAATATACCAAATTACAATATACACCCTAACCACATTACATAATGCAAGGTTCTTGGTATATAATTTGATCAAATCATATTGGCCAAGAACTTTGCATTATTTAATGTGGTTATACTGTAATTTGGTATATTTCTCATAACAAATGTCTTTAGAGTGCTGTTGCCACTTTTTTGGTTTCTGCTTCAATGATCCAGCTAAGGGTTTAACGTGCACCTATAGATTTATATTGGGAAGCGCTGAATTTTTCCCCTTTTTTATTGTACGACTAGTATGTAGTGGAAGTTGTGGCTGCCTTCACCTGGTCGTGCACACCCGCCCATTTACCTTCTGTCCCTCCTACTGCACCATATAAATAATATCCTACCTTCCCTGGTTTTATTTGTAGCCTTAGTCCCAAGAGAGGAGCATTCTTAAAGGTAGGTACCAATTTTTCCCAGGTTAAGATTAGACCACCTGGTATTAGCATTAGAACCCATCTGAAAGCTTGGTCACCTGGACGTTGGTAGATGGGCCAATGTAATTTGATCAAATTATATATCAAGAACCTTGCATTATTTAATGTAGTTAATGTGTATACTGTCATCTGGTATATTTCTAATAACAAATGTATTTTGAGTGCTGTTGCCACTTTTTTGGTTTCTGTTGTGAAGAGGGTGCCGCTTACCAGAGTGGATGACTCCCTATCTACCACAGGGGGGGGGATAACTGCGACCATCTGCCTTTTACATGCTGGTATGTTGGGCTAGTGTCCCTTAACTGTTCCCAGGACATTATGGGAGGCCGAAGATTGTGGGGCTGTTCTCTGTGCAGAAGTAGTCGACAGGCATCCTTGCTGTGGAAACTTGAGCAGTTTATCAACAACTTTAACTTTCTGTCCAGTCCTGTCATACAACAGTTTCTTAGTCTAGGCAAAAATTATGTCAGCACTAGAGATGAGCGAACGTACTCGTCCGAGCTTGATACTCGTTTGAGTATTAGCGTGTTCGAGATGCTCGTTACTCGTGACGAGTACCACGCGATGTTCGAGTTACTTTCACTTTCATCTCTGAGACGTTAGCGCACTTTTCTGGCCAATACAAAGACAGGGAAGGCATTACAACTTCCCCCTGCGACGTTCAAGCCCTATACCACCCCCCTGCAGTGAGTGGCTGGCGAGATCAGGTGTCACCCGAGTATAAAAATCGGCCCCTCCCGCGGCTCGCCACAGATGCGTTCTGAGGGAAAGTGCTGTTGGTGCCGGAGCTGCTATAGGGAGAGTGTTAGGAGTATTTTAGGCTTCAAGAACCCCAACGGTCCTTCTTAGGGCCACATCTAACCGTGTGCAGTAGTGTGGAGGCTGCTTTTTGCAGTGTTGCACATTTTTTTTTTTTTTGTATATTGGCCGTGCAGAGCATTGCGCCCTGCAGTAATTATACATACTCCAGGGCCAGTAGTGGTGGTAAGGCAGGGACAGAAGACATATATTTATTGAATATAGGCAGTGGGCCTTTCCAAAAACATTTGGGGAAAAAAATCTATTTGGGCTGCCTGTGACTGTCTTCAGTGTACTGGGTCTGTGCTGGGTGTAGTTGTGCTCCTAATTCATACGCAGCCAGCTAAGTGTTACAGCAGGCTTGCGCAAAATTATTTCCTGGCTCTGTGTTGGCTGTTAAATCACATTCCAGTCCACAGTGCAACAGTCTGCAGTTATTTTACATACTCCAGGGCCAGTGGTGGTGAGGCAGGGACAGAAGACATATTTATTGAATATAGGCAGTGGGCCTTTCCAAAAACATTTGGGGAAAAAAATCTATTTGGGCTGCCTGTGACTGTCCTCAGTGTACTGGGTCTGTGCTGGGTGTAGTTGTCCTCCTAATTCATACGCAGCCAGCTAAGTGTTACAGCAGGCTTGCGCAAAATTATTTCCTGGCTCTGCTGTGCGTTCGGTAAGCGAAGTCAGCCTTCAACCACAGGCCAATAAGCGGCACATTTAATTACAGCGTTCTGTTTCTGCACTACTGGTAATACACCATGCTGAGGTGTAGGGGTAGGCCTAGAGGACGTGGACGCGGGCGAGGACGCGGAGGCCCAAGTCAGGGTGTGGGCACAGGCCGAGCCAGTGCGGTGGCCAGGGGTAGAGGCAGGGCCAGACCGAATAATCCACCAACTGTTTCCCAAAGCACCCCCTCGCGCCATGCCACCCTGCAGAGGTCAAGGTGCTCTACGGTGTGGCAGTTTTTCACAGAGATGCCTGACGACCGACGAACAGTGGTGTGCAACCTTTGTCGCGCCAAGATCAGCTGGGGAGCCACCACCACCAGCATGCGCAGGCATATGATGGCCAAGCACCCCACAAGGTGGGACGAAGGCCGTTCACCGCCTCCGCTTTGCACCACTGCCTCTTCCCCTGTGCCCCAACCTGCCACTGAGATCCAACCCCCCTCTGAGGACACAGGCACTACCGTCTCCTGGCCTGCACCCACACCCTCCCCTACGCTGTCAACGGCCCCATCCAGCAATGTCTCTCAGCGCAGCATCCAGACGTCGCTAGCGCCACTGTTTGAGCGCAAGCGCAAGTACGCCGCCACGCACCCGCACGCTCAAGCGTTAAACGTGCACATTGCCAAATTGATCAGCCTGGAGATGCTGCCGTATAGGCTTGTGGAAACGGAGGTTTTCAAAAGCATGATGGCGGCGGCGGCCCCGCGCTACTCGGTTCCCACTACTTTTCCCGATGTGCCGTCCCAGTCCTGCACGACCACGTCTCCCGCAACATTGTACGCTCCCTCACCAACGCGGTTACTGCCAAGGTCCACTTAACAACGGACACGTGGACAAGCACAGGCGGGCAGGGCCACTATATCTCCCTGACGGCACATTGGGTGAATTTAGTGGAGGCTGCGACAGAGTCAGAGCCTGGGACCGCTCACGTCCTACCCACCCCCAGAATTGCGGGCCCCAGCTCGGTGCTGGTATCTGCAGCGGTGTATGCTTCCTCCACTAAACCACCCTCCTCCTCCTCCAACGCAACCTCTGTCTCGCAATCAAGATGTGTCAGCAGCAGCACGTCGCCAGCAGTCGGTGTCGCGTGGCGTGGCAGCACAGCAGTGGGCAAGCGTCAGCAGGCCGTGCTGAAACTACTCAGCTTAGGAGAGAAGAGGCACACGGACCAGGAACTGCTGCAGGGTCTGACAGAGCAGACCGACCGCTGGCTTGCGCCGCTGAGCCTCCAACCGGGCATGGTCGTGTGTGACAACGGCCGTAACCTGGTGGAGGCTCTGCAGCTCGGCAGCCTCACGCACGTGCCATGCCTGGCCCATGTCTTTAATTTGGTGGTTCAGCGCTTTCTGAAAAGCTACCCACACTTGTCATACCTGCTCGGAAAGGTGCGCCGGGTCAGCGCACATTTCCGCAACTCCAGGACGGACGCTGCCAACTTGCGGACCCTGCAACATCGGTTTAATTTGCCAGTGCACCGACTGCTGTGCGACGTGCCCACATGGTGGAACTCTACGCTCCACATGTTGGCCAGGCTCTATGAGAAGCGTAGAGCTATAGTGTAATACCAACTCCAACATGGGCGGCGTAGTGGGAGTCAGCCTCCTCAATTCTTTACAGAAGAGTGGGCCTGGTTGGCAGACATCTGCCAGGTCCTTGGAAACTTTGAGGAGTCTACCCAGATGGTGAGCGGGGATGCTGCAATCATTAGCGTCACCATTCCTCTGCTATGCCTCTTGAGAAGTTCCCTGCAAAGCATAAAGGCAGACGCTTTGCACTTGGAAACGGAGGCGTGGGAAGACAGTATGTCGCTGGATAGTCAGAGCACCCTCATGTCTATATCTCAGCGCAGGAGGAGGAGGAGGAGGAGGGGGAGGAGCATGAGGAGGAGGGGGAAGAGACAGCTTGGGCCACTGCTGAGGGTACACATGCTGCTTGCCTGTCATCCTTTCAGCGTGTATGGCCGGAGGAGGAGGAGGAGGATCCTGAAAGTGATCTTCCTAGTGAGGACAGCCATGTGTTGCGTACAGGTACCCTGGCACACATGGCTGACTTCATGTTAGGATGCCTTTCTCGTGACCCTCGCGTTACACGCATTCTGGCCACTACGGATTACTGGGTGTACACACTGCTCGACCCACGGCTTAAGGAAAACCTTTCCACTCTCATTCCCGAAGAGGAAAGGGGTTCGAGAGTGATGCTATACCACAGGACCCTGGCGGACAAGCTGATGGTAAAATTCCCATCCGACAGCGCTAGTGGCAGAAGGCGAGTTCCGAGGGCCAGGTAGCAGGGGAGGCGTGGATATCAGGCAGCATATACAGCAAAGGCAGGGGAACACTCTCTAAGGCCTTTGACAGCTTTCTGGCTCCCCAGCAAGACTGTGTCACCGCACCCGAGTCATGGCTGAGTCAGCGGGAGCACTGTAAAAGGATGGTGAGGGAGTACGTAGCCGATCGCACGACCGTCCTCGGTGACGCCTCTGCCCCCTACAACTACTGGGTGTCGAAGCTGGACACATGGCCTGAACTCGCGCTGTATGCCCTGGAGGTGCTTGCTTGTCCTGCGGCTAGCGTCTTGTCAGAGAGGGTGTTTAGTGCAGCTGGGGGAATCATCACGGATAAGCGTACCCGCCTGTCAACCGACAGTGCCGACAGGCTTACACTCATCAAGATGAACAAAGCCTGGATTTCCCCAGACTTCTCTTCTCCACCAGCGGACAGCAGCGATACCTAAGCAATACGTAGGCTGCACCCGCGGATGGAAGCATTGTTCTCTATCACCATCAAAAACGGGGACATTTTTGCTTCATCAATCTGTGTATAATATTCCTCCTCCTCCTCCTGCTCCTCCTCCTGAAACCTCACATAATCACACTGAACGGGCAATTTTTCTTAGGCCCACAAGGCTCAGTCATATAATTTTTCTAAACAATTTTTATACGTTTCAATGCTCATTAAAGCGTTGAAACTTGCACCTGAACCAATTTTTATTTTAACTGGGCTGCCTCCAGGCCTAGTTACCAATAAAGCCACATTAACCAAAGCGATTAATGGGTTTCACCTGCCCTCTTGGTTGGGCATGGGCAATTTTTCTGAGGTACATTAGTACTGTTGGTATACCAATTTTTGGGGGCCCTCGCCTACAGTGTAATCCAATTAATTTTTAGCCCACCTGCATTACAGCTGACGTTACATCAGCTGTGTTGGGCACTGCAATGGGATATATTTATGTACCGCCGGTGGGTTCCAGGGAGCCATCCATGCTGTCGGTCCACACGGAGTTGTAACTGCATGTGTCCACTTCTAAAGAACCCCAGTCTGACTGGGACATGCAGTGTGGGCCGAAGCCCACCTGCATTTAATCGGACGTTACCTCAGCTGTGATGGGCACTGCAATGGGATACATTAATGTACAGCCGGTGGGTTCCAGGGAGCCACCTATGCTGTGGGTGCACACGGAATTCCCATTGCGGAGTTGTACCTGCCTGTGACTATTTATTTAAAAAACGCGGTCTGACTGGGGCATGCAGACACCTTGACAGAATGAATAGTGTGTGGCACATAGGTTCCCCATTGCTATGCCCACGTGTGCAGCTCCTGATGGCGGTGGCACAGGATTGGATTTCTCATTGCTTCTGTACAGCATTGTGGGCTATCGCCCCGCCCCTTTTAAAGAGGGTCGCTGCCTAGCCGTGCCAACCCTCTGCAGTGTGTGCCTGCGGTTCCTCCTCATGGCAGACGCACTTATAAATAGACATGAGTGTGGCGTGGCGTGAGGGCAGCTGAAGGCTGCGCAGGGACAATTTGGTGTGCGCTGTGGACACTGGGTCGTACAGGGGGGGGGGGTTGGGCAGCATGTAACCCAGGAGAAGTGGCAGCGGAGTGTCATGCAGGCAGTGATTGTGCTTTGTTGGAGGTAGTGTGGTGCTTAGCTAAGGTATGCATTGCTAATGAGGGCTTTTCAGAAGTAAAAGTTCTTGGGGGGGGGCACTCTTGCCGCTATTGTGGCTTAATAGTGGGACCTGGGAACTTGAGATGCAGCCCAGCATGTAGCCCCTCGCCTGCCCTATCCGTTGCTGTGTCGTTCCCATCACTTTCTTGAATTGCCCCGATTTTCACAAATGGAAACCTTAGCGAGCATCGGCGATATACAAAAATGCTCGAGTCGCCCATTGACTTCAATGGGGTTCGTTACTCGAAACGAACCCTCGAGCATCGCGATAATTTCGTCCCGAGTAACGAGCACCCGAGCATTTTGGTGCTCGCTCATCTCTAGTCAGCACCAATAACAACAAAGTTGTTTCCGACTGCAGTCTTTTGAAGCAAAAACATTATCAGCTCGGTGAGTGAGTTTAAGTTTCAAGTCCTTTAGCGAAACTGCGCTCATTACCATATATTGCAATCTGAATACCAGAGTCCAGGTTCACAAGGGCCGTTTAGTAACTGACTGACTCAAGGCAGGTACTGGCTGCCACAAGTTGATGTCCAGAGTACCCACTGGGTGTGATCGTTAAAAGAGATTATGCAGTTCGGGCGGTGCCTCTTCTTCTATGCCCGTAGGGCGCTTCGGTACTGGTCACCTGGTTAGGTCCAGGCCACATTCTGCATTGATGTTGCTGCCCTTCCTTCCCTCTTTCACTGGAGCTCATTACATGGGAAAATAAAGTTTTCAGCAAAAAATGAAATATTTCATTTTACGGAACCAACTCTTGGGGTTTTGGAGGTTGTCCTTGGCCTAGAGACATAGCTCTATTGTGTCATTATGGAGACAGATGGTAAAATACTGCAGGGGGATGAATCAGAGCATTCATTACAAAAATGAGGGCAGACAATGTTTAAAAACATCAAGTCTGTACTGTCGTATCTTAAGGAATAAGCAGACATTCATACAGGTTAGCTTGTAATATTTCCCAAAAGGCCCGATAATCTAATCATTAAAGCGGTTATGCCAAGATGCACAGCCCCTTTGAGAATGAAGGGCTTGGAGCGATCATTTAATTTTGCCGGAGAAAGCCACAGCTAGCGGAAAGCCATCGAGAGGATATGTAATATTACAGAATGGCCGTTCACATTTATGGATGTCCTATTATAGCAGGATGGAGGAAAGTCTACCAGGACGCGAGCCGCTCTTACTGAAGGGGGGGGGTTCCAGGGATCAGACCCCACACTAATAGATATATATGTGTGTATATGTAATATATTAATGTTAAGTATTTGGAAAATTGGATTTCATTTACTTTAAAGAGGTTGTGCCGAGATGGCATCCACTGAGTAGATGAATGTCATACAGAGTGGGCCACAGAAAACTAGCCTGCCTCTGACAATACGGCGACAGGAAGAATGAACGAGTGGATTGTTTGTTTCCAAAGCCTTATTGATTTACCCACATGTTACAACACATGCAAGGAATGATCCCTGTTCACTTATATGCAACTTTGGGCATGTCGCAACATGTTGGCTGATACTGCCTGCAGCTCTTCAACGGTGATACTGTAAATAGTATTCATGATGTTTTCTTTGAGTTCATCCAGGGTACTTGGATTATTGGTGTACCCTTACTGCTTTACATTTCCCCACAGATAAAAATCCCATGTGAACAAGCTAGGGCAATGTAGTGGCCATAACCCCTTGCTCACAGTTTGCTCTACTGTAAACAATCCATGAACCGGTGCCACTGAGTTGCGGGAGGTGGGATATGTTGTCCTATCTTGTTGGGAAAAGCAGTACATGCTTTCTTCTGTGTGTTAGTTGCTCATAAAACTGTACAAACAAGTCCAGATAAACTGCTGTATTATAAGATGGTTCTAAGAAAATTCGTGTTCCTGACATTGTGCACCAAACGTCAATTTTCTGGTTGTGTGGTGGTGTTTAGTGAGTCACATGGGCATTTTCAGTAGACCACTAGCTTGTATTCTGTGAATTCACATGGCCTGATAAATGATAATAATAATAATAATCTTTATTTGTATAGCGCCAACATATTCCGCAGCGCCAACATTGACAGGGGGAATACAGAGACAAAAGTACAAACATTACAGAACCACGGTTACATAGTAATCAGTTGATGGAAACAATAGGGGTGAGGGTCCTGCTCCAACGAGCTTACATACTACAAGTAATGGGGTGATACAGAAGGTAAAGGGGCTGGCGGTGCGCGCGGTATGGCGAGGTGGAGAGTGAGGGATGCTATACACAGACAATGGTCAGACTTAAGCCGTGTGACGGCAGAAACAGTATGACTGCAGGAGCGGTTTATGGTGGCTAGCAGGGATTGCAGTCAGTAGGTCAGGGAGAATGTTATCAGGCGGAGAACAGAGGGTTTGTTTAGGGAATGTGGTATGCCTCCCTGAATTGCGGATAGGCCGCAGATTGGACGGCTTCCATTTCTTTTCCATGCGTTGTACAAAGGTAACTTCCTCTCCCTCCCTTTTTTGGAGTTGCCATAGAAGTCTATGGCAGCTTTCTGCGTAACACGGACAGAGATAGGACAGGTCCTATCTTTTTCGAGATGAAGATATTGCATGGCAGAAACGCGTTCGTCTGAATTAATATTTTGAAATCGAAGCCATTGCTTTCTCGCATTCTACGGGTGAGATTTTCAAATGCAGAAATTCCTCAACAGATACGTTCGTCTGACATGAGTTGTGAGGATTTCAATTCCTGGTGCTCCAACTAATATGCCCAAGCACACAACTCTTCATTGATTAGCACAGATGGGACTATAACAGTAGACAACCGTTTCAAGCGCCATTGTTGTCTACAGGCTCACTCACACAAGCATATTCAGCCTGCGAATTACATGTGTATTTTTTATGCGTGCCATATGCAGTGCTAAAAGCCCATTGATTCACATTGGATCACTCAGGCCTGCTTTTTTCACGTGTGCGTATGACACCCGGGAAAAAAACGCAGCATGCCCTATTTTGGCACATATTACGCACCATTAACATAGTGTGGTGCATACAATATGCAGTATATACGCATAGTAAATGCGTATTTGCTGCGTACTGCATATTACATGCAAAAAAAAAATATGCGTGTAATACACAGGCTAAATATGCTCGTCTGAATGAGCCCTAAGAGCGACAGAAAGGGGAGGCTTTAGTGGGTTAAAGAGTGAATATCGCCTGGTTAAATAAATCCAGAATTCTGTCGCACCATGCTGATGGAACAATCAGAATTTAGTGTAAGCAGCATGGATTGATGAACCCTTCCTGTTAGTTGGCAACACTTCAGGCTGAAAGAAGCGGAGTAATGTTGTGCAGTAAGTTTTCTTAGCGGAAACTTCTGATACCTGTGGATGGACGACAAGACGTAATGCTATGATACTGACGCACAAAGGAGGACCAACACACTACTACATGGGGGACTTTAATAAAGTGGCTGTTCACTGTATATATACTGTATACATAATTAATTAATACTAATGATTTAGTGACATCTCCACTATCGCTGTCGCAGACAGTAGCACTCTTCATCATTGCTGTAGCACATTACCTCACACCATTAAATAGTGTTTGGAAGGTTACAGAAGGTTTGACTTTATGTATTACAGAATATCTGTATTCTAGAACACGAGCCCACCGGGACTAAGAAAATAAGTTCTTTACAATGTGATAAGTGTGGTTTAACACCCGTTCTTCCGAGATGTTATTATGGAATTTCAGCCTTGTTCTCCCTTTCTGTTCGCAGTCAGTTGGGATGAATGATCACACAGCACTTAATTTCTCTTCTAATGGAGTTTGTGGCTTTTTGTATAAGCGAGAAATAGACTTAAATTAGTATTTTCTTTCCCTGAAGGTAATGGGTCAGAGAAAGTGTCAGCAGCTCCACTAATTACATGATGAATATCCCTGTATGATACCATACTGATTCCTGGATCCTTGTGAGAGAATAGCTCTCAAGAGGAGCCGTATTAGCGCTGAAAACATTGTGGCGAGGCGAGCAGGACAGGGTTGGGTGGGAATGGCGCTATGATGGGGTGCTAATATGGAAGTAAAAGTATTAGAAAGGGGGTTATGTAAAAGGGCTGACAATTAGGGGCAGTCAGTGATTTTGGTTACCACTTGATAGAATCTTGCACCCATCCTCCCTTTTTGCATTGTTAGTTAGATAAGGGGGTTGCAGGTTAAAAAAAAGTGTTTACGTTTTTTTGTGAGTTGGTTGGGGATAGATGGGTTTGGGTAGTCTTTTGGCTTTTCTCTTTTCAGGGCAGCTTGACTGTTGGGTGGTGGGAGTCCTCGAAGTTGGTGTTTTAGGGGACTTTTCTGAACAGATGGAGTAGGAGGGGGCCCCGCTTGTCTTCTGCATCCAGCTGTTCTCTGCAAGGAGCGCCCAGCTGTTATATAGCCAAGCGCTCTGAGCAGGGTATGGAGAACAGAGCTGGACTGCTCTGTTATTCATACCCAGCCTGTCATCAGGGAGCAGGATACAGCTGAAACAATAGTATTAGCTGTATCCCGCTATGAATCCCTGATAAGGCTCATCGTTGTCTTTCAGCATGCTGAAAGATCAGCGATAGTTTAATGAAAACTGCTTGGTCAGTGCAGTTAGACACAATGATTATTGCTCAAAAGACGGCATTTGACTGATAATCGTTGTGTCTAAATGAGCCCTTAGTTGGCTTTAATCCTTTTGCTCTGGGGATTAAAGTCACGTGTAAAAAAATTTTAAAAAGTTAAAGATTCAGCTCCACTCATGGATCCGATCCATGAGGGGAGCTAAGAGTACTCACCTGTGTCCTCTGCGATGTCCCACGATGCTCTGGTCTTTCCCGGACCTGATGTCACCTTCTGCACATGTGCGCCAGACATAAAATGTCAGGCACATACGCAGAAAGCTGGAGAGCCCGGGGAAATTTAAAATCCCTCTTCTCCCAGCTAGCATGTGTAGCCGAGAGCAGAGAGATATCACCGGCAACCGCTGTATGCAGTTTCCGGTCACCGGATCGCTGTCGAACTTTTAAAGTTAAGAAAAGTGGAAAGAAAAGAGCAAACAGCTTAAAAAGGTTAAGTTTCATCTCCCCTCACATATCATATCCATGGGGAGAGATGAAATTTACGTACCTAAGGCCCCCGGATTTATCTGTGGACCTTACCCTGGCTTCTACGCACGCACTCGTTGCCACAATTGCGGACACATGCGCAAAAGCCGCAGATTGCTGGGGTAATTTTAAATCTCCCTGCTCCTGGCTCCTTGGTCATGTAAAAGTAAAAAAAAACTAAAGTTTCACCTCCTGTCACGGATCTGGACCGTTATGTTTTCCTTCTGCTTTGCTTAGAGTCATTTAAAAATTGTGCGGTCAAAATACACAGTACACCCCTACATAAATTCGTTAAGGGGTCTAGTTTTCAAAATGGGGTAATTTGTGAGGGTTCTCGGTCGTTTTGGACGCTCAAGGGCTCTACAAGTGTGCAATGGGGCCTGAAATACCTTTAAGCAAAATGTCTGTTCTGAAAGCCACCAGCTGCTCCTTTCTGTTTGGGCCCCGTTGTGCATACCGATATAAGATAAGGGCCACAATGGGTATGTTTCTGAGCACAGGACAAACAGGGGTGTCCATCTTGGGGTGCAAATCCTCATTTTCATGTGCACTATAAAACAAAATCCTGACATTTCATTTTTTCTTCTCTGAATTGCATTAATTCCTGAAAAGAAACTGTGGGGTCAAAATACTCATGACACCCCTCAGTGAATACATTCAAATGTTTTTTGTTTTTTTAAAATGGGGTCATTTGTGGTGGTATTCAGGGGGTTACCTAAAGGTTCAGGGGCCCGGGTGCAAAACTTCAGCTAGATAGATATATATGAGCTGTCTGTTTTATTTTTGCGTTTTTGTGTTTTTTAACACACCTCCTCACCCATCACAATGATAATGTGCATTAAGAAATGCTGTGCCATGCGTTCAAAAATGCAGCTCGAAATTGCAGTAAAAATGCCACGATTTCAAGCTGCATTTTCTAAACGCATGTGTCAGAGTGGCCTTAGCGTGTGTTCATGTTTTTGTTATACTTTTGAACGACAAATTGGAAAAACACATTAAAAACATGCATGCGGTATTCAAAGACCACATACGTTTTTAAGACACTGCATACACTATTAAACACCGCATGAGTTTTTCAAGCGTTACTTAATTGTGTGTTAAGTGTGCAATTACATAGAGTATATACAGGGAGATGTATAACTTATACCAGCGATAGATAGATAGATAGATAGATAGATAGATAGATAGATAGATAGATAGATAGATAGATAGATAGATAGATAGATAGATAGATAGATAGATAGATAGATAGATAGATAGGGAGATAGATAGGGAGATAGATAGGGAGATAGATAGATATTAGGGAGATGATAGGGAGATAGATAGATATTAGGGAGATGATAGGGAGATAGATAGGGAGATAGATAGATATTAGATAGATGATAGATAGGGAGATAGATAGGGAGATAGATAGATATTAGGGAGATGATAGGGAGATAGATAGGGAGATAGATAGATATTAGATAGATGATAGATAGGGAGATAGATAGGGAGATAGATAGATATTAGATAGATGATAGATAGGGAGATAGATAGGGAGATAGATAGGGAGATAGATAGGGAGATAGATAGGGAGATAGATAGATAGATAGGGAGATAGATAGGGAGATAGATAGGGAGATAGATAGATATTAGGGAGATGATAGGGAGATAGATAGATATTAGATAGATGATAGATAGGGAGATAGATAGGGAGATAGATAGATATTAGATAGATGATAGATAGGGAGATAGATAGGGAAATAGATAGGGAGATAGATAGGGAGATAGATAGATATTAGGGAGATGATAGGGAGATAGATAGGGAGATAGATAGATATTAGATAGATGATAGATAGGGAGATAGATAGGGAGATAGATAGATATTAGATAGATGATAGATAGGGAGATAGATAGGGAGATAGATAGGGAGATAGATAGGAGAGATAGATAGGGAGATAGATAGGGAGATAGATAGGGAGATAGATAGATATTAGGGAGATGATAGGGAGATAGATAGGGAGATAGATAGATATTAGATAGATGATAGATAGGGAGATAGATAGGGAGATAGATAGGGAGATAGATAGATAGATAGATAGGGAGATAGATAGGGAGATAGATAGAGAGATAGATAGATATTAGGGAGATGATAGGGAGATAGATAGGGAGATAGATAGATATTAGATAGATGATAGATAGGGAGATAGATAGGGAGATAGATAGGGAGATAGATAGGGAGATAGATAGGGAGATAGATAGATATTAGGGAGATGATAGGGAGATAGATAGATGATAGATAGGGAGATAGATAGGGAGATAGATAGATATTAGATAGATGATAGATAGGGAGATAGATAGGGAGATAGATAGGTAGATAGATAGATATGAGATAGATAGATAGATATGAGATAGATAGATAGATATGAGATAGATAGATAGATAGATAGATAGATAGATAGATAGATAGATATGAGATAGATAGATAGATAGATAGATAGATAGATAGATAGATATGAGATAGATAGATAGATAGATATTAGATAGATAGATAGATATGAGATAGATAGATAGATATGAGATAGATAGATATTAGATAGATAGATAGATATGAGATAGATAGATATTAGATAGATAGATATTAGATAGGGAGATAGATAGGGAGATAGATAGACATTAGGGAGATAGATAGATATTAGGGAGATAGATAGGAAGATAGATAGGAAGATAGATTAAGGAGATAGATAGGAAGATAGATAGGAGATAGATAGATAGATAGATAGAGATAGGTATATATATGTGTGTATATGTATGTATGTAGATGGATATGAGATTGATAGATATGAGAGATAGATAGATAGATAGATAGACATATATATACACACATACATATACATATACAAATACACACACACATATATACACATATATACACACACACACACACACATACACCCTGGGGTCTGGAATACTTCTCCATGTGAGTAGAGCAGCAGGACAAGTAGATGCAGCCACTTTACCGCTTTACAGCAGGAGGCAAGGGCAGCACAATGATGACATCATCGTTGTGCTCCACTCCCTGCCGGGCTGTGTAGCTACCTCCCTCCTACTATATATAGATATAGATATAGATAGAGAGAGAGAGAGAGAGAGAGAGAGAGATAGATATATATAGAGAGAGAGAGATAGATATATATTTGGATATAGAGATATAGATATATATTTGGATATAGAGATATAGATATATATTTGGATATAGAGATATAGATATGATATAGCTAGATAGATATAAGATAGATAGACTCACAGAAAGATAGAAAGATATGAAATTGATAGATATGAGATAGGTATAGATAGATATGAGCAGCGCAGCCAGTCGGTAATGCATTGAATGTGCATATGTATATGGCGGAGGGCGGTGGCTGGGTCGCCACTGCCACCCCAACAACCCCTGACAGTACGCTTATGGTGGTATTTATCATTCTGATACCTATGAGCCGTTGCAATCTTGGCTTGGTGTAGGAAAGCAAAATGTTCCTTAAAATGTTATATTAAATTTGTACGTCTCCAAAATGGTTAATAAAATAAAGTTTTTCCAATGTGCTTCCAGAATAAAGTTTACAGATGGAAATATATATCTAATCAAAAATGTACAGTTTGTTAGCACATATTTGAGATATTACAATCACAGAGGTGAGAGAAAAAAAACAAAGACCTTCAATGACAAAGCCAAAAAATGCAAAATCGCCATAAGGGAGGCACACTCGCCATAGGGCAGGCACAATCACCATAAACCCTTAATAGAATGCAGTATGCAGTCAGTCAGACTATGACCTGGAGGAGCAAGTTGTTCAGTGCAGGCTAATGTGCAGTCACCCACTCAACCCAGCACAGACTGGGGAGGAGCAAATACAAACAAACATAGTGCAGGAGTATACACCAAGCAGCCACCCTCCTCTATATTAAGAGGCTGTGTGAGTGGCTGTCTCATCGGTGTCCAGCACAGGTGTAATTAACTCCCTTATTTGGCAGTTTAGCTGCCTGCATGTTGAAAGGATGAAGCTATCTGCTCTTTTGTATCAGTAAGTATCTGGCCGTTCTCTGTGATTATTTGAGATATTGCAGTTGAAAATGTGAAAAAATGATAATTTTTTTCAAAATGTTCCCAATTTTGGCACTTTAAATAAATATACATAAATTCTATCGGTCTTTTTTTTACCACCTAAATGAAGTACAATACGTGGCGAAAAAACAATGTCAGAATCACTTGGATAAGCAAAACCTTTATGGAGTTATTCTATGTTAAAGTGACACATGTCAGATTTCCAAAATTTGGTCTGGTCATTAATGCGCAAACAGGCTTTGTCACTAAGGGGTTAAAGGAACAAAGTGATCACATGGCAGACAAATAAAACAACAATCCAGGCATACCCCCTTACACCTCCTAACTATGCCACCGCTTATATAAACCGCACTTGAGAACTGACTATATGAAAGTGTCTTAAAATGCTGTTTTGCAGTTAAGACAATTCTAATACCAAAGAAAGTGTGTAGGAGATTTCGTTATGCTCTCTCCCCCTTTTCTTCTACTTTTTCTAAATCATGAGCACATAAGGTGGTTCATAAACATCCCATTTAATCACTTGTCTTTTGTGCTTTCAGTTGCTAATATTTTATCATCATAAACATTGAGTAAGTGTCCCAGAGGCAAACAACAATAGTTTATACCAACTACATTACAAGAGAGTCACCATGGAAACAACAAAAAAGCAAATGAAGTAACACATCGCTAATAAAAAAAGGGGACGGTTGGTGGCATATTATGTCATATGGGCAATCTGTTGCAAAATGGAAATACAAAGGGCAAAAATAATCCTGTGCTGCCATTTGTACCCGGCATGTATTATTTATGCATACACACAGTGTAAGCAGCACTTATAAGATTGCACATTTAATGCAAGTTAAATTGGACATCCTGTGTGTGTATTGTTATCCTGCTGTTCTGCATATAAAAGAAATAAAAAGGTACTTTTCCTCCTGCATCTTTCTCTTCTGAGAACAAATACAAGCAGCGGGCAGGCAAATGCAAGCAATGGCCACTTTACCATAGACACCTGCCCATTCCAGCATTGGAGCTTCTCTGTATAAAAATTAGACCTGTGATCCCGAACTCCAGTGGAAAATCAAGTGAGCAAGTTTTCTGTGGATCAGTTTCTGGTGAATCGATGTTATATGGGAAAATCTCGAACCTAATGGTGTTTAGGGCGGCTCGGTCGGTATTGCCGGCCTTGGATTCAATGGGAACAATGCTTGCAATACCAACCCAGCTGCTGCAAAGTGTAGAATGTTGTCTGCTTCTGGCTTCATACACAGTGACAAAAGCCCAGAAAACAGGTGATCGTTGGGGTTCTCGAGTGGTGGACCCCTGCCAATCAACTATTGATGACCCATCCTGGAGATCATCCCTTTAGGGTAAGTTTATATATAGCAGAAATTCTAAATTCATCAGCATTTCCACATCCAAAATAGGGTAGTAATCTGCACCATCCACAGCTGACTTCAGAATATATGGCGCTCCACTCACCCTCGAAGACTGCGCTGTCAGCACTTCCTGGTAACCGGCGGTCTTGTAGTGAGTGCAGCACCACTATACAGATGGCGGCAATCCTCATTGCAGCGGAAAATTCTGCATAATTTTCTCTATGTGTAAACATACCCTTAATGTATTTCTTTCATGGTGAAGTAGTGACTAAGAAAAAGGGAAAGTGCTACATACGGCATTATATGTGTTCAGAGGCGTAACTTGAAGCTCCTGGGCCCCAATGCAAACCTGGAACGGGGCCCCCAACTATAATATTTTATTCATGGTACTGGGCTCCCTATATGGAGAAGAGAGGCCTTATAGGCCCCCAAGGCTCCTGGGCCCAGGTGCAACCGCATCCCCTGCACCCTCTATAGTTACGCCCCTGTATGTGTTCCAATATTTTGACTAACTATTTCGGAAAAGAGCTGAGGTGCTAACCTGGATAAACTGTGTGGGAGCACTACCGAATTGTAAGCCCGGGACTATCTGGATAATTTTCCCAAGGTGCAGCGGTTGCTCCTTCATCACAGTCAACCATTCGTAGGTGATAGAATATCAGTAGTAATGATAAACGCAAAAAGAAACAATCCTAAAATATCCTGCTGTTTGAAGAAGGAAGCTATGTCCTGAAATGTGTTACAAGAGGTCAAAATAAAGTGTTTCTATATTGGTTCAGTCATTGATGTGGAGTTTGATCCTCTGGTATTCCTTCTTTTTCTGTTTGATGTTACTACTCTTCTATAGTTAATGTCTTCTGTTTGTAGCCTTGCGCTATTTTTTTCGTAGCCTGCTTTGTTTAAAGGGCTTGTCCAGGATTTTTACTATTGATGACCTCAGTGTGTAGGTGTGGAAAGCACTAGATAGTACTGCCAACATTGTAGTAGCTCAGGTTGATACTGCAGGCACAGCTCCCATTGAATACAATGCAGTCCCAACCTGAGTGCTGCAATATGAACAGCGCTATCTAGTTCCAACTCTGTCCACATTGACAGCAGACCCAACAAGCAGCTGATTGGTGGTGGTCCTGAGGAAAGTTCATCAAGAGTAAAGGTCCCAAGCAACCCCTTTAAAATCCAAGCCATGGACATATTTGGGTAAGCCCCAAATTGCGCTCGCCAGCTTGCATTTTCACATCCATGCTTTTATGGCAAAAACACCTCCCATCACTTCTGTGAAGTAGCGATCCTCCAGCGCAGCTTTCAGCTGTGATAGAGGATCGGCAAGTGTTTCTCATTGTTCAATGGGAAACCTTGCATCACACTCATGTGCACATCGCACATCGTGCAATGTGTTTTATTGTCCCATTGAAAACGCAAAGATTTTTTTCTGCACCGCATCACTCATCTGTGTGACTCTACTCAAAAAAATGAAAAAAGTCCTCATGAGTACATCAGAATATACAAAAGAAGCAGACAGACAGCTGACGGACACCAGATACTACACCAGACTGGATCAAGACCGGACTCAAAAATATGTCTGGGGGCTCCACAAAATGTTTGGACTTGATACTGGGGAACCCCAGGGTTGGTGTATTTTACAAGCTTCCTAAAGTACACAAAGCTGTCAACCCAGGGAGGCCAATTATCTTGTGTGTGGGAACCCTCACTGAAAGAAGTTTCAGGATAGGAAGAAGGGGCCCTTAAACTGAACAAACTGTCAACCATTAGTCCCCTCCCCTAAGGCACCATCCTGGCCACCATGGATGTGTAATCATTATACTCCAATATTCCACATGAAGATGGACTTACTGCCTGCCAGGCATACCTTGAGGCCAATCGGTTCGCCTCTGAATCAGTGCTATTACTCACAAAATTCATTCTCATACACAATTATTTTTCCTTTGGCAAAGGGATATTCCTGAAACTCTCCGGAACGGCCATGAGCAGTAAAATAGCACCTCGATATACCAAGCTTTTCATGGCAAAATTGAAGAGTGACTTCCTGGCCTTCTGCTCCAGCAAACCACTGGCCATCAGATACAACCAGATCTGCTCCAACCCAACGGATAGAGAGGAACATTTATACCACATTAAAAGGACGTTTTTAAACCAGGTGCCTCTGTGCACTGAAACGCGTTGCCGCTATTTGTCACCACTGAACATGGAAAATAAATACTTTTACTTCTAATCTTGGATGTTACCTGCTGGATTACTTCCCCTGCAAGGCTTAATTTACGAACGGTGTACCAAGCATAGGAGGGGGCTTCTGTTACCATATCCCCCTCCTTCAAAATAATTTTTTTCCCATTTTGGTTTACCCTGAATGTTTTTTACTTCTGACTGAACTCTGCATGGTTGCCTATGAGCACAGAATTTTATATTGTTTGCATTTGCTGTGTTTCATGTCCTGGGGTTCCCTCTGGGGTCTCTGCCACTTCTGCAGCCCTCCAGCCATTGGATGCTTCCCAGCATAGAGACCTGCCATCCTTTTTTTCATCGTCCAGGACCACAGGTGAGGCACTTGGAGACCCGATCCTGAGTCTAGGTGTCTACACCAGGTTAGTCCGCACCCTTCCTCTGAGGCGCTTTCCTATTACATATATATATATAGACTCGCTCCACTCCATTCCATACTAAATGCAGCAGCTAGACTCATTTTTCTATCCAGTCGTTATTCAGACGCCTCTGCATTATGCCAGTCGCTGCATTGGCTGCCCATCCACTGCAGAACTAAATTTAAACTCCTCTACCTCACTCACAAAGCTCTGCATGGCGCTGCGCCACCATACATCGCCTCCCTACTGTCAGTATACCACCCAGCGCGCTCACTCCGATCAGCTAACACCCTCAGACTAAACACCCCTGTAATACGAACCTCTCATGCTCGCCTACAGGACTTCACTAGAGCAGCACCCATCCTCTGGAATGCTCTACCCCAAGGCATCCGGACAATTCCCGATGCACGAAATTTCAGACGTGCCTTAAAAACGCACCTCTTCAGGGAAGCATACCAAATCTCCTGACCTAGTCCCTCGCCCCTCCCTATGGTGCTCCACCCTGTTTGCCTTCATATAAATGATCTGTACATAAAATTTCCTATTGCCTGTGTTCCCCAACCCCTGCACCTCCTGTACCACCCCCAACCCATTTGCGTCTAACCCAATGTATCTCACATTGTAATTGTTGCAATTGTTGTATTGTTTTGCATTTATCCATGCCTGAAAGCGCTGCGGAATAAGTTGGCGCTATACAAATAAAGATTATTATTATTATTATTTTTAAACCAGGGCTACTATCCCACCTCAATTGATGATTAAATAACCAGAGCCACCAGGATACCCAGAAATCAACTGCTTCAATATACAGAGAAGGTAGAAAACTGCCGTATATCTGTAGCAGTGACCTACAACTCACAGCTAGAGGTACTAAGGAAAACCGCAAAGAAACTCTATCATACCTTTCACAAAGATAACTGTCTAAAAACCATATTCCCCAACCCTCCCCTTCTGTGTTACAGGCAACCTCCAAATTTGAGGAACCTTATGATCAGGAGTGCATTACCCTCCGACACACAAAATGGAACTTATCCCTGAAATGTTAGGAACTAGTAGCCCAAAGTCAAATCGGTCAGTGAGTTCTACACTCGTGGCGTGACATTATTCTTGTTTCTTCACCTTATTATCATGTGGTTGTTACGTGTGCTGCTTAGACATGTTGTACTACTGTGCTTCCAGCAGCACAGCACTCTCAGGGTTAATGATTGAGCTGGCTGGGTGTGGTACTTCCTGCTAGCCAATCCCCTGGGTCTGGGCTCACATATAAACCCAGCTCCTGGTCAGTCTGAAGCTGGTCTTGTACTGTTTGGATGTATCTGACATGTGTCCTGCTACCTGTTCTCTTGCAGCTTGCTATGTGATCTGTGCCTTGCGGTTCATGTCCGTTTGTATGTTTATTTTGTGTCAGTGGCCCGCTGAGTTTGTTTGCTAGCTCTGCGCTAGGTTGGCCCCTAGGGCTCTCTAGTAGATGTGTCTTGCTAGTGTAGGGACTGCAAGATATGAGGGGCCTTGCCGGGGCTTGCAGCTTAAGTTCATTGACCAATGTACGAACTAACACCTCGCATTTATATTCAGCTTATCATCTACTATTAGTGTTTGCATTATGGCTGCTGTATGCTGTGTATTCTGGCTCTGTGTGTCCTGTTGTTCTGTCCCTGGCATGTGGCATATGAATGCATCCTGTTCTGGAGCGTGGCTCCTAGGATCAGCTAGGGCCCAGATCCGAAGACCGCTGGGCTGCCCTTATTGGGGCAATGTCCCCGCTTAGGTAGGGCCTTGCCATCCTCCCATGTAGAACAGGGCCAGTTTGCATGAAACCCGTGTGCATACCCAGTCCCCTTTGGTCACGATCGTCTGGGCCCCGTGCTTAGTTTGCTCACATGACTGTAACAGTGGTCCAACAACCAGATGAGACACAAGAAGTTTTTCTAGTTCTTGTTTACAAGTAAAGAAAAATGTGTATATTTCAGAGTAACTATATTGAGGATAATTTTGTTTTTTCATATGGCAGTTTAGAAGACATACAGTGAATATACAAAGTCTACACGCCCCTGTTAAAATGCCATGTTTTTGTCATGTTAAAAAAATGGACAAAGAGGAATTATTTCAGATTTACTTCCCCCTTCAATGTGACCCGGTATCTGCACAATTCCATTGAAAAACAAACTTAAATCTTCTAGGGTGGAAATGTAAAAAAAAAAAAAGCCTTTGACTGTATGACAGCATTCAGTCTTTTTGGGTAGGTTTCTATCAGCATGGCCCATCTTGGCTTGGCAATCTTTGCCCACTCTTCCTCACAAAAGCGCTCCAAATCTGTCAGATTGTGAGGACATCTCATGTGTAGCGCCCTCTTCAGGTCAACCCACAGATTTTCAATGGGATCCAGGTCTGTGCTTTGGCTGGGCCATTCCAAAGCTTTGATCTTCTTCTGGCGAAGACATTCTTTTGTTGATTTGGAGATTTGCTTTGGGTTGTTGTTATGCTGAAAAGTGACATTCCTCTTTATCTTGAGCTTTTTAGAAGAGGCCTGAATGTTTTGTGCCTAAATGGAATGATATTTGGAACTGTTCATAATTCCCTCCACCTTGACTATAATCCCAGTTCAAGCAGTGGAAAAACACTGCAAAGCATAATGCTCCTCCACCATCTTCACTGTGGGTTGGTGTTCTTCCGGTCATGCGCAGAGTTGGTTTTGCATCAAACATACCTTTTGGAATTATGGCTGAAAAGTCCAACCTTGGTCTCATTAGACCATAATATGTTCTCCCACATACTTTTGACACATTTGATGTGGGTTTTAGCTAAACACAGCCCAGACATATGAAGAATATGGGAAACAGTTGTCCAATGCAGTACTTAACCAGTACTTGCCATAAATTAATGCAGCTCATTTACTATTGCTGTATGCCTCTTGGCAGCCTTCGAGACCAATTTTCTTCTTGTCTTTTCATTAATTTTTGAGGGACGTCCAGCTCTTGGTAACATCAGTGTTGTGCCAAATTTAATCCACTTCTTGATGACCATCTTTACTGTGTTTCATGACTTGGAAAGTTTTTGGTCCCCTTCTCCCGACTGATACCTTTCAATAATCAGATCCCTTTAAGGCCGGAAAGAGCTTACAATACATCAAAGGGATCTGATGGGTTTTACTGAAAAATGCAGCTAAGTAAATGTCAGAAAAATCCTACTAGAGCTAAACTTCATATGGGGTAAATCAGAATCGGTGTAAATAATAGCAGCGGAGTACTAGATACTACATAACATGAGTTTAAATATGTGTTGCAGCCGTTCTGAGGTTTCCACCTTGCTTTCAGGCCGGACCAGGGTTTGGCGGCGTTCCTACCTCTCCTGGAGCTGAGGGGTGTGGTGAGGGCAGGAGTGATGTCATTCAGCACCTGCTGCTGCCTAGCTCAGCTGCTATTTAAGCTGTGCTAGCATTGACCTCTGTGCTGGTCAATTCTCTGCAGTTCTATGTTGGACAGCAACGGTGCAACACACAGAGGTGGAAGCTCTGCATCTTAAAGCTAAGTGCTTTGCTGTTTTGGTTTGGTTTTTGTTTTCCTTTTTGGTTTTGTGCTAGGGCCCCCAGTGAGGAACAGGTCAGTGGCCAAGGTTCGAGTGCAGGCTCACACTTATCAGCGCGGTCGGTCTGCTGAGTAGGCAGGGCCCCGTCCCGGGTTAGGGGACGATAGGGAGAGCATTCCCCTTTACTTTTTGTTTCCTTTTGCACAGTTGTGCCTTTGTTTTATGTTATTGAGGTTGCACGTTCTTAAGACGCAACAATATGATTATCTGATTCTGAACACAATCACATTCCCAAATCTAGGAGGGTGTTCACACTTATGCAATCAAATTATTTAAGTTTTGTTATTTTTATTCAGTTGTTTTTCAGTGGAATTGTACAGATAACGGGTCACATTGAAGGTGGGAATAAATCTGAAATTATTCATCTTTGTCAGATTTTTTAACTTGACAAAAGCATGGCATTTTCACAGGGGTGTGTAGACCTTTTATGTCTACTGTTGGTGAAAATCTGTTTTGTCATTTATTCATTGTTACTTGTCAGATATTTCTGATAGGCATCTGGTGGAACGTCAGCTCTCTTCTGGTATTTTACTCATTTGTCCAGGTTCATTTTCCTCAGTGCCACAGCGGACAGACAGGAAAGTTTTATCTGTGCCAGCTGTCTGAACCAATGCCTGGAAATAAAAGACCTGCAGCTTACAACATACAGCCAATCTGTTGAACTCTATTCAATCCTGACCTCTTCCTTTAACCGAATGTCGGATTGCATTTTAGCTTGGGCCATCACCTGCTTTTATACCTTAGCATGTTGGGAGGCCTCTTCAGAGGTTTCACTGCACTAGAATTGGGTCCAAAACACGAAAAAGCTGCAACTCTTTTTGTTATACTTTTTTCTGTTTATATTCCTCCCCTAATTTTGGTTTACAAATACTGATGCAATTGGCCTTAATAGGCAGATTGTCTGATAAAGAGTATAAGGCCTAATTCCCACGGATGGATTTCTGCCGCATATCACACGGCGGAAATCCGCGGCGTTGGACCGCAGCTATTAGGTTCTATTGAACCTAATAGCGCAATGCTCATGGAGCGGAAATCACCCGCGGCATGTTCTATTTGCGGCGGGCATACACGCGGACGGCTTCCATTGCAGTCAATGTAAGCCGTCCGTCACGCTATCTTCCGCTGTAGATCAGCAGTAGATAGCGTGAAAACGCTTCTCTGCCGACCAACGCCCGCGTCATATGATGCGGCCGGCGCATCATGTGATGCTGTGTGCGTGTCATATGACGCTGCCGGAGCGTCACATCACACTGCCGGCGCGTCATGCGCTCTGGCACGGGTTGTGGGACATTGGGCAGTGGATCCGGAGGTGAGTATGGGGTCTGTGGGGGGATGCCGTGACGGACTCTGCTGCAGAATTCCGCTTGCGGAGCCCGTCATGGCCGTGGGCACTAGGCCTAAGAATACTAGTTGCTGGTCAGCAATGTATTTTCCTGGAAAACCCCTTAAGGTGACTTCTGGGGACAGCTCCAGAAGCCGCTGCTGAGCCCCGGCAGCTGAAGGCAGGTGAGTATTTTATTTTATTTATTTTTTACACTATTTTAAATGGCTTTTAAGGGAAGGGCTTATGAAGCCTTTCCCTGAAATCCATTGACGGCTGCCGGGACTCAGTGGCGACTTCTCGCGCTGTCCGTGGCTCTGTAGCACTGCTGATCTATCAGCATGCAGGGATTTAAAATCCCCACCTGCTGGTAGCTCTGATTGTGATTGGCTGAAGCACTCAGCCAGAAGTCGCCGCTGCGCCCCGGCAGCTGAAGGCAGGTAAGTTTGGTTTTTTTTCACACTACTTTAAATGGCTTTTCAGGGAAGGGCTTATGAAGCCCTTCCCTGAAATCCATTGATGGCTGCCGGGGCTCAGCCACTCATAATCACAGCTACCAGCAGGTAGGGATTTTAAATCCCCGGCTGCTGATAGCTCAGAACTACAGAGTCGGGGACAGCACCAGAAGTCGCGGCTGAGCCCCGGCAGCTGAAGGCAGGTAAGTATTTATTTATTTTTTTTAACATTTATTTTAAATGGCTTTTTAGGGAAGGACTTATCTTTAAAGCCCTTCCCTGAAAGCCCCTCAGTTGCCAGGGCTCAGCGCTACTGTGCTGATTTATCAGCAGGTGGGCATTTAAAATCCCTGCCTGCTGAAAGAGCTGATTGTGATTGGCTGAGGAGCCTCAGCCAATCACAATCAGCTCTTTCAGCAGACGGGGATTTTAAATCCCCGCCTGCTGATAGATCAGGAGTGCAGAGTCGGGGGCAGCGCACTATTTTTCATAGTTTTTCAGGGAAGGGCTTATATTAAAGCCTGTCTCTGAAATCTATTGACGGGTGCTGGCAGCAGGATCCTCTACTGCAGATGTCATGTGTGAAAGCTGCGGTAGGGAATTGAAGAATTCCTTTTAGTAGCGAGGATGAAGGAAACATCTGCCGCATGTGGCAGATGTGTTCTTCATCTCCACGGGGGACACGGCAGCGGCGGAGGGTACGGTTTTCTTTGTTTTTATTTTACACTAAAATGATTGTTTTTCAGGGAAGGGCTTATATGTAAAGCCCTTCCATGAAAAACAATTCAGGGGTGCCAGCAGACCATTGTTTTCAATGCATGCAGCTGCATACACGCGTGTTTTTGCTCGTACCTAGGTGCGCATGTATGTACACACCTATGTACGCACAAAAACACGCTTGTGTGAAGGAACCCTTATATAGGAAAACCAAGCTCTCCAGTAGCACTGGTACAGCTCACTCCTCCCAAGGCTCTCTGCAAAAAGCTGTTCGACCCTGGCTGTATCTCACAAGTCCAGCTGCAGATCTTTCTCTGCAGCCCTCACTACCAGAATCTATCTTCTCTGCACTCTCTGAAACTACTGAGCCACACCAAAGCCTGCTCTATACCTAGTCTATCAGCCAATCAGCAGGCAGCTCAGGTACTGTCAGTCCACAGCAGACAAGTTAGAGAACAAAAACACAGTCATGTCACCTCTCTCTGAAGGTCCTGGCAGGAACATAAATGGAGTACAGCAGTAATATTCATAGACATACATGGGTATTTAACCTCTTATGAAGTCATAACTATTGTCACCAAGCTGTCCTACAAATGGAAAACTTTTCACCCATTTTTCACCAGTCCTAGAACTACAGGGAAACAAGTAGATGCTTGCAGAATACTATGCAAACATTGCTGTTTTATATGTAACATTAAGCACAGCGTTAGAGCCGTCTGAAGCAATCTGCTATGTGTGAAACCCACAGTTTCAAATCAGTTCCCAACTCTTTGACCACTTATAAATGTGAGCAAATTGATTTGCTGATTTCAGGATTTACTTAGCTCACTTCAACCTGTATGTTGGCAACTCAGTTTATTCACCTCTGGTAATGACTAATGATTTCTAAATCTATTCAAGATCTGCAAACCACAAGCTGCAGTCACTCATCTGTACAATCCGTCCATAAATCACAGCATTCTACGAATTCATAACCATAATATTATGATTAAAAGGAATAGCTGTTAATATGGATATATATGAAAAACATAATGACCTAGAGACTGAGAATGAAATATCGCAATTAAAAGGCAATTGTCTAGTCTTGTATGTTAGTGAAGCTTAATAGTTACATAATGCCTAATGTGAATGTTCATTTTTTAGCATTGTATCTTGTTTAGGTTCATTCTGTGCTGAGCAATGTCTTCATTAATGTTGAGCAAACCGAAAAAGTTGAACGCTGTTTCAGGTTGAACTTTGCTAAAAGTTTGGTGCACCCCAAACCTCCGATGGTTCATCTCGGTTTCTCTGTACAAACTCTATAGACCAAAGAACCCCTGGAAGTCTTAATGACAGATAACATCTTCATCAATCAGTTAGTTAGTGGTCGCCAGTACTGTGTAGTAACGGCAGATTACTTTTCAAAGTTCACCATAATGACTTGACCACCTAGAACCAAGCAGCTGAATCTGCTGCACACATAATCTGTAAAGAGATTGTCAGAGTCTATGGGTGCCCAAAGCAAATACACTAGGACCAAGGGGCTTGTTTCCAGGGAAAGGTCCTGGAAGAGCTACGCAAGTTATATATCATTGAGAATTGCCAGATTGCACTGTACCACCCCTAAGGTAATGGAGCTTATTACCTCTTCAACCATACTATATTACAGTGCTCCGTACCTTGGTGGACAAAAAGAAGATACGGCAGCCTGAATATGCACCTGAGCTAGTCTGTGCCAACGATATCTGAGTCCATATCACCACAGCCTAACCCCTTATATGTTGCTCTTCAGGCAAGCTGGTAGAGAAGTTGTTAAACTATATCTAGAACCACAGGAAGATATAACGGAATGATCTGCCACCTCTTGGGCACATAAACAACAGTATCATTCACAGAAAATGTGGTGTCTAGCAGGCCAATGTTTACAAGAAAAGATGCGCACTGCGAAGAATTCTGTACAAGAGGTACTTCTGCAACCTGGAGATTAGGGTGTTATTCAGAGATTGAAATAGGCAACTGAGTAAGTACTGGGGAACTGAGCCGTATAAGTTGATGAAGCGAGTTTTTCCCCATGGGCCTGTGTATGAGGTACAATCAAAAGGTCCAGGTGCCTGACCCCGAATTTTACTCAAAACATGTTGAGGCCTTGCCAGTCTGAGAACCGGACTCTTTCCCCAAGAACAGCTCAAGCCTAGGTCCACACTAACACCTGGATATAACCCATCTGACGAAAGGTGGATAGTGCCAGAAACCTCTGTGACTCCCAGAACTCTGGACATGCAAATCATAGCTACCAGACCATTCCCACCTGCAACTGGGACATTGTCCGAACCCACAGCTACTTCTGCTCAAGCAAAGGAAAGTAGTCAGACCTTTCAACGATCCGCCAGGCCTAATGTAGGGATTCTGCCACAAAGATTCACTGCAGAAAATGTTATCTGGCAAATCTATTTGAATGTACTGTAGACTGTACTGTAATTCTACATAGGTGTTAATAGTATTCTGGAAATTCTTCTTGCCAGGGATTGGAAAGTTTTAGCGGAGAGGCATGTAAATGGCTCCCTTAAAGGGTTAAAAAGTTGCTATGGAGATGGACTGTAAAATGTGATAAAAAATATGTCCAAATCCCTGCATGTGCAAAAATTTGTGACAAATTGTGGCACAGTGGAACTGATCATTTGCTGATTGGCTGATGATTGGACATAAAAGAGACTGACTGTGGGGTGGTAAGGAAAGATGGCACTAGACTACAAGAAATCAGGAGACTGCCGGCCATCAAATACAGAGGGCAGAGGAGGAAGTTCATGGCCACCTGGAAGACAGGAACCAGACCTTCACCAACAAGGAAACTGCAAAAGAAGTGGAGAGTAGTGCTCCTGTGGTCAGTAGAAGCTTTGGCCTCAACCCAACAACCTTTGAGTGAAACCACCCTCATCACTAACTGTAGGTTTGCACACTGCTAAGGCCACCCATAATTAATTAGTAGACCTGCTGTAGGATACAAATTTTGCCATTAAAGACACTGAATTGTTGGCCAACTTCTAGTGCTTTCGTTATTTCTACATTTTAGTCAGTGATAGACAATTCCTAGACCTTCAAAGGTGAAAGTTCAACTGCATACTCATTATTGTTGCATTCTTCTTCAATTCTATTTTAGTTCTTTAAATAAATATTGTGAATTCTGGTTACTCCATCTTCTGAATTGTATCCTGAATATCTGCATAGCTGCCCCTCCAGCCATGGCACAAACACTATTCAGTAAGCTCCACCTAATGCTAAGTGTGGGCAGCCAGAGTGTTGCACCTTGTCGGTGGTGGCCACGATATAGGGACAGACCTGTTGCTGTGCAGGACCGTGTTGTACAGGGGCTGCTGGCTGCTATCTAGCTTGATGCTGCATACTGGTATGCTACCTGTGAGTCATACCTGTGAGTGAGGGTTTGGGGTGTGGTTCCTTATCTGTGCTACCTATCAGCAGGTGTGGAAGGCTTTATATTCCTACCTCTCCTTTGCTGTTTATTTAGTTCAGTTGGAGGTGTAGGTGGAGCAGGTTGGAACCTCTATCCTGGGTGAAAGCTTTACACATTCAGGTGATGGTACTGGTTACCTTTTCCTTTTGCTTTTGTTAGTCTTTATACAGTTTCTTTTCGGTGTTAATGCATCTCACTAGGTGTCCTTTCAGCGATAGTCAGGTCCTAAGTGAAGACCATGGGGCTTTCCTTATCAGGACGCCTACCCCACTTTTAAGCAGGGGTTCCCCATTCCCCTGATTTATTAAAGGGACAGTTTTTTCCATCTAATTGTGCCTGGAGTGGTGTAATCTGTTTCAGCATTGTATTGTGTGTGGTTTTTGCATTTCTTTGTACACCACCCCACGTCCGTGCTGGGCATGGTGCTCTTGTGCCGCGTGGACGTGAAACAGAGTTTTATTATTTCATTCATGTCTATACAATGGACTTGGAGTTGTCTATCCGATAAATTGAACTTTGCCCACTATAACAATGTATGAAAAATGATACAGCAGAGATTAAAACAAAAGAGTGACTATGTGTAGACATGTACAGTTGCAAGAAAAAAGTTAGTGAATCCTTTGTAATTATGTGTGTTATGCCTGTCAGCTCATTGTTATTTTGGCCAGCACATCTTGTTCTGTCCAGACTAGCCAGGGTTAACAGTTCCTGTGCTTTCCAGTCAGGTTAACTACCCTGCTATGTGTCTGAGAAGTGTGCTGGTGATTGACAGGTCTATCTACCTATCGGCTCCTCCCGCCTCCCTATAAGATCTAGCTTTTGCTGCCTAGGAGTTGCCGATTATTTTTCAGTGTCCACTGAGTAGTCCAGCACTTATGACCTGCTGAGTGTCGGTCCTGGTACCTTGTGCCATTTCCTCACTCTGCTAGCTAGTCTGCCTTGTTTGTATCCTGCTTCGGTCAGCTTGTCCGTTAGACCTTGCAATTGTCTGCTTTACTTCTGTTATCAGCCAGGCCTTTCCATCTGCCTCTGTTCTGTTTGTATTGTTAGTGTTGGATTTTGTCTTCTGCCTTCCTGTCTGTACTAGTGGGTAGTATTCTCTTGCATAGGTACTGTGGTCCCTGCCTGTCCCCTCTAGAAAGCGTAGAGTCAGAGTTGGTGGCCTGGACATGTCCACCATCAGGGCTATTTCCAGGAAGGCACAGTGGCGTGGGTGAAGATCAGGGAACCATGCGCCGTGAGTACCTAGGCACCCCACTAGTACTGTAACAATGTGAATTAATTAGTGATGGGTTGGAAGGGGTATCGTTTCTCCTTAGGGAGAATACCAATAGGTGTGAGGAGACTTATAAAACCATGCATGATCCTTTGGGAAATTTATAGAAATGAAAAATGGAAAAAAATGCCTTTACAGCACCACCTATTAGAAGGCAGCATTCCTGCAAGTTAATGCCTGACCTTTTAACAGGATAGAGTATCTTCTGGGAAATTTATAGATGGTACTGTAGATGCATTGTTCTATTTTCCATATGCATAAAGTTCCCAGGGGAACTAGTAGATGCTCTCCCTAAAGAGAAAATTTACCCATCTTGATGCATATCATAGGCCTCTTACCCAGCTAGCTAGCAATCTACAGATGTATTTTTCTTCATCCTGACTCCTAATGCAATGTGATGTCATGGTGAGCCCTGCTATCAGGGTGGTTTATTTAAAGTTTGAATTGCTCTGCAATGGGTTTTGTTGTGTTAAGATAAGAGAAAAATAACTTATTAATTGGTTAATATAGGAAAAACGTTTTGTGCCATATTATCACATGCTAAAATTTGTTGCATCCATACTGCAGTCTGATGAGGCGGAAAACTAAGAGTCTGTAAATGGTTATCTTTTCCTTTTGGAGAAGTCTCTCTCTTTGGCTTATATTTTAGACAGAAAAGACGGCTTTTATAGCGCTGCGGGCTCAGATACAGCAGCTCTGCTCTAGTATAGCTGTAAATAGTGCAGTCACCATATAATAGTCAGATACCAGTTCTACGCAGTGATAGTGATTACAGTGCAGTTACCTCCAGTAATTACAGATGATGTCTCCTATGATTGGTGTCGATAACTTTCCCTTCTTGTAAACCTTCTGGAATTACATGGATTTCTGCATTGGTTTTAATGTGGTCTGATTGTTATCTAAGTCACAAGTATAGACACAATCTAACTAAACTAATAACATACCAACAGTTGTACTGTTCATGTCTTTTATTGAGCACATTGAATAAACATCCACAGTGCAGGGAGAAAAAATAAATGAATCTGTGTGTTAATGACTTCTGCAAGAACTACTTGACAAAAAGTGTTTTATTTAAAGGCGCTTTCCAGCACCGGACAATTGGTGATGTATTCTCAGGATAGGTCATAAGTAAATGATCACGAGGAGTCTGGTACCTAGCACCAATACTGATCAGCTGTTTGCTGGGCCACTGTGTCAGTATACAAAACCAAGGAGCACACAGCTCCATAAACATTGCAGTGGCCTATGATGGTACTGCTGGCAACATTCCTATTCAAGTGAATGGAAACTGTGCCTGCAATACCATTCCAGGCCTCTGTAGTGTGTATGGAGCTGTGTGCTTCCAGCTCGGTATACTGACACAGCAGCCCAGTGAACAACTGATAGGTGAGGGTCCTGGCTGACTGATTTCTGCCAGTCAACTATTGACGACCCATCTTGAGGATTGATCAAGATATCCAGAATGAACTGTGTTTCTCACCTCTCCATTCCATCTGGCTTGAGAAAAGGCATCCCGTACCCAAAATATTACCCAGTGATTTTTCTGAAACCACCATTAACATTTTCTCCATGATCCCTAGCAGTTTCATCTTAGTGTGTTTGTTTTTTTCTGGATATCAAAAGATCCAGCACCACCATACTTTCCACCTATCATTCAGGGGAGTGCTGCCACTTCCTAGTTTGAACTATCCAGAGACTAGGTCATCAATTGTCCAGTCTTGGAAAACCCCTTAAAAAGATGCAATTGGAAGTCTGGGATTCACGAGTGCTTTGCCAATTAAATAAAAGCACATATAGCCTGGTTACTGAAAAATCTGTTCTAAAAAAATGGGTTGTGTTAACCATATCTTGATGGAAAAAACTTCAAGATGACCTCAGAAGATGTATTATAGAGAGGTATGAAGCTGAACAAGGTTACAAAAGCATTGCTAAAGACCTGGATGTACATCAATCTAATTTAGGCAAATTATCTAGGAGTGGGTGTCCTGTTAAGATCACTACAAGAGTACAATGGGCAATTCTGAAGGAGGTGAGAGAGAACCCGAAGCAAAAGACCCATAGAAGACTATTCAAACCTCAAAATCTCTGTTTATGTGTCCACTATCAGAAGAACGTTGAACAAGAATGATGTTAATGGAACAACACCACAAAGAAAGCTACTTCTGTATAAGAAAAACATTGCAGCCCATCTCAAGTTTGCCCGAAAGCCCCTAAATGTTTCATACTGCACCATGTAAACAGATCACGCAGTCACAAACACTATCAAAAAACCAACAACACTTCTAATTCTTCAAAATGCTTTATAGATGCAAGATTTCTCATCACATATACATTTAGCAATAATAATCACCTTCGTGTATGCAGTCCATTCATAAGCCAAGAAGTAGTCTAGGGGCAATAAGCAAGGTGGATACCTGCAGCCCACCATAGCTTCAACTTTTCTTGGCTCCTCCCCTTTCTGCAGCTGTGTGGTGGGCAGCATGCATTCACCTTGCAGACTGCCTCTAGACTTAACTTCTTGGCTTACAAATGGACTGTATACACTAAGATGATTATTATTGACAACTGAAAAAGATTTTTACATCTATAAAGCATTTTAAAGAAACAGAAGCGCTGGCAGTTTTTCAATATTTTTTGCAACTGTGGAGCCGGGCTCCATTGACTGACACAAAGCCTGAGGTGCATCCTTGGTTGCTCTGTTTTGTGACTAGAGCACACAGTTGCTACCCCCCATCATGGACGCGCTCGTGGTGAGGAGGGCACCATTCATGAAGCATGGCTTTACCTCCACCCATTTCCCAATAATTATCTCCACCACTGTCCTCCTCCTGACTTAGTGCCACCTCTCTTGGGTTGGGTGATGGCCTAGATCACTGCACTACATGGCTAGACTGGACAAGGGGCCCGCTCCCTAGTGTTACTTCTGAGTCCTTATGTGTTGGCACCTTCTCAACTGGGAAGTCACTGCTTCCCATACATGTCAGAGGGATGTGATTTGGGTGATGGTCCGGGTCCCTTCACTACATGGCTAGGCTGGGGGGCCTGCCTCCTGATGTCACTTACAAGTCCTGGTGTGTTGGTACCTTCTCTATTAGGAAGTCACTGCTTCCTGTCGAGTAAGAGGGGCAGAATGTAATTTTGTCTTGGCCCAGCAGCAGTTTTTTGGTCTGGCTTTCTCCTTCACAGTGCACCACAGTGGTGGAGAGCTAGAGAGCTGGCTGGGTGTGGACTTCTACAGCCAACCAATTACCTGGTCTGCTGCATGTAAATACCAGCTTCTCTGGCTAGAGGGTTCTGGTTTCCTCAGTTCCCTCACAATACCCTTGTATTTGCATCCATGCAGGTTTCTGTAGGTGTGGACAGTGATGTGTTCTGTGTGTCTGTGCAGGTGGCCAGACATGTGGTGTGAACAGTCTTGTTCAGTTTGTATTGATGTCAACAGCGACATGTCTGTGTGTCTGTGCAGGTGGACGGACTTGTGGCGAACAGTCCTGTTCTATGTGGTATGCATTCCCTTGTGTGTTGGTGTGAACTGTCCTGTGCTGCTTGGATCGTTTTCCATCTAGGACAAGCCAGGTCCTCAGGTTCCAGCGTGGGGCCATCCCAATTGAGATGATCACCCCGCTTGCAGGCAGGATTCATGGGGTAAGTTGTCTTGTGAGAGTATGGCCCAATGAGACAATGAGGACCCTTGTTATGGGCTTGTGGGCTTAAGTATATTGGCTAAAATATGAACCAATACCTCACACATCCTGTAGCAATTCCATCTGTTTATGCATACAGGTATGCTAGGTGAGTGTTTTGGGTGTTCGTCTATTGGTTATGTCTGCTCGCGAGTCCCATTCTTAGTTCTCTAGTTCACGTAAGAGCTAGATGTAACAATTAGCAGTAGGAACTTGACATAGAAAGTCACTTATAGACCCACCCAGAGGAACTCATTTATATTGTGGTTTGATGTTGTATGTGTGGACTGTCTGGACTGGAGTCGGGGCACCTAGAGGTATTTTTTTTTATTTTGAGGGGGGGGGGATTCTAGTTCTTGCTCAGAGGCTCCATGATCTCTATATATGAGCCTGCCTGTAAGATGACATTAAAAAAAACATGTTGATTTATAATTGAAGAGACAAATGAAGGCAGGTAATAACCTTATTATATAATGTGATATTATTTAATAGCTGGGATCATTTGTGGCTTTCACCTGTAAACAAGCAGTAACTAAGACTCACGAGCACGGGCTTGTCAGAACATTCAGGGACGGCGCCTGGCATTCTCCTGAAATGCCTGCTTCTATTTTTAGATCCCTAAATATTCAGCATGCAGCAAGCGATGCCGCAGAGGGTGGGGTGGCAGCCAAGTGCGTGTAATGACGCTGAGATTGAAGCCGAGCAGTTTCATTAACTTCGTACAGGCTGAGAAACATATATTTTACAAAGCTGAGACACTGTAGGCTTCACGGAAACTGAAAATGTATATTTTATATCCCCCCTTAGATCTTGAAAATCTGCTTTTCAGACATCGCTAATGCGTCACTCCAGTTATTACTCCCCAATTTCATCTCAGCTTCTTTAAGCTTGCAGTTCCAGTGGGACCTACAATTCATTCATGATGCAGATGGGGCGGATGTGAGCTGCATTCTTATAGAGAGATAACGAAATTAAAAGCAATTTCATCCATTGAATTTAGAGCAAAAAAAAAAAAACACCCAGAGAACACTAATTTCTGCAAATGACCATTCATGTATGTGCTTCTGCTAATTACACATCAACATGCACTATGCCGCAATGCCGGACAAATCAGTGTGCGACAGAGACAATTACACAATTAGGGAACTGACGGATTCCTGCTCTAAGCAGACGCCAGATCTGCTCGGAATTATATTTGCAGCTGTCGGGCTTCCAACTTTATTATTTTACATGCTATGTTACATAATGTAAGCTCGGTTTAATTATTAGACCTCCTCTAGGTAGAATTCTTGCTCGTTTTCTTCAATACAATACAGCAGGAATGGTGAATGTTTCTACGGAACAAGGATGCTGTATAAATAGACCGACATTGACAGGTAAAGCGCCAAACAAAGATCAATCAGTACAATTTATATGACTATACATATATCATCATCTCCCGGGAGTCTCGGCGCTGCAGTAATGTATTTATTTAGAGATGGAAAGCAGGGACAGTTTTGTAGATAAATAAGGTCCTGGGGGACAAGCAAAGTAAACAACCCTCCTTCCCCTCATTTTTGACAGTTTTTCTTATAATTTCTATACCCTTGGTAATCTGCAGTTATAAATTCCCCGGAGGTCTAGGTAGTAAAGAGGTTATTTTCATTATCAAAGGTGGTCTAGGGTAGTGAAGGAAGAAATGAGAAATTATTAACTCCCTAGTGACCACCCTATTGCCTTTTTATGTCCTAGATTGCTAGGTTTTAATCCCCAGGGACGTAAAAACATGCTCCCGTGCTCCCTGCGTGGATTAAAACCCTGCAAGCTGTGGACATGACAGCTCCATTCTGCCGGCTCCTGGAGGTAGCCGAGAACCTGGAGCTGTCATCCATCCTCCCCCCCCCCCCCCCTCCCCCGGTCACATCATTTACCAAATGCCGGCGATCATATGAAACTCCATAAAAAGTAAATAAAAGTTAAAGTTAAAGATACAGCTGCCCTGACATTATACGTCGGGCACGTGCACAAAAGGGCACGCTGCACGAGAAATTTATAATCTCTCTGCCTCCTGACTAACATGTGTAGAGAGATGTCACCGGGAGCCGCTGTATGCAATTCCCAGTCACATGATCGTTGCTATCCAATGGATAACAGCGATCATGAAAAGTTAAAAAAAAGTTTAAGTTTCATCTCCCCTCACGGATCATATCCGTGAGGGGAGATGAAATTACGTACCTAAGGCCCCCGACGCATGTGCAATAGCCGTAGATTGCCAGGGTAGTTCAAAATCTCCCTACTCCTGGCTACCAAACGTAGCCAGGAGCCTGGAGATTTCAGTGGGGGCCGCGTTCAATAGAAAACGGCGATCACGTAAAAGTAGAAAAGAGTTAAAGTTTCACCTTCCATCACAGATCTGATCCGTGAGAGGAGGTGAAATTACTTACCTAAGGCATCTGATGATGTCCCCCGATAGGATCTTTATCCGCAGACCTTTACCCAACTTCGGTGCATGCACTCTTCAGCAAAATGGCCGATGCAAGCGCTGAAGCTGGGGAGCGCCCAAGGAATTTAAAATCTCTTTACTCCTGGCTGCAGGGCTCTCCTCGGTGGTGGCCGCACCTTCTTTTTTCTGCACGGCGGAAGCGATCGGAACGCCAGCGGCGTGCAGGGGCACATGCGCCGTGCCATCTTTTTTTATTAAACTCCTGCTTTCCCAGGGTCCCGAGGCACGGATGCAGTGTCGCTGGGCAGATGGCTTTCATTGACTTCAATAGAAGCCATGGAAGCCATCCGTTCCGGAAACCCGCACAAAATGGAGCATGCTGCTGGTGTTTTCCTGTGTGTGCGATCTGCGCCCCGGGGAAAAATTACATCCGCAGGTATTTAATTACCTGCGGGTGCCCAATGATTCCCTATGGGCGCAGATCACGCATGCAAGAGACTTGCACGGTTTTTAAAATTCTAATTTCACCATGGACATTGGGCCTAAACAGATGGAAATATATATCATCAAAAAGTTGTGCAGTATGTTTGCACATATTTGAGATATTGCAGTTGAAAATGTGTAAAAAAAATGACAATTTTGGCGCTTTTAATAAATATAGACAAATTCTATCAGTCTATTTTTACCACCTAAATGAAATACAATATGCGGTGAAAAACAATATCAGAATCACTGGGTTATGCAAAACCTTAACAGAGTTATTCTATGTTAAAGTGACACGTCAGATTTCCAAAATTTGGCTCCGTCGCTGAGGCGCAAACAGGCTTGGTCACCAAGGGGTTAAAGGAACGCCATAAGCAAAGAAAATATACAAAAATGAAAGAAAATGTTCTCTTTGAGTATTATATTGAAAACTCAAAGAATTCTTCTCTGTGTCCCAAGAGATCAGCCATATTCCCTCCTTATAATCCTATGCCTGCCTCTAAGATAACTGGCTGCAGTAGGAGCCTCCTCTTGGTCTGAAGAAGGTGTAAGCCTGCCACCGAAACACATTGCATCTGCATATGTACCTATCTAAGGGCTTTTACCCACCAGCGTTTTTTTAACACTGCAATATATTTTTATTCATATTATGTCATGATTCACAGATTTTCTGCTTGGTGTTTATCTTGTTGTGAAGCCGTTTTATAGTTATGTACATTTTATTAGAGACGCCCATCTACTAACAAGTTGGACCTCCTCCAGCCTTCAGAAATGTAGGAATTTGTTCTGTCATCTATCTACAGGTATCAAAAAATACCAATGTGCTAAGAAAACATTTTCCACCCTATCACTCCATCTTCACCATATTGAACTGTTGTCACCTGACAGGATGGGCTCATCAATTCATGCTGCTAACGCCAAATTCTGATCCTCCCAACAACCTGGTGCAATAGATGTCTGGGTCCATCTGACCAGGAGATGTTTTTCCACTGCTCAGTAAAACAATTTTTGCCTACTGGAGTCTTGCATTTCTGTTCCTCTGAGACCACAATTGCACTTGAACTAGTCTTCTATTATTATAGTCATCCGTCCCCAGGAACGACTATTTATATGTTTAGACACATTAGTTGGAGCACCAGCATTGTATTCAGCTACAATCTATTTGACTGTGCACCGCCTGTTCATCAGAAGAATTCTTGACATCCTCCCCTGACCCCTTTTGTCGATGAGTTGTTTACATCCACATATTGACCTTTCATTGCATGTTTTCCTTTGATCACACCATTCTCAGTATAATCTCAATACCATTGCACAACAAAGCCCTACAAGATTGGCATCACTAACCATGTGGATTGACACTGAAACGGATCCACAGAAAACTTTATCACTTGATTTTATGGATCGCATACCTAATTTTTCATACAGAGAATCTCCAATCATGAATGGGCCCCTGTCTCTTATAAACTGGCCATTCAGTATATTTTCATACTTTACAACACAGTTTTGAGCTCTAGAAATGCCCAACCATCACTTTCACTGTAAATCTTCTAGCAATTTGACATGTTAACAGTGGCAGAGAAATGAGATGCTCAATGGAAAAGCCACTTGACTGAGTGTACCCTGGCCCTGAGCTCCATCCCGGAGGTTGCAGTGGGAACATAGCAGAGCAATGCGCTCTGATTACTGGGGGCTCAGCTAGGAGCAATGGGGGAACTACTGCCCACTGCACCGTTCGTGTATGGCATATGTTGAGAAGGGGTTAATGATATTGGTTGTATGCATAGGGTCATTGTCCTGCTACAAAATAAATTTCCTGCCAGCCAGACGCCTCCCTGATGGTACTGAATAATGGATAAGCATCTGTTTCTATTTCTCAGTATTGAGGACACCAGTAATCAATGTTGCCCATTTCTTTATGCTTCCTCAAAAGAGCTTGATCAGCACATATTGGAACCCGCCTGCTTTGAAATCTTTCCCTGGTAGAGACCTTGCTGATGCAATATAACTACCTTGTGCCTTGTTGCTGTGTTCAGTCTTGCCATGGTGTATAACCTGTGCTATGAAACTGTCTTCCACAACCTCACCTTTGTAGCAGAGTTTGGCTATTCCTCACCGAATTTTAAGCCTCCTACACAGCTATTTCTGTTTTAGTTAATGACTGTGTTTCAACCTACATATGAAAATGATGATCATTATCACCTGTTTGGTATAAATGGTTCGTCACACTCCTGACTATAATTATACAAAATCCCTAATTTGCGCAAGTGCACCTAGAAGAACTGATGCCCTTTTTGAAGGCAAAGGGTGCTTACTTACACCAAATATTGATTTGATTTAGGTTTCTCTTTTCTTGATACACTTTGCATTTTGTTCATTGACATAAACAAACTATTAACACTTCTATTTTTGAAAGCATTCTCATTTTGCAGACTTTTTTTCATATTTACCTAAACCTTTGCACAGTAGTGTATGCGACCTTTTCTTAATTTTGGGGGAATAACCCTTGTTTACCCTTGTAATGGTCAACACTCCATAGACATGCTGAAAAATATGCGTGTCTCAAATAGTGTCTGGTATCATTTATCTCAATACCCTACAGGACTTACTATGTGTCTATGAAGCTTACTGTAGCTTAACATCTCATATAAGGTATTGCAGATTGTGTAAAATTGAATATTACTTGGTTCAATACGATCAAAAATGTGTGCAAACTATAAAATACCTCTGCCATCTAGTGGTGAAAACTGGAACCAGCAGTTAAATATTCATAATCGTGTAAAATGTGCAAAATTAACATTCAGGCCTCATGTCCACTAGCGAAATGGAATCACGGAATCCGCAGCGGATTTTGCCTATAGGGAATCATTGGCCATCCGCGGTCCATTAAATTGATTTTTGCACCCGCGGATGGCATTTTAAAAGAATTGCGTTATTCACACGCGGGAGAAAAAACGCGGCATGCTCCATTCTGCCGCGGATTCTGCGCGGATCGGCAACATTGCTATCACATTGATAGCAATGTGTGCGGATGTCTGCATGCCAAAAAAATACCATTTAAAGCAAATCCGCGCGGAAATCCGCGGAAGATTCTGCGCGGATTGTATTTTTCTAGTGGACATGAGGCCTCAGTACCTTTCTAGTGGACATGAGGCCATGTCCACGGGCTTAAAATCCGCAGCATTTCTCCCGCACGCGGATCCGCGCCCCATAGGGATGCATTGGACACCCGCAGTTAGTTAAATACCTGCAGATGTTATTTTTCCCGTCAGGCGCAGATCAGCGTGCAGGAAATAAAATGGACATGCTCCTTTTTAGTGCGGGTCTCCCGCGGGGACGGCTCCCGCAGGCTTCTATTGAAGCCTATGGAAGGCGCCTGGATCCGCGGGAGACCCGTACCAGACTTAAACTCACCTGCTCCGGACGATGCGGTTCTTCCCTTCTACGCGGCCGGATTTTCTTTCTTCGGCCCAGCGGATGTGCCTGGCACATGCGCGCGGCACGCTGCTGGCGGGCCGAGCACATCCGCCAGGCCGAAGAAAGAAGATCTGGCCGCGAAGGAAGGAAGATCCGCATCATCCGGAGCAGGTGAGTTTATTCTTATTTTTAGGCCTCATGTCCGCGGGAAAGGAGGGACCCGCTACGTATTCTACATGAAGAATCAGCGGCAGGCCTGATTTTCCCCGTGGACATGAGGCCTAAAGAGTATCTCTTGATTCACACCTAAACCATAATCAGTGCACACGACTGCAGTATATATTGTACAGTGAGTCCAGAAAGTCTTCAGATCCTTTCACTTACATTACATTTTGTTATGTTGTGGCCTTGTGCAATATAGCATTTCAATTTTTTCCCCATCATTCTGCACACAATACCCCATAATGACAAAGTCAAAATAGAATGTGAGAAAACTTTGTACATTTTCTAAAAATGAAAAACTAACATTTTGCATTGACATAAGTATTCACACCCTCTGATATGACACTTGACATTTAGCTCTGGGGCCCCCATTTCTCTTGATCGTCTTTAAGATGTTTCTACACTTTGATTGGAGTTTATCTGCGGTAAATTCAGTTGACAGGCAGACTGAACTGGGTTGATAGAAAATTGAATGGAGCAAAGTCCAGAGATATTCTTAATGGAAACGTGATCCAAAGCACCGGGGACCTCAGACTGGGCAACAAGACAATGACCCTTAGCACACAGGCAAGACAACACAGGAGTGGCTTAGGGACAACTCTGTGAATGTCCTTGAGTGGCCCGGTCAGAGCCCTGATATAGACCCAATCGAAAATCTCTGGGGAGACCTGAAAATGGCTGTCCACAGACGGCCCCCATCCAACCTGACAGCTTGAGAGGATCCGCAGGGAAGAATTGTAGAGAATTCCTAAATCCAGGTGGGCAATCTTGTGGCTTCCAACCCAAGAAGAATGGAGGCTGTAATCAACTTCAACTAAGTACTGAGAGTAATAAAGTGTGTACATATTTTGTCAAACCAGCCACATTTGATAAAGTGACAGGCGTCCCACCCATTTAGCATATCTTGTCAACCTGCCCCCTTGCTGTAGCATTGACAGGCAGCCCCACTCTTAAGTACAATTTATCAACCCCTCCCCATCCGTGGAGTGGTGATGGCATCCCCCCATGATGTATCATGATTCTACTGACACTTGAGTTATTCATTTCCCATGCTGGCATCCTCTCCATTCTCTCTACCACACAGCACACAATTGTGAAGTTTATAGGCTTTACGGAAGAATCACAAGTATACAACAGGCATATAAAAGCGTGTGTTATAGACATGAGTGAGCATACTCGCTAAGGCAAACTACTCGAACGAGAAGTGCCTTATACAAGTACCTGCCCGCTCGTCTCAAAAGATTCGGATGCCGGCAGGGGAGAGCGATGAGTTGCGAGAGTGAGCGAGCGGGGGGGAGAGAGAGTGAGAGAGAGATCTCCTCCCCGCTCTCCCCCGCCGCTCCCCGCCCCCCGCCAGCACCCGAATCTTTTGAGACAAGCGGGCAGGTACTCGCATAAGGCACTACTCGCTCGAGTAGTTTGCCTTAGCGAGTACACTCGCTCATCTCTAGTGTGCAACTATGCACAATAAGACATGTTTTCTTTTGAGCGGTACAGCAGCTAAAATTTATAGGCAAACATCATATAGTATTCATATATATATATATATATATATAATTTATTTATTTTTTCTTTTTTTTTTTTTTTGCCTTATTGTGGTTTTGTGCTGTATTATGTACCACGTCCAGTATTTTAGATCCAGGAATAACATCACCCTTGTATGTTAATATGCTTTTACCATTCCACATTGTAATATTTCTGTTCTGCAGCAGTCTATTTACTAACAGCACAGCATCTTTTTTGAAACAGTGTGAGTCTGATTTCATCCTCATAATGTGTGTTATCCTTATCCCTGTATCCTGTTGTCCCCTTTTCCGCTTTGTATCTCAATGCTGGTTAAGGCTGATATTGCATAGAGGATTGTGTGGGATGCTGTCTGGAATAAGAATGAAGTTTGCAGTATTATTTGAGTAGAATGCGGATGTGTAATGCCCATAGGGCATCTCTATGGTTTGGAGATGGACTATAGTTAGGAATGTGTGTAAATACATCTGTAACTTAAGATGCCTCCCAAAACTTCTCCATCTCCCTCAATGCCGCTATAGTGCTCCACAGTATAGAAATGTGACAACATGCTTGTCACTTTCACATACATCAATGTTACAAAGGAGCATAGATTTTTGCTTATAAATGCAACATAGACTACAGTCAGATTTTACATGACACAGATTATTTTTTACAAATTTTCACTATGCAGTCATTTTTCTAGGCTCCCATGGGGCGGAAATCCTGCAGAAATCTCTCGGAATGTCGGCCAAGATAATATCACACAATTTTCTATTGCGACAGTCAATAGGAGTTTCTAATGTTAGAACCACATCGCACGAAAATCGCAAGTTTGTGCTATGCAATGCGATAAACAAGGGGGTTCCATAGGAACGCAGGAGATTTAAAAAATCGCACATCGCAGAAAAATAGAGCATGACGCAATTTTTTTTTTTTTGCAACATAGCATCAGTGAAAACATCACTAATGTGAAGGAAACATTTGAAAAGCATGGGCTTCACAAATATATGTTTTTGTAGCGCTGTTGCATCGCCGTACAACCATGCAAATTAGTAGCCCATGTGAAAGCGATAATGCCTCAACCCAAGCAATGTAATAGTAATAAGCCATACCTTGTAGTAAAAGAAGTCGTTGCAGTGTTGGTACTCCTATTTCATGGTTTTGCAGTAGTTGATCACGTGGTTTTCAAGCTCATTGCTATTTTCTGCTATGTGCCCACAGATCGGCACTGGTGAGGCTGTCTCCGGCAATGAACATGCAAGTGCTGCTTTATGTAACCTTTGTTATCACTGGTCTGATAGCGCAGGCGACATTGGTAGGGTCGTTCGTAATCCGGTAAATATTCCACGTGGTTACTGCCCAAGTTGAGGTCGCTGTGCACTCGCTCTGGGCATTGTCCAGTAACTCTTTCAGGATGTCGTCTGTAGCGTTCTGATCCACCCTCTCTCTCAGCTTCTCCATAGCTTTCAGCGAAGACATGCTGATACCCATTTTCATAGGAGCTTCTGTGAGTTCACTTCTGTCTTTCACTTCCTTTTCGTTAAGTACTTTATCTATTTGGGTGACTTTTGAAGGTTCTGTAGTGGCCCAGAGTTAGCAGAGCCCCTCCATGGTGTTGAATGTGTTTGTCTTGTGCAACCGTATTGTCAGCGTCTTCTATGTTGTATGTATTTAATGCGTATTGCATCTCTACAGCACTGAATGGGTTACTGTCTGAGTTATGTCTGAGAAATGCATCTTGTTATGTGTCATGTGACCTTGTGCTATATATGTGTTTGCAAGGTAAATGCAAGGGGAGTTTTGTGTGTTTGAGTTTTTGGTGAGAGTCTGCCCACTGGCTTATCGGTCTGTGTATGGAAGCATGGAAGACGTTGAGCGATTCCCTGTTGTATGGCCCGGGATTATTCCGCCTGGGATGTACCGATGCTAGCACTAAACACCGAGTAAGGAGAGGGATTGTTGCCTGACAAAAGGACGACACAGGAAGCGTGAGTGTGGACTGGTAGAGAGTTGGAGAGAGAGAGATAAAGAGTCGCTGGGAGCGGGATAACTAGACTGTGGATTGTCCAGATTTCCCCGAGTATTCTCCCTGTCACACCACCTCCTTCCATTGTATCTGTGCCAATTCTGCTATTGAACTGTTATCAAGTTACAGTAAACGGACATTACCGACCATTCCCGGTTTGTCTAGAAGGTTATCCCTGTGTGTGGACTGAGTTATTTCCAGCAACCAGTTTCACCACAGAGGAAAGAATGGTGGTGTCACGAGTGACAAGCAGAATTAAGGTAACCTCCGGTTGTATGTTCCCTGTGACCTCCCCCAGCAGTAACTTGGACGGGTCCCGAGCTACCCTCAGGGAAGGGGATGGTAGAGCCACCGTGACAGATCTTTATTTATCTCCACCATCCCCTTGGCTGTGGGTCTGCTCCTTGGATGCTGCAGTTTAATCTTGGAGCAAGATACAAAAGTAACATCGTCATCCCCTTGACCAGTATCTGGATTGAGGCTACTGAGCTCATGGATGACCTGGAAAGTGGTTTTTAGGACATTCAACCACTCGGACAAGCTTGGTTACCAATGCTTGGCTGCCAAAGAGTGAAGTCTTAAAGACTTGAACTTTGTCCTCCTGTGGACAGGTGGCGAGTTCTCGCCAAACCCTTCAAATCCTAAAATAATCTCTTCACTCTCCACGACATTCTTATCGGCATGATAAACTTACACAGAACCTGCAAGCTGGGGTCTTGAGGGACTGTCTTCTTCTTAATGTCCACTCCGGTACTGATCAAAAATGGTTTCTGTACACCAGATTCCTCAGTTCCGGGTAGACGCTCTACGATTACATTTTCAAGACTACAATTACAAGACTCTCCTTAATCAACTTATCTTGTTCATTTTCGGGTAGGGCTTCATCAATGACTAATACTGCCATTGTAGGACTGAGTGCACTTGTGTAATGTAAAACCTCAGTCCTTTTCATCTGTACGGGCTTTTATCCACTAGCATTTTTTTACAGCTGCGATATCGCTGCGTTTTTTTCAATGAGACTTTCTAATGTTAAAATCGCATTGCCCAAAAATCGCAAGTTTGTGCTCTTGCGTTTTTTGTGCGATGCGATTTTAACATTAGAAAGTCTCATTGAAAAAAAAGGCCGCGATATCGTGGCATTAAAAAAAAAACACTAGTGGGTAAAAGCCCTACATTTGCAGCGTGCCATAGGGATACCCGGGATGTCTAGCGTGCTCCACCTCCATTTACTAGCAATGCTTGTTCCTGTGTAAAAGCATTATTGCTGGGATGACATGTTGGGCATCTGCACCCATCAGGTCCTTCCATTAAAAATGCTTCAAAGGTCCCTTTATAAGGAACAACTGGAGTGTGTATAAGCGCCTGACAGACATCTCACAGACTGTAGCTCCTGTGCTTTCATGGTCATTCAGAGAATGGAGGTGGAGCACGCTAGACATCTTTTCTGGTCCCTGTGCCAAGGAACTCCGACAAGTGAGCCATTTCTTGCTGAGTGCCCTGTCTCAACACTCGCCTTCCAGCAGTTCCAGGATCAGCTTGTTGAGTGCCTTTTGTGTGAGACCGCCACACCTCAGCAAGCTTACAAAACTGCACAGAGCGCCACTTTTTACACCCCTTCCCTGTTGCTGGAATTTATTCAGTTTTGCCCATTTATTTATTTTAAACTCGTTTTATTGAAAATTAAGTAGCATAAGGAACATAGTCATAGACAGGTGCAGCACATAAATAGTACATAACCTTGTATAGTTAGGTTGGTAGGGAGGTTCAGTCACTCTGATACATCAAAAATAACGATTTAATGCTTTCAAGTCAGATCAGATAAGCAGACCAAATCCCAGAGGCCGCAGGTCCCGCTCCAGAACATGTATCCACTAATGAGTACGTCTGAGCTCCAGAATAGATGAAGTCATTAATTGTGGTGAATATAACGTGAGGGGGGATTCACACCACAGACCCCACACTTTATCAAATTTCTCAGGACACTTGCGTCCCTTGTAGACTATATAATTATATGGCACCACTGAATTGACCAGCTTCCTCCACATTGAGAGTGAGGGGTTCTTACGATCCATCCATCGCAGTGCAATCGTTTTTCTAGCAAGGAACAAAGATTCCCGCAGAAAAATCTTTTTATGGTGTTGCCAGCTTTCTTCATCTAATATTCCAAATAGGCAAATCTCTGGGCTCGGTGGAACAAGCACTTCCAGAAGTTCAGAGAGGAAACCTGTGACCTCCCCTCAGAAGCTTTCAATAACAGGACCCTCCCACATCATACTCCAAAAATCGGAATATTCGCAGGAACACCTAATGCAGTTTGTAGACTGTATTCTGCCCATTTTGTACAATCTTGCTGGAGTGAGATAGCACTGATACACTATACAGCTGGATCATTTTATTATTGGCTGCTGGGGATACATAGAGAGGAGATTCCAAAAGCTCTTGGAACGTATCATCTGTAAGAGTCGGTATCAGTGTCCTCCATTTTACTAGGGCAGTGCCCATTTATTTTTCACATGCTTTATAATAATTTTTTCAAAAAACTGTGGGGTCAGAATGTTCAGTACACACCTACATAAATGGGCTAAGGGGTCTAGATTTCAAAATGTGGTCACTTGTAGGGGGAATTGTATCATTTTGGAACCTTGATGGCTCCACAAGTGGGAAATGGGGCCTGGAATTTATTCATTTGTGCCCTGTAAGCCAAAGAGTGTTCCCTCCATTCTACGCCTAGCCATGTGTCCAGTAAGCAGATTGGGACTACAATGTGTATGTTTCTGAACACAGGACAAACAGGGGTATCCAGTTTTGGTGTGTAAGTCTTCATTCATATGTGTGCTGTGCAAAAAAACCCGTTAAAATGACACAATTGCCAAAAAAATTAAAAACGGAAGTTGTTCCTTCTGCTCCACTTAAAGTCATTCAAAAACTATGGTGCCAAAATACGCAGGACACCCCTAGATGAATTGGTGTTGGAAACCAAAATGTTCCTCAAAACTTTAATAAGTAATGTTAAATTTGTACGTCCCCCCTAAATGGTTAAAAAAAAAAAGTTTTACCAATGTGCTTCCAGAATAAAGTAAACAGATGGAAATATATATCTCATCAAAAACTTTTACAGTATGTTTGCAAATATTTGACATATTACAGTTGAAAATGTGAAAAAATTATTTGGATATGCAAAAGTTTTACGAAGTTACTCTTTGATGAAAAGTGACACATCAGGTTTCCAAAATTTGGCTTGGTCATTAAGGCGCAAATTGGCTTGGTCACTAAGGGGTTAAGCCCTCTACATTAATGCCGGAATCACATTAGCGTATATACATTGCATATAATATAGAGCATGCTGCGTCAGTTTTTGTGCGTATTTTACAGCATTTTAGACTGCGATAGAGCCCTCTTTTTATCTATGGGCGTTTTTTCACCGCGTATTACGCATGCGATGTACAGCCGCGAGTTATGCAGTGAATGGAGTCAATGGACTCTCATTGATCCATGCACATGTGTGTATAGACACATATGAGAAATAGATCCCAGCATGCTCTATTTTTTGGTGTACCATGCAGCGCGAGCCCTACACTTTTCTATGTGCAGCATATGCAAATGCTGTTGATACGCAATACATTATTATTAGAGATGAGCGAACACCAAAATGTTCGGGTGTTCGTTATTCGGAACGAACTTCCCGCGATGCTCGAGGGTTCGTTTCGAACAACGAACCCCATTGAAGTCAATGGGCGACCAGAGCATTTTTGTATTTCGCCGATGCTCGCTAAGGTTTTCATGTGTGAAAATCTGGGCAATTCAAGAAAGTGATGGGAATGACACAGTGACGGATAGGGCAGGCGAGGGGCTACATGGTGGGCTGCATCTCAAGTTCACAGGTCCCACTATTAAGCCACAATAGCGGCAAGAGTGCCCCCCCCCCCCACTGTCAGCATAAAGATCGTCCTCCTCTGGCACAGCTGTAACAGCTGTAGCAGAGAAGAACGATGTTTGCCCATTGAATTCAATGGAGCGGCAATACAGCATGTTCCACTGAATGCAATGGGCTGCCCGCGATCGCAGGATGAATGGTCGGAAAGGGGTTAAATATATAACCCCTTTCCTGCAATTCATCCAGAAATGTGTTACACTAAAAATATATACCGGCGTATAAGGCGACGGGGCGTATAAGACGACCCCCCAACTGTCACCTTATACGCCGGCAATACAGTGGAGCAAAGAATAAAAAGCATTACTTACGTTTTTAGATGATCTGCGGCGCTCCTGCAGGCTGTCACTCCCTCCTAATCCACGGCAGACAAGCTTTCTCTATGAAAGGCTTTAAATCCCTGCCTCCAGAAAGACACGTGCCTTCAGCCAATCACAGCCAATGACAATGATGTCATTGAATGGCTGTGATTGGCTGTGTTTCTGGAGGCGGGGATTTCAAGCCTTGAAATCCCCGCCTCCAGAAACACAGCCAATCACAGCCATTCAATGACATCATTGTCATTGGCTGTGATTGGCTGAAGGCACGTGTGCTTCTGGAGGCAGGGATTTAAAGTCTTTCGTGGAGAAAGCAATACTCTGCCGTGGACCAGGAAGGAGTGACAGCCTGCAGGAGCGCCGCAGATCATCTAAAAACGTAAGTAATGATTTTTATTCTTTGCTCCACTGTATTACCGGCGTATAAGGTGACAGTTGGGGGGTCGTCTTATACGCCCCGTCGCCTTATACGCCGGTATATATTTTTAGTGTAACACATTTCTGGATGAATTGCAGGAAAGGGGTTATATATTTAACCCCTTTCCGACCATTCATCCTGCGATCGCCGGCAGCCCATTGCATTCAGTGGAACATGCTGTATTGCCGCTCCATTGAATTCAATGGGCAAACATCGTTCTTCTCTGCTACAGCTGTTACAGCTGTGCCAGAGAAGAAGGATTTGTCTTCTATATGTTCTCAATGGGGTCAGCGCTGCTGCCGCTGGCCCCATTGAGCGCATATAGAATGCATCCAGAGCGAACCGCGGGAGGGGCAGACTTTCATATCAGGCGGACACCTTATCTCCCCAGCCACTCACAGCAGGGGGGTGGTATAGGGCTTAAACGTTGCAGGGGGAAGTTGTAATGCCTTCCCTGTCTTTATATTGGCCAAAAAAAAGCGCTAACGTCTCAGGGAAGAAAGTTTAAGTAACCCGGACACCGCATGGTGTTCGTTACGGATAACGAACATACCGAACACCCTAATATTCGCACGAATATCAAGCTCGGAAGAACACGTTCGCTCATCTCTAATTATTATACATACGCTATGAAACAGAGCCGGGAATTAAGAAAAAAGACAGAATCACTCTGCGCATGGCCGTGTGTGTGAGATACAGGATCATGTGCAGCACGCTCTCTACCCATACAAGACCTCTACAAACACCGGTAAAATGCTGCGGGGAGACCACAGACATGAGGACTGCGCATGACAGTGTGCGTAAGATGCAGGGTCATGCTCAGTCAAAAATTGCTGCCATATACAGCGACACACTGGCTCACTCAGTGTCTTATTGCACGCTTGTGTAAGCCAGCCTAACCAAATTGGGACTGAAAATACCCCCCAAGACATGAAGCAAAGCATACATAGGGCGGTTTCACATGGCCATATGCGCAACTACACTCGCCCGAACTGAGCGTAGTTGTGCATGAATGAGGGTTTTTTTCATTACTGGCCGTTCATACTCCGCGCCATAGTGCAGAAGTTTAAAAAAAAGGGGGAAGATAGGTATTGCCCTATCCTTCCCGCACATAGTTGATGGGGAAAGTCTGACCTTTTCTAAGCCGTACAATTAATGGGCAGGAATCCTGCTAGTGAAACTGAAACCACTGAAATCCATTGAAAACAGTGGCTTCGTTTTATCCCATTATATGGGCGTGATTATCACTAATACAACCCGTAGCAGCGAACATATTATCGAATGCACCCGTCTGTTTAACCCCTTAGTGACGGCACCATCGTGATTCTACGTCCTCGCTAAGTGGGCTTTAATCCTAGAGGACATAGAAACATGCATCCTCTTAGGATTAATGCGCACTTGGCTGAGGATGTGACAGCTCCATACTGTCGGTGCCCGCAGGTAGCCGACAGTATGAAGCTGTCATCCTGGGCTGTGGGCAGTCCCCCCCCCCCCCCCCCCGGCATTGCGATCGGCACTATCCATTGGATAGCGCCGATTGCAATAAAGTAAACAAAAGTGTAAAAAAAGTTAGATATTCAGCTGCCCTGATGGATCGGATCAAAAGCCTGAAAGCTTGCTGGAGCGCTCAGTGTTGACCTGTGGACGGGGCTGCTAAAAAGCTCAGAAAAAAAACGGGTGTCACATGGCTCGGCTGTCATGTGGCTTGGGTGTCACATGATTCGGTTGTCATGTGGCTCGGGATGTGACGTGGTTCATTTGTCACGTGGCTCGGGATGTCACGTGGTTCGTTTGTCATGTGGCTCGGGATGTCACAAAAGCGGTTCTCAAAAAAAAGACTGAAAGCATGCCAAAGCTCTGAAAGTGGACTAGTGGGTAAGCCTCTCCAAAAAGTGCAAGGAAAATAAAAGCACGAAAAGCACAAAAAAGGAAAAGTGTTGGAAAAACCGCACAAAAAAACCCAAAAGAAAAGCAAAAAGGAAAAGTAATAAGAAAGCCAATCAAAAAACCTAGAGGGTCAATCCCGTTGATGAGCCTCCGCAGAAAAAAAGCCTGAAAGTTTGCTGGAGCCCTGAGGGTCGACCAGTGGATAGCGCTGCTAAGAAGCTCGGAAAAAAGAACGGGTGTCACATGAATCGGGATGTCACAAAAACAGGTCTCCTCAAAAAAAAAGGCTGAAAGTAAGGCAGAGCTCTGAACGTCGGCCAGTGGATAAACGTCTCCAAAAACTGCAAGAAAAAAAGCACAAAAAAGGAAAGGTGTTGAAAAAAACCCACTAAAAACACACAAAAGCAAAAGGGAAAGTAAAAGAAAGCCAAGCAGAAACCTAGAGGGTCAATCCCAATGACAGGCCTCCTCGGAAAGAAAGCCTGAAAGCTTGCTGGAGCCCTGAGGGTCGACCTCTGGACGGCGCTGCTAAAAAGGTCGGGGGAAAAAAACGGGTGTGACATGGCTCGGCTGTCATGTGGCTCGGGATGTCACATGGCTTGTCTGTCATGTGGCTTGGGATGTCACGTGCTTCAGTTATGTGGCTCGGGATGCCACGTGGTTCGTTTCTCACGTGGCTCAGGATGTCACAAAAGCGGTTCTTCTCAAAAAAAGACTGAAAGTATGCCAGAGCTCTGAAAGCGGACTAGTGGATAAGCCTCCCCAAAAAGTGCAAGAAAAAAAAGCACGAAAAGCACAAAAAAGGAAAAGTGTTGAAAAAACCGCACAAAAAAAGCAAAAGAAAAGCAAAAAGGAAAAGTTATAAGAAAGCCAAGCAAAAAACCTAGAGGGTCGATCCTGTTGACGAGCCTCCGCAGAAAGTAAGCCTGAAAGTTTGCTGGAGCCCTGAGGGTCGACCTGTGGATAGCGCTGCTAAAAAGCTCGGAAAAAAGAACGGGTGTCACATGACTCGGGATGTCACAAAAACAGGTCTCCTCAAAAAAAAGGCTGAAAGTATGCCAGAGCTCTGAAAGTCGGCCAGTGGATAAACGTCTCCAAAAACTGCAAGAAAAAAAGCACAAAAAAGGAAAGGTGTTGAAAAAAACCCACTAAAAACACACAAAAGCAAAAGGGAAAGTAAAAGAAAGCCAAGCAGAAACCTAGAGGGTCAATCCCAATGACAGGCCTCCTCGGAAAGAAAGCCTGAAAGCTTGCTGGAGCCCTGAGGGTCGACCTCTGTACGGCGCTGCTGAAAAGCTCAGAAAAAAAACGTCTGTCACATGGCTCGGATGTCATGTGGCTCGAGATGTCAGAAAACAGGTCTCCTTAAAAAAAATAGCTGAAAGTATGCCAGAGCTCAGAAAGTTGGCTAGTGGATAAACGTCTCCAAAAGGTGCAAGAAAAAAAGCACAAAACGAACAAAAAAGGAAAAGGGTGTGGCTCAGAATGTCACGTGGTTCAGCTTTCACATCGCTCGGGATGTCACAAAAATGGGCCTCCTCGTAAAAAAAAAGGTTTAAAGCATTGCAAAGCTCTGAAAGTGGATTAGTTGGTAAGCCTCTCCAAAAAGTGCAAGAAAAAAAAGCACAAAAAAGGAAAAGTGTTGAAAAAAAACCCACAAGAACAAAAGAAAAGCGAAAAGGAAAACCAAAAAGAAAGCCAAGCAGAAACCTAGAGGGTCGATCCCATTGACGGGCCTCCTCAGAAAGAAAGCCTGAAAGCTTGCTGGAGCCCTGAGGGTCGACCTGTGGACGGGGCTGCTAAAAAGCTCAGAAAAAAAACGGTGTCACATGGCTCGGCTGTCATGTGGCTCGGGATGTCACATGGCTCGACTGTTATGTGGCTCAGAATGTCACATGGCTAGGTTGTCATGTGGCTCGGCATGTCACGTGATTCGTTTGTCACGTGGCTGGGAAAAAAAGCACAAAAAAGGAAAAGTGCTAAAAAAAAACCCTCAAAAAACAAAACAAAAGCAAAAAGGAAAATGTGCAAGAAAAAAAGCACGAAATCACAAAAAAAGGAAAAGTGCTGAAAAAAACCCACAAAACCAAAAAGGAAAGTAAGAAGAAAGCCAAGCAAAAACCTAGAGGGTCGATCCTGTTGACAGACCGCCTTAGAAAGAAAGCCTGAAAGCTTGCTGGAGCCCTGAGGGTCAACCTCTGGACGGCGCTGCTAAAAAGTTCTGGGAAAAAAAACGGGTGTCACATGGCTCGGTTGTCATATGGCTCAGGATGTCACGTGGTTTGGTTGTTATGCGGCTCGGGATGCCACGTGGTTCAGTTGTTATGTGGCTCAGGATGTCACGTGGTTCATTTGTCACGTGGTGGGGATATCAGAAAAGCGGTTCTCCTCAAAAAATAGACTGAAAGTATGCCAGAGCTCTGAAAGTGGACTACTGGGTAAGCCTCCCCAAAAAGTGCAAGAAAAAAAAGCACGCAAAGCACAAAAAATGGAAAAGTGTTGGAAAAACCGCACAAAAAAACAAAAGAAAAGCAAAAAGGAAAAGTAATAAGAAAGCCAAGCAAAAAACCTAGAGGGTCAATCCCGTTGACGAGCCTCCACAGAAAGAAAGCCTGAAAGCTTGCTGGAGCCCTAAGGGTCGACCTGTGGATAGCGCTGCTAAAAAGCTCAGAAAAAAGAACGGGTGTCACATGACACGGGATGTCACAAAAACAGGTCTCCTCAAAAAAAAGGCTGAAAGTATGCCAGAGCTCTGAAAGTCGGCTAGTGGATAAACGTCTCCAAAAAGTGCAAAAAAAAAAAAAGCTCAAAGCACAAAAAAGTGTTGAAACAAAACAAAAAGAATAGTAAAAAAAAAAGCCAGGCAGGAACCCAGAAGGTCAATTCCGTTGACGAACCTCCTCAGAAAGAAAGCCTGAAAGCTTGCTGGAGCCCTGGGGGTCGACCTGTGGATGGGGTTGCTGAAAAGCTCGGAAAAACGGCTGTCATGTGGTTCGGCTGTCACATGGCTCGGGATTAGCGATGAGCGAGCACCAAAATGCTCGGGTGCTCGTTACTCGGAACGAACTTTTCGCGATGCTCGAGGGTTCGTTTCGAGTAACGAACCCCATTGAAGTCAATGGGCGACCCGAGCATTTTTGTATATCGCCGATGCTCGCTAAGGTTTTCGTTTGTGAAAATCTGGGCAATTCAAGAAAGTGATGGGAACGACACAGCAACAGATAGGGCAGGCGAGGGGCTACATGTTGGGCTGCATCTCAAGTTCCCAGGTCCCACTATTAAGCCACAATAGCGGCAAGAGTGCCCCCCCCCCCCGCACTGTCAGCATAAAGATCGTTCTCCTCTGCCATAGCTGTAACCGCTGTGGCAGAAGAGCAATACAGCAGGTTCCACTGAAAGCAATGGGCTGCCGGCGATCGCGGGATGAATTGTCGGGAAGGGCTTAAATATATAAGCTCTTCCCTGCAATTCATCCAGAAATGTGTTACAATAAAAATATATACCGGCCTATAAGGCGATGGGGCGTATAAGACGACCCCCCAACTGTCACCTTATACGCCGGGAATACAGCGGAGCAAAGAATAAAAATCATTACTCACTTCTACTGGCGTTCTGCGGTGCTCCTGCAGGCTGTCGCTCCCTCCTGGTCCCCGGCAGAGCATTGCTTTCTGGACACAGGGCTTGAAATCCCCGCCTCCAGAAACACACGTGCCTTCAGCCAATCACAGCCATTCAATGACATCATTGTCATTGGCTGTGATTGGCTGAAGGCACGTGTGTTTCTGGAGGCGGGGATTTAAAGCCCTTCGTAGAGAAAGCAATGCTCTGCCGTGGACCAGGAGGGAGCGACAGCCTGCAGCAGCACCGCAGAACGCCAGGAGAAGTGAGTAATGATTTTTATTCTTTGCTCCACTGTATTCCTGGCGTATAAGGTGACAGTTGGGGGGTCGTCTTATACGCCCCGTCGCCTTATACGCCGGTATATATTTTTATTGTAACACATTTCTGGATGAATTGCAGGGAAGGGGGTTATATATTTAACCCCTTCCCGACAATTCATCCCGCGATCGCCGGCAGCCCATTGCTTTCAGTGGAACCTGCTGTATTGCCGGCTCCATTGAATTCAATGGGCAAACATCGTTCTTCTCTGCCACAGCTGTTACAGCTCTGGCAGAGAAGAATGATTTGTGTTCTATATGTTCTCAATGGGGTCGGCGCTGCTGCCGCCGGCCCCATTGAGCGCATATAGAGAAGAGAACAGGAATCGCAGATCGCACATAGGTGCGATCTGCGATTTCTATGGCCAAAGAAGGACTGTTGGGGTTCTTGAAGCCTAAAATAACTCCTAACGGTCTCCCTATAGCAGCAGCACTTTCCCTGATTTATGTCTCAGAAGGCATCTGTGGCGAGCCGCGGGAGGGCAGATTTTAATACTCGGGTGACACCTAATCTCGCCAGCCACTCACTGCAGGGGGGTGGTATAGGGCTTGAACGTTGCAGGGGGAAGTTGTAATGCCTTCCCTGTCTTTCTATTGGCCAGAAAAGCGCGCAAATTTCTCAGGGAAGAAAATGAAAGCACTTTCCCTGATTTATGTCTCAGAAGGCATCTGTGGCGAGCCGCGGGAGGGCAGATTTTAATACTCGGGTGACACCTAATCTCGCCAGCCACTCACTGCAGGGGGGTGGTATAGGGCTTGAACGTTGCAGGGGGAAGTTGTAATGCCTTCCCTGTCTTTCTATTGGCCAGAAAAGCGCGCAAATTTCTCAGGGAAGAAAATGAAAGTAACCCGAACACCGCGTGGTACTCGTTACGAGTAACGAGCATCTCGAACACCCTAATACTCGAACGAGTATCAAGCTCGGACGAGTATGCTCGCTCATCTCTACTCGGGATGTCAGAAAAACAGGTCTCCTCAAAAAAAAAAAAGGCTGAAAATATGCCAGTGTTCTGAAATTCGACTAGTGGGTAAGCCTCCCCTAAAAGTGCAAGGGAAAAAAAAGCACAAAAAGTAGAAGTGTTGAAAAAAAAACACAAAAAACAAAACAAAAGCAAAAAGGAAAATGTAAAAGAAAGCCAAGCAGAAACCTATAGGGTTGATCCTTGTTGATGGTCCTCCTCATAAAGAAAGCCTAAAAGCTTGCTGGAGCCCTGAAGGTTGACCACTGGACGGCACTGTTGAACAGCTCGGAAAAAAAAAAACGGTTGTCACATGGCTTGGCTGTCATGTGGCTCGGAATCACACATGGCTCGGATGTCATGTGACTCGGGATGTCATAAAAACGTGTCTCCTCAAAAAAAGGCTGAAAGTATGCCAGAGCTCTGAAAGTCGGCTAGTGGATAAACGTCTCCAAAAAGTGCAAGGAAAAACAGCACGAAAAGCTCAAAAAAGAAAAAGTGTTGAAAAGAACCCACAAAAAACAAAAGCAAAAAGTAAAAAGAAAGCCAAGCAAAAGCCTAGAGGGTCGATCCCCTTGATGGGCCTCCTCAGAAAGAAAGCCTGAAAGCTTCTGGAGCCCTGAGGGTTGACCTGTGGACGGGGCTGCTAAAAGGCTCAAAAAAAAAAGGGTGTCACATGCCTCGGCTGTCATGTGACTCGGGATGTCACATGGCTCGGATGTCATGTGGCTCGGGATGTCACGTGTTTCGGCTGTCATGTGGCTCGGGATGTCACAAAAATGGGTCTCCTCAAAAAAAGGCTGAATGTATGCCAGAGCTCTGAAAGTCGGCCAGTGGATAATAGTCTCCAAAAAGTGCAAGAAAAAAAGCACGAAAAGAACAAAAAAGGAAAAGTGTTGAAAAGAACCCACAAAAAAAACAAAACAAAAGCAAAAAGGAAAGTCATAAGAAAGCCAAGCAGAAATCTAGAGGGTCGATCCTGTTGATAAGCCTCCTCTGAAAGAAAGCCTGAAAGCTTGCTGGAGCCCTGAGGGTCAACCTATGGATGGCGCTGCTGAAAAGCTCAGGAAAAAAAACGGGTGTCACATGGCTCGGATGTCATGTGGCTTGGGATGTCATGTGGTTCGGCTGTCACATCGCTCGGGAAGTCAGAAAAACGGGCTTCCTCATAAAAAAGGTTTAAAGTATGCCAGAGCTCTGAAAGTAGATTAGTGGGTAAGCTTCTCCAAAAAGTGCAAGAAAAAAAGCACAAAAATGGAAAAATATTGAAAAAAACCCACAAAGAAACAAAAGAAGAGCAAAAAGGAAAACTAAAAAGAAAGCCAAGCGGAAACCTAGAGGGTCGATCCTGTTGATGAGCCTCCTCGGAAAGAAAGCCTGAAAGCTTGCTGGAGCCCTAAGGGTTGACCTCTGGACGGTGCTGCTAAAAAAAGCTCAGAAAAAAAAACAGGTGTCACATGGCTCGAAAGTGATGTGGCCCGGGATGTCACAAAAATGGGTCTCCTCAAAAAAAGGCTGAATGTATGCCAGAGCTCTGAAAGTCGGCCAGTGGATAATAGTCTCCAAAAAGTGCAAGAAAAAAAGCACGAAAAGAACAAAAAAGGAAAAGTGTTGAAAAAAAAAAACAAAACAAAGCAAAAGCAAAAAGAAAAGTAATAAGAAAGCCAAGCAGAAATCTAGAGGGTCGATCCTGTTGACAAGCCTCCTCTGAAAGAGCCTGAAAGCTTGCTGGAGCCCTGAGGGTCGACCTCTGGATGGCACTGCTAAAAAGCTCAGGAAAAAAAACGGGTGTCACATGGCTCGGGCGTCATGTGGCTTGGGATGTCACGTGGTTCGGCTGTCACATCGCTCAGGATGTCAGAAAAACGGGCCTCCTCATAAAAAAAGGTTTAAAGTATGCCAGAACTCTGAAAGTAGATTAGTGGGTAAGCTTCTCCAAAAAGTGCAAGAAAAAAGCACAAAAATGGAAAAATGTTGAAAAAAACCCCACAAAGAAACAAAAGAAAAGCAAAAAGGAAAACTAAAAAGAAAGCCAAGCAGAAACCTAGAGGGTCAATCCTGTTGATGAGCCTCCTTGGAAAGAAAGCCTGAAAGCTTGCTGGAGCCATGAGGGTCGACCTCTGGACGGTGCTGCTAAAACAAGCTCGGAAACAAAAACAGGTGTCACATGGCTCGGATGTGATGTGGCTCGAGATGTCACAAAAACGGGTCTCCTTAAAAAAATGGCTGAAAGCATGCCAGAGCTCGGAAAGTCGGCTAGTGGATAAACGTCTCCAAAAAGTGCAAGAAAAAAAAGCAGGAAAAGCACAAAAAAGTAAAAGTGTTGAACAAAAACCCACAAAAAAACAAAACAAAAGCAAGGAGAAAAAGTAAAAAGAAAGCCAAGCAGGAACCCAGAGGGTCAATCCCGTTGCCAGGCCCCCTCAGAAAGAAAGCCTGAAAGCTTGCTGGAGCCCTGACGGTCTCCTCAAAGAAAAGGGTGAAAGTATGCCAGAGTTCTCTGAAAGTCAACTAGTGGATAAACGTCTCCAAAAAGTGCAAAAAAAAAAAAGCACAAAAAAGAAAAAGTGTTGAAAAGAACCCACAAAAAACAAAAGCAAAAAGTAAAAAGAAAGCCAAGCAAAATACCTAGAGGGTCGATCCCGTTGATGGGCCTCCTCAGAAAAAAAGCCTAAAAGCTTCTGGAGCCCTGAGGGTCGACATGTGGACGGGGCTGCTAAAATGCTCGAAAAAAAAAAATGGGTGTCAGGGCGCCTACACACTTGCGTTGCCGATTTTCGCGCTGGAAAAACGCGGCTTTTCCGCACGTTTTTCGCGCCGTTTTTTGCAGCCCTCCATTGACAATCATGGGTGCATTAAGAGAAAAATAAGAACACGTATGCAACTGACAGTTCCTATGTGAAAAAACCCCACGAAACGGAAAAAAAAAACCCAGATGGACAAGAACACATTCTATACTAATTGCTCTTGAGAAAAAACGCAAAACATCACAGGAAAAAAAATCGCAAGTGGGTAGGCACCCTCACATGGCTCAGCTGTCATGTGGCTCGGGATGCCACATGGCTCGGCTGTCATGTGGCTCGGGATGTCACATGGCTCGGCTGTCATGTGGCTCGGGATGTCACATGGCTCGGCTGTCATGTGGCTCGGGATGTCACATGGCTCGGCTGTCATGTGGCTCGGGATGTCACATGGCTCGGCTGTCATGTGGCTCGGGATGTCACATGGCTCGGCTGTCATGTGGCTCGGGATGTCACATGGCTCGGCTGTCATGTGGCTCGGGATGTCACATGGCTCGGCTGTCACGTGGCTCGGGATATCAGAAAAACAGGTCTCCTCAAAAAAAGGTTGAAAATATGCCAGAGCTCCGAAAGTCAACTAGTGGGTAAGCCTCCTTTAAAACTGCAAGAGAAAAAAAAGCACAAAAAAGTAAAAGCATTGAAATAAACCCACAAAAAAACAAAACAAAAGCAAAAGGAAAGAAAACCAAGCAGAAACCTAGAGGGTCGATCCTGTTGATGGGTCTCCTCAGAAAGAAAGCCTGAAAGCTTGCTGGAGCCCTGATGGTCGACCTGTGGATGGCGCTGCTGTAAAGCTCCGAAGAAAAAAAAAACGGGTGTCACATGGCTCGGGATCATACATGGTTCGGATGTCATGTGGGTCGGGATGTCATAAAAACGGATCTCCTCAAAAAAAGGCTGAAAGTATACGAGAGCTCTGAAAGTCGGCTAGTGGATAAATGTCTCCAAAAAGCGCAAGAAAAAAAAGCACAAAAGGCACAAAAAAAGTGTTGAAGAAAAAAGCCACAAAAAACAAAACAAAAGAAAGTTAAAAAAAGCCAGGCAGGAACCCGGAGGGTCAATTCCGTTGACGAGCCTCCTCAGAAAGAAAGCCTGAAAGCTTGTTGGAGCCCTGGGGGTCGACCTGTGGATGGGGTTGCTGAAAAGCTCGGAAAAAAAACCTGCTGTCATGTGGCTCAGGATGTCACGTGGCTCGGGATGTCAGAAAAACGGGTCTCTTCAAAGAAAAGGCTGAAAGTATGCCAGAGCTCTGAAAGTTGACTAGTGGATAAACATCTCCAAAAAGTGCAAGAAACAAAAAGCACGAAAAGCACAAAAAAGAAAAAGTGTTGAAAAGAACCCACAAAAAGCAAAAGGTAAAAGTAAAAAGAAAGCCAAGCAGAAACCTAGAGTGTCGATTTAGAGATGAGCGAGTATACTCGCTAAGGCTAACTACTCAAGCGAGTAGTGCCTTAGCCGAGTATCCTCCCGCTCATCTGTAAAGATTTGGGGGCCGGCGGGGGAGAGCGGGGAGGAACGGAGGGGAGATCTCTCTCTTCCCCCCGCTCCACCCTGCTCACCGCCGCAACTCACCTGTCACCCGCGCCGGCCCCCGAATCTTTACAGACAAGCCAGAGGATACTCGGCTAAGGCACTACTCGCTCGAGTAGTTAGCCTTAGCGAGTATACTCGCTCATCTCTAGTGTCGATCCCAATGACAGGCCTTCTCAGAAAGAAAGCCTGAAAGCTTGCTGGAGCCCTGAGGGTTGACCTGTGGACGGCGCTGCTGAAAAGCTCAAAAAAAATAAACGGGTGTCACATGGCTCAGCTGTCATGTAGCTCGGGATGTCACATGATTTGGATGTCATTTGGGTCGGGATGTCACAAAAACGGGTTTCCTCAAAAAAAAAAAAAAGGCTGAAACTATGCCAGAGCTCTGAAAGTCGGATAGTGGATAAACGACTCCAAAAAGTTCAAGAAAAAGCACGAAAAGCACAAAAAAGGAAAATTGTTGAAAAAAAAACACAAACAGGAAAGAAGAAAAGTAAAAAGAAAGCCAAACAGGAACACAGAGGATTGATCCCGTTGACATGCCTCCTCAGGAAGAAAGCCTGAAAGCTTGCTGGAGCACTGAGCGTCGACCAAAATAAAATGTCATAGTTTGGCAAATATGTGATTTTAAAGGCAGGATTTTTTTTCTATACTACACATGAAAATGAGGATTTGAAACCAAAAATGGATACCCCTGTTTGTCCTGTGTTCAGAAACATATCCGTTGTGGCCCTATGGAGCAGCCGGAGGCTTTCAGAACAGACATATTGCTTGAAGATAATTTTGTCCACATAGCACACTTGTAGAGCCCTTGGGCTGCCAAAATGACGGAGGACCCCACTTTGAAAACTAGGCCCCTTAACGAATTCATCTAGGGGTGTACTGCATATTTGAACCCCACAGTTTTTGAATGAATCTAAGCAAAGCAGATGGAAAAAATTACAATTTTCATTTTGGCAATTTGTTATTTTAAAAACATTTTTGTACAGCACACATAGGAATGAAGACTGTCACCCCAAAATGGATCCTCCTGTTTTTTCTGTGTTCAGAAACATACCCATTGTGGCGCTAACCTTTTGTCCGTATGCAAAACCGGGCCCAAACCAAAAGGAGCATTACACTTCAACTGTTTTTTAACATGATTGCCATTTGCAACTGGATAATGGCGATCATGTAACCGTGGACCACTCACTGCGGAGCTCAGTCGCTGCTCCAGGGCCCTCCTCAGCTTCTGCACTTGCATCTGCCATTTTTTGCGATGGGCGTATGAGCCGAAGCTGGATAAGGAGTCTATTGGGGGACATCACCGGAGGCCTTAGATAAGTAATTTCACCTCCACTCATGGATCGGATCCATGATGGGAGGTGAAACTTCAATTTTGTTTTACTTTTACATGATCGCCCTTATCCTTTGGATGATGGCGATCACGTGACCAAGGACTGCGTACTGTGCTTTCATGTGAAATCTCCAGGCTCTCGGCTGCGTTTAGCCAGGAGAAGAGAGATTTTAAATTACCCTGGCAATCTGCGGCTTTTACGCATGAGTCCGGCATTTTGGCGGCGGGCGTGTGCACAGAAGCCATGGCAAGGTCCATGGATAAATCCGGGGGCCTTAGATACGTAATTTCATCTCCCCTTACGGATATGATTAGAGATGAGCGAGCACGCGCGGACAAAGCAGCTACTCGAGCGAGCATTGCTCTTCTCGAGTAACTGCTTACTGGTCCGAGCAGGCTCGGCGGGGGGGGGGGGGGGAGTGAGAGATCTCTCTCTCAACCCCTCGCTAACACCCGCCGCTCCGCGCTCGCCCTACCATGCTCCCGAGCCTGCTCGGACCAGTAGGCAGTTACTTGAGAAAAGCGATGCTCACTCGAGTAGCTGCTTTATCCGAGTGATCGCTCATCTCTAGATATGATCCATGAGGGGAGATAAAAATGAAACTTATAACATTTTTTTTTTAGACTTTTTTTTAAACTTTTACGTGATCGCTATTATCCATTGGATAACAGTGATCATGTGACCGGGAACCACATACAGCAGCTCCTGGTGACAGCTCTGTGCTCTGAGCTACTCATACTTGCCAGGAGCAGGGAGTTTTTAATCTTCCCGGGCTTCTGTGCATGTGCGTGACGTAATGACGTCAGTTCCTGGAGGATGAGAATGCCACAGGACATCGCAGAGGACAGGGGTGAGTATCCTCAGCTCCCGTTACAGATCTGATCCGTAAGGGAAGCTGAAACTAACTTTTTTTAAACTTATCATTGACTTTAATGCGATCACCGGTATCCAGGGTACCAGCGATCGTGTGGCTGGGGAGGGGCTTTCCGCGGTCCCCCATAAAAACTCCAGGATGTCGGCTACCTCCGGTAACTGACAGCATGGAGCTGTCACGTCCACAGTTTGCAGGGTTTTAACCCCTGCAGGGAACATGTCTTTACGTCCCTGGGGATTAAAGCCCAGCAAGCTAGGATTGAAAAAGGCAATGGGGTGGTCACTAAGGGCCTAAACCATCATTTTCTCTTCAATCATGCTAACATCAGCATGCCATTGTGAATCTGAGAAAGTACAGGCTCATAAAATGGAAGAATCTGTCTTAAAATGGCCGCTAGATACAAAATGGAGCATTATAAGATGTAAATAAGCTTGTGTGTAGTGAAACAATTATTCAAGCAGAAATAGCTTTAGAGCAGTATATTCGGTGCAATGTGTAATGATGTGTCTCTCTCTGTTCTTTTTCATGAGAACCAAGTCTGGACAACAGTTCTTATCAGAAAAAGTCCTCCCACACCTTCAGAAAGACTTGGACAAGGGAACTGACTGTCTTGCAACCACCTGAATAACAAAGTGAATACAAGGGAGGACGAGATAACGCTGAAGAGAAACAGACGCTTGAGAACATAACAAATATATTCTCACCAAACAATGCATGATTCTTAATGTTTTTCTAACCCAATGAGATTAACCCCCGTGACTAATGACGTATTCATTTCCTGTATTAGAACTATACCAAAGTGAATAAACTCTCAGTGTACGCGCCTTAAGCAGAGTGGGCTGTATATACTTGCCGCGGCTCATCTCTACGTATCTGTGGGAGCTGATTACTATAAATCATATAGTTTTTGACCTCCCTGATGCATCCAGGTACATACTAATTTGGAACCCAAGGCTTGAAAGGTTAATGTGACCGGTCATGTGTAACGGTCCTTAACAAATCGGTACCTGAAACAATTATTTTATTTCTTCCTGACAGGTTTATGAAGCTTGTAAACATCCTGTTGATTTAGCCATGCATGCTCGACTTTTTATATCATGTTTCTTAATGCTTCTGCATAGCTTTTCAAATCTTCCAAAAGAAGCTTCAGCCATTGCCCTAAAATAACAAGTTCTATAATATTTTTTCAACACATCTTGAAGGCATGACTTGAGTAAGGACTAAATTAAAAGAATCACGAGTTCTAAAGACCTGTATTTCAACTACTGAATAGAATAAGTGGTCATGATGAGACATGAGATATAGTTCAACAAATGTAAAGAAATGGTCGTTTAATAAAAAATTCCTTCCTGCGCTCACAGAACCTACTTAAAAGACATAGTATAAATATTCCTCCAGATAAAGGAGACTTACTTTGGAGGAGGGGGTTATGATGTCCAATATTCCCCCTCCTGGTTCCAACACATCTATGCAGCCACCAAAGAATTTTCCTTTCAGCCAAAAGGTTTCTTCTTTTGTATTTATTAAAGCCAGCAATATGACAACGCGTTTCGGTACACAATGTACCCTTATCAAGTCATATAAAATAGTTAAAACAGTAGATATATAGCGTTTTTACCTGGTAAATCCCGGTGTTTCTCCTTCTCAATCCCCTTGGGGGGAGGAGGGAGCGGTAGGTTATCGGCGCATTCTCATCGTCATAGAATGCGACTCCGATCGGTCTTACGTGCGACGTCATCCCGTCTGGATGTGCGTCGCTACGTTCTGGGATCCCAGATACGTCATTACGTATGACGTGGAGCATCACGGCGTGCTGCGTCAGCGCTCCCAGTTGCCGTCATCGCATCACGTGATGTATCCCAGAGTTCCGAACATCACGTGATGCGATGACGGCAACTGGGAGCGCTGACGCAGCACGCCGTGATGCTCCACATCATACGTAATGACGTATCTGGGATCCCAGAACGTAGCGACGCACATCCAGACGGGATGACGTCGCACGTAAGGCCGATCGGAGTCGCATTCTATGACGATGAGAATGTGCCGATAACCCACCACTCCCTCCTCCCCCCAAGGGGATTGAGAAGGAGAAACACTGGGATTTACCAGGTAAAAACGCTATATATATCTACTGTTTTAACTGTTTTATATGACTTGATAAGGGTACATTGTGTACCGAAATGCGTTGTCATATTGCTGGCTTTAATAAATACAAAAGAAGAAACCTTTTGGCTGAAAGGAAAATTCTTTGGTGGCTGCATAGATGTGTTGGAACCAGGAGGGGGAATATTGGACATCATAACCCCCTCCTCCAAAGTAAGTCTCCTTTATCTGGAGGAATATTTATACTACGTCTTTTAAGTAGGTTCTGTGAGCGCAGGAAGGAATTTTTTATTAAACGACCATTTCTTTACATTTCATATGGGGGTTCCTTTGATGGACCCTTGAACTCTTTCCAGCGACTCTCCTCTTGGAAAAAGTGGATTATTGCAATACAGACCTACATACACAGTCCTATGGAAAATTGATCTGGAGGTGAGACATCTGGTTTGATACACCAGGAACTTTCTATTTTTTTCCTTTTTGGATCATTTAGGGTTCTATTGTTTCTTTGGCGCTTCCTCTTTTTTCTATTTCATAGTTTAACAAATGGCTAAATGGACATGTGTTTAACATAGGTGAGATGGTGCAGGAGCAGACCACTGAGTTAAAAGGCTACAGGAGCCTGACAAAATGTGATTTCAACTCTCCAATAAATGCCCCAAAGACCTGAGATGAGATATCGTTTTAATAGATGGCTAAATGGACATGTGTTTACCATTAGAGGAGTCTGTGAAATTTTAACTATACCAGGGTCCATCATGTGAATGTGTCTCGGCTTGCCTTTGTTAAAATAACTAAATCTTCTAGTTTGTATAGTACCAACTTGTTCCGCAGCGCTTACCCTCCACCAAGCTGGGTACTCATTTTAACGATCTCGGAAGGCTGAGTCTACCTCGAGCTGGCTACCTGAACCAAGTGGGGATTGAACTTGCAACCTTCAAGTCGTGAGCGAGGGCTGAGGACTGCATACTGCTGCCTTTACACCGTGCGCCACACGGGGTATTTAAGCATAACATAAGCACATTCTGTCGAAACCACTTGGAGCCATCATCAGACTCTTCACAAAGCTGCCACTAAAAGTATCTACAATTTTAATTTGTTATTTAATAATGTAACTAAAGGCTCATTTAGACACAACGGTTATCGCTCAAAAATCGCTCAAAGCCGTCTTTTGAGTGATAATTGTGTCTAACTGCACTTACATCGTGCAGTTTTCGTTAAGCTGTCGCTGATCTTTCAGCATGCTGAAAGATTAGCGATCAGTTATCAGGAATTCACAGTGGAATACAGCTGATACTATTGTTTCAGCTGTATCCTGCTCCCTGAAGACAGGTTGGGTATGAAGAACAGAGCTGTCCAGCTGTGTCCTCCATACACCGCTCGGAGCGCTTGGCTGTATAACAGCTGGGCGCTCCGTGCAGAAAACTATTGGATGTAGAAGACAGACGGGCCACCCCGCTTGTCTTCAGCATCCTCTGCTCAGAGAGCAAAGTGATCGCTCAACGTTTGAGCGATCAACTTGCTCTGTTACAAAGCACATAATTATCACTCAAAAATCACCTAAAAGACTTTAGAGCGATAATCATTGAGTCTATATGGCCTTAAATGAGTATAACAAAAATTGCCTCTTTGTGAAGGTTTACAAAATTTGTTTTCTTTTGTTACATTTAATGTAGAAATTGAACTCAGACCAAACGCACTACCATTGCCCATTTTTAGTGTGTAATTAAATTTTTGTTTCATATCGTTCTTTTTTCAACACATCTTGAAGGCATGACTTGAGTAAGACTAAATTAAAAGAATCACGAGTTCTAAAGACCTGTATTTCAACTACTGAATAGAATAAGTGGTCATGATGAGACATGAGATATAGTTTAACAAATGGCTAAATGGACATGTGTTTAACATAGGTGAGATGGCGCAGGAGCAGACCACTGAGTTAAAAGCTACAGGAGCCTGACAAAATGTGATTTCAACTCTCCAATTATAGTAATTGCCCCAAAGACCTGAGATGAGATAGTGTTTTAATAGATGGCTAAATGGACATGTGTTTACCATTAAGAGGAGTCTGTGGAATTTTAACTATACCAGGGTCCATCATGTGGATGTGTCTCGGCTTGCCTTTGTTCCGCCGCACTTTTGGGTAAATTATTTATTACCCCCTACCAAGCTGGGTACTCATTTTACCGATCTCAGAAGGATGGAAGGCTATGTCAACCTTGAGCCAGCTACCTAAACTATGGGGGAATTGAACAAGGAACCTTCAGGTCGTGAGCGAGAGCTTAGGACTGCATACTGCACCACACGGTGTATTTAAGCATAACAAAAGCACACTGTCGAAACCACTTGGAGCCATTATCAGACTCTTCACAAAGCTGCCGCTAAAAGCATGTACAATTTTAATTTATTATTTAATAATGTTACTAAATGATTAAAACGTAAATTAAAACATAAATTGCCTCTTCGTTAAAAGTTACAAAATTAGTTTTCTTTTGTTATATTTAATGTAGATATGGAAATCATTTTTAGGCCTTAGCTCAGCGCTGAGCCAATCAGGGGGCAGGTCTGACTCACACCCCCTTCACACCCACTGCAGGCCGGCCGTGCGGAACTCCGGCTGCCGGGAGCAGGTGAGTATGTATATTTTTTTTATTTTAACACTTTTCTGGATGAATTGCAGGGAAGGGCTTATATATTTAAGCCCTTCCCGACAATTCATCCCACACTCGCCCGCAGCGCATTGCTTTCAATGGAGCCGCTGTATTGCCGGCTCCATTGAATTCAATGGGCAAACATCATTCTTCTCTGCCACAGCTGTTACAGCTGTGGCAGAGAAGAATGATTTGTCTTCTATATGTTCTCAATGGGGTCGGCGCTGCTGCCACCGGCCCCATTGAGCGCATATACAGAAGAGAACAGGAATCGCAGATCGCAGATAGGTGCGATCTGCGATTTCTGTCCTATAATTTATCGGACGAGCGCATAAAAAGCGCTCATGTGTCCGATACCATTGCAAAGCAATGGTTTTAAAAAATCACCGGACGCATGCGCATGCGCAAATCGCGCAAAAAAACGCCCGTCTGACTAAGGCCTTATTGTGTAATTACACTTTTGATTCATATAGTTCTAAGTTTACATACACGTGATTTCTTCTAGTCATTCTGTAGAAACAACCGGACTGTATTCGTTGGCACATTCTTCATTTACATCGGCTTTTCTTTTATTTGATAGACGTGTATAAAATCAGAATGTTAGAAACGAAGCTGTATATTTTGTTGCATGGTTTTAAATTTCAGATGGAAGCTCAAAGCGATAATACCCAGGCAGCTGTATCTGATATTTCTGATTCCGAACTAGGTAAATATATTGTGTTTGCATTTGTCATTGTTATCCCGTTCACAATGTTTACGCGTATGTTTGTTAATTTTATCATTTATCATTTTTCCCTGTTTAGGCTGAACTTTGGGATTTTGAATTTGATGAGCCGTGCTTCATGAATTTGAATAGAAATGCTACGATAGATGATCCTACTTTTGTTGATGATATTTTAAAAATGGCGACCAGCGGAGCGTTTTATGTAAATGAGTGTGAACATTTCTACAACTAGGTGTAGGCATGAAACTAAATATGCTTGTTATGCAGAATCAGATTCTTGTCTCCTACTATAAAACCTAACTTTTATTGAATATCAAACATTGTCAGTCTCAAAATTAGATTATGGGCTAAGAAGTATGTAAGATCCATATCCCCTCCCCTAAAATATAAAACATATAGGGGCCAATCCAATTTGGGTCCAAACATCTGAAAATGCTAAATGGATGTTTCCTACTATTGCCTTCAAAATATATATAACTTCTCCGCTGATCTCCCTAATTAAGGGGTTAAAATACAGTCAACAGGGGGTTATTTGCCCACTGCGTCTTTACCCAATTCATTCATTTCAATGTAATATGCGGCGGCTCCAGGTAATGGAGATACAATAATATATCCCCCCTATGAAATATAAAAGAGAGTGGGGTCTATTATAGCTATATCCATGCAGTAGAGAATAATGATGGATGCCTCCTACCTAATCTTTTTATTTATTGTAATGTGGGGTGGCACAGGGTCCATGTTGGTACTAGCATGTAATTTCTGTTATGCATAGGTTGCTATGTAACAAAGATGCATTGATGCGGACGTACGTCACTGGTGATTGGCCTCAGAGGAATGGGGAAGAGGAGAAGGCGTCTGCTAGCGTGGTGATGTCACGGCACTACCTAGCAATGAGGACGCTTACTAGCACGTCAGTCATGTGATCCTTCCGCAGGATCGGGCCCTGAAGGGGGGCAGGAGGGCGGGATTATAGTGTGATGACCTCATCGCGCTACCTACAAACCAGGACACTAGACAGCACAGCAACTACGTGATCTGCAACATTGGAGACGAGCTGCGGCGATCGGCCGTATGCGTGGAGGACAGGAGAGATGGAGTAAGGTCTGGAACAGCATGGAGAGCCGATATACATCTTTCAGATCTGGGTATGGTTATATGTTTTATCAGACTGCTAGGCACAACCCAGTGGGTGTGAACACAGTTCAGATAAGATCAGGTGATTGGCTTATTGTGGTTTTACCCCCAAAGAAATGGGAGGAGTTAGGGCTATATAGAAACTGACATAGCACTCAGCTCACTACTCGTCTCAAGGCTGGGGACGCTGCTACAATACTGTTTGTTATTTTTGGTGGGGGGGAACTTGGGTTAGGTTATATCTGATTACTATGAACCCCAATACTATCTTTAAGAATCTGGTTAGCGATTCTAATTAACTCGCTAGCAGAACCTCAGTACTATTTTTTAAGAACTTGGTTAGCGATTCTGACCAAAGTCGCTAGCAAATCTTTGGGTTGACAGGAGTCAGTGGGATCAGGTGTGTTTAACCTGGTTTCGCCCCTGCCAGACCTAAATCTAAATGGAGCATCAATTCACCTTAGCTATGAGTAGGGAAGTTTAAGAAAATTGCTTTTGTGACCTCATTGGGATTGTTGCTGGAAAGTCATTTATTATAAAAGATACACATGTTGTTGCATGTTGCTTAGGTCCCCTGTCCACGGGCGTTGCGGTATCCCGTGACGGAGCTCCGCTGCGGGAGCCGCCGCCCAGGAGCAGGAGCCGCCGCCGAATCTCCGCCCGTCAGCCCTATCTGATAGAAAGGCTGACCGCGGAGAATCGGGGCAATTCGCAGCATGCTGCGAATTGCCCACCGTGAGCGGAGAATCGCAGTGCTCGCGAACAGTGTGCCGGCGCTTTCCATAGCAGTGCTATTGAAAGCCTCAGAGGGCGTGATTCGCCAGCGGTTTACCGCTGGCGAAATCACGCCCATGGACAGGCACCTTTAATGGTCTTTCCTGATTTGGGTAATTACTGCACTGTTTCATTTCTCTGCTCCCTCAACGACTGGGTGTGGGTTGAGATATATATATATATGTTATTTTGTGTGTATGTCAGTTTTTTTTTTATTTGATATTTAATAAAAGTTAGGTTTTATAGTAAGAGACTAGAATCTTTACAGTGAAAAATTGAATTACAGAATAGATTCTTCCGCGACAGTGAAAGTTATGCAGAATCAGAGTTGAATGTGACACCTGTGACAGAAGACAGAAAGTCTTAGCAATAGGTTTGTAACAAACAAGTCATGCCAGACGAATCTAATTTCCTTCTATGACAGAATCACTGACTGGGTTGATCAGGGAAATGCGGTGGATATAGTAGATCTTGACTTTAGTAAAGCATTTGACAAAGTATCTCATACCATACTTATTGAAAAAATGACCAGATATGGGATTGACAAGGCAACTGTTAGGTGGATTCACAACTGGCTGAGTGATCGTGCTCAAAGAGTGATCATAAATGGCTGCACATCCAAGTGGAGAATGTATCAAGTGGGGTACCACAAGGCTCTGTCCTAGGCCCAGTGTTGTTCAACATTTTTATAAATGATTTGGAGGAGGGAATTGATGGGAAACTGATCAAATTTGCCGACGACACAAAGCTAGGAGGGATACCTAACACCAAGAAAGAGTGAGAGAGAGTATTCAAAAAGATCTAGAAAAGCTTGTACAGTGGGCAGTGTCTAATAGAATGGTATTTAACCCATTAATGACATGGCCTATTTTGGCGTTGAGGACCAAGCGCTTTTTTGGTATCTTTCCATCTCCATTTTTCAACAGCCATAACTTTTTTTATTTTTCCGTCGACGCGGCCATATGAGGGCTTGTTTTTTGCGTGGTGAGCTGTAGTTTTTATCGGTGCCACTTTTGGGTACATAGACAATATCGTAAAATTTTTTTATTTTTTTTATGATAACGGAGAGAAAACGCATCTATTCTGCCATAGATTTTTTTTCCTTTTTTTTACAGCGTTAATCATGCAGCATACATGACACACTAAATTTTTTCTGCGAGTCGGTACAGTAACAACGATACCAAAATTGTTATATTTTGTTTAGGTTTTTACACCTTTTCTTTTTTTTACACTATTTGAGTCCCTCTGAGGGACTTGCAGAACTGTGTCTATGATCGCTGTTATAAGGCATGGCAGAAGTACTGCTCTGCCATGCCTTATCGCTTGTACAGCGATTTATAGGCACAGGCAATACAGGACGGGCTCTCGCGATGACATCGTGAGTGCCGGCCGGAGACACAGGGAGTCCGCTCCCTTTGTGAACTCTTTCCCTGCCGCGTTCTACTTAGATCGCCGCAGGGAAGGGGTTAACAGGGGGGGGGCGCATCTCCGATGTCCCCCCGCTGTTGCAGCGGGATGCCAACTGTGACAGCCGGCTCCCGCTGCGGGATAGCGCGGGATCTTATGTGATCTCGCGCTATCCCCAGGACGTACCAGTACATCCTGTTGCGGGAAGTACCAGGCTCCCAGGACGTACCGGTATGTCCTGGAGCGGGAAGGGGTTAACAAGTAGAAATGCAAAGTCCTACAACTGGGCAAGAAAAATGAAGAAAGCACTTACAGAATGGAAGGAATTGAGCTAAGCAGCAGCCCATGTGAAAAAGACTTGGGTATACTAATAAATCATAGAATGAACATAAGTCAACAATGTGATGCAGCAGCCAAAAAGGCAAACCCAATTCTGGGATGTATTAAAGGGGTTGTCCCGTGCCGAAACGGGTTTTTTTTTTAATAGCCCCCCCGTTCGGCGCGAGACAAACCCGATGCAGGGGTTAAAAAAGAAAACGGGATAGTGCTTACCTGAATCCCCGTGCTCCGGTGACTTCTTACTTACCTGGTGAAGATGGCCGCCGGGATCTTCTCCCTCGGTGGACCGCAGGTCTTCTGTGCGGTCCATTGCCGATTCCAGCCTCCTGATTGGCTGGAATCGGCACGTGACGGGGCAGAGCTACAAGGAGCCGCTCTCCGGCACGAGCGGCCCCATTCAGAAAAGAAAACAGGACTACACAAGCGCGTCTAATCCGGCGATTAGACGCTGAAAATTAGACGGCACCATGGAGACGAGGACGCCAGCAACGGAACAGGTAAGTGAATAACTTCTGTATGGCTCATAATTAATGCACAATGTACATTACAAAGTGCATTAATATGGCCATACAGAAGTGTATAACCCCACTTGCTTTCGCGGGACAACCCCTTTAAGAGAAGCATAGAGTCTAGATGATGCAAGGTAATTATCCCCCTCTACTCTTCCTTAGTCAGACCTCATCTGGAATACTGTGCCCAGTTCTGGACACCCCACTTTAAAAAATACATAGACAAACTGGAGCAAGTTCAGAGAAGAGTTACCAAGATGGTGAGCGGTCTGCAAATCATGTCCTATGAAGAACAGTTAAAGGATCTAGGAATGTTTATCTTGCAAAAACGAAGGCTGAGAGGAGACTTAATAGCTGTCCACAACTATCCGAAGGGCTGTCACAGTGCAGAGGGATCAGCCCTATTCTCATTTGCACAAGGAAAGACTAGAAGCAATGGGATGAAACTGAAAGGAAGGAGACACAAATGAGATATTAGAAAAAAACTTTCTGACAGTGAGGGTGATCAATGAGTGGAACAGGTTACCACGGGAGGTGGTGAGTTCTCCTTCAATGGAAGTGTTCAAACAAAAGCTGGACAAATATCTGTCTGGGATGACTTAGTGACTCCTGCATTGAGCAGGGCGTTGGACCCGTTGACCCTGGAGTTCCTTTCCAACTTTACCAGTCTATGATTCTAAGTGTTTGAAAGCTGTTCAAAGCCAAAAAGAGAGAGAAAATGCAGTAAGCACAGAAAACAGACATTTAAAGAGAATATTACGCCAAAAACGCTACAGAATATTTGCGGAGCATTGGAACCTAAATCTGTTGATAAAAGAAATATGTCATCTGTTACAACAACAGAAGTCCCAATTACACACAATGATTGCCGTTTGAACAAACAACTCAACGACTTTTTAGCTTTCCAATGATGAGTGTTTACACATAAAGATAATTGTTTGAAATCCTTGACATTTACCTCGTTGGCCAGGTCATTTGGTAGTAGTTATGTGTAAAGATAATGGACGATTGTTTGCTCAGGTGTGTATGTGTTTATGAGAAGAATCTCTCCGAGGTTTTTAAATTAGTGCGGACAGGTCACGGATTCCGCGTTGTTGCCTAGCTAAGAAGTTACACAGCAATTAGCCCATCCCTGAAAACCAACTGATAAGCTTTAGCAATATTGCTGATTTTGAGAAATACTTGGGAGTAGCTGTTAACCCTTTCTAATCCAATTTCCCTGCCACCCGCACACTCCCCAGCTCTTCTTTATTTTGAGTGGGAAAGCTCGTTGTGGATTCCTTGGAATTACTCAACAGAAACACATAAAAATGGACTGTCCTGTTGATTTTAATAGACATTTTTTGAAATTTAAAGTGAGTTATGACCGTTTTACATCAGGAAGATCATTTTTAATAATCCTGTAAATATATGTATATTAATATAACATACATTATATTAGTAGATTGACCCGATGTTCGCTACACGAACATAAAATGTTGTAAATGTTTTAAGAACTGTCGAGCCGAGGGTTCGGCTAAGGGCTTAGTCACACGAGCGCATCAGCGCCCCTGTTACTGCAGGAAGAAGACGGCCGTAGTTCAAGACGGACGTCCCTGTACAGCGCCGGGAGAAAGAACATGTGACCGGCTTCATTGCTGGTCATGTGTTCTTTCTTCAGCGCTGTGGGGAATCGTCCGTCTTGAAGTACGGCCGCCTTCCTCCTGCAGTAAGGGCTCAGTCTCACGGGCGCATCGGTGCCTGTGTACTGGTGCCGATGCGCCCGTGTGACTGAGCCCTTAAACTGTTCGCTGTCCATGCCTTGGTCTTCCAAGTTTTGGGTACATGGGAACAGTCAATTAGTGTATATTACATGTCGGTATATTACAGCACTTAGTTACTGTGGAGACTCCAAAATATCCGGTGTATCCTGCAGTAATATCTTGTCTTTCTGGTATATCCTAGAGATTGGATCTACTACAGAGAGAGAATGCAGTCACTGAGCTGTAGACCACTATATACCTATGTGTAGCAGAGCTGAGTGTATATATATATATACCTGCGTGTAAAAGTTAAGTGGATAACTCTAAATGTTGCGAATTTACAACATTGCCTTTTGTTATTAACACTGCAATAATGGACACACGTTTGCAGCCTCCTTTCTTATGAATTTCAGCAAGTCTATCTAACTAGCTACGTTGTAAAACTGTTACATAACGCCGCCACTCATTTATCACACAAAGCCGATAATATTGTTTGGTTTTATGCATGTTGGCCTGCATGATGAGATGTCTCATTCCTCTCCTAACATCAGGTTTATGGAAGGTTAGCGGCTGACATTTATAGATGATGAGGTATTTCCGCCCGACAAGGTTAGTTTGACTGTTGTTGATGTTCTCATGGAGAGCGCTAGTGAAAATTGTGAAATAGAGGAAGCATTTGCCAAGTATGTACATCATAGAGATCTAAGCATTTTCTATCTGATACAGAACATACTTTATCAAGGTAAAAAAAAGTAGAACGATTAATTTAAACACTAAGTACATGGCCCTTTTAACCCCTCATGGACGCTGTACTTTTTAAAACATTTTCATTTTCGTGTTTTTCTCCCCACTTTTAAAAAATCATATCTCTTTTATTTATCCATCAACCTAAGTGTCTGAGGGCTTGATGTTTGCGGGACAAGTTGTATTTTTCAATGGTACTATATAATGTACTGAAAAAACTTTTTTTAAATTTTAGGTGGAGTGAAATAGAAAAAAAAACACAATTCTGCCAACTTTGGGGGGTCTTGTTTCAGCAACAAACACACTGCAGAAAAAATGACCTGATAATTTTATTTTATGGGTCAGTACGATAACAATGATATCGAACTTATATAGTTTTTATTTCTTTTTACCGTACTGCTTTTTTTAAAAAAAAAATAAGATAACTTTGGAAAAATCTTAAAATATTTTCTGCTTCCACCTTTAGACAGACATCATTTTTTTTATTTTTCCGTCGACGTAGTTGTGCAAGGTCTCATTTTTTGCGGGACTTCTTAATTTTTCTATTGGTACCATTTTGGCATGCATATGACTTTTTAATCGCTTTTTTTTTCTTAGGGACAGAGTGACTAAAAAAAGCACAATTCTGAGGTTGTTTTTTTTTTTTGTTTTTTTTTTTTGTCGACATTCACCGAGTGGGATAAATAATGCGTTATTTGATATATCAGACTTTTATAGATGCAGTGATACCAAATCTGTTTTTGTTTTTTTTTATTATTTAGATTGTTCTATTATAAATATGGCAAAAGGGTTTTTTTTTACTTTTATTACCTTACATTTTTTTTAAATTAATTCTTAAACTGATTTTTACATAATTCTGTAGTCGCCATAGAGGACATAATTTTGTGATGGTTTGATTGCTCCTGCAGTATAATGTAATACCATATTATTAGATTTTACAGCGATCTCACAGGCAATCTATCGAGCTGGTATCAGGTACGGATTGATAGGCAATCTGCAATGGCAGTTCTGGGGGTTTTAGAAGGTCCCCGGTTGCCAGGCCAACCGAACTTAATTGGGGTATTTAAATGCCACTGTTAGAATTGTCTCCGTCATTTAAAGGCTTAACAACCGCAATCAGTGGGAGTTCTGATTGCAGCTCTTGCAGGCAGGTGTTGGCTGCAAGAAACAGCTGGCACCCGCATTGTATATAGCGGGATCGCCTCCTGATTCCCTTCCATGCAAACCCCGAACCTCCATGACGTAACGGTTAATAACCCCTATGATGAATTGCAAAGACAAATGTACTCCGGGAATACACGCTTCCTCTTAGAAGAGACCTTATGGGTATTTTTAATAGATTTAAGAGGCAATACATGGAGGAACTTCTCTTAAGAACTGGCCTGCTTCCACCAGCTTTACCAGCGGCCTATATTCACAAGAAAATTGCCTCTAAAAAGTGAGATTATCATCACGCTGACTATTTTCAGCTCTGTACACAATGCTGACAAAATGTCTGTGAGATTACACCGTAATTGGGGGCTCCTAAAAGAAAGCTGGTGAAAGCAACTCCTACAGCTAGAAAGACTATTTTGTACAATGTGACCAATGATTTAATCAGAGCTACAGGGAAAATCGCTTTAAATGTCTTAAAAGGGCGAATGGCTCTAAAAAAAATGTCAAAAGAAATATACTAAAAAAATGGCAAAAAGCTATAAGACACCTTGGTGATAAAACTCCGTCCACAAAGAAAAAGAAACGGATACTGAATCCAGTGATGCAGATACTCACAACATGTGCAGGGAAAAAATATAGGAAGACACGCACAGATGCCTGCAAAAATGCAACACCCATTGCACAAATACAAAGGGGAAATGCGCTTATACACATGTGAAGCCGGCTTCAGGCTTTACAACTCCAATAATAACAAGTCTGCTTTATGGCCAGTGATGGAACGTACAGAGAAAATAATCACATCTATGCCAGATGTTAGTTTTTCACTTTTAAAAAGTTTACAAAGATCTGTGCAATCACCTAGACCACAGTGGGGTGGGCACTGTAAAATGGTGGGTATCATGGTGGCCCAGCAGCTTTCCCTCACTAGTGGAAGGCGGTGCAAAGTTGGAAAATAATAAATTTAGTTTTGGGCTATTTATGCTACCCACAGAGTTGGGCAGGGTAAGATGGTAATTTGTTTGTGGTGCCAGTCCGTATACAGGCTGAAACCTATGCTGCAAAAAATAATAATAAAAATGATCCTTTTCCCTGAAATGTAGTGTGGTTCCTCAGTGCAGATGTTACGGGGGTGGGAAGGGTCTCCAGGAGGCAAGGTCAAACTATAGAATACTTTATTTTACTGGAGTGAAGGATTTTCAGTTTCTTCATAAAAATAGCATTACTTTCTCTTGAGGTAGACTTCACTTAGGTAATTCAGTTACATCAATTTGAACAAGTGCAGGCATGACATGCAGAAAACAAATATGAACACTGATGGGCTCTTTATAGTAAGTAAGCTCGGGAATACTTTCTGTCCTCTATACTAAGACTTCCTGCTTTTCTCTCTCTCTCTCTCTCTTTCCTATCTTCTATTCTTTTAAGTATAAAGCTCCACTTTCAGCTAATTACAGTTACTTTAGGCCATTTCTTATTATTCTAGTTCTGTTTCCATTCTTTATCCTGTTGAAAATCCTGCTTTATCTTGCTCTTTACTCCAAAACTTATGTAACTTTGGTACTCACACTTTCCTCCTGCCCACCACACTGGCTTCTTCCTTCTTCACACCCTCTCTTCCTCTAGCCTTTCTCCTAGAACTCCATGCTGTAGACTCCCCTCTAACTCTCCCCTCTCTCCTTTTATACTAATCACCATTAACCAATCCGTGTGGAGGGATTGTCTACCAATTACAGGCTGACTATCTTCTGACTACCTGATTCATACATCTAACTTAGGGCTTCTTCACACAAGCGTGATTTTAGTGCAGAATAAGTACATGAAAAGATCATGGCTATACTGCACTAAAATAGCGTGAACGGGCGATTTCCAGCTATCAAGTCTCAAGCTTAATTAGCCGTGAAATTGCCCATTCACACTATGGGAAGCTGCGTGTTATCCAGCTGCCATATGAGTCTATGGAAACTCTTGTACAGCACGCACCAAAGATAGGCCAGGTCCTTTCTTTTCTCACAGCGCGGACCTTAGATGCAAGATTTGCATATCTTTGTTAGGTGCAAACTTTTTGCGCATCTAAAATTCCTTTGTCTGAAAGTTTCTATAGGAAACCATTGGTTCTATTAGTCGCAATCTTTTCATGCGCCTATTCTAAAATCATGCTCGTGTGAAGGAGGCTTTAGGTTGTGGTTTCTCAAGCAAAGTATGGTAGACCAACAATAAAATTGAACATACTGCCCTAGCTGGCAGGTCCATTGCATGAATTCCTACCATAAGATGTGGAAAAGAAGTACCATTTAGCTGGAATCCCAAAATCAACTTTGTGCTGTATGAAGTTTGAAAACGTTTTTCTGTTTTTATATTGGGCTGCACACTAGAGATTAGCGAACGTACTCGGTAAGGCCGATTTCGCAATCGAGCACCGCGATTTTCGAGTACTTCACTACTCGGGTGAAAAGTACTCGGGGGCGCTGTGGGTGAGCGGGGGGGGGGGGGGGGGGAGAGGGAGAGAGAGAGCTCCCACCTTTTCCGCGCGGCTACCCCACGCTCCACCACGCCACGCCGCGCCCCACAGCGCCCCCGAGTACTTTTCACCCGAGTAATGAAGTACTCGAAAATCGCGGTGCTCGATTGCGAAATCGGCCTTACCGAGTACGTTCGCTCATCTCTACTGCACACCCATCTGAGAAACAATATGTATTACCAACATTTTTGAACTGTATATAGCATTGTATTTCATTTTTAGAGATGAGCGAGCATGCTCAGTAAGGGCAGTTACTCGAGAGAGCAACGCTATTGTTGAATAACTGCATGCTCGTCTGAGAAAGTTGCGGGGGGGGGGGGAGGGGGGTGAGAGATCTCTCTCTTCCCCATCCCGCGGCACCCCCGAATTTTCTCCTACGAGCATTCATTTACTCGAAACTAGCGTTGCTCTCTCGAGTAACTGCCCTTACTGAGCATGCTCTCATCACTATGCATTTTAGAATAAATTACTTTCCTAAAGAAGTGCTAAGGTATTTCATTAAATGTAGCGTACACTTTTTTTTTTATTCCTGTTCCAAAAGCCATCTCAAAATGAAACTTGCACCAAGGGGAGATTGTATTTACCCCAATTACATATTTTATTCCTAAAAAAATGAATGTGCACCTTTTTTTAGGTTTTCAAAGTCAATGTTGTGACCTGGAAATGAAAAATGTAATATTTTAATTTTTTCTTATGAAAAAGTGTGCTCAATTATAGGCAAAAAGAGCCTAAGAAAGTTCTACCATAATTAGAAGCAAACTATGATTTTTTGTTGACCTGGTAAGCACACATTACACATTTTTCTTATGTTTGCAAACCTGCTGAATGAATACTGCGTATCACTGAAGGCTAAAGTTTTACATCTGTAAGTTAGTGTATGCCTTCTACCAGCTTACCAAATTTCATGAATATTTGAGATGGTTGGGTTGAAAAGTTCCTTTTGGTTTTGATTTGGCATGCAGTGACCCACTTGTGTGGATGTAGATGCTAAGAGACATGAAGTCTTTTGTAGATGCTATGGTGATAATGAGTGAAGGAAGCCTTTACACGAGCGTGTGTGTACATAGGTGCGTACCGATGTACATCGAAAAACATGCATCTATGAAGGCAATGGTCTGCCGGCACACCTGAAGTAATTTTTCAGGGAAGAGCTTTAAATATAAGCTCTTACCTGAAAATCATCCCTTTTAGTGTAAATTAAATTTAAAATATATATATATATATATATATATATATATATATATATATATATATATATCTCACACATACACACACACACAAACCACTTACCTGTCTGCCACTGCCGTGTACCCTGCGGGGATGAAGAACACGTATGCCACATGCGGCAGATGTTTCCTTCATCCCCGCGGGGAATAAAGAACTCCCCACTGCCTGCCTGTAAAACACGGACATGTAAACACACCATAGGGAATCAATGTTTCTAATAGGAGCGTGTTTTTGTGCGCACAACTGTACGCAAATAAACACGCTCGTGTGAATCCACCCTTAATGAAGTGGCAGTTGTGTGCGTGATGAATCTCTATTAATTTTCAATGTGACTGCCAAAAATCACACTTGCACGCAGATGCAATTTTCATGTGAGGGCGATGTGATTTTTAATTTTTCCTATTGAAATAACATGCAATTTTCACACGCGTGTAAATCACATGTACCAAGATGCAATGCATTTTTCCCCCCGCAAAATGCATTGAATTCACATAGGAAATTGCATGTTGACAGCACAATATCTGTCCCAGTTTCTCAGACCAATATCGTGCTTGTCTCTGTGAATACAGCCTAAAGGAACTGAATCACTTGCCTAAAGTCTCCATGTGATAATCTTCTTCTGCTAAGTAGACCGTGTTCTTGTATCATCAGATTTCACATACGTTTAAGTGATGTCTGGGTTATTTCCCTGCAGCTTTCCATTATTAAAGGGGTTGTCCCGCGAAAGCAAGTGGGGTTCAGCACTTCTGTATGGCATATTAATGCACTTTGTAATGTACATCGTGCATTAATTATGAGCCATACAGAAGTTATTCACTTACCTGTTCCGTTGCTAGCGTCCTCGTCTCCATGGTGCCGTCTAATTTCAGCGTCTAATCGCCCGATTAGACGCGCTTGCGCAGTCCGGTCTTCTCCCTTCTGAATGGGGCCGCTCGTGCCGGAGAGCTGCTCCTCGTAGCTCCACCCCGTCACGTGTGCCGATTCCAGCCAATCAGGAGGCTGAAATCGGCAATGGAACGCACAGAGCCCACGGTGCACCATGGGAGAAGACCTGCGGTCCACTGTGGGTGAAGATCCCGGCGGCCATCTTCGCAAGGTAAGTAAGAAGTCACCGGAGCGCGGGGATTCGGGTAAGTACTATCCGGTTTTTTTTTTAAACCCCTGCATCGGGTTTGTCTCGCGCCGAACGGGGGGGGGGGGAGGGGGCTATTGAAAAAAAAAAAACACCTGTTTCGGCGCGGGACAACCCCCTTAAGTGTGATGCTTAGTTCACGGACATCCCCATGGCACACTGTATGTCTAAGAAATTAACAGGTTGCTTTGTTTTTAATGTAAAATGTTACAAGATGCGCTGACTAAGTAAAGACAATTTAGTTACCAAATTCATTTCTGACTCCTCTCAGAGGAAACCCTACAGCGTGAAAGGAGACAAATGTATGAAAGCTGTGCCATCAATTTTAGAGTCTCAGTCACGCCAATCTGAATATCATGAAAGTTCATTTACACATCCTCTTCGGCAAATTGGTCTTGTCAATACCTAAACAAGTCAAGTGTTCCTTCAAGAATCTGAGGGGTGCCCCAAGTTTAAACTGGGTAGTGAGGGATGACATTCACCAACAACTCAGCAGGACACACTCCATCCAAGCTGTAATGCCAAAGGTTTCTGTACCACCTATAAACAAGCATTTCCCTCTGGTTCTACCAATGATTCAATATGATAAATCTGGCGCAACTTTAGTCTGCCTGATCTATGTTCCTTCGATAAATTTCACCTTGAGCTTCAGCAGCTCTACAACAGCTATGCTTTTCGATGAAGCCTTTGCTGCCCATCACGTCACGTTGAGCAGGATTACTATGGAAAACCCAGGAGTTGGTTTAGGATATACCCAAACTGGCACTACCATTATTGTAACATTAGAAACAGGTTTTTTAATGCTCCTGCATTGCATCATAAAGTAGAACAAGATGACAACACGTTACATAAAATAATTTATTAAAAGAATAAATACAATGTACCAAAAGAGATCTCTTGCAAAAAAATCCTGATTTTACATAAATGTCCAGAAAAATTATTTTCCAGAACTAATCAGCAGTAAAATATTGTAATTCGCATTAGAAATTACATTCTAGTATTCTGATTGATAGTTTCCATATGTGAACATTTCATTTCTTTCCAATCTTAGCGCACATTAGGATATAAAGCTGACTATATATGATCGTTCTGTTAAATCAGAGGAGGGGGTCTATTCTATTAGTTTATCCAGATTTTCAGATGCACTGTAGTTGCCTTTGCTAAGTACTCAGCTGCCACAGTAACCCTTCTGAACCCTACTGTGTGATCCCCCCTCTGTGTAACTACTTAGATGCTATGGTCACTATTGATCACAGCATCTAAGGGATTAAACAGCCAGAATCAGAGTTCTCAGATTGCAGCTGTACATTACAGCCAGAGCAAACTGCTGATGGCATGGGCACAGCTCCTGTACCATCCACACAACAGAATAATATGTCCATTTGTGGCAAAGCATTCATAGAATGGACATACAATTAGGTTTATGCTCCTGTTCATCATGTTCATATGGATTAAATGGGGCTACAGCAGTAGGACTCTCACTGAGCTAACATTTACCACTTATCCAGTGGATAGATAATGCTCATGGTAGGAATTCAGGTCTTGCCATTAAAGAAAGAGGCTGAAAATAAATGCAGCAGTCTTCATGGAAATACTCATACCACAATTTATCTTGAGGAATGCAGAAAATGTGTAGAAGGAAAACTAAATATAACACAATCAGTTATAAAAAGTAAGAATAAAAAAAATGCCATATACACTGAAGAAAACTTTAAATATAGTGAGGGCACGTAGCAGGACTGCAGGCTAGTGGAGGCCCAACATGGCCAGTTTAAACTGGGAAAAGGTAGCCAGATACCAGGGTGAGGATAGATGGGGCAGGAGTCCTCCAAGAGCAGGAAGAGTAGACAGGAGGGGGTTTAAATTTCGAGTGATGTAACTTACCAAGTTTTAAATAGGTGCAGCTGCAGGGAGGCATTTAAGTTCCTGCCGGACCAGCTGCAGCCTGACTGCCCTTTAGATAGGTTGCTTACCTTGGAGAACTGGGAGAGGGGCTTTTGCTAATGCTTTGTCACGACAGCCAGCAGTAGGGAGATCATGCAGGGGAGACCATCAGAGATATGGTACACTTTAAGATGGTGGATTTGGGACTCAGTAGAGTAGTAGTATTACCAAAAAGGGCAAGTCCCAGGGAACGAGGAGTATGGAATGTAGTACAATGGATGTGGTTGTCATCTCCCAGGTCGGCACGTTACTGTTGGGAGATTGCTTATCGGTACTGCCCATAGGGGCCTTGACAGACCTTCCTGGGATTTCCTAGATATAATGAATGCATAAGTATTGTGTAAGAGAGGGCAGTGGGGGGAAATTGGGCTGCACAGCTGGAAGGGGATACCCATTGATAACCTAGCCATGTTTCATGTACACAAGTGACACATCATGTTCTAGCTTTTACTTAGTATCAGAGGGTTTGTAGTCAAGTGTGCAAAGTGCTAGAACTACTTCCTCTCAACATGTAGGGTTCCTATATTTTTTTTTACATGATATAAAGGTGCATAGTATGTATTAGTCTCCTCTTGTTTCCTTTTATTCTAGGGAGAACAGATGATTCATACAATCTATTTTTTATATGTGTAACTTTGTAAGAAAAAAAGAAAAAAAAATCTTTAATAAATATTAAAAAAAATAACTTTTTGCAATTAACATGTCATTCAACTTCATTTCCAGTCTAGCCGTTTTCTGTAGGTTCCATGAACTCCGATGTAAATACAGCCTCTGCGTAGCCCTCACACAGGTCATGTAGTTCTGCAGCGACCTCACCTAGGGCGTCATTTATCAGGTCCTCTGCTAGGCTGCAAAATAACATGAACATGGTTACTAACATTGGAACTTGGGGGATTCATTTAGTTGTCAGGTTTACCATTGCCTGGAGTAGAAAAATGTAGGTGTATATTAGGTTGTCTCACAGAAGATAAGCAATTCTAAAAATGGAAGCCGCCTCTTTTGTGATGCAAATGCACTATCCCTCATTACAGATACAGTCACCATGCTTTTGGCGTCCCGAGTTGATAAAAAGCCAACTCCTCATGTTACTGTCATTTGTTTCACATTCTGCTTATTGTCAGGGCACCATTTAGGGGAAAAATAGATAAAACGCACAAAAAGACAGTGGGAGTCAGCACGACGGAATATGTAAGGAAAGATTTGCATATGATAAAGTGCTGCAGATGTCAATTAGCCAAGAGGCCAGTACTGACTAAGGGCCCATTTACACACAAAGATGATCACTAAAAAGATGGCTTTGAACGATCATTTCGCATAAACTACTAATTGGTACTAATGCCAATTAGTAGCTTGTTAATGCATGTGAGCCGCCGAGAGCTATAAGGCCCTTTTAGACAGGGCAACTGTCGGGCAAACAATGCCCAACACTCGTCCCCGCATAGACTAGCTCTCATGCAGCTGCATGGGAACTAGTACTGTTCGCTCTCAGCGGGAGGCCGATTTTTCTTCTGTTGCTCCCCCGCCCCTCTCCATTGACATAACATAGCGACTGTTCAGTACTGAACAGCTGCTATTTACAATGAACAATTAGTGATCAGCTCATCATCCATCGTTTATGCTGCATCAACGATGAACCATGGGCTGATCACTCAGTGTAAATAGCAGCCATTCAGTACTGCACGACTGCTGGGTTAAGTCAATGGAGAGGGGCAGGGGATTGAGAGGAGAGAAAATCTCCTGCAGACACCCCGCCCTCCTGCTGGCCGCTCTGTGAGCGAGCCAGCACTACTAGCTCCCGTGCAGGAGCACAGGAACAAGGACACACAGCGACGAGTGTTGGGCATCATTTGCCCGACATTCGTCCCGTGTAAACCCACCTATATTCAGAGAACAGCGGGTGGTCTGTTCTCTGAATACATTACCTTTGTTCTGCCGCGGGGGTGACAGCTGAGACCGTTATCAGCGCTCCCCGCAGAGAACACAGTGTAAAGTCTCTGATATCAGCTCTTCTGCCGAACGATGGATTTTATGCTGAACATAAAATCATCGTTCTGCAGAAAAGGGAAAGATGGGCACATTTATACGCAACGATTATCGCTCAAAAGATGGCTTTTGACAGAGTTTTGAGCGATAATCGTTGTGTGTAAAAAGGGCCATAACCAATGACACACGCTCCTTTGGGTCAACTTTAGTGCCATTCACAGGCTTGTTTTAATCAGGACTCAATTTAAAATGTCACCATCATTAAAAAAAACTTTGAAGAAATCAATAGTACAAGTGAATATAAACATAAAAAATGGCTCTGTCCACCTACTAATCACCTGCACTGATTATTTGCTCTCTATTAAGTGGTAAAATCAATCTTGAAAGAGGCAGAGAAGAGATGGATTTTCAGCTTCACTGAGGGACCAGGTTACAACGGCTGTTCATAGGAATCTATGAAGAGGGAGCAGCTGCAGACACGCAGAGAGGAGCAGACGGTAGAGATACTGCCACTTCTCGTAAGTGTTTACGGTCTCATCCCAGTACTGGATTCACAGCTATCCTCCAATATAATTCCCTACGTACTATTGCTGTGCCATTGTTATGTGGGAGAGAGTGTGTGTGCTGTGTATGGGAGACATCATAACAGTATCCATCTAGTCTGGAGTAGAGCTGAGGCAAAACTTTTAGGTTGGCTTCACACAGACGTATTTGCGTGCGCAATACGCAGGAGAATAGAACCCATTGATGTCAATGAGTTAGTCCACATTTCCATATTTTGGCACGTGCATTTCGATCACAGAAAAAAAAAAACATAGAACATGTTTTATTTTTCTGCCCATTTTCACAGCAAAAAGTAAATAAAAAACAAAAACAAACAAAAAAACACACTTTGCCATATTTATAATAAAATAATCTAAATAATAATACATTTTTGTATCGCTGTGTCCGTAAAAGTCCGATCTATCAAAGTAATGCATTATTTACCCCGCACGGTGATTGTTGTAAGAGAAAATAAAAAACCCCCACCAAAATTGCGCTTTTTTTGGTCACCTCGTCTCCAAGAAAAAAAAATGTAACAAAAAGCGATCAAAAAGTCGTATGTTTTCCAAAATTACAGAAAAAAAACCTACAAACTATGTAAATTTGGTATTGTAGTAAACGTGCCGACTCCTAGAATAAAGTTATCAGGTCATTTTTGCTGCAGTCCCTACACCGTAGAAAAAAGACGCACCCAAAGATGGCGAAATTTCAGTTGTTTTCCATTCCACTCCACTTAGTAATTACTCTACCACATAATGTACCGTATATACCGGCGTATAAGACGACTTTTGAACCCCCAAAAATCTGCTCTGAAGTCGGGGGTCGTCTTATACGCCGGTAATACAAAAGAAAGAAAGTGTCAAAAAAAAAAAAAATCATTACTCACCTCCCCCGGCGTTCTGCGGCGCTGCTGCAGGCTGTCGCTCCCTCCTGGTCCCCGGCAGAGCATTGCTTTCTGAATGCGGGGCTTGAAATCCCCGCCTCCAGAAAGCTAATACTGTGATTAGCTAACACACGCCGTCAGCCAATCACAGCCATTCAATGACATCATTGAATGCTGTGATTGGCTGAAGCCACGTGTGTTTTAGGCAATCACAGCTTTCAATGATGTCATTGAATGGCTGTGATTGGCTGACGGCGTGTGTTAGCTAATCACAGTATTAGCTTTCTGGAGGTGGGGATTTCAAGCCCCGCATCCAGAAAGCAATGCTCTGCCGGGGACCAGGAGGGAGCGACAGCCTGCAGCAGCGCCGCAGAACGCCGGGGGAGGTGAGTAATGATTTTTTTTTGCTCCGCTGTATTCCCGGCGTATAAGGTGACAGTTGGGGGGTCGTCTTATACGCCCTGTCGCCTTATAGGCCGGAATATACGGTACTGAAAAACGTAAAAAAAAAATTCTTTCATTGGAAAATTAAACTTGTCCCTCATATAGCTATGTAGATGGATAAATAAAAGTTAGGATTTTTTTTAAAAGGAGGGGTGGAAAGAACGAAAATGAAAAAAAAAAGGGGGGGGATCCTTAAGGGGTTAAAGTCATGTGAAACCATTTAAAGATGGGGTGCTGATCATGCGTCTTGTGCCTGAAAGGATCTTCTAGATAAGTTATTGACCTTTTCATTTACCTCTCTGTGATGTGCCATGGATCGAAGTCTCCCACTTGCTGATGGGAGGTCAGTCTAAGGTGTCGGTTAAAATTTTTTGAATAATCATGAATATTCTGTAGCATTTGGGAGGGAACAGACAGACGCAAGAGTCCTTTAGTGCAATCCAGAGTACGCTGGGCAAAGTGGTGAGGAGAATGACGAGCCAGCTCTTCTTTGTGTATTTGTAGGGAACTTTTGGGGAAAAAAAAAAACACACACAAATCAACCAAAGATGAAAGTCTTCTATACTTTTTCATGTAGCAGCATGAATGCTCACAAGAGTGCGAATTTCAGCACGAATCTACACCCGATCATACCAGTGTAGATTTCATTTTTTAATTTTAGGACAGTCCAAAATGCGCCAAATTTAAAAAAAGGTGTGCATCTTTAATAAATTCATTGCAAGGTGGATACATACAAATATCCATTTATCACACATTGCAGACTCCCATATAGACAGACAGTCAGACAATATGTCAGTTGCATCCAAAGGACAAAAGAGATTTCAGTTGAAACTACATAGATGTGACAGTATACTACCGTGTTTCCCCGAAAATAAAACAGTGTCTTATATTAATTTTTGTTCAAAAAGGTTTAACTTTTTTACATGTCTAGCTGCCTGGACACTATTTAAATTGACTTTTTTAATTAACTGTTAGTAGGGCTTATATTTCAAGCATCCTCAAAAAGCCTGAAAAATCATTTTGCATCCTCAAAAATTCTGAAGAAAATCATGCTAGGTCTTATTTTCAGGGAAACGGGGTAGCTGCACAGTAATGAATACACAGGACTACTAGGTAAAATAATACTCTCTTTTCCCAGTGTTTTGGCCAATTCTCAAAGAAAATATAGCGGTTCGTTACTGAGATGTCTCTTTACTTACTCTCCTTCAAACGGTTCCTCCAGTAGAATATCCACCACCGGCTCCCGTTGTCCTACAGGTTTGGTGATTCTAATGGGGTGGAGAGTAAGAGGTCTCTGGTCGGTGACTGCATGAGATCTCTCTAGAATGGAAGGACCAAGTAATGAAACAAAATACAAAATTCAGGCATAGAAATAAAGCACAGGGATCAGTAAACCAACCTTTTTCTTCTTGTGCCCAGAATTCCATATCTGAATAGTCTATCCGAGTAAACCTCTGCCGAACTGCATCTTGGTATTTCTAAGTAGTAAGAAAAGAAAAAAAATCTATACTGTTTAATAGATCCCATTTATTTCAATACAATGCTATTATGGATTAACGGCCCTCATGAACACTGGGGAAAAGTCATCGAAATGTGTCAATTTGGCCAATTACTGTAAGTGTAGGGGGCATCTCTTGATTCTCAGAGGGATCAGTCATCTAGAGTTTCAAGCTCCGATCCTTTTGTTTCCCATGGAGATAAACCAATGAGCTGTTGGCCAAACAAATGATGAAAGTGTATGGAGCTTCAAGTCCTTTATTGTAAGCAGCGGTTTTAAAAGGGGATAGTCAAAGACCATAGCTACTTTCTTGCAGGGCATTAGACATGCATGTCCACATGTTGTATGTGGCTGTGCAGCTTGGCCCCACTAAATACAAAAATACATCTCACCTATGGACCGATGTGGCTAAAGATCAGAAGGCCTGGAAAAAAACAGAAAAGTTGAGGGGAAAAAAAAAAAAAAAAAAAAAGTTTTCCTCCCGTTCATTTCCAAATCCAATTTTTCCAGAAAAATTGAAAAAAAAAATGTAGAATATGTTCTTCACCAATGATAAATAATATATCCATGACATGGTATTCAAACTCTATAACAAAAAATGGCTTTGGGGGAAAAAAAAAAAACCTGTTTCTTTCCCCCAATTTTTCAGTTTTTTTTCCAGGCCTTCCCATCTGTAGGTGTGGCACAGTTTATGGAAGTAGGGTCAGATGCCTCAGCCGAAACAGTATCTGTGTCAAGTTCAGGACTGTCACAGAAACTTTGTGAACTCGAAAAACAGCGTATGCATCTACTGGCTGTAATCGTGAAAAAGTGCATGTGTATGTGATGTGATTCCCTCCAGGCTCACATGACAGCGCTGCAACTGACAAGTCTGACGGAAACAGACTCGTAGTTGTTCAAAGAGGTTAGGGATGTTTTCTTGTAGAGCTTTATGGCGACTGACTGCTTGATGTTAAGCCTGTAATGTCAGACTGCTAAGCTGCAATTTACGATAGAGAATGTGGTCATGTTGTGACCCGAATCCAAAAAAATGACATTCGGCAAAATTGCAAACTTTCAGGATTTCAATGTAACCACATTCACCATCAGTATTAGTGATTTAGCACTGTGACCTTGAAAGCCTTATGCTGCACAGTTAAAGTTGCCATCTATCCCCAGCATTTAAATGGGTAGGATATGGAGACCTGCTATTAAAGCGTACAAAGATTTCTATTTTTGTATCTAATATAATTTATTACAGAAAAATGCCTATTTCTCCACTTATCAGCCACTTCTCCTCTCCCTGTCTCTTGCACTGAGCCCTCACTGTATTCATTGATGTACACAGAAGTTTCTACATTGAGAGATCAGGTTATAGATGCAGCCCATAGAAATATGGGGAGAGGAGGGGGGAAGCTGCTGGAGAGAGATTGGGACAGATGCAGAGAGATACTGCTGTAGGCTATGGTAAGTGTTTTAGATCTCCCCAGTGCTGCATTCCAGCTACACTGCTCAGTAATCTTATATAATGCCCCTCCAATGTTGCTGCTTCTGAGGTTGCACTACGGCAAGCTAGGAAAGAGTAGATCTCCTCTTCTTTATGGGAGATATCATTAGCAGCTAGTTTGCACCAAAATGTGGAGCTAAGCTCAGAGAAAACAATTAGAAACTGTGCCTATAGAAGAAAAAAGTACTTAAAAACTATAAGATACAAGTCAGGTAACGGACAGAAATATTCCTCCTGTACATACACAATAGTTTATTCTGAATAGTCACTTGATAGTTTAGATACAGTTTAAAACCTCATTACCTCAATTTCCTCTATTCTCTGGATCACAGCCTCCAATTCGCCGTCAGGTTGTTGAAAGCTGTGTGGGTACTCCTTGTTGGGCGGACTCCGTTCCTGCAGGCTCTCATCTTTTCCTGATATAATGTCCGGCTCCAGCTGAAAACATAAAATACTTTGTGGTGAGGGAAGTATTATGCAGATTGGCATTCTTCTTTTGGTCACCAGCAGTTATTTGTACAGAATCAAGGAAAGTCATATTCTACCTGCAGCCTTGGTACATTATTGCTTGCAGAGCGTTCATTCGGAAATCCCTTTGAAGCATCGGCCTCCTCCCTTTACAATAAAAATGGGGGAAAAAAGAAGTAAATATTATATTTGTAAATACGATCAATGTAACATCAGACAGTTCATATAAGCATCATAGGGAGGATCCTGAGAAGTCCTTTTTGAGATTAGAGTAGGTGACTAAGGCCTCATGTCCACGGGGAAAATCGGGCCCGCTACGGATTCTACATGTAGAATCCGTAGCGGGTCCCTCCTGCCCCGCGGACATGAGGCCTGAAAATAAGAATTTAAAAGAATTTACCTATCCGTAGCGGGCGGGGAAGCTCTGCTCTTCCTCACGGCCGGATCTTCTTTTTCGGCCGGCGGATGAATTCCTCACGCCGGCGGCACGTCGTCGACGTGCCACGCGCATGCGCCGGGCACATCCGCCGAGCCGAAGCAAGGGAGATGCGGCCATGAGGAAGAGAAGACCTTCCCGGCCCGCTGCGGGTGAGTAAATTCTTTTAAATTCCTATTTTAGGTCTCCCGCGGATCCGGACGGCTTCCATAGGCTTCAATAGAAGCCCGTGGGAGCCGTCGCCGTGGGAGATCCGCACGAAAATGGAGCATGGTCCAGATTTTTTCATGCTCCATTTTTTTTAAAATCCCTTTTATTGACCATCCGTGGGTATTTATCTACCCGCGGGTGGTCAATGCATCCCTATGGGGTGCGGATCCGCGTGCAGGTAATCCGCTGCGGATCCTAAATCATATTTTTCCCGTGGACATGAGGCCTTACACGGCTCTCCTCAAAAGACTCTTCTATTGGCTAACACTAAGATTTCATTTCACTTAATAAAGTGACTTTCTCCACTTATCAGACTTCTTGTTAGGGCTGGTAGGGGCAGATGGACAGGGGACCACTACGCCAGCCCTCTCCCGTGTCCCTACCTACTTGCCCCCCTGGGCTAGGCCCCAGGGCGACAACTGGGCAACGGTCCCTGTGCTGCACTAGTGACAGAGACCCCAAGGAAGGAGGGACCAGGAGACCGGCAGGTGAGCACCGCGTAGCTGACTGGAAGCAACAAGGAAACAAACCAGAGAGTAGTCGAGATACAAGCAGGGTCAAACCAGAAGACACGTGAGGAGTACAGGAGGGCAAAACAGAGGTAAAGTCAAATGGAAGGCTGAAGTCAAAACACACTAAAGTCAGGTCAAAGATTGTGGGTGAAGGCAGACAACTCAAACCAAACACTGGCAACCAGTGTCTGGGTCAGCCAGGTCTATATACAGAACTCCCCGCCCAGAGGGGCGGGGCAAAGTCACATGACATCTGGAGGGGATCATAAAACCGCTTCCCGACGGTGGCGCACACCAACCCGAGCGCCGCGCGGCCAACCAGCGGACAGCCGAGCACGGCCGCGACCAACCACCAGCGTGAGGGAACCCCGGACAGAACTGCTAGCCCCGTCTCCCGCAGTACCCAGACGAGCACCCTGCACCAACCGGACCCTGACGCCCCCAGTGGTAACCCCATATCTAACACTTCTCCTCCCACAGACACTGATCATTCACTGTCAATTCACTGATACAGTTCATATAAAAAATACGACTGTACTCTGAGGAATCGGGTTACGCTTGCTGCCCATAGATGTCTATGGAGAGGAGAAGGGGAGGACAGAGCTGCTGTAGAGTGAAAGCCACAGATATTGCTTCTAGTAAGTGTTCTCTCACCCCAGTACTGGATTACCAACTACACTGCACAGTACTGGGTACTAATGTATAATGTCCTCCGTGCTGCTGCTTCTGAGGGTAGGTTCTCACAGTGGAATCCACTTTAGATTTCCATGCAGATCCTGCCTCTAAGCAGATTGCATACGGCTTTACCCCTTGTCTATGGGGAATAAAAAAACTAACAACAAATGCATAGAATTTCTTACACGGATTTACGTTAAGCGAATGTTACTTTTTTTCTTTAATGCAGATTCGAAATTCACGTTGTGAAGACAGCGAAGCAGCATCCCAGTCAAATATTGTACGTGGATTTTGGTTCAGATTCCGCTTTAAAAACCCTATGTGAACATACCCTGAGGCTGTGCTACCGAGAGATGGGGAACAGGATCTCTTCTATGTGTGCAGTACATGGGAGTCATCATAGTAACTAGTATTCATATACGGAGTTCAGGAAAAACGGAGAACTCGAGATGGAGCATGCAAGATGCATCTATATGCAATAGTATCTATTCCTCATTTACATACATGACGGACGATTCCAAAAAGTCATCTGTAAAGACAGGCACGCTTTCAAAGGTGCCACTTGCTCGTATTATCATCCTAATTCCTATCCACTCACCTGAGATTCCGTAAACGGACTATTTCCTCCCTGTAGAGATCATCCAGTTGTTGCAGTCGTCTTGCTGTCTCAGATTCCAACCAAGACAACCTTTCAACAAACAGCAAAAGAAAGCGGAAAAGTCAAACTTTTGACAATGCAATCAGAAGCTGTATTTGCTGAGATGTTTTAAATAACTTATACAATAGTAACAAAGTTATAGTAACAGATTCTATGTCCACATTTTATTCTGGGTTTACTTCCTGAAGATTCTCTCCCTATACAAATGAGTTTTATATACAGTCAAACCTCTAGTTTTGTTGGTAACCCATCTGAAAACAGTCGGCCAAACTTGAAACCAATGGAACTAGAGGCAATTATTTCCATAGGAAGCAATGTAAATCCAATGAATTTGTACTAGACATTCCGATTTTGGGGGAAATATAAGCCCTTCCTTGAAAATAAGCCCTAGCTACACTATATGACTACTACAGGGACTTTTTATGTGTGGTGTTAGGTGCTAAAAAGAATATCTTTCTAAGCCATTTCAATAGGAGAGCACATCCGTTTCCCATTGGACTTGTGTATGGAGGAGATCACTGTCAATCATTCACCCTCTCTGCATTGCTTCACAGTGATAGGCCCAATTGCTTCTCTTGTCTGGATGGGTTGTCCTCTCATTTGGTCCGCCTCTTTACTATATAAGTTCTGTCTGTGAGTGCCCGGCTCCCTATAGCTAACCCCTTGTCTCCCTGATGATGCTGTTTCGACAGCGCAACATGTTGGAGCTTTACTGTTAGGAGTTATACAGCTAGTGTTTAGAGATCAGTCTCTGATAGTTAGTCAGAAAGTTTATCTGTACTAAGAATATAGGATTGGCCATCCTCCATAGAGGACTTCAGTTACCAAACTATTATATTATACAGGAGCAGTCTTGATACTGCCATGTTTATGGACTGACCTTTGCAGAGTGTAAACACTCTAGGTGTTTGTCTGTCCACAATATAGTAGAGGTTTATATTTTATTTAGAATAGCAAAGAGTTAACGTTGCTTATTGTTAAATGGTTGTGATTGGCTTATTAAGCGCCGGCTGTGATTGGCTGAGCCACGGCTTTTCTGAGCCAATCACAGTATTCTCTTCCTGGAGGTGGAGTATTCAACCCATGTTACCAGGAAGATAATGGTGTTTCAAGTCAACACAGAAGCCTGGTGGAGCGCCTGGAGAGCTGCTAGAGCAGACCTGGGCAAAGCACGGCCCGCGGGCCACATCCGGCCCGCTGAATAGCTCGGACCGGCCCGCAAAGAGTGTCCTGGTGACTCACCAATGAGTCCGGTGTCAGCAACGGGAAGCAGCGAAACTATGCACTCCGAAGCCTTGTCCATTTTGTTCACTTCTGTGCTGTGCTAATAGTTATTCAGGCCTTACTTATTCAAGCACCTCTACCAATGACGTAGGCTTGAATAACTTTATTAAACAGCACATAAGTTAACAAAATGGACAAGGCTTCAGAGTTTGTAGTTTCACTGCTTCCCGATGCTGAGTAAGTGATGCCACTGTAACTTCTGAGTGCCAGGATGCTCGTTGCGGACCTTGGGGAGTGCCAGGACAATCGTTCCACGCTCGTCATTGGTAAGTGTCAGGACTTTTCCCTTTGCATTGTAATTAGAATAATAATACTAATAATATTCACTTTTTAATCTCTCTTCTTGGGGCAGCTCTCTGTGCCCTCTCCTAGGAGCATACTACTGTGTATTAAAAAAATCTATTTTCCGAGGTTAGCTGTTAACCCTTAAATATGGCGGCTAACATTAAAAAAAGAAAAATTGATGCAGAATGCCGAGTTTTTAACAAAGAATGGACTTCTAAATATCTATTTACTGAAACCAAAGGTAAAGCTGTGTGTTTAGTTTGTGGAGAGCAGATAGCTGTATTTAAAGATTACAATTTGCATCGCCATTATGAGACTAAACACGGAGAGAAATACAAGAACTTGACGGAGGCAGAGCGGGCACGGGTATCTGAAGATTTGCTAGCAAAACTGCAAAGTCAGCAAGGATTTTTTAAAAAGCTTCACTCATCCAGGGATGCAGCCGTAAAGACCTGCTTTGTAGTATCCTACAAAATTGCAAGAAACAGTAAGCCATTCTCTGATGGGGAGTTTGTCAAAGAATGTTTGGTGGACTCTGCAGCGCTAATTTGTCCTGAGAAAAAAGAAGCATTCGCAAATGTGCCCCTCTCCAGGCGAACTATAACGAGACGGGTCGAAGACATAGCGGGGAATTTGGAGCTTCAGCTGCAAAAGAAAGCGGATGATTTTACCTTTTTTTCCTTGGCTCTGGACGAGAGCTGTGATATCCGAGATACAGCCCAGTTACTTATTTTTGTACGTGGGATAACAAAAAACTTTGAGATGATGGAAGAGCTGGCAGCTATGCGATCAATGAAAGATACTACAACGGGGAGTGATTTGTTTACAGAGGTAAATGCATCCATGGACAAGCTAGGACTAAAATGGAACAAATTGGTAGGTGTTACAACCGATGGCTGTCCAAATCGGGCGGCTGGAATACGGCCCCATTAAGGCAATGTGCATGGAGCCTTCGTATGTTGGTCTGGCCCTCTAAAACCATTCCAATTTCTCATGTGGCCCCATGGGAAAATTAATTGCCCACCCCTGTGCTAGAGGGACGGGGACGCCGCCTGTGAGGTCAAGTGGGCCGCTGGCAAAACTAGAAGCAGCCAGAGAAACTGGAGGCAAAATCCTGGCTAGTAAAATTGGCAAAACTGGCTAAAGAAGAAGACAACGAAAGTAGAGGTTTGACTGTACTTTACTATAACCATGAACTAATCTGGCACCTATCATGTTCTACTAAAGCCACCGTAAGGCAAGAATTATAAAAATGTCTTTATTTTCTAAGACAAGGTAGAATTAATTGGATAGGTTTAGGCACATTTAGAGGGAAAAACAACATTGTACTTTGCATTTTATTGGATGTAGCCTGAGGCCCTGTCTATAGAATCATAGAATGGTGGAGTTGGGAGGGACCTCCAGGGTCATCGGGTCCAACCCCCTGCTCAATACAGGATTTACTCCTGTTAACACTTTTAATTTTAGAAGACTGAAATGATAGATGCTCTCTTTGTGTAGCAATGGAACAAGACAGCAGAGACAAAACATTAGTGTGAACAAAGCTTAACATTTTTTAGATATACAGCAGAGATACTACAGAATGAGGAAATAGTTACCGGGAGCCGTCCTTGTTTTCTGGTTCCATCCTCTGTGAAGAATCAATTTGATCTATTTTTTTAGATTGAGTAGCAGTACAATTTTTGGGTTCTGTGTTCCAGTTCACCCTGGGGATGGGGACAGTGTAAAGTTAATGTCTATTCTGTGTCTAGACTGGATTTACTAGAAAGGCCCCCTGTCCATGGGCGAGGCGGAATATAGCTAGCGATATTCCGCCGCCGGGGAGCAGGAGAGAGAACTGTCAGTTCTCTGCGGTGAGCCTATCTGACAGATAGGCTCACCGCGGACAAATGCGGCAAATCGTAGCATGCTGAGATTTGAGTCCCATGAGTGGAGAATCGCTATGTTTCTCTGCTCGTGGACAGGGGGCTGCGCTTTCCATAGCAACGCTATGGAAAGCGTGCACTGCGTTACTTGCGGCCGGATTATTGCCGCGAGTAACTCAATGCAAGATCTGACGTGGACAGGAGCCCTAACTCATTTCCAAAAACTTTTGACCCATCTTAGGGACACGTCAAAAGTTTTGATTGGTGGAGGTCCTGGTGCAGAAACCCCACCAAGTCACTAGAAAGCAGCAGAAGAAGAGCTCATCTGATTGCTGTCTTCGCTCACTAGCTGAAACTGGGCTCAATAGTAAGTCTATGAGCCTATCTTCATCTGGCAAGCAGAGAAAGCGCCTGGATGAGCGCTTCCATTGCTCTGTTATAGGGATCGGTTGGTGTTCAGCAACCAGACCCCACCCATTCAAAACTTTTGCCATGTTCCTATGACAGATCATAAGTTTTTGCAAAGCAAATTTACACTTTGAAAAGATAGATTAAACCATTCTCAACCCAGGACATAAGTTTATATTCTGGTCGGGAAAAGGGTTCCGGCAAATAGACGTACACTTACGTCCTACGGATGGCGCAAGCTCAGCCTCTGAGCCGGCGCCATCTGCAGTGGGAGCCGACTGTGACTGAATGTCAGTGATGTTGATCGCGGCATGTGAAGGGCTGATAGTGAGAGGACACTGCTCTAGGTATGTCATCAGCCCTCTCCTATGTAATCGCAATCGGTCAATGGGTTGCAATTGCAAAGGGACACCAGACAATGGCGTCCAGGTCTGCCATAGCCTATGATCGCTATTATTCACGATAATACATTGCCATACAGAAGTACGGCAATGTATTATCATAGGCTCACAGATTCAGGTTCCCTACAGGGACATAAGAATGTAAAAAAAAAAACAAAAAACGCACTTTCCTGTTTACTAAAAATATAAATCGCACCCATAACGACCTATACAATAAAAAAAAAAAACACTACGGTATTTATGCAAAATAAATAAATATATATTTAAATAAATATTTTTTTAAAAATTGTTCCAAACTGGCAAAACCTAAATTAAAAAAACTATATAAATTTTAAAATGTCATAATTGTACCAACCCGCATAAAAAAAAAAAATCATCACGTCATTTATGCTGCAGGAAAAGAATATAAAACCCAAGACAATGGCAGAATTGATTAAGCTATAAGACTAGGAAGGCATTACTTCAGTAACCGCTGTACACATACCCAAGATTTCAGTCATCCAGGGGTAAGGCACAACACTCAAGCTATATTCACAAAGTATTTTTGACCTCTGTTTAACGATATGATGGATGAGTAATAGCGGCATCTGTCAGATGTCATAGCTCATGGGTGATAGACGCTGCTGTTAGGCACCAGTTTAATGCATCTAAGAAGTTTTTTTACCCTAGAGAGAAACGAATAGGAAAAAAAAAAAAATAAAAAAACAGCAGAAGGGGAGGAAGAAGCCCAATGGTCCCAAAAAAATACAGTCAAGTTGGAGGAAAACAAAAAGTCCGCCCTCAAGAGAAGTCACAAAAGAGAAAAGAAAATTCCTGTATTGTTTAACCCCTTGAGTGGCACGCCCGGAAATTTTCCGGGACGAGCTCCACTGCCCATAGTGATATACCCCGGAAGATTTCCGGGCTATGTATCACTATGGGAGCTGCAGAGCACAATGCCACAAGCTGTGACAGTGTGCTCTGCCTGCACAGACCCACAGAGAACAAAGCAAGGGCTTTGAAAAAACAGCAGAAGATATTGCCGACATGTCGGCAACCTCCTGCTTTGTTTACAGGTTGCCATAGAGACCATCGGCTTGGATGGTCTCTGTGGCAGGGAGAGCTGGTTGTTAGCTGTCAGAGGACACCTAGGTACTAGCTCTTACAGCAGAGATCAGAGAAAACCTCCGATCTCTGCTGTGTTAACCCTTTACATGCTGCAGTCTATGTGACTGCAGCATGTAAAGGGTTGTCACTGCAGCATGTAAAGGGCTGTCATCATCGGACCCCCGGAATGTGATCAGGGGTCCTGATGGGTCCCTGTGGAAGTCCCCTAAAGGGACAAAAAATAAAAAAATTTAAAAAAAATTAAAAAAAAAAAGTAAAAAAAATTATTAAAAAAATAAAAAAAAACACTTGTCTCCCTTTACTTTGTAAAAAAATCAAAAATACAATCACACATGTGGTATCCGTGTGCGTCGTAATGACCCAGAGAAGGAAGTTAATACATTATTTAACCCCTTAATGACATGGCCCCTTTTTTCTTTTTTCCCCATTTCTTTTTTTCTTCCCTCCTGTTTAAAAAATTACAACTTGTCCCGCAAAAAACAAGCCCTCATATGGCCGTGTCAATGGAAAAAGGAAAAAGTTATGGCTCTTGAGACGCAACTGCAAAACTAGTTGAAATTCAATGATTAGACCATTTTAAAAAACCTGCCCTGGTAGGCACAACAGGGTGGTAGAAAACCCGCCACTCAAGGGGTTAAAGGGCATTCCATATTTTACTACTGACCTACAGCTGACATCAGGAGAAGGAATTTTCTTTGTCACACAAAAAAAATGCAACAAAAACTGCCTACGCCTCAGAAGCAAAAGATTAAAAACATATAGTCAGCAGTCTCCACACACACCACACCGGTAGTCGTGTCTGATTCAGTCCTGCTTTTCTGACTGATTTAAGAGCGTATTCCCATCTTATAAAAGTGATGGCCTATTGCCAAGATATACCCTCATTTTATCATTGAAGAGATTCCGACCTCTGGGGCTTTTTTTATTTATTTTTTCCTTGTAGTTTATATTTTTTTCTTTTTAGCGCCCCCTATTGGCCAGTTGAAATCTCATGCCTATAGTCAATGTAACTGCATTCTCTTCTAAGAATTTCATTACGGACCTTTTTGTGGAGGCTGGAGGAGATGTTGGGTTGGTTGGTACCCAAGGAGTCGTCTTCTCTTTGGCAACTGGACGATTCTCCTTTAGTTTGAAGGACACCGTTTTCTTTTGAAACCGTGATGGTTGGAAAGGATCTGGTTTTTTTCGTGGCTGCCGGAAGCCCTAGAGGGACGGTTCAGAAGAGTTATGTAAGTTTTGGAAGCCAAGATTAAATCAAATAAAATACGACATATACCTTGAATACTAGGAAAGATTTATGTAACTCCCAGGCTGTAATAAAGCGATGTGGTGTCCATTCCTATTCTCTGCTTTAGTAAAATGTCCAACGCTTCACCGTAATACTTTATTAATCACTACTGCAGGCTCTAGAAGGTTGCTTTAACACACAGCGCGATTATAAAAATGCCTTATTTTATGTGGAGTTTTCTGTGTAGCGAGACATTTTATTAAGGCCGCCTGCACAAGAACGGGTCGGATTCCGCATGCGGGAGCCCACAGCGGAATCCGACCCTGTGCCCGGCCGGCATCTATGTGTACCTGTCTTTTTCACCTTTCATCTGTACTGCGGATGGTCGCAGCGAGCCACCGTCGGACACATGCAGTACAGACTTCTTTAAAATGTTTATTTTTCCCATGCTGTCGCTAGGCGATGACTTGAGTACCCACGACCTATCCACAATGTCAATTGCGGATGTGCCACAGGACAGATGGCTTCCATGGACTTCAATGGAAGCGGTCTGTGCGGACACCGCACGAAAATAGAGCATGCAGCGATTTTTCCTTCACTCACGGAAACCGCAATTGGTTTTCGCGAGTGTGCAGGAAGAATCTATTTCCCATAGCATGCTATAGACGGTATCTGCTGCAGATCCACAGTGTGGACACCGACCGTGGATTTCGCAATGCAAATGCGTTTGTGTGCTGGTGGCCTAAATATGTTTAGTGGAAACACTCCTTTAGCACCTAATCCAGGGGGAGGGGTGATAGATGTAAGATAGGAAGAAAAAAAAAAAGTCCAGCTCGTCCAGTGGACAGTTAAAAACAATAAGCTTTATTCCAAATAAACGTTTAAAAAAATCTAATAAGAGTTCAAAAATGACTATAATGCAAGAAAAACGTATCTAAACGTGTTTCTGGCGCCATCGAGTTGTACCTTTTTTTTTCTCCTTATGTTATATATCCACCTGGTTAAGCGTCTTCATGCCCTGTTACTCTAGGGAAATTGGTCAGTGAGCGTTTTTTTTCCTTTGCTTGAAAACGCAAGAAACCCTACAGGTCCGACCATCCAAGGATCTTACAGAGATCATGAAAATGGCAGTCCAAGCGTACATGGCTCAATGGTGTGTAAGCATTGCCACAGCTCCATTAGCCGTCTATAGAGATAACCCAATGCTGCACTCAGATATTGCAGTCAGTACGATAGAGGTGAGTGGACTGGGGGCCGTGCACCCGCATCACCGCTCCATTTACTACGGGGACTCGGGCCTGCCAGTCTCGTGCTTGCTGGGGTTCTGGCGGTCAGATCCCCAGCCATCATACATTTATTACCTGTCGTCCTGCAGATAGATGAAGAACGAGTTTAGTGTGAAAATCCCTTTCAATGTGCTGTGCAGGATTATGAAAGCTGCTTTATTTCAAAAACAGCGCCACACGTGTCCACTAGTTGGGGGTGATACTGCACCCTATTGACTCGAATAGAGTGGAGCTGCAATACCAGACAACACATGGACAGGTGTGGCGCTTCGAAGCAGCCATGATCTTCTAATTCTACACAACCCCATTAACACAAACGGGGACAAAAGAACCGCTGCTAACCCTTATCTACTGCAGAACTTTGCGCCACACCAAACTCACTTGCCCGTCTTCCATTGGAACCAGATACCTGAATTCCTATATACAAAAACACATGACTAGGAAGTCAGAACATCTACATAAGGAAAAATATAGGATCGTGAGTTTTCTGCTACATTTTGCACCTTGGGTCTCTGGGGAATCAGTACTCCTTTGCTCTTGTTCTGCCCCGCATCACTTCTCTGCAAGCCTTTCAGGTGTCCAGCTTGAATTAATGCTTCCAAACCTGATCTCACAGCCGATCGCCTTTCTGGAGAAGATGGTTGTTGCAGCACGCTCTGAGGTTCTGTGGGGGCTGAAATATTCATTGGTTCCGGAGGGTCATCTGTATAAAGTAAACAGGAACAACAGGATTTTTTGTTACTCAGCATAAACTTATTTTCTCGGACGCTTACTGGGGGACACAACGAAGACCTTGGGGTACAGCGCCTGCCACCAGGAGGCGAACAGTAAGCAAACGAAGAGTTAATTCCTCCTTCCAGCTATACCCCTCCTGCAGCCACTAAGCTAAATCAGTTTGTAGGCAAGTGGTAGGAGAGAAGAGCCCTTACTGAACATGTAAACCAAAATAAAACATACAACCAAACAAAGAAGCAAAGGTGGAAGCCCAGAACAGACAGACAGACGCTCCACCCAAAACAAATGGGTGGTTGCTGTGTCCCCCAATGAACATATGAGAAAATAATTTTACGGTGAGTAACAAAAAATTTTTCTCAGCTGAGTCACTGGACAACACAGCGAAGACCTCGGGACATTCAAAAGCTTTCCCTAGGGGTGCGCCAAAAATACTGGTGATGCAATCAGGGGACTACCGCTTCTAGAATCCAGACCGCAACCTTGCATACCTAAAGAGTAGAAGCGCTATGGTATACCACCCAGGATGCACCCAGCACTTGAGTAGAATAAGCTGTAACCCGCAGAGACAGGGTCTTGCCCTGGCGTGGTAGGCCTCTGATCGCTGACCTGATCCAGTGGGCGATTGTGGACTTAGAGGCTGCCAGACTTCACCGAAGGGCATCTGTGGTAACAAGTGAATCAGAACGATGGGAAGATTTTGTGTGAGATAGATCAGCAGTGCGCATACGACATTGAGCTTGTGTAGACGGCATTCTGTAGGGTGTGCTGGCTCTGGACAGAAGGTGGGCAGAACAATGTACTCATCGGAGTGGAAGGGCAAAACTGCCTTGGGGAAAAAGGATGGAATCGGGCAAAGCACGACCTTGTCCTGAAGCAGCAGAAAAGGGAGATCGACGTGACAAGATGGCGCAGACATGCAGCAGATGGAAGTGATGGCTGCCAGGCTACTAGAGGAGATGAAGTATTAGAGGAGTTGGTGGAAAGATGTACAGGACGAATTATTGGCTAAGGGGGGGGGGGGGGGGGGAGTAGCTCACCTCCTTCCCTCCTCTGCACAATGACCTTTGCACTTGTCACAGAGCATGCCCACAACACTGTTGCATAGAAGTTAAATAACATTTAGTGTCTACGGGCTACTAAGGTGCTGTAAAGTATATTTCTGAATACCGTTAACAGTGGCTAGGGCAAGATGGCCACTCCATAGTCATGTACAGAAAATAGAATAAAAAAAATAAAAAGCAGAGTATAAAAAAAGAATATGCATCTCTATTCAATTAGTAAGAAAAAATATGGTGATACACTCCCTTTAAGCCACTCGGCTGATTCTCTACTCCTAGTGGCATTGGGCGACCATGCAATAAATGACAGTGTCTACCTGGTCAGCGAAATCCCCTTTTAATTACATTGCGTTCAGCATCATACTGAGTTCCCTAGTTGTGGTTGCTGTTAAGACATATAGAAGTCAGAAAAGGGGGTCTTCAACTTTTCAACCCACTCCTGTCACCCAGAACACAAAGCCGCTGCAAAAAACAGCTCATTCTCATTAAATACATTCATTCCCTATCCACAGCAAACCCAAATGCCCCATGTGAATGTAGCAGCAGTAGGCATGCTCAACCACGGCTTCCTTCACTTCTACAGGACAGGCAGAGATCGACACACTCGGCAATCTAACTCTGTCTCATCTAAGTGAATGTTGCGGCAGTTGAGCATACGTACCACCACTTGGGTGTGCCGGTCCCATGTTCACGGGGATCCCAGTGGTTGAACCAACAGTGATCAGACATTTTTCCCCTATGTTTTAGAGGTAAAACCCCTTTAACCTTAGACCCATAACAGGACATAAATCTGCATTTTTAAGACATTGCCACTGATTTTTCCCCCAATCTCAGGTAGTGCCCCCTTGTGCTAGTGTTTAGCTTCCTAATAAATACACTTCCCTCCCGAATCTTATTATACCTGTAGCATATATAAAGACTTGAATTCTGAAGATAAATCTCACTTACCAAGGACAAGGCATCTATTCACAGGTGACTGACTCGGCCCCCGATGCTCAATTTGTTTATGAACGGGTCGGGGGTAACGAACGTTTCTAACAGCCGTATCTCTCGACAACTTTACGACTGGGGAAGTCTTATTTGCAGCCTTATCTGGCAATGGCTTCCTTGCGTCTGAAGACGTTTTAGCTTCAAGAAGTACGTCCAAGTCCTGACAAGAATATATGAAGATAGTTGGAAACAACATGGGACAACGTGGCTCTTAACCCTTTCTTGCAAATATTCAAAACAGTATGTTCATTTTGACAGTGCATTTCTGTAAGTGGACATAAAGTTACGTCCATCACCATCAGCAGTGGGTTTCGTCACAGATGACGTCCTCTACGTTGTTAAAAACGTTAAATCAGCAAAAAGGGCTTTTTATGGCCCGTTATAAATGTAGCAACCCAAAATGGAAAAAAAAAAGGCCTGTAGTCCTAAACATCTGATATAGGCTTGATCCAGAAGGAGTTAAACAATATGGCAACTTTAACACAACGAAGACTTCAGTGAATTCTATTCGTTAAACAACGGGCACCTAAAATTACCTCTACTTGCTGGAGAATGGAGATAATTAGATTGGAAGCAGCAGGATCTCGTCCGGTTTCGAGCTTTGCAGCGCAGAGTGATAACTGGCGGATGATGTATCCGAGCTCCTTGTAGAAAGAGGGGATCTGCTGCTCGCCACGTTCACTCAGCTGAGTGATAAATACCTGCAGGGCCCGGATGGCTCCTCGGTGAACGGCTGCCAGTCTAGACATGACATGAGACTGATAAGAAATGGGGAAAATAAATTGTAGTCCTTAAGGGGTTAAAAGTGCGTAATATAATCACCTACTATAACACTTATTTGGTTGTTTTTATTTTACTTTTTCCTCTTTGCACTTTGGCAGTTTTTTTTTTTGTTTTGTAGCTGCATTTTGTTTTCCGCTTATCAAAAACGATGCTATATACTTATTACGCGGGTTGTTACAGTCATGGCGATATGAAATGTCTATATTATTCAATGTCCGGCAACTTTATATTTATGTATAAATATATTCATATTTTTCTTATGGTTAAAAAAAAAAAATGCACATTTGAAAGAGGTTATCCCACCAAAATCATTTATCACCCCCAGGGAACAAGTCAGCTGTGCAGTCCAATTGCCCCCTGGTGAATGGTGCTGTGGCGTATGTGTGGGACTACTGCTCCATTCACTGTCTATGGAGGTAACCAATCAATGCACTTCTTAGAAGGGCATGGAGTGGTCTCTATATATTTGCATTGCTTTTTCATTCAATAAGGGGAATGCTGGGTGCACAGCTCTCATGATCCCTGAGGGTCTCCTGGCAATCAATCATTGATCACTTATGCTATGGAGAGGCGATAAATGATTTTTGATGGGATGACCCCTTTATATCTATATTACAACGAAGAGTACACATAGAGAGGCTAGGCCATACTATGTCATGCCCCAATACCAGGACTTCTGGGTTTCATCAATAGACCCTGGGCTGTCTGCCTATACTAGGGACAGAGTGGGTCTGGATCATGTTGTACAGATACCCGGTGGGTCGTTTGTCTTCACATGCTGCCATCAGCAAGCATTCTTGTTTTGCCTCCTCAATCAGTTAAATGGGTTTTCACAGGGAGAATACAATAGATGATCGACTGGGGTCTGTTCCTCAGCACCCTGACCGGTCAGCTGATTGTGTACCCACTGACAGCGCCGCAATTACACAGCGGTGGGAGCGGAAGCAGCAGAAGTCTCTGCTCCGACCTATGTGTAGTGGCCGGCGGTTGTAACTGCAAGAATGACTGGCGTTGATTTCAATGAGAGCCGCGCTGCTTCCACTCCAACCTCTGTGTAATTGCGGCACCGTCAGTGGGCACACAATCAGCTGATCGGTCGGGGTCCCAAACTACGGACCCCTGTCGATCAACTATTGAGGATTTATCCTGATAATAGGTCATTAATAGTATTTTTCCCAAAAAAAACCCTTTAAAGAAAAACTGTAGAAACACAAGTGTTGCAATGGATTTGCCTGCTATCTTAGGTCTGGGTAGGTCAACACATTGGCCAAGTTCTTTTGTGCCAATACCCTTCATACATTTTGACCACAAGAGTGCACCTGGCAGTCATCTGTGCCGCTGCGGTCACAATATTTTGTTATACCTGTTCCTCTTACCTTCTTTGTGTGCTTGATTTTCTGAGGGCTCAGCTTCTCTAAATCAGCTTGAATTTCTTTTACCTATTAAATATGAAAACAACTAAATTATACGTTAGTCAGCAATATAAATTTACCTTTATTGTCTAATCACTAAGATTTAAAGGGGTTGTACCAGATTTAAAGTTCTTCTCTATCCAGAGGATAGGGAGATAATCTCATCACCGAGATCCCCGCTAGTCTCCAGAACGGGGGTCCCATTGCCCCTGACCTCCTTGCTGCGGGGTTACTGCACACCCTGAAGGAGAAGGAGACTGAATGGAGTGTCGATCTGGCGCTCCGTTCACTTTCATTGGGACCGCCGAGATCCCCGAGTCGCAAACTCTTGGGTATTTCTGTTAGCCACATTGAAACGAATGAAGAGGCAACCACCCATGCTTGGCCAACACTCCATTCATTTAGACATCACTGTAGGGGAAGAAGTGACCGGCAGGGGGGGACAAGGGACCCCATATTTTAGCGCAGCGGCGGCCCCAGCGGAGAGACCCCTACTGATCAGCAAGTTACCTCCTATCCTGTGGATAGTGCAGTACTTGAAGTCCTGGTACCGGCCCTTTTAACCAAAATGCACTACAATAAATAGATTTTCTAATTAAGAGCGCCGGTACATGCAGGATTCTGTTGCCACAAAACCAATTTGAGCTTCGCTGATTACCAGTCAGCCCCTGGACTCAATGAATGTGACCAGTCCAGGCATTCAATGGACCTCCGCCTGGGTTTTGTGGCATGTTGTCTCTTCACACTCCATGAATGGGCCCCCTATCACTGATTAGGAGGATTGCGAATGGTGAAGTCAGTGCAGACATGTGATCAGTGTGCTCATTCACAATGATGTGTTCTTAAAGGATGCAGCTGCAACCATTACCACTGTTACAGAGTTTCCCCAAAAATAAGCCCTAGCCAGATTTTGAGGCGGCTTGAAATATAAGCCATACCCTGAAAATAAGCCCTAGTTACACTACATTAAAAAAAATGGAATACATTGCATAGCAGGGTCGGTCCAGGTCCCTCCAGCTCCTCTTCATAGCTCTGACGCACACTTACCGCAGTCCTTGGAGCTTGTACAACATCAATTCCTGGTTACGGGATTCATAAATCCTGCGTCTAGGAGAAGATGACTGTGATTGGCTGAGCAGCAGTAGATGAACCAATCACAGCCATTGCTTCCTGGAGGCTGGATTTATGAATCCCATAACCAGAAAGCGATGTTGTACGAGTGCCGAGGACCGTGGGAGGCATGCGGCGGAGCTATGAAGAGGAGCGGGAGGGACCTAGACCGAGCATGCTAGCTAAGTATAATAAGACCTCCCCAGAAAATAAGACCTATTGCATCTTTTGGGGCAAAAATTGAAGGGGTTTTCCAGGGAGAATGCTATTGATGACCTATCCTTAAAGATAGGTCATCAATAGTTGATCGCCCAGGGTCTGTCGCTTCAGACCCCGACTAATCAGCCGAGTGGGCAAATGCTGTCAGCGCCGCAAATACACAGAGGTCGGAGCAGAAGCAGCAGAAGTCGGAGCGCCGAACTCTGTGTAGTGGCTGGCGCTTGTAACTGCAGGAACAGCTTGCGTTGATTTCAATAAAAGCCGTGCCTGCAGTTACAAGCGCCAGCCACAACACTGCTTCCGCTCCAACTTCTGTGTATTTGTGGTGCTGACAGCAGGCGCCCGCTCAGCTAATCGGTCGGGGTCCCGAGCAACGGACCCCAGCCGATCAACTACTGATGACCTACCCAGGGGATAGGATATCAGTAGTATTCTTCCTGGAAAAACCCTTTGATATAAGATGGGGTCTTATTTTCGGGGAAACACTATACAGGGGAATAATATTCCACCTTAAACAAGTGATTAAAATAATCTGAAGAATAGCAAATAGAAATGAGCGAGTATACTCGCTAAAGGCAATTGCTCGAGCGAGCATTGCCTTTAGCGAGTACCTGCACGCTCGAGACGAAAGGTTCGGGTGCCGGCGCGGGGGAGCGGCGAGTAGCGGCAGTCAGCAGGAGGGAGCGGGGGGAGAGAGATCTCCCCTCCGTTCCGCCCCGCTCTCCCCCGCAGCTCCGTGCCAGCTGATGGCACCCGAACCTTTGGTCTCGAGCGGGGAGATACTCGCTAAAGGCAATGCTCGCTCGAGCAATTGCCCTTAGCGAGTATACTCGCTTATCTCTAATAGCAAAGTTAGCCAGAATTCTTCAACATGAAATGCGACGACCAACGGGCAAATTTTCAAATTTAGAGTGGAAATCCTACTGGTTGTGAGAGAAGTTAGATAAAGGCCGGTTTCAGACAAGTGTCTTAACACCTCCGTAATATGGATTTGTAATATGGACGTGTTACGGATGACACTGCAGCCATATATCAGTATTTCGAAAAATAAAAGGTTTATTCTTACAATCCATCCTCTGTTTAACCCCTTTCAACCGAAGCCCGATTGCACCTTAATGAACAACAAATTTCAGGTCTTTTCTCATTGTCATATTCCTAGAGCAATAACGGTAACTTTTACGTTGCCGTAGCCATATAAGGGCTTGTATTTTTTTCAATGCCATTATTTTTGGATACATATAATGTACTGCATAACTTTCATGACTTTTCTTTTAGGGGGATTGTGGGGGGGGGGGGTTCTGCCATTTTTTCTTTGGATTTCATTTTTACAATGTTCCGCATGCAGAATAAATAATGTGAAGGTATTATTCTCTGGGTCAGCGCGGTTCAGACAATACCAGGTTTATGCAGTTTATTTCTAATGTTTTGCTATTTTTGTACAACAAAAAAAAACATTCTCTTAAAAAAATTTTTTTATAGGATTTACTTTTGTGTCTCCGCATTCCAAGAGCCATAGCATTTATCAATGGAGCCCTATGAGGGCTTGTTTTTAGCATGAAGAGCTCTACTCTTCATTTATCCCACTTTTAGGAACATACAATATTTTGATCACTTTTTATTCCTTTTTTTCTTTTTACAGGCAAGAATAATAAAATCAGCAATCCTGGCATGTTTTTTTTCCCCTTTTAACTTTACAAGGCATTCATCGTGCGGTATAAATAGTATGGTAAATTAATTCTGTGGGTCAGTGCAATTATGTCGATTCCCAATATATATAGTTTTTTTGTTTGTTTTTTTCAATCACAACTTTTTCACATTGTTCTTAAAAAAGGTTTGTTTTTTTTACTACCACATTCAAAGACCACTAACTTTCTCTTTTTTTTTGGTGAACGTCTCTTTCTTTCTTGCGGGACGAGTTGTACTTTTTAATGCTACCATTTGTTGATCCATATGACTTTTTGATCACTTTCTATTTTATATTTGCCATGTTTTTTGCATTCTTTTTTCAGGGTCTGCACCACATCGGTTAAATAGGTTATTCAGGGTAGAATACTATTGATGACCTATCCTGAGGATAGGTCATCAATAGCTGATCAGACGGGGTCCATCGTTTGGGACCCTGACCGATCAGCTGAGCAGGTGCATGGTGTCAGCATTGCACATACACAGAGGTCGGCGTGGAAGCCTCCTGATTTCAATGAGAGCCGTGCCTGCAGTTAGAAGCGCTGACCACTACACAGAGGTCGGCACAGGGACTTCTGCTGCTTCCGCTCCGACCTCTGTGTATTTGCGGCGCTGACAGCAAGTGCCCGCTTAGCTGATCAGTCGGGGTCGTGTGACAGCGGAGCACTCGCTCCCTCTGGCACCAGAGACCAATGCAGGTATTCTGATACAGCTCCATGAAAAGGTGCATGCATCAGAATATGGCTAACTTCACACAGGCGAGTGCGATATCAGGCTGCGAATCACGGCCTGATAGTGCGTTCGCCAACATGCGATTTCCCCGTGGATGCGAGGCGTTTTTATATCAAAATTGCCCTGCATCACTTCGAGGAAGTAGCGATCCTCCAGCGCAGCTGATAGCGTATGGACAATCGTTAAGGGGGTTAAAGCTTTACCTGTTGCTGTAAGACATAGAGCATTCTGGCTGATCGGGTTGCTCGCTCCTGCTGGCGTATGCGGCCTCTGACTTCTTCTAAGGGATCCAAAAAGTCTCCATGGTGATCTGAAAGAGATGCCAGGAGATACGTAAAAACAAAAGCCCGTATAAAAAAAACAATCAAACGCATTCAGTCATTCGGGTACGACTCGGAACTTAAAATTAAATAATACAGTAACGAGTGAAGAACTTTGTGGACTGAGTGTATATCAGCTCATGTAGAAAAACAGAAGCAGAATCCTCTATTCACAGGGCAAATGTTTTTACTGACCCAAAACCAGCAACGCCACGTCTGCCTTAGGCCGCTTATAGAGGAGCAAATTACAGTCACTTTTTTTTTTTTGCACCCATATTACAAATTAGCATCTTGAAGTCGTACTGTGAGTTTGGGGCAGTAGACCCCTGCTCATCTGTAATACCATCATATGCTTGTCTGGAAGCTGCTTTAAAGGGACAGTCCCACTTTAGACATCTATAACAAATCCCCACATGTCTGCGGCTCTCTAGAATTACTTCATGCTTGCCCGTTCTCATAACTCCCACAGAAGTGAATGAAGCAAGACGTACACACGCATGGCCACCTCTCCATTCATTCTCAGCCTGGAGCCGGCATCCAATCATCTTCCAGAGATGGGACTTGCATCTATCAGACAATTATCCTGCGGTGCGAATACCTCATTAAATAGGAGTCCTACATGCTGATGTTGGGTACGTACGGATGCTCCTTGAGGTTTTCAATGCGGTGCCGTTTTGGACCACTTTTGTTAACCCCATAACACATCAGGAGGTACATGTACATCCCCCAGGTGTAGGGTTTATACAGAGCGGGATCAGGAACCGATCCCGCTCTATATACGGCAGGTGTTGGCTGTCTTTGAGATGAGATCACAAGGTACCATTCAGTTGTTATAGCAGCCCAAATATTAAAAATTAAAAAAAAACAAAAAAAAAAAAAAACACCTTTTCCCAGATTTAAAAAATAAATTAATAAGCAAAACATATATGATAATCGTCGTGGCCATAAAAGTCTGACCTAAATCAGAAAAACTATTATTTTTCCTCAATGGTGAACATCATTAGAATAAATGCACAAAGTCGGAATTCTGCTATTTTGGTAACTCTGTCTCAGAAAAAAATTTTCATTAAAAAGTGACCAAAAAGGCCCAATGTCCACGTGCGGATTTTAATTATAAAATCCGTGCGTGTCTCCCGTGTGGGAGATTCGCAGCTCCAGGAGCCCATAGGGATGCATTGGCATCCACAGGGCAAATAAATGCATGTGGATGTGATCTTTTTCCTGGCGTGCGGGTCGCACGCGCGGGAAGAAATCGCAGCTTGCTCCATTTTCCTGCGGATCTCCCGCACAGACGGCTCCCACTGAAGTCAATGGAAGCTGTCCGGACCTGCGGCACACCCGCAGCTGTCATTGTGTTGATCCGCGGGAGAGCAGGAGGCTAAAAAAAAAACTAAAGTGTGCACGCCGCATGCGCGCGGCACGCTGCCAGTGTGCCGAGCACATTCGCCATAATGAAGAAAGAACATCCGGCCGCGATGGAGGAGAGACCCGCAGCGTCCAAACAGATGAGTATGCTGTCATTTTTGGCCTCATGGCTGCGGACAAGGGTGGAAACCGCTGCGGGATTCCACAGGGCGTACCCGTGGAATTGAGGCCAAAGTCGTATGCACTCCAAAAAGGTACCAATCTGTCAAAAAACAAGCTCCCCATACAGCACCACCTACGAAAAGATTTTTAAAAGTTATGGCGGTCAGGAGATTGAGACAGAAAACATGTATTTTTAACCCTTTGCAATCCATTTTTGGATTCAGGGTTTTCCTAGGGGGCTCTCTCTTTCTGCCATTATACAATGGTGCCACCTGCTGGCTAGAGCCAGTACTGCAGTATTGGACATGCTGGAGAGGCCCCTGACAACAGAGCGGCCAGTAATATACAGTAAGAATACCCTGCCGGACATCTTCCGACAGAATGTCTTTAGATGTCAGACAGCGGATTGGAAAGGGTTAAAGAAAAAATAAAATAGTACAGCAAAAATAAAAACTAAATAAAGTGAATGAGAGTTATTTAATTTTTGCTGAATATGAGCGGGAATTTCTGCATGTGTCATACATAGCAGAAAAGAATCCTATCCTTACCTTTTTTAGCAAGTTCTTCAATTTTCTTCATGTAAGTGTGCAGCTCCTTCTGAAGACGTCTCACCTCATGCTCGCTAGCGTCCACCCCCTTTTTGGGGCTTCCTCCAGGACCAGGATCCCTTGTAGGTGGCGAGTCAGAGACGTCTACATCTACCCTGCTTCGATCTGGGGTATACACATATACCCTGGCCCCTGATCTGGTCACTTCCGGTTTCACTGAACTGCCGGCCTTCCGCTCTTTGCCCGGCATCTTCTTGCCGGGACTGTTTGCCGTCACCCCACTTCTGGGAGCTTTTGCTTCTATCTTCGCCCTTAAATGCTTCCATCTGACATCTTGCTTTGCGAGCTGGACGGCCAGGTTTAGTCGATCCTCGGAGACAACACTAAAGGATACAGATGAACCGGAATTTCGGAGCAAATCTTCGGCGGCCGAGCCGTCTCCATGTTTCTTCTGAGGGGTTGAAATCTTCTCTATGACAATAGGAGAGGGGTTTGTGTATTGGGCGGCCAAACGAGTCGGGTGCGTCAAGACATCCAGATTGAATCGAAGCTGTGGAAAAAGAGAAAGAAAATAATATTTTGCTCCATAGAGCAATACTTGTCTTGTCAATATGTCAAAATAGCAATGATAATCCTTCATTTATAAGTCAGAGGGGACACAAAATAAGTGGTAACATACAAAAGTAAACCTACAGACAACATGAAGAATAGGAGCGAGGGTCCTGCCACCTATACATGAAGTTGTAGGAGTGCTCACCAGCCTGTATCTATGTATATACAGTATGAAAGTGCATTAGGGTGTATGGGGTGGTCGGGTTCTCAGGGGGGGGGGGGGGGGGAGAATACAAAAGTAGGGTAGAGGGAGAAGAGATTAAATTAAGGACATGGTAGGACTCCCTGAAGAGATAAAACTGTGCGTGTTGGGAACTAACCTGATTGTCTGGGGTAGCGCATTCCAGAGAACTGGTGCAGCTTGGGAAAAATTTGGGGGACATGAAGGTTTGGATTAAATTGGAACGTAGGGACCTTTTACACAGAACGATTACACTGTGCAACATAACTGATATCAGATAGGCGGCTCATAGTAACTTTAGTGCGTTGAATTCAAACATGATGGCCGTTTTTTTCTGCCACTTAAGGTTTTCCATTTATGGGGAATAATGTAATCCGATTGCTGTTGTAATGTATTTTTGGGGAATCTGCCTATACAATTAATCCAGTCGGCTCGCCATTAACCTTGCCTAATAAAAAGAACAGAAGTGATTGCGCAAATATTCCGCAATCACTGTTACACACTGCGTGCTGACTGAACACTATAAGGGTAGGTTTTTGTTACATATAGGGTATGTTTCCAAGTGGCGTAAACACTGCGGATCATCCACCAGTAAGTTGTAATTAATGAACTAAATAAAAGAATCAAAATCATAAAACAAAAATACACGTTAGTATCGCTGCGTCCGTATAGGTCTGATCTATCAAAGTAATGCGTTATTTACCCAGCACGGTGAACGTCGTCCGGAAAAAAATGCAATAAAAAGCGATGAAAAAGTCATATGTTTTCCAAAATGGTACTAACGCAATTACAGGAAATCCCGCAAAAAATGAGCCCTCGCACAACTATGTGGATGGAAAAATAAAAAAATTTTATTGTGTGCAGAAGATGGCGGCAGAAAATAACAACAAAATTTAATGTTTTTGAAAACAAATAAAAGTAGTACAAAAAAAAAACAAAAAAACTACATAACTTTGGTATCGTAGTAATCGTACTGACCCATAGAATAAAGTTATCAGGTCATTTTTGTTGCAGTTTGTGCGCCGTAGAAACAAGACGCACTGAAAGATGGGGGAATTTTGTGGGGTTTTTCTCATTTTACTTGACTTGAACTTTTTAAAGGTTTTTCAGTACATTATATGGTACATTAAATAGCAGCATTGAAAAATACAACTCATTCTACAAAAAACAACAAGCTCTCAGACACACAGCTACATCTATGGATAAAGAAAGAAGTTACGATTTTTGTAAATGACAAAAAAAATGCTTGGTCACTAAGGAGTTAAATAACCTAACAATGAGACGCGCCGCTATTATTCAGTTTTACCGGAGGAATCAGCAGGTTTTAACTTTACAGAAACAGATCGATTACTTTCTGCGACGAAAATTCTTTACAAAATTTGTTGCACAGCGTTATCATTTAAATAATTGTTGAACCGGGAGAAAACGAACAAAGATGGCCTACAGATGAACCATAATTCATTCATTAGCAGGGCTTATTCACACGACCGTATATCGGCCGCGTATTCATGCCTGGCCGATACACGGCGTCTCTCTCTGCAGGGGGAGGAGGCTGGAAGAGCCGGGAGCAGTGCTCTGAGCTCCCGCCCCCTCTCTGCCTCCTCTCCGCCCCTCTGCACTATTTGCAATGGGAAATGCGGGGGGCAGAGCTAAGTCACTGAACTTAGTTCCACCCCTCTCCTGTCCCCTCTCATTGCAAATAGCGCCGAGGGGGTGGAGAGGGGGCGGGAGCTCAGTGCACTGCTCCCGGCTCTTCCAGCCTCCTCCCCCTGCAGAGAGGGACGCCATATATAGACCGGCGTGAATACCCGGCCGATATACAGTCGTCTGAATGCGCCCTTAATTTGATGCAGACTTGAAAATCATTGTTCGTCGTTTACCAGTCGTCGCATATAAAAGGCGATCATTCAGTCGTTCGCGGTCCATTCCCAGGAATTTACAGAAATTCGGCCCGATATGGCGCTCGCCAGCATGTGCTTCCACGGCGATGCAAGGAGTCTCTGTCAAAAAAAAGCCTCCCATCACTTCGGTAAAGTAGCAAGGATCGGCATCTGTTTTTGATGGTTTTCAATGGGAACCCTGGCATCGCGTATACCGTGCGATGCGTTTTCCTGTCTCATCGAAAACAATGGCCGATGTATTCCGAAAAACGTGAAAATAATAGGACATGTCGCTATAAAATGTTTTGGTTTCTACAAAAAGAAAAACGACAGATTCTGGAGATGTTTTGGAGGTGTGGGTTACCCGGGCATGTAAGTGATTGACTATAGGGAGTGAAGGAAAGGTCAGAGCCAAATATGACACCAAGCGGTTACGGTGCGACCACAGGCTGAGATGGATACACCAGGATTAGGTCGGCTAGGAGGAAACACGAAAAAGTTACGCTTGTGAAGTTTCAGACGGGGAGGGCATGATGCAAGAGACGATCTAGCAGCGAGGGTGTGATGTCACGGGTCAAGTAGTACATGATTGGGTGCCGTCCGCGTAGAGATGGTATCGAAAAGCTGATAGTTCGTCCGATGGGGGCGGCGTAGCTGGAGGAGAGGAGAAGACCGACCCCTGAGGAACCTCAACAGAAAGGCGAAAAGGAGAAGAAGTAGAGCCAGAAAAAAAAAGCTACATAGCCTTTTAACGTACGGTCACACGGCGGCATCCAACACGGAATTTTCCGTGCAGATTCCGCCACGCAAACCGCGGCAGAAGTCCATAGCAAAGCCGTATATTTCTGCCGTGATTCGCATGTAGATTTATCCCTGTCGATGGGCAAAGTCTGTGTGGAATTTGCAATGCGATTTCGCGCGGTTCCACTTTCAGAAGGCACTTCCTCCGATGGAGACGTGCCAGTATTTCTGGCTATGCGTGCGTCATTTCTGATACGTCTCCGTGTGAAGGCCGGGCTCACACGACGGGTCGGTTTACGATGCGGATTAGGTCTGTGAGCCCAGCCGGTGACCCTGCGTACGGCACATAATTGTATTACATATGACCGCGTGCGCTTTCAGGCGGTCTGGCGCAGTAGAGCTTTTAATTTTTTTTTATTTCCCGCGCCGTCACTTGGCGATGACACAGGTACCCGCAGCCGTAGAGCACAATGCGCTCTATGTTCGCGGATTCCACGGCAGAATAGAGCATGCTGCTAATTTTCTACTGCTCGCAGAATCCGCAAGCCGTACCCGCCAGTGTGAAGGAAACCTTGAAACTACATGCCTTTCAATGCCCGTGAATCGCCTGTGCGGACGGCGATCGCGGAGTACGCAATCCAAATCCTGTGAGACCGGACTATAAAATAATGTTACTTCTGAACGTGGATCCGAGCGGAATCATACTGGAAATTCTGCACACGGATTCAGCCCAGGGATAAATCTACGTGCGAATACACAGCAGATATATGCGCCTTTGCCGTGAACTTCTGCCGCGGTTTTGGAGGCTGCATCCATGCAAACACTTCGCTTTGGATTGTGAACCCTAATTTGGACCGCTGATGACATCACAGCTCCTCACCTGGCTGGGGCTTAATATATGATGACATCATAAAGAGGAACACTCACCTGTGTGCTCCTGTGGGGACCCTGAGGAGGCGCTGCTGCACTTGGCTGACGCTCCACAGCCATGGCTGTCAATAGTCTGCAGTAAGGAGTCTATGGCAGCTCCACTAGACACTCACAAAGAACTCCTTCATTCCTCCTCCATTTGTCCAGTATACAGCAGTTAAAACCGGCGCCATGACAACTAGCTCACCACCTACGGGTCACCACCTAGCCCAAACTTTGTCAGAAATGACTAACGCGGCGGGAAGAGCTGTGCTTGCGCGGCTGCTGTGTCAATAAAGTTTTTTTCCCGATTGAATACCTTAATTTAAAACGTAATTTAGAGCTCGTTTATAGAACAGGGTGGGAATTTTGTATCGGTAGCCCAAATATCATATCATTTCCATTGTTTTCCATGCTAACTAACGTCCTGCACGCAGATACCTCAGTAAAGATGGCCGCCAACGCCTCACCGCTGTAGTTCTACGTACAACTTCCAGCAGGGAATTCTTCATTAACTCTTAATGAGACGGTTCGGGCTCGGTTTACCACAGATAGCTGCTAGTACTGGGTTGTGCTGGGTCTTTAAACGTGGAGGCAGGAAGTGTGGAGTATCAGCATAGTCGCCCTCATTCAGAGCGGCGTGTCATGGAGAAGCACACGGAGGTGAAGGTGCACGGCTATGAGGAGTACTGCCGGGAGCTGGAGAAACACAAGGGGAAGCCGGTGTTCACCTTGTTCTGTGGAGATAAGAATGAGCAGGGGGTGAGCTGGTGCCCCGACTGTGTTAAAGGTACTAAAGTGCTCTCTGCTGTCCATAGACTTTAGGGGAAGTCAGCAGCTGTATATATATATAAAAAATCCATTGCGATTTTACGCTCACGGAGGAAAAATTGCAGCATGCTCTATTTTTCGGCAGATTCTGTGCGGACGGCTTCCATTGAAGTCAATGTAAGCCGGCCGACCCGCAGCCCTTCCCCAAGTCATCACTGCGGAAAGGTGATTCACTAACGACGGTGCGGCAAAATCTGTACTGCACATGTGCGCCGGCCGGACCATCGGCAGTACAGATTAAGAAGATTCTGGACAGGTACGCGGGGTCACCGGCCGGGCCCAGGGGCGGATTCCGCTACAGGATCCCGCATGCAGAATGCGACCCAGCCATGTGCGTTTGGCCTAACACGGACCGGTAACCTGGTTCGATCACGGGTTTACTGACCCTCACTTAGGGCATTGCAGAAATCTATAAAGCTCTGAGTTTGGGCCAGTAGACCCGCAGACGGGCCAAGACGCTTGTCTGCATTCAGGTCACATAGATGTGCTGCGATGCACTAGTATGCAGCTAGACTGAAACTATACAATGTGACACTCTTAGGCCGGCTGTCCATGGGCGATGCGGTATCCCGCGGCGGAGCCGCTGCCCGGGAGCAGGAGCCGCCGCTGGTCAGCCCTATCTAATAGACTGACCGCGGAGAATCGGGGCAATTCGCAGCATGCTGCGAATTGCCCGCCGTGAGCGGAGAATCGCAATGATTCTCCGCTCGTGGACAGGTGCCCGCACTTTTCATAGCAATGCTATGGGAAGCGTCGGCCGGCGTGATGAATACACTGTCCAATACTCATTTACTCTTCAAGACTGTGTCAAAGTTTCTCCGGACTCCCCCATCCTGCATCGTTAAGATGAATCATTGATGGAATCCTTTCTCCTCTCTGGATCAGGAGTCCTTGCACCGTGATGTACTATAATCACTAAAACGACGCGACACAAGTCAGAACACGAGGCTCCTTTCTGGAGTTGAATAGCAGAGGAGGAGGCTGTTTCTTGCGCTATAACTTTTTTTTTTTTTTAATTAGGGGTTGCCTTTACATGCCTTAAATCGATATATATTTTGTCTTCTAGCTGAACCGGTCATTCGCAAAGAACTGGCAAATCTTCCTGAAGGGTCTACATTTATATATTGCCTAGTTGGAGAGAGAGCTTAGTAAGTAACTCTTATTTCCGGGCATCGATAGATTTCTGTACTGTAGGCTTCAAGGAAATACAACGTCTTGTTCTAAACATGTTGTTTGAACTTCTCTGAGATGGCATAAAGTGCAACCGAAATGTATGACTGTATATTGGTGATCAATGAGTACTACCACTAACGCATACAAGTTGGAGTTAGGCCGCCTTCACACTAGCAAGAAAATTGTGTGAGATTTGTGCGTTGCGAGACGCACAAATATGAAACCCATTCTTTTGAATTGATTCATTCACATTTGCAATGTTTTCTTGTATTTTGTTTTTTTAACTACCACAGATGTCAGACTAACTGGCCTGTAGTTCCTGGCTTTTTCTCTACTACCCTTCTTATGGATGGGTACAACACTCGCCACTCTCTAGTCATCGGGAATATCACCTGTTAGAAGGGAACTGTTAAACAAATCAGTTAAAGTTGCAGCAATCACAGATTGGAGTTCTTTAAGAACTCTGCGGTGGGCGCCATCTGGGGCCATAGTCTTATTCAACGTCAAACATGCAAGTTCACCTACAACTTCAATCTCCAAAAACTGTAGATCTGAGCCCTTATTACTAGAAGTACAAACAAGCCTAAACATATGCAGATTATTCCAGAGATCATTATTGCCCCCCACCCCCATATGTCCATCCAGTTCAGCCTATCACACCTCCACCCAATGTTGATCCAGAGGAAGGCAAAAAAAAAACTTCATATCAGTCTAAAAAGAATAATCTAGGTATATTTCATAATGATCCACGTTTTACATGAAGAGCTTTCTCATATTAGAGGTTTTCCATATGGAACCTTTTCATTCAAGCTTAACTGCTAAGAAGCAGTGGCCAGGAGTCGCCTCGCCAGCTATGTACTGTGATCCACGCTTGGGACGAGAGCAGGTAACCATGTTCATCTCTTGCATTTTGTCTTGCAGCTGGAAGGACCCAAACAATGAGTTCAAAAAAAACTTGAAGTTGACTGGTGTCCCAACTCTTTGTAAGGTTGGAACGGTAAGTCTTCTGTCTCCACCTTAGCCTTCACATGGTAACTGTCTAGGAGTAAAGAAAAAAGGTTTGGTACGGTGTTAGCCAGTAGAGCAAAATGTGATTGTTCCCAGCAAGAGAAACCAAGTCATCTGCATCGGATCAGGTAGACAACATTGGACATGGAACATGTGAATGCCCATGGGATCTTATAGTCCTGCTGTGTGTTGGGGATTTGTACCCTGTCCGCAGTTAGTACATGTGAGCAGGTCTTGCAGCTCTTTACCTTACAGGGATAAGTTCCTTTTTGTGTGTCAGAGGGTAATGCACTCCTGATTATAAAGTTCCTCAAGTTAGGAGGTTGCCTGTAAGACAGAAGAGGAAGGTCCTGGAATATGGTTCTTAGATGGTCATCCTTGTGTAGGGTATACTTGAGTTTCTTTGTAGTCTTCTTTAGTACCTCTAGCTATGAATTGTAGGTCACTACTAGAGGTACACGATCGCTTCCTTCCTTCTCCATCTATTGAAGTAGTTGATTTCAGGGTATCCTGGTGGCTCTGGTGATTTGGTCATCAATTGAGGTGGGATGGTAGCCTGGTTTGAAGATGTCCTTTTAAGATGGTATAGATGTTCCTCTCGGTCTGTTGGGTTGGAGCAGATCCGGTTATATCTGATGGCCTGCCTGTAGACTATGGACTTTTTGATATGTTTGGGGTGGAAATGGTTATATCTGAAGTATGCGGGCCGATCAATAGGTTTTCGGTATAAGGATGTCTGTATTGAGGAGTTTGAAATTGTTATGGTGTTGTCAAGAAAGTTGACTTAGCGTCAGATATTTCAGATTCATGGTGGCGTGAAATGCATTGAATCTCTCATGGGATTTTACTAGTTCTTGTTCAGTGTTGGTCCAGATGATTATGATGTTGGCAATATAGTGGAAGTAGGCCAATGGCTTGCTGGGGCAGAAGGCCAGGAAGTTGCTCTCCAACTTTGCCATGAAAAGATTGGCATATTGTGGTGCCATTTTACTGCCCATGGCGGTTCCGGTGAGTTTCAGGAATATCTTTTCCTGAGGAAAAAGTGCGTGCGTGCGTGTTAGATATCACAGCTGATTCTACCGTGTTTAGCCTAGGAAAGAACCCTAAGTGGGTTTGAAAGCTCGCTATAACATCATACATTTTTGTTAGCCAATAAAAAGTATCATATCTCCAAGATTACTTGTCTTACTGAGAACAATCACATCTTGTATAGGACTAGAGATAAACCAGATCATAGCAGTTAGTAAGCAATCTTCTGCCTGGGTGTGCACGTATTTCCACCACATATTAGACATCGGGGTCTACCATTCAACAATTTGAAATTCTTCAATAGTCCAAAACGCTTATTCCTAAACCTTTCCTGATGAGTGATTTAGTCCAGTTATTTGGATGTAATATCTGTCTATCTCTTATACCTTTTTAAATTATTGGAATCTTATAATTCTACACTAGACAAAAGGTAATTCTATTAATTTCTTTACAAACACCAATTTCCTGTATTACTGCGTTTCCCTGAAAATAAGACAGTGTCTTATATTAATTTTTGTTCAAAAAGGTTTAACTTTTTTACATGTATAGCTGCCTGGACACTATTTAAATTGACTTTTTTAATTAACTGTTAGCAGGGCTTAATTTTGGAGCAGGGCTTATATTTCAAGCATCCTCAAAAAGCCTGAAAAATCATTTTGCATCCTCAAAAATTCTGGAAAATCATGCTGTGCCTTATTTTCAGGGAAACAGGGTACTATCTGCACACTGCCTAGACCTGTCCTTTGCAACACAATTAATGACTGGGGGTGTGGTGGTTCTGGAGTGTGAGCAATGCAGATGATCCTACACCTTGAACACCTTCAGTTCTCCTATGCAGGGTTTTTTTGTTTGTTTGTTTTTTTAAAGTCTGTTTTTTATAGTACATTTATATGGAACGATTGTCGTTAAGAAGAAAAAAATCGCTAGATCTTCCGAATTGGAAAGATAATCATTCGGTGTAAACATAACCGATGACAATTGTTTACTGTTCACTTCATGCAGCATGAAAATCGTTGTTAGCACGTTCTCTAATTGTTCGGTTTAAATACAGATCGTTACATTGTTCTCGTTCACTGATGCATAGAATTGAAGAGTTGGAAGGGGCCTCCTGGGTCATCGGGTCCAACCCCCTGCTCGGTGCAGGATTCACTAAATCATCCCAGACAGATATTTGTCCGGTCATTGTTTGAACACTTCCATAGAAGGAGAACTCAGCACCTCCAGTGGTAACCTGTTCCACTCATTGATCACTCTCACTGTCTAATATCTGATCTGTGTCTCCTCCCTTTCAGCTTCATCCCATTGCTTCTAGTCTTTCCTTGTGCAAATTTAGTGAGCGAACGATTTATCTGCCCATATGAATGAGCGAACTCTGACATCGTGCAAATGATAAATGATTGGGTGTAAAAGCCCTCTTACGTTGAACAAAAGTATCAGATGGTTGAAATTCAAGTCGGAAGGCTGCCATACATATTAGATGTTCAACTGGACTCGCTGATCCTTTTCTAATGTGTATGGCGAACCTGTAAGATGGCTTTACGTGGCGTGATCTGAGCTGATTGACGAGATCGGCGCTTGCTTAAATGATCTTCTTGTATGCCAGTCTTCGTTGGCAGCACATCCCACTTTCACAAGGAAGTGTGCTGCCCACAACGATAATTTGTTTTCGGCAGTACAAAAGATCCGATCAGCGTGCAGCCGAGCGTTAACACAGGGCGATGCCCAGAGGAACAAACGTTTGGGTGAGATCATCGGTCGGTGTAAAAGGATCTTTTTAGGCTTTTGCTTTAGTTTTTTTTTTTGTATCTATTTTCCTGTCTGGATGCAATATGATTTATGAAGCCATATGTATAATTGTAACCTGTTACATATAGGGTTTGCATAATGTTTCATTATATATCATAACCACATTGTGCATAAATAATGAAGTGCCAAGATGTTCCAGCCAACCCAATGCTGGAGTGTATAGAGCAAGACCAAATAATAGCAACGCTCCAGTGAGTCTGTGGTGACACAAGTTGGGCCATGAATACAACTGGATTTATGCTCCGTTCCTGCCATGTCCCTGGGAGCAGACAAGGTACTTTACCACACTGTATCTCTAGTGGTACATTACCACTCTCACACAAGCGTCTGTTAAAATCGCCCATTTTACTGCCTGCACAGCTGCATTTTTGTACACGTTTGCCTGCATTTTTGCTGCATATTTTTGGCAGAGTGGCCTTATACCTTTTATATTCATGCACGAAGTATTGGACCTCGTTTTAGGTTTGTAACTGCTTTTGCACATTCATGAAAATCCTATTATTTCTTTATTTTTGTACCTATTCAGGTGAATGCACGCGGGTGGATTTGAATTGCGGTCTCCAGAGTGGGTGACTGCAGCAAATGCCGCCCATAGCGTGCTATGCAAAAGTGTTTCTTCATGCACCTGAGCGGAAACAAATTGCGGTTGAAAAATCGCATTACGCTCTATTTTTGTGTCGGATTCCGCGCGGATGGCTTTCATTGAAGTCATTAATTTCTAGGTTTGCTTCAGGTTATACTATACAGATATTGAATCGTCCTCACTTACAGGTTGTTAATGATCCACATATGTGGTACAAATATGCTACAAGCTATAATGGTATTCGTATAATAACCTAGTAAACCACGTCATTGCATCAGAACATGTGTGCCCATCCTGCACGGCAGCGATCAACACTCCCTGATGAGGCAAAGACTGCAGCATAAAGTTACACATACTTCCAATAAGTTACTTTCGTTAGTAAATAACAGAACTAACACACATGGGGAAAGGAATACACTCCTCCTCCATCGAAGTCCAGATTGTTTGAGTGAGCCCTGAGCCTGCGGTCACATGGGATGGAAATCCTGCAGAAATCTCGCCGTATGACTGCAGCGGGTCCGCACTAAAAAGCGGTGAGATTTCCATTGCGTCCATCTCTCTGCATAGAGGGGAGAGGCTGCCGTGGAAACGGCGATACAATTGACATACTGCGTCTTTCATACTGGGCGGCATGTCAATTTCAACACGGGTTGGCTGCAACAGGTTCTCCGCAGCGTGTGGACAAGATTTTTGCAAATCTCGTCCACTTTGCTGGTTAAGCTCGAACTTAAGATTGCCGGCGAACTTTCTGTACGGAAATTCTGTGGCAATTCCGCCCGGTGTGAACTCGGCCCAAGACTGGGTCCACACTGGGCTGACTTCTAGCGGAATGCCCTCACTGAGCACTCGGCAGCAGATCAGCCGTGGAATGCCTACCTCAAAACCCACGCCATTTGTTGCGGGTTTCAAAGTAAATTCCACAGCGGGACGGCGATCAAAGTGACATGTTGTGGATTTGAATTCCGCGCCGCAAGTCCATTTGCGCAGATTTTGTGCGGGTTATTTCCATAGCTTGTGGATGAGATTTTCCAAATCTCGCCCCATTTGCTGCTACTGTAAATGCAGCTGAATTTTCGTGCGATGGATCCACACGGGAATTCTGCAGCAATTCCGCTCCAGATGAACCCAGCCTAGGGGTGCATTCACACCTGCTTTGGGGCTTTATGGAACAATTTTAGGCCTCATGTCCACGGGGAAAATCAGGCCCGCTACGGATTCTACATTGAGAATCCACAGCAGGTCCCTCCTTTCCCGCGGACATGAGGGCTGAAAATAAGAATAACTCACCTGCTGCGGGCCGTGCGTGTCTTCCCTTCTTTGCGGACGGATCTTCTTTCTTCGACCCGGCGGATGTGCTTGGCACGCCGGCTGCGTGCCGCGCGCATGCGCCGAGCACATCCGCCGGCCCGGAGAAAGAAGATCCGACCGTGAAGGAAGGAAGGAAGATCTGCATCACCCGGAGCAGGTGAGTTTAATTCAGGTGCTGGTCTCCTGCGGATCCGGACGGCTTCCATAGGCTTCAATAGAAGCCTGCGGGAGCCGTCCCCGCGGGAGACCCGCACGAAAATAGAGCATGTCCATTGTTTTGTTTTGTTTTTTTTTTCATGCTCCAGAATTTTTTAAATCACTTTTATTGACCATCCGCGGGTATTTATCTACCCACGGGTGGTCAATGCATCCCTATGGGGTGCAGAACCGCTGCGGATTTTAATTCTTCTTTTGCCCGTGGACACGAGGCCTTAGTTTTGCTGTGTGAATAAGCTCTAAATCTGTGGGGGTCTCAGAAAACTGATTTTTGCCCTGAAGTATCTTTGTAGAATATAAGTTGTGGCTTGTGTTACTACTTGGTGCCAGTGAGTACGGAGATATCGCCCACGTTCTATAAGTACTGGCAGCATTGGTGTTCCTGGGTCTGTGGCCCATTTAGGGTATTTGGTAAGCTCCTTCTGTAGCCTAAGGATGGCTTCACACAGCGGTATGCGTATAAACGCTTGCTCGCTGGAACACTACATATTCACGTTTACACAAGGTTGAATTGGGTAGTTTGCACCGTGTCTACGCATAGTTCTGTACTACTTAGGCATGCAGGGCCAGATCAAATGCGCTTAACACACGCTTTCCGTGGATTAAAAGGCTATTAGCATAATGAGGTCCAGATGGGGTTTTTTTTCTGGTTTTGCGCAGTGCTTCATGCATCCTCTTGCGTTTCTGCACACCTCCTATAGATTTCTTAAGGGCCTTTCATGCGCAAAACACAGAAAGATAGAGCAGGTCATATCTTTGTCTGCGAGCGAACAACTCGCTTAGAACAACGAACATATTGAAATCAGTGAGTTCTATGCTCTGTTTTGTGCGTATATTGACTGTGTGTGATGCCGTCCTAAGTGACAGGCAAGTACCCCTTAGGCCCAATATCCACGGGCGGGTTTGATCTGCAGCACCTGCATGGGGCGCCCGCACAGGAGATCCACAGATCAAGCCACCCGTAGGGAAGCATTAGCGTCTGCAAATTTAATTTAAGAATGTGGATTTCATTTGCGGACCTTTTTGGTTCTGAAAACAAATCGCAGTGTGCTCCCTTTCTCTGCGGATCCCGCAGGGACAGCTCCCATGGAAGTCAAAGGAAGCTGTCCCTTCCGCGGCCCGGCCACAGCTGACACTGCAGAAGTGCCACGGGAAAACGGGAGATTAAAAAAAATGGTACTGCACATGTCCAGCGTTGAGCCGGGAGGACCATGCGCAGCACAGTAAACCCGGTAATGGAGGTATCTGTACGGATGCTGCTGCCGGGGAAAACTGGTAAATGGGGCTCACTGGCTGTGGGCAGTGCAGGATTCCCCGCACGGAATCTGACCCACCCGTAGATATTGGGCCCTAGAGTGGCACGCACTTCATATGAGTGAACAGAACAGCCTCGAGGGCCTTCCACGACTACAGGAATTCGAGGGACTCCCCATCTGTTTGTGAGATTAGGAGTCAAAGAGGATATATAAAATAACTTCTTGTTTTCCTTTCCAGCCACAGAAACTGACAGAAGATGAGTGCCTCAAGCCTGATCTGGTGCAGATGCTGCTCTCAGAAGACTGAAGGATCCTCAGACACTCCTGGGATACACGGAGGATCTGTTGTGCAAGGAGAGCGAGCGTTCATCCAGGTCTATAGATGGGCAATGGCACTTTATCCACATTCGAAAACTAGCCGTCCTGGAGGCTTCTAGGCCTCCCAGTATTTCATGGCATTCCATTAAAATGCTTTCTAGTCAAGGTTGCTGTTCTTTAGTCCTTTACTTGTGTACACGGTACTATTCATGCCAAGAATGGGAAAAATGACATGGCTAGTCAGCATCTGAAACCATGACAGACTTGTTGCAGAAAAACCTGCAACAAATTAGTCTGCAATTTCAAAGGACGCTCCAATGTAGTGGCTTGGTTTTAGTGAGAGCCGTGCCTGCAGTTACAAACGCCCGCCACTACACGAGGTCGGCGCGGAAGCTTCCCCGACGATCTCTTATTGCAGTGCTGACAGCATGCGGCGGCCCCACCCAATCAACTATTGATGACCTATCCTGATAGGTCATCAATAGTATTTTTGACCGGAAAACCCCGTTTAAAGGGGTTCTGTAATTAGAAAAAAATAAATACTTGCCTATTCCTCCCCAGGCAGTCTTACCGCATCTTCTCATGGCTTCTCTGGTCAGCTTACCGCAAGCTGGCTGGATCCTCTTCTTCCCGTTCTGGAGCATCCATTTTCTGCATTCGTCTTGCGGCAGGTCAGTGTAGGCTACATGACTAGTGACGTAGTGTTCACTGCCTAGTAGGGAATGCCGAGGCTGTGTATGGATGCTGGCCTGCTGTGAGTGTTCATATACTATGGCAGCGAGACAGTACAATCTTAGCAACAGCTCGGCATTCTCTGCTAGGCAGTGAACATTACGTCACTAGTGATGTAGCCTACACTGACCTGCCGGAAGGAGAATGGACACTACATTGCAGGAAGAAGAAGATCCGGTTGGCTAGAGGTGATGTGACCTGGGAGAATAGAGGAGCCAGGAGAAGATGCGGTAAGAAGACAACCTGGACGGAGAAGGTATACATATAATATATATATATATTTTTTTTTTCCTTCTGATGACAGAACAAAATTAAGGGGTTAAGCAAAACCGCATTGTGCTCCTATCCAGAATCACGAGTTTACAAGCACGATATCAATCCAGATTTCTCAGACTGATACCGCTCTCACCTGTGTGGAGTTTCCAAAGCACTGTCACTCATTGTGAGGGCAATATGCACCCGGATCTTTGGGCGTCCTGCAGACTTTTGGGAGGTTTGGACAGACTCCATACAGCAGTGCTGTGAACAGAAGGGAGCTTACTACTTTCATGGTCTGGGATGCTGCTTCTTGTTATTTTGACATGTTATTGGCAATCAATGATGGAACTATTCCAGATGTGTTTGGTACCTTGGGATGGGATTGGTCCAGCCCTTTTCCACACAGTGAATCAGCTGCTCCTATAGGAGGAGTTCTCTACCCCGGGTAGACCTCACACCCACAGGGAGGGGGTATGTAATTAAAAAAAAAAAATACAAGAGATGTGGTCCTTTTCTTGGCAAGGGGGCAGTTTACTTCCTGGTATTTGCAGACACTCTGAAGACCAGGCTGGCATGATGTGCGGTGGGCACCTAACTTGGGTGTCAGAGCTGATTCACTGATGTGGAAGAGGTCTCTGTCAGTAGAGGATGTAGGCCATGGCAGGTTTTTCACAGCCGGTGTGAGTGCTGCTGCAGTCACTGCCAACTGTTGCACCAACTAAAGAGTTCCCATAGGTGCAAACTGAGTAAGTTTCAGCCATAGTCTTCTACCCCAGTGTGCCCTTACAAATTGTAGCTAGTGTTCTAGCAGCTTTAGTGGTAAAAGCAGTGAGTTATCTCTTGGTTTCAGGGGTACAGACCAGGCAGAAGAGGTGTATAGTTCCAAAGGATATGTTCAAGTTGTCCAATAGAAAGGTTGAAATCTTACACTCCTCAATTTCCACACTTTTTTTCTCTGCAGCCTACGAGCTGTTGAGTACCTGACTGCTCATTTTTTGGAAATCTTAGCCGTATTGGTGAAATGTAAATGCTATGAAAAATTACTTTTTTTTTTTGTTGTTGTTGAATCGGACAAGAACCAAGCACTGTAAATGGCTAGTGCCTGGGGCTCCATTAGAAAGTTCCATTGACAGTGGTGTAAAAAAAAAAAACCCAAGTGGGTAGGAGCCCTAATGATGATACAGGTTACATCTATCTTTAAAACTTTTCTTTTTTTTAACCTCTTAGTAACCACCCTATTGTGTTTTTTTACGTCCTCCCATTGCAGGACCTGTATAGAGGGAGATAGCGTTGCTATCTCCCTCCATATATCGCAGGTGTCAGCAGTTTATTACAGCTGACGCCTGCGGGCAACAGCGCCGTTTGGCCGTGCGGCCGATCGGGACTGTTAACCCTTTAATTGCCGCTGTCAAATCTGACAGCGGCATTTATATTCCCCGAACAATGTTCGGGGGTCCTGTACGGCCCCACTGCGGTGAGATCGGTGGAGCCGTGCAGGTGTCATGGCAGCTGGGAGCCTTCTGAAAAGCCCCAGGGCTGTCATGGAAGAATGCTATGGCATTACATCATACTGCATAAGTGATCTAAGCATCGCTAGTTGTTGTCCCCCAGCAGGACTAAAAGAAAAAGTAAAAGCAACAAACTTTTATTATGTAAAAAAAAAAAACAGTTATAAAAGTTAAAAAAAAAAGTTTTGCCATATTTAAAAAAAAAAAAAAAAAAATCAAAATAAAACAAATACATATTTGGTATTGCTGCATCCGTAAAAGTCCATTCTATCAATGTAACACATTATTTACCACACCGAGTGAACATCTGGGGGGGGAAAAAAAAAAAACTGCCAGAAATGCGCTTTTTTGGTCACCCTATTGTCAAAAAGTGTATTCTAGAATGCTACTGCGGGAAACTACAGGATGTATCGCACAAAATGAGCCGTCACATAACTATGACGACGGAAAAATAAAACTTATGGTGTGCAGAAGATGGAGACAAAACAAGTTTTAAAAAATTAAATCTCTTTAAGGCCTCATGTCCGCAGCGGATGATCCGCACACGGGTTCCGCGCCCATATGGATGCATTGGACACCCATAGGTAATTAAATACCTGCAGATGTCATTTTCCCTTGAGGCGCGGATTGCGTGTGCGGGAAAACACCCGCAGCATGCTCCATTTTAGTGCTGGTCTCCCGCGGGCTTCTATTGAAGCCTATGGAAGCTGTCCAGGTCCGCAGCACACGAAGAGCTGAATTTCTGATCTGCCATGGAAGAGCAGGAGTTTTAAAAAAAGAGTACATGGCGCATGTGCGTGGCACGCTTCTGGCGGGCCTAGCACATCCGCCGGACCAAAGAAAGAAAATCCGTCCGCGGCGGAGGGCAGATCTGCAGCGACCACACAGGTAAGTAAAATGTTATATTCAGGCTTCATGTCTGCAGAAAAGGCGGGAGCCGTTGCGGTATTCTGCATGAAAGATCCGTGCGGGGCTGAATTTCCCCGTGGACATGAGGCCTAAAAAATATATTTAAGAAAAAGTAGTACAGCAAAAAAAAAAAACACACTATACAAGTTTGGTATCGTAGTAATCATACTGGCCCCTGGAATACAGTTATGTCATTTTTGTTGCAATTTGTGAGCTGTAGAAACAAAACGCACTGAAAGATGTCGGAATGTCGTTTTTTTCCCATTTTTCTCCACTTACAATTTTTTAAAAGTCTTTCAGTACATTATATGGTACATTAAAAAATACAACTCATCTTGCAAAAAAGGAACAAGCCCTCATACAGTGACGTCGATGGATAAATAAAGGAGCTACGATTTTTTTAAAGGGGGGGGGGGGGGGACACGAAAATGGAAAACAGTAAAAATGTGTGGTCACTAAGGGGTTAATGTTCCAACACATCTGAAATAAAGTGAAGCATATGGGAAATACTCTTCCTTGCAGCCAGCTTTATATTTAATTCAACAACTTTTTTATATTTCAAAATTCCGCAAACAGGCGATGTCGGTGCCGCTGTGCGCCGATCGCTATACCAGTCTTCGATCGCCTATACGTTTTCTTTTCTCTCCTTTGGAAGGGTGATGAAAGTAAAGTTTATTCAGCAATTTGCTAAACGAAGAGTTTGGTTTCTAGTTCACTTCCCAGTTTTCCTGAAGTCTGACTGACCTTCTAGACCTCTCTCCCACCCTTGATGGTAACCCTAACAAGCATTATTTCAGAATGCTTGACAACTATTTCAATGATTGGGGCTCTCATTACTTTCCAAGGTTAAAAATATACCCATCGGCCACTTCAAGCAAATCCATAAGAACGGTTCTAATTAAGTATTCAGAGCGGGACAGCGCTTCGTATAAACATTTTTTTTTTTAATTGCATCAACCAACTCCCTGTCCCCCCAAAAGCACCATAACTTCATTTTAAAGCACAGTAATTCCCGGACACTGTACATATATACACACACAACGGGTTTAAGTAACGTACATATGGGAAATGACGAGCGTAGAGGGGGCGGGAGCTCAGTGCTCTGCTCCTGACTCTTCCAGCCTCCTCCCACTGCAGAGGGCACCATATATTGGCCGGACGTGAAAACCCGGCCAATATATGGTAGTCTGAATAAGCCCTAAAACTGCACCATAATCTGCATCGTGGTGCGGATTTTTAACACTAATTTCACTTATTGCATTGCAAGGAAGGAAGGAAACCCATGGTGAAAATCTGTTGCTTTTGCATGACAAATCATGCTGCGGATTTAAAATTAGGCAGAAGCTCTAGTTTACGCTGCAGATTTCATCTCTGAGTGAATGGAATTCATTAAAACACCACTTAAGGCCCATTTACACGCAAAGATAATCTTCCAAACGATTGAAAGTTTGTGATCATTTTGCATAAAGTGTATAGGACACTAATGTCCATTAACACTTTATCATCTTCATTTGCGTGTAAAAGGGCCCCCGGGAGCTGTTTGCAGAGCCCAGCATGTGAGCTGGGTTCTGCACACAGTTGCATTGTTAGTCTCAGGGCTGCTGGCAGAACACAATGTAATCTCCCACTGAGAACACAGTGTGCGGTCTCCGGCTGAACAATGGATTTTAAGTTGACCTTAAAATCATCATTCAACCAAAAGTACACGACAATAGCGTTTACATGCAACAAATATCGCTCATTTGAACAATGAGCGATAATTGTTGCGTTTAAATAGGCCTTTACATTGTACTATACAATTTAGCATTATGTTGGTGTGCCTGCTGTAGCCAAATTTCTGCTGTGTGACAACTCACCCATACAGAAGGAGAGATGACCCTGCCCGCAAGGGCTTACAATCTACCAAAAGTGCCCACAGTCAGCTTCAGACTTCTAGTACCTTATGTGCCATCCTAGCCCCGAGTCTGTTACTGGCTTTTAGGGTATGTTCACACGAGCAGACTCAGCCTCATAAAGCAGATTTCTGCCATGGATATACACTAGTATAACTGCAGTTCCGCACGCACATCCAATGGGCGAATCCACGGGTGAATTTCCTGACAAGCATTCTACATAAAAAAGTAGAGTGTTTTGGGTTTTTTTCCCCCACATGAAGAAAGACTCCACCTAAAAAAAAAAAACAGCGCAGACTGATATTGCAAGCAATTTGGCACTTAGGAGATGCAGATTTGGGGCAAAGCAGCGTTACATCCGTCTTAGTCCCTTCATTCTCAGGATTCATGGAAGTTGACCCCTGCCCAATAATAAAGTGATGCCATATTCTAGATACATACCAACACTTTATAACACATTAATTCCACTACAGAAACAAAATGCAAAACTATTCTTCTATTCCCGGCCGCACGGTCACAGCCGGAGCCTCTCGGGACAGTTATGTACTAGTTAGATTTCTTTATTTCAGTTTTTGAGATAAACAGGGAGAACCTCAGGATGGTCAATAATCATCTTTTAATATCTGTTGACGATAATCCACCCTAGCGGGCTCTACTATTCCTCTGCCCAAAATATCTTTAATTTTTGCCATCAGAGTGAAGCATGAGCGATCCAGATACAATATGGCGCCATCTCTGCAACCAGCACCTGTGCGCAGTCTTTACCCCATATCGGATGGTAGCTCATCAGCGCTATACAATATATGTAATAGTTTAAGGTTACTGCGCAGCAGTCACAATCTAGGTGCAGCAGCCGGGGATGCCTTTCATTTCCCAATGGTGTTGTTCTGTGGCTGCTGCTCTGCCAGGGCTTGCTGCAGTCTCACCCTCTTGCGGGAGTAGTGCTGCCAATGTAAGATTTGCTGCTCATCGATAAACTTGGCGCACTGAGCGTTCACCAGCTCTTTACGGAAGTGTTCGTACTGCAGTAACTCCAGCATGTGTAAGCACTGTGGGTACCTGGGGGGGGCGACAATGAAAGCACAGCCGTTAGTGATAGAATAAGGCCCGGCTCCCATGACCGCATGGTAATACGCTGCGTAAAAATCACTGCGTCTTACCGGCATATGGAATTGTGTATCCTTGTGTATTGTTGCGTTTTTTCTCGTGTATACCTGTGCGTATACATAATATTTCACGCACATGTCCTGCACTGGCTTCCTGTTTGCATTTATTTCCTTTTCATGTCGCCTAGCAACATGTCTTAAAAAAAAACCCACACAGTACATACACAATGTAATTGCATATGCACTGCATTTCGAATGTACCCGAGTAATAGGGCGTGTAATATGCACTAAAATAAAACACACTGCATTCTTTTTTCAATGCATGTAACATACGTAATAAATATATGCAAGTGTGAGTGGCAGAATCAAAATCAATGTGCTTTCATTGAGACCATTTACCGCATAATACGCAATGAAAGCACGCTAGTGTGAGCCTGGCCTAAGAAACTGAACCCCAGAGAGCTGCCACTATGCTACAATTACATACCGCCATTGTTTCCACTTTACCAAAAACAGGTCTCAAAAGGAACATTTAGGCCCCCTGTCCACGGACGCGATTTGCTATGGAAAGCGCCAGCCCCGTGTCCATGAGTTGAGAATCATTGCGATTCTCTGCTCGTGGACGGCAATTCGCAGCAGTCAGCCTATCTGTCAGATAGGCTGACTGGCAGAGATTCATCTGCCGGCTCCCACGGCGGAGATTCGCCGTAGGACTTTGCAACGCCCGTGGACAGGGGGCTAAGCTTATGCTGCTACAGCATATAAATCTCCCAACATATCTTATTTCGTAAATACTTGAATTGCCCACGAAATAATGCTGGAGTATCTTTTCTTAGAGCTCCACATTCTACTGAAAAAGTAGGAATAAATTGACAACTAGGTGTTACCATGCTGCTCGTCAATGGGAGATCTACTAACACAGGCCAATCAGTGACTAATGAAACGCTCAGGTTGTGTACAACATGTGTAGCTATTGTGAAAGGGAATACAACACCCAGTTGTCAATTTATTCAGGAGGAAAACAGACAAACACAAACAATAATACATGGAGGAATCAATCATACAATGTTAATTCAATGTTACTGTTTAGGCCGGTTCCCAAAATTTAGCATGAAGGTGTACAGTACAATGTAAGAGAATGGGATTTTAATAAACCTTGTTTAATTACAGTGCAAAACAGCATCGAATCCAATACCAAAAAGCCTACCAGCTTTTTCTTGCCCCACACTTTGACCCCTTTGCGTGACCTTTGGTGGATGATTTTGGTGTCATTAGATTTATTACATCTTCACCACCGCCGTAAAATCATAACATTTGAGCTCAATACGTTGAGTGATCTGTCAGGCCAGGTCAAAGTTCCTATGTTAAGTCCAACGACGCTGTTGTGCTTCAGCCAATAGCGCCGTTAGGGAGAGTCAGGGCTCCTTCACACTGGCAAGGACGTTATCACGGCCCGATTTCGCCCTCGCAATCCATGTGGAAACCCCTGGATGCAGGGCGTTTTCACATGGAAACAGCCTTGTATCACTGCGGGGCTGAAGGAACCCCCCGGCACTGCTGCCACCGTCCCCATTGAAAACAATAGGCGATATCGTAAAAAGGACATGCGTTTTTTTTCTCCTGCATAGCATCGTAACGCAGTGCCATGCAGGGAAAAAGAAAAAAAAACACAAATGTGGATGAACCCATTTTATGTCCACGTAGCGGACATGGCATCAATCTAGTAATAAACATGCAACATTTGGGGTCAAAATGTAGCTTTTTTTTTCTGATAAGCCTAGTAAAAAGGCCAAGTTGGAGCCAAAACGTTGCGTGTTCACATGTAGTGAATAAACCAGGAGGATGTTTTATTATTAAATCATGGTTTGCTGTTGCCTGAATTAAATTCACCACTAACCCCTAATAACAGGCTGACTCTTCCTGTCCCGCAAGAAACATTTATTTCTGGAGACCGACGAAGAGCCGGAGAGAAACAGAGGACCCCATTACTGGTCAATGGGGCGACTTCTGTTCTGTCATAAGATGGGTTCAGTTGGCCAATGGATTCCATTTAACCTCTCCCATAATGGAGCAGAAAAAAGGAGCCCATATAGAAGTTAAAATACAGATTGTATATGTCTGTGATCTGTGGCAATATTATTTCTTTAGTTGTAATGTGAAGACTTCTGCTACTAATACACATTTGAAATCAGCACCTAAGAAATCCAACAGATGACTGTGTGAACGTAGCCTCACAACTACTGCGCTTCTCACCATTGGATTATTAGACCTTTTGAGAGACCACAGTAAATTCAGGCACAAATCGCAGACTTACTTTAAATATTTTGCATATTCTGGATCCTTCCAATAGAGTAAATATTTCAGGTAATTCACAAATGGTTTCTCCTTGAAATATCCTCTTTGTGCCAGGACTGGGAATAAAAAAAAAAATTAAAATCAACACTAGAGGGCGCTCAATATATTGGCTACATTAAAAGTCATTGCAGAAATACTACACACTAAACATCTTTTCCAGGCAAAAGTATATAGGTCATCAATAGTTAAATGTTAGTGACAGACCACTCCAGATCCCTGGCCATGCGCCCATCCTGCTGTAGGTGCAGGGGATGGGGGTAGGGGCTGTGTCTTCTTTCCCATTAAAATCAATGGGAGCTGAAGCAACCATTGCACTTCTGCCTCCTTCTGCATTAGCAACTTCAGCTCCCACTGATTTCAATAGGAGTGAAGTCAGTCAGTGGGCATGGAGATCAGTGCATCGCTGGGGATCCTGAGTGGCGGCTTACCAGCAAATAATGGGGTTTTCCAGGGGAATACTATTGATGACCCATCATAAGGATAGGTCATCAACAATTGATCGGCTAGGGTCTATTGCTCGGGACCCCAACTGATCAGCTGAGCGGGTGCATGCTGTCAGCGCTGCAAATACACAGAGGTCGGAGTGGAAGCCTCCACTCCAACCTCTGTGTAGTGGCTGGCGCTTGAAACTGCGGGCACAGCTCTTATTGAAATCAACGAGAGCTGTGCCTGCAGTTACAAGTGCTGGCCACTATATGGAGAACTGTGCGGAGGCTTCCGCTCGGACCTCTGTGTATTTGAAGTGGAAGTCTCCGCATAGACCACCAATGAATTGGACGGCACTTTTCAATGAGAGCCGTGCCTGCAGTTACAAGTGCCGGCCACTAAACAGAGGGCGGCGCAGAGACTTCCGCTCCGATCTCTGTGTTATTGCAGCACTGACAGCTTGCTCTCACTCAGCTGACCGTTCGGGATCCCGAGCGATGGACCCCAGCCAATCAACTATTGATTACCTATCCTGTGATTAGGATGTCAATAGTTTTTGCCTGGAAGACCCTTTTAAACAAGTTTGTAGACTGAAATCTGGAGCATTAATAAAAGTAAAGGCAGTGCAAAATGATGTGGTCCACACAAAAAATAAAGACAGTTACAATCTGATGCCACTGACTTCCACTGTAAAGATAGAGATAATATATCCAGCTTTTCACAGGGCAAGAAAGAGAAAAGTATTCAAGACTGCATGACATGTTTAACCCATTCTCTGGTCCACTAGTACTAGTTGCGGGGACTGCAGCTGTGGAGACAAATGTCTTCCTTTCTATTATACTCACCCCCATTCCTGCTCTTAGATTTGGTGAATGTGTCAGGTGGGCGGTCCCCCACAGCTTACTGTCAACGGATGGCGTCAGACTTCATTCTTATTCAGCAGTGGAGACAACCCACTTGACTCATTCACAGTGCTAGGAGCTGAATCTAAGAGTCGGAATGGAGGAAAGTATGATCAAAAGGAAAACATGTGCATGAGGCCACTGGCATGAGGACGTGACAGGCCATTTGTAAATCATTATTGAGGACCCTCGTAGACACTTACAATTAAGGTAATTAGGATTTGCCAGACACTGAACAAATTCCAACTCCAACTGGAATCGAATTCTTGCTTGCTCATCTGCAAGAAGAACAAAATCCATGTTAGCACAGCAGTCACCACATTACCTGCAAGTAGAACTTTGGGATTTACTTTTTACCCATTTTTGTTTTTTAAACAAAATAGAACTTTAAGGCCCCCTGTCCACAGGCGCTGCGGTATCCCGCGGCCGATCTCCGCCGCCCAGGAGCAGGAGCCGTCAGACGGATCTCCGCTGTCAGCCTGACAGCTAGGCTCACCGCAGAGAATTGTGCCAATTCGCAGCAAAGCTATGGAAAGCTTCAGACGGCGCGATTTACCGCTGGCGAAATCACGCCCATGGACAGGGGGCCTAAGGCCTCTTGTCCACAGGCACACATGGATTCCCAGTGCAAAATACTGCAGTGGTTTGCAGACGGGCCCACAGCCATTAGACCAAAAATGACATTTTCTCACCTGTCCGGACACGGTGCAGGTCTCTTCCATCACGGCTGGAGCTTCTTTCTTCCGCACGGCGGATGCAACCAGGCACGCCGGCGGCGTGCCATGCGCATGCGCTGTGCCGTGGATCAGACGGCTTCCATTGACTTCAATGGAAGCAGTCCGTGCGGGAAACCGCTGAAAATGGAGCATGCTGCGATTTTTATCCCGTGGGTATAATCCGCACACCGGGATAAAATGACATCCGCAGGTATTTAATTACCTGTGGATGCCCAATTAATGTCTATGGGCCTATTGAACTGCGGATCATGCCCATGAGGCAGATTTTATTGGACAAGTCTCTATGAATGAAAAATCCGTACAGCTTGCGTTTCACTTCCTTCAAGATTCACTCAGATCAATGAGACGGCTGCGGAACCCTCTGCAACAAACCTGTCCGGATTTTAATTGTGACGCATGTCAGTTTATGCCGTGAATTTTACCTCTTCGATGGAAGATATTCACTTTAAAATCTTTGTCTAAGGGCCCTTCTACACGGGGCAGGAAATCATTCAGATCCCTGGAGCAGCGAGAATCTGAACAATTATCCTTCATTCGAAATGAACGGCAAACGATAAATTTACGTGTTCAGTTTCTGCATACATAAATACTGAATGAAAGATCAGTCCGATTCAACAGGCAGTCATTCATCTATGGATGACTGCCTGTTTACTGAGAATGGAGGTGGGGGGCCAGAACGATCTCCAGCCCGCTCCGCCTCCATTCAGTAGCGATGATGGTTTCCGTGTAAAAGCACAGAAGTGATCATTGCTGAGAGGACCCGTCCATCCTGTGTAAAAGCAGCCTAGGGGCCCCTTTCCACTGGCAGGGAAACCGCACGTTTTTCGTGCGATGAGAGAGAGCATGTAAGATTACGAAACCCATGAATTCAATGGTTTAATTCTCATTTGCGATGTATTCGCTCCAGCGATGCTGCGTGAAAAAAAAAAATTGCAGCATGTCCATTGTTTGTGCGATATCGCCCTTTGCTTTCAATGGGGCCAGCGACTGCAGCGCCAGCCCCATGGAAAGCAATGGGAGAGGATCGCTATTGTCTGCTGCGGCTGTGACAGCTGCAGCAGGGAATTCCTTGGATGTGAAAGCCCTGGATGCTGTCAATTGGGCTGGCGGCAGCAGCGTCTACCCCAGTGCAAACATAAGGAGAAGATTGCACTTTTCTGAACACTGTGACAGCACTGTGCATATGTCACAGTGTTCAGGGATGAGGGAATTCCCTGCCACAGCAGTGGCAGATGAGCGTGATCTTCTCCCATTGCTTTCAAGCGGGCGGCAATGCTGGGATGAAGAGAATCCCCGCAGGGATGCAAGGCTGTTTTCACATGAAAACGCCTTGCATCCCAGGGTTTCCCATGGACTGTGAGAGCAATATTGGGCTGTGATTCGCCAGTGTGCAGGAGGCCCAAGGCTTGTTTCACACAGGTGAGGGCGAAATCACAGCCCGATTTTACACTTTCCACTATTTGAAAGCCCCGTGGACGCCAGGCATTGTGAAAACAGCCTAGCATTACATGGGGGATGCAGGACCCTCCGGCACGGCTGTCACAGCCGCGGCAAAGGATCATTGAGTTCTCCTCTTACTTTCATATTTGTGCGTCTCGTATTTCACAAATCTCGCACGATTTTTTCGGCCGTGTGAAACCATCCTAAGGCCAGCTTCAAACAGGCGCGATATGCAGAGAATAGAATCCATTGATTTAAATGGGTTCGTTCACATTTCTGTATTTTGCGCACGCATTCCGACCGTGCAATAAAAAATAGAACGTGTTCTATTTTTCTGAGTATTTCCGCAGAGGTTGCCATAGAAATCAATGGAGATGTGGAGAAGCGAATGCAGAACAAGAGGAAATGCAAGAAACACCGTGTAATTGTGCAGAAAAAAAACCCATCTAGAACTAATCAGTCGTTTCAATTGATGTGTCTTCAACTGAACAAGCCTTGTGGGCACAAAAACACCAATGTGGGCACAAAAACACACGCGCCTGTGTGAACCCGGTCTAACACGAGCGCGTCTGATTCTGCATGCAGGAGGCACGCAGCCGATTCTGGCTGTAAGGGCTGATGCCCACGGACAGATTCTGCCGCGTTCTATTGCACCTAATAAGCTCAGTACTCACATGCGCGATTCTGCCGCGGATTTCCGCGGAAAAAATAAAAATAAAAAATCGCGGCATGTTACAATTCACTGTGTTTTTCCGCCGCAGGAGGTCTCCATTTATATAGTACTAATGGAGACCTCGGGATTTCCGCCGCGGAGTTGCGCAATTGCTGGCGGGCACTCGCGTTTTTAAACGCAATATTCCTGTGGCGGAAATCCATGGGCGTGTCGCACTCAGTCTGCGGGCATGAGGCCTCCGCCTGGCCGTCACCCTGCTACCTCCTATAACTGTACTGCGGAGGCTCACAGCCGGTCATGCGCAGTACAGTTTTTTTGTCTTGAGGCCGTATTCACACAGATCACTGCCATGTAGGCCGGTGAAAAACTGAGGGGGAGATTCAGAAAACTGTCCATATCAGCCAATCACGTCGCAGCTTTCATTTCATATTTTGCCTTTAAAAGACACTCTGTGATTGGTTGCTATGGGCAACAGACAGCTTTATAAGTCTCCCCGACTGTTTTACATGCGATTTCACTGTGATTCTGAAACGTGTGCAATAAACACACACAATACGCATCAGATTTAGGTCAATTTCACACGGGCGATCGCGATTTTGCCGCAAGAAAATCATGTCTTTGTTCCTGCGATCAATTTTTTTTTTTTTTAAATAATCTCCCATCGCCGCCTGCAATATTTTTTTATTGCGGGAGTCAATAGGATGTTAAAAACGCATCGCGATGTGATAAAAAGAGAGAGAAAAAAAAAAAAAAACAAAGACTCCATAGGGAAACATGGGATATTTAAATAAATAAACAAAAAGCCAATCGCAGAAAGATAGGACGCGCCGCAATTTTTTCTCGCGCAACATCACATCAGTGAAAACGTCACAAATGTAAAGGACACCATTGAAAAGCCTGGGTTTTATAATTCTGCGTTTTTACTCACGCTCGCAGCGAGAGATTTTATCGCCCAATACCGCCCACGTGTGCCAACGGGCATTTTACCTGCGGGTTTGAGGCCTTTTCTTAATGCCCCACATTGCTTCTGTCAAATTGCGCTTGTTCCTCGTGCGTCAGAGGACCGTCAAGCGTTTCCCAGTGAAATCAATGCGAAACATCACAGGGCACGGAAGTAGACCGTACGTCAGCCAATAACCCCGGCGCCCCAGGGGGCGCAGGCAGGCAGGGCATTGGTCTGTCCCATTGAAAACAATTCGCGATGCGTTCCGTGAGATGCAGAAAAAAAATAGGACGCGCCGCGAATTTTATCCTCGCTGTGCGGGAAAACTGCCCAGGTTTACAAATCCATTCGAAAGAACAAAGTTCACATCACATGAGTGCGCACGGCGCCGCAAGACCGAGCAATTATCGGGAAAAAAAAATGTTTGCGCGCGCAAAAGTGAAAGATGACCCAGTCTGAACGTGAGCCAATGACGAACGGTAATCGTTCCATTCAAACGGCGCTCGTTCAGTCCCTCTCATTCATGCGGACAACACGCATAAAACCGCAACCCTTCGCCATTCAGCTTCGCGCTCTCGCGCAGGTCTTCCGCAGTGGATATACACAAGTGGTATCCGCCCCGTTCACATGAGCCGGCCTTATACCCATATTGTCACTTTTTGCTGCGGATGTTCCCCTCTTGTAACATATGTGGCCCACATGACCGACTACTGAGGCAGGAAAGACACATTTACCACTCACATTACGTCCAGCACAGCGCAGGAATGCTGGCCATACCGGCCCCTGCTATAACAGTAATATTACCAGGCCTCGTACAGGCTCCCTATACCGTTCCTTACAAGTAACACTCGTACTATACCTGTCTCCATCGATCCGGCCGCCATGACAACGAACCTCGTACGGCGCTTCTACTGTCGTAAAAGCAACACCGGAAGTAGTCACAGGTGTGAAAAAAGTTCCCGTCCTGAGGGCGGAAGGATCTCGCGCATGCGCAGTACGACGCTTGCTAAAGGGCGCGCGGAAGGCGCTCGTGTCCCCAAGGGAATCGAGCAGAAGCGTTGTGGAATATAGATATATGCGGTCCCGCGTGCTGTCTGTGAGAGGAGTGATATCTACAGCGGCCCCGCAGGCGTATAACTAAACTCCACACCACCACTACTCCATTCGCAACCTAATTGGTTGTTTGGGTTAACTGATTCACAGTGATTGGTTGTTCTGGTTGGCTGGTTAAGAGTGATTGGTTATTTGGGTTGGCTGATTCATGGTGATTGGTTGTTTGGGTTGGCTCAAGCAAAGGTGGTGTGGTATATAAAAATATGCGTCCCCCGCAGTCTGCGAGCTTCTATACATACAGCCCAGTTGTGGTTTCCTCTCAGTCACACACACGTTCAGATACGCGATCTCGTGAGGCGTTTGTGAACACGTCACAGCGGACAGCGCCTTTTATTGCACGCCATCACCGCGCTGGGTGGTGTGCGCTAAATGGACAAGTATAGAACTGACTCCGCTCAAAAATCGCGGCGCTGGAAAGCACCGGCCAGCACTGCAACCGAGCGCATGTCTGCGAGAGCCCATTGATTTCAATGGGAGCGGAAAAACGTGACCTTCAAAAAAGCCGCGCTAAGCGCAGTAAAAAGCCCCTGTGTGAGCGGCCTAACGCTCCCATTGATTTCAGCGGGGCCTTGTAGACATACACTCGAACGCGCAGCGATTTTCGACTGCCGTCTGCTCTATTTAGCGCACCTCATTACGATGGTAGGGCGCGCTAAAACTTACTGTAGGGGGCAGTAAACTACGTCTGAAAACGGCAGTAGTGGGGTGCGTTAAAAAATGCGAAAACTTAGAAAAATAGATCAGACAGTGCTCGAAAATAGCGGCCTTAGAGCCACTCTTACACATGTGGTCGGCAAAACACCGCGATTTCGATTGCGGTTAGTTTGCTGCAATTTTACTTTTGTTTTCGGCGCCTGACAGTGGATTTTAGCGCGCCCCGTCATTGTGATGGGTGATGAGGTGCGCTTAACGTGGCAAAGTAGAGCAGACAGCGACCCATTTGAGCGCATGTCTGCGAGGCCCCATTGAAGGTAATCGCCGTAAAAAGCGTATGCATGAGGGTAGCCTTTTGGCGTTGCCACGGACTGCTCGCATCTGCGCAGGACACACCTGGGCCGTGATTTTAAAGGCCGTGCATCCTTAGTTACGCTAACTTCACACGGGCGAGTGCGATGTCAAAACCGCCTCGCATCACTTCAGGTGAAGGTCCCTATAGAAGTCAATGGGGAGTAAAAACTGATGAGGTCGGTGGGGACCCGAGCGCTGGGACCCCCACAGTCCTGAGAATGATGATGCCGGCCCCTAGTTCTGTAGTGTAGTTGGGAATGGCGACGTTGGTTGTACGTGCGCAGCAGCAGATCCATTCCGCACAATGGCGCAGACACATAGCCGAGCCTAGCGCTCATTTATCTCATGCTACTCTTGCGCCGCTCCATTCATTTCTATGGGGCAGACAGAAATAGTGGAGCGCTGCGCCATTGTGTGGAACGGACATATACGACCAGCGTCGCCATTCCCACCTACGTTCTCCTGTACGATGGTGATCCTGGCGGTCTGACCTCACCGATCCATCAGTTTTCACCCATCCAGAATACCCCTTCATGACGATCGCTCACGGGGTTTCATTGTAGTGGCTTTGGATTTTTAAAAAAAGACTCGTTTTTCGTGGTGCTTTTTGCAACATTTTTTTCCCGTACGCAAGAAGCGAGGTGGCAGAGGATGCGTAGCGGGTTGGTAATGCCATCGCTGCAGGTTTTTAATAGCTAAATAGCAGTCTAAACATTCAGCTACTTTTTAGCGAACGGTACGGCAAAGGAATAATTACCACAGTGTTCGCCATCCGTTTGCTGCGGAGCCAAAAAGTTGCTTTAGGCTTCTTCCATGTAGAAAGCCAACTGTGGCGAGTTACTGGACAACACCGTCCCTAGAGCTCCCACTGTGCTGGGGTGCAGTTCCACAGACAACCTCTGGGTGTTGCGAGATGCATGGAAAACGCACAAGAAAATATTCCACTGTTTTAATAGAGGCATTCACCTGCGAGAGAAAAATTGCAGCATTTCCTATTTTTGGGCAATATCGCCCATTCTTTCCCATTAGAGTAAAAAAAAAATTGCATCATGTTTGCATGCACACGCAAATGCAATTTTTTTTGCTCCCATAGGGAATAATAAGCAATTTTCACACGTTTTGTGCTGCGATGCGTTTTTTTCTCGCAAAACTCATTGCACTCGCATTAAATCACAAATGTGCAAGTACAATATTGGCCTGAGTTTTCCTGCCCTTTATCGTACTCGCATGAAACTTGCCCATGTAAATGAACCCTTAGGGCTCTTTCACACAGCTGTAGGCGCTTTTACGTGTGCCCACCGGCGCCATAAAAACTTGAGAACGGGCGCACAAATCCAACATTTGTGCGCCCGTTCAGACAGCACAGCCCTAGCGCATATATGCCGAGGCCGCAATGCTGTTGGGCGTAAGAAGACAGCTTAGCTGTCTCCCCCTTGCTGGCTCACCTCCTCCTTCCCACCGGCTATTTGCAATGGGAGTGGGCGGAGCTAAGCTCACGCCCCTTGTCCACAGACAGCAATGGGATGGGGCAGAGCTTATCTCTGGCCCCGCACACTCCCATTGCAAACAGCCGGAGGGGAGGAGAGAAGGGGGAGGGACTGTAGCAGTCACGCTGATAAACTCCCTCCCTTCTCCGGCCGCTGTCATTGGCTCCCATAAGAGCCCGTGCAGCGGACGACGTATTCTGGTCGGAAAGATAGTTCCAGGACTATCTTTCCCGCCCGGCGCTATATTGGCCGCCTGGGCACTTTTATGCCACGGGATTACAGCCATGTGATCTGATGCATTGGAATCACCAATTATGGGAAGAACAAAAAAGACAAAGAAAACCTGTGAAGAATTGGCATCACCGCGCCTATAATAGAGATATAAAACAATATTGTTAGTTCGCACAGTGGACACTCTTAAAAAAAAAAAAGAACAATTCCACGTTCCCCCTATTGTGTGCAGTGAGTTTGAAAAAAAAAATGGCGGGAAGATGAGTCCTGCTCTATCTTTCTTGCATGTAGTATTATCTAAGTCCTATATTTTGCGAGAATCCCGATAGTGAAAAAGAAGCGACTGGTGGTTTGGCTTCATCCCAATATGCGGCCTTTAGCCGCATAACGGGACTAAAACACGCCCATATGTCTAAGCCCTGAATGAAGAAAATGGGACTTCTGTAAATTGCGCAGGTAGTAAAACATTAAAAAAATATATAAATGTGGTATTTCAGCATTTGCATCTATCGACAGCATAAAATGAACATGCCGTAGCATGCCATTTGTAACAAAGATAAACATACTAAGGAAAAAAACCGAACGACGCCAGAATTGTTTGATCTTTTGTTCGTACCGCCGCTCAAACGGAATAAAAAGTGATTAAAAAGCCATATGTACCCTAGAATGGTACCAATAAAAACTACAGCTTGCCCTACAAAACACAATTCATCACACGCATGCGGAATCCCACAGAGGAAACCGGCCCTGGCGGCAGCAGCGTCTGCACGTACCTGCCTTTCTGTATCTTCATCATACTGCGAGTGGTCCGCACGACCCGCCGTCAGACATGCGTAGGACAGATTTTCTTTTCAAATGTTTCCTTTTCCCACGTCGTTGCTAGGCTTATGCGGAATCCATGACCTGTCTGCAATGTTCATTGCTTCCTGGGTTGTTTAGATTGGCTATGATCTCGAGCAGTTAACCTCTGCCAATCAACTGTTGATGTTCTGCCCTGAAGATAGGCCATGAATAATAAATCCCAGACAACTACTTTACTAAAAGTTAGTCGATAGGTCATATGTACCCAAAATGGTGGTATTGAACTACAACTCACGACGCAAAAAAATAGCTCTCGTACGGCCCCCCAAAAATAAATTTTTGCTTTCAACATGTGACAATAAGAAATTTTTTTTAAGGAGTTAGGGAGCTCTTACCATTTCATATCCTTGAATTTGTAAAATTAATACATCACCTTACAAGTCTCCTCACTCACCTTCTAGGTGCTCTCCCTAAGGAAAAAAGAAAGTGTTCCTGACTCTCACTAGCCAAGCCAGAAACTGACTACACACTAATGAGGTGCAAACACCCCGAAACAGCTATCTGTGTATGGATTCTCAATTCCCAGTCATTGTTACAAGGCTTGTATAAAGAGCCTAACATTGACTTGCAGGAATGCTGCCTTCCAATAGGTGACGCTGCAGAGGTATTGTTCCATCTTCCTTATTTGCATATTACCCAGAGGAGCATGGGTGGCCTTATAAGTCTCCTCACTCACCTGACAGGTGCTCTCCCTGAGGAGAAAAGATAGCGTTCCTGACCCACATCGCATTCATTCATCACACTTTAGTAACTGAAATAATGGCCTCTTCTACAATAAAGACTGTAACACACACACACACACACACACACACACACACACACACACATATATATATATATATATATATATATATATATATATATATATATATATATATATATATATATATATATATATATATACATACATACACACACATGCACACATACATTTCCAGTGCACTCACAAGGGCTTGTACTGCGTTAACGATAGATCTGTGGGGCCCTGTCTCCAGCGAGACTATGCCAACAAGGTTATTTGCAGACATGGAAGTTGGAGAGTAAGCCTCGTCTCCTCTGCACGGCTGCACATGCTGAATAGTATGAATAGCTCGTTAACCTAGTAGTGGCGGGTACAGTATCCGCTCTGCTTTTGTTTTTTCCCTTTTTTTTGGAAGTGCTTAATTTCCATTATCATAAGGGAACACAATTCATTGTATTATGGATACCAGTGACATAAAAGACAGAGGTGTTTTTTCATCCCCTAGTTGATCCAATGACTTCTGTTAATACTTTCTTTGGTCCTAAAATCAAATTTAAAAAAATAAAAGTTTTCCACAGCGTTCACACCTTCAGGGTTTCTGTCAGCTTTTCTAGTATTTTTGATGATAAAGTGCGATATGCAGCAGTTTTCTGCTCCACCACCAAACCAGAACTCTTAAAGCCTCATGTCCACGGGGAAATTAAAGGAGATGTCTCGAGGAAGCAGTGAATTTTTTTTTTGCCCAGTCCCCCTAATTAAACATACATTACTAATTACCCCTGTAAATTACTTTCCTAGCTGGTTTCTACTTACCGTTCCAGCGTTTCAGCAACTTATAAAACTTTTTCCCAAGATGGCCGCCAGCTCTTTTCGCATCGCTTGCTGTAGCCCGACGTGCGCGCTCCCGAGACGCTACCAGCTGTGTCTCCATGGCAACCAGATGCCCCGCAGCCGCCGACCGGACCCCAGGAATGAACATGGCCGACCTGTCACCCACCGCCAGGCAGCAGGTAACCGGCGCAGCCCCCCCCCCGGCCTAGCGACAGCCCCCCCCCCGGCCCAGCGCTAGTTCCCCCGGCGCAGCGCCAGCCCCCCCCGGCCTAGCGACAGCCCCCCCCCGGCCCAGCGCTAGTTCCCCCGGCGCAGCGACAGCCCCCCCCCCCCGGCGCAGCGGCAGCCCCCCCGACCCATCACTTACCAGGACAGCTGGACGGCGGGACAGCTGGGCGGCTTCTCCGGACAGCTCGGCAGCTCTGCACCTTCCTCTAACAGAGGAAGGTACAGAATGGCCGCTCCAGCGCGCTCCCGAGCAGTGACAGCTCGTCTGCGCATGCGCAGAAGAGCTGTAGCGGGGAGCACACTGAAGCGGCTCGTGCTGAATGGAGAAGACCGGACTGCGCAAGCGCGTCTAAAAAAGCAAGCTGCCAGCGAATTTAGACGGAACCATGGAGACGAGGACGCTAGCAACGGAGCAGGTAAGTAAATAACTTCTGTATGGCTCATATTTAATGCACGATGTATATTACAAAGTGCATTAATATGGCCATACGGAAGTGTATAACCCCACTTTGTTTCGCGAGACCACCCCTTTAAGAATTAAAATCCGCAGCGGATGGTATTTAAAAGTGAATTAAAAAATTTCTGGAGCATGAAAAAAAAATGGACATGCTCCATTTTAGTGCGGATCACGCGTGCAGGAGCTCATACAGCACATAGCTCAATTGATCTCCCGCATGAAAAATAAGACAATTACAGTGCATCCACAGCCCAAATCCGCGTTACAAATCCGCAGCGGATCTGATTTTCCCCGTGGACATGAGGCCTAAGTACCAAACTAGGCAGTCTGTGTCTCTGACAGGTTAACAGGGTCAGTAAGGCCTCATGTCCACGGGGAAAATCAGATCCGCTGCGGATTTGTAACACAGATTTGGGCTGCGGAACATTCTGGTCTTTAGGACAAAAATCACCATCATTTCTGTGGTTTTCCAGTCATAAAAATGGATGACCTTTCCACAGGATAGGTCATCAATAGCTGATTGTGTGGGGTCTGCAGCCCTGGATTTCACTCCCAGTCACTGGGCCCCTGTTACCCAGTACAAAGCAGGAAGCAGATAGCTCCTTACATTGCGCAGATCTCCTCAAATCTACCAGCTCTGGATTTCAGAGACATTCACCCTAAGGCCTCCTTCACACGGGTGACAAATCTACAAATAGCATGTATGTGAAGCCCATGCTTTCCTATAGGTTCCTTCACATTTGCGATGCTTTGTAGCATTCTACATTGTGAGTCAAAAACCTCATTGGGTTAAACTGTCGTAGATAATGATTAACGAGAAATTGGCCTCCCTTCTAACGAACCGAGAGGAACTTTTTGAACTTACCTGGGCTCCCTGGTATGAATACTCCCTAACTATGCGGATCTGGAACCCCAGGGCCTTAAACCAAACCCTCCCCAGAAATCTCAGTCGGTCTGTTAGTGTCTCTTCTACTCCCCCAATTTCAGGGGTAGTAGGCCATGTGAAACCATGAGGCTGGAAGAATTATACGTTTCAGGAAGTCACCCAACGCCTACTCACCACCTTCCCCGTTTTCCTTTTGTGTTTTGACCCCAGTGTACCCTGTTTTTTTTTATTACTGCAGTGACGACCTTAGAAAATTATTCCTAGATATATGATTTCCATAATAGTATAAGGAAGTATTTTGTCTCTAACCCCCTCACTGGGTATGCATGACATTCTCTTAGGGTCAGTATCTTCCTTGATATGTGTCAGACCAACGGCTCTCCTATTATTGACTGCTATGTTTAATCATTTTTGTATGTAACATTATTCTATATAAAAATTTAATAAAATTCATGTGAAAAAAAAACCTCATGGGTTTCACAATATGCACGTGACTTGCAAAGTTTTGTAGCCCATATTTCCTTATGGAGCCCTCCTCTCTGTTGCATCCCACGATAACGTGATTTTCATGCTGTGCAATGCAACTTTGACAGTAATAAATCCTACAAAAAAAAAAATTCATCACCTCTCCGGCGCTGACAGGATCTGGCATGCGTCTTCTCTTCAGCTGTGGCTCCTCTTCAGCCCCAGTCTTCAGTCTTCTGCCAGCCCTTCCTGGATTGGAGGTTGAAATCCCGGCCTCCAGGAAGCGTTGGCTGTGATTGGTTCATGAGCACTGTGGCTCAGCCAATCAGAGCCGGCGCTAGAAGAACCAATCACAGCCATTCATTGAATCATTGAATCGCTGTGATTGGTTTCTCGAGCGCCAGCTCTGATTGGCTGAGCTAGCGCTCCTGAACCAATCACAGCCAGCCTTTTCTGAAGGCGGGGATTTCAACCTCCAATCCAGGAAGGGCTGACAGAAGACTGGGGCTGAAGAGAAGACACGCGCCGAAGCCTGTCAAAGAGGTGGTGAATTATTTTTTTGTTTTGTTTTATTGGACGCACATAGGGCTTATTTTTGGGGTAGGCCTTATATTTTCAAACCCTCCCCAAAAGTTGCACTACTTTGTAGCATAACTTGCGTCTCTGAAGCGCTACAAAATCAGGCTATCACTGCGAGAAAACGCAGCAATATCACACGGACCACAGATGCGATATCACTGTGATTTTCTCACGTCAATATCGAATTGCCCTTGTGGATGCGGCCTAAAGGGGTCGTACCAAGATAGACTTTTATCAGCTATCCATAGGTATATCAGATATCACCACTGAGACCCCCACCGATCCTAAGACAGTTTCTGCCACCCACAGTGACGTCAGATTGAATGCAGTGCTGGCCACGCGTGTGTGGTCACTGCTTCATTAATTTCAATTGGGCTGACAGAAAAAGCTGAGTATAAAACCTTCTACTATGATATTTCCATCAGTCCTATTGAAATGAATGGAGCCGCACGGCATAGGAGTGTCCATAGTTACATTCAAGTCTCCTTTTTACTGTGAGGAATGCAGTGAAGCAGCAGTGAGGAGAATAGAACATCAGTTGTTGGGATTGTGGTCTCAGCTGTGAGACTGTCACCAATCAGACTTTTTTCACCTATCTTACAGGTAGGTGTTATGTTCGTGTGGGCAAACAAGCACCGGGCCCACACGAACATGACCCGAAAACATGGCTTAGGGTAAACTGACCCTGTGCTGCAGGGAAGATGACTTGGCCCTATCTAACAAGCAGAGCGATCGCCTCAATAAAGGTGGCCCTACGCTTGAACCTCGGCTCTGCTCTCCCTGAAAGGGTGATACTCACAATCAGGCGGAACTGACACATTAAATGCACAAACTCACTTACCACACAACTTCGCACACTAAAGCAGATGGTAAAGCTGAATATGAAAGAGAGGGATTAGTTTGTACATTGGCCAACTAACTTTAGCTGCAAGGCCCCGACAAGGCTCCTTGTGTCTTGCAGTCTCTACTCTAGCAAGCCACTAAACAGGCAGCACAGGGCACCAAACCCCCAGAAAGCTGCAAGCTGACCTGACACTGCACACACAGCAAGCTGCAAGCTGACCAGACACTACTCACACAGCAGACAAGACTGACGAAATACAGCTTCCTCATTGCAGAGGTGCTGGGGTAGTTATCTATACCCAGACCCAGGGGATTGGCTGACCTAAACAACCACACCCAGCCAGCTCAATTAACCCTCACCTGTGCAGGTGTGCTCCTGGAACATTGTAGAACAACAAACTCCAGCAGCACAACCTAACAGTAGGTGATAAAGCCTATCTTTGTCCAACCTATTTAAATAACCTTACATGTAACATGCCTTTGGTAATAGTTGGGTATCTAGAATGCATCAAAAACATAGTTTCTTTTAGTTTTTTTCATATATTTCGGTGGTCGCATGGAAGGCCTTCATTGCAAAGAACAGGCTTACTGTTGCTCAACATAACATATTTCTTAAAAATCAATCTTATGTTCTTCACATAGTCTACAAATATTTTTCAGTATGCAATACTTTGATTGATAATGTCTGTAGTTAATCCCCAGAGACATAGATGCTGTGTTTCCATTGTTGCCAGATACTGAACACTGAATCAGAAGGATTAGGTTAGGACTACTACACGGCTAAAGATCTGGGTGTAGCCCTGCAATGTTCCATAGTAGAATTCAATGTGGTCGTGCTTTGGTTCACAGGTTGCTGTGATCACAAGAAATCCAGTGTTTTTGGCTTGTATTATGTTGCAATATTACTGCGACCTTTGGCCACACGACCTGTCTCAAGTCCAAAGTCACCATTTAGCCCTAGCTTTAGGCCAAAGACATATTAGCATATTCTCTATGTGCTGTCCAGATCTACAACTCACTAGACTTGGCACATGTGCATTTAAATGATAGGAACTTGGATGCATAGAGATAAAAGCTTTCTTCTATTTATTCAGTATGTGCCCATAATGACAAGAAAAATACAACCGTCCTGAGTATTTTTCTTGTCATTATGGGCACATACTGAATAAATAGAAGAAAGCTTTTATCTCTATGCATCCAAGCTCCTATCATTTAAATGCACATGTGTCAAGAAACCGCCTAGGGTCGAGCGGTATGGATGAGAGACTGCTTTCTTCATGCTGAAAAGAGGACACAGCAAGAAATATAAGACGGGAGCTGACATAACCTGCTACATAGGTGAGATCATTACCTTCACTAGACTTGGACAGCATTAGAGATGAGCGAGCATACTCGCTAAGGCTAACTGCTTGAGCGAGTAGTGCCTTAGTCGAGTATCTCCCCGCTCGTCTCTAAAGATTCAGCTGCCGGCGGCGGGGGAAAGCGGGGAGGAACGGAGGGGAGATCCCTCTCTCCCCCCCGCCGCTCCCCACTGCTCACTCCCGCAACTCACCTGTCACCCACACTGGCAGCCGAATCTTTAGAGACAAGCGGGCAGATACTCGACTAAGGCACTACTCGCTAGAGTAGTTATCCTTAGCGAGTATGCTCGCTCATCTCTAGACAGCACACAAACTCATAGTAGTCAACCCATTCACACTTCCGACACATGAAGAAAAGCAACGTGCCCTATTCCGATCCATTTTGTAGGTGAGACTCGCCTATTCAAGTCAATGGGATGTGAAAATAGACAACAACTCTCAATTACCACCCGTGGACTGTCTGTATTTCATAAATACGCTGCTAAAAATGAAGAAAAACTGAATTGGAGATTTTTCAGGTTTTTTTTGTGGCTGTGAAAAACTGATGACATATTGCAATCAAAGAGGGACACACAGATGGCATACAGTACTGCACTTGGATGACAAAAATCATCTTTTTTTTTTTCGCAGACGCAACTTGGATGAGTTTTAATACAGTCCTCTGCCTTTTTGCCTTACCTTTATACTGTATAATCTACAGCTAAATATACAAACTCACATAAAAGACACAAATAATTTGCATCTTTGAACATATAATGATTTTTTTTCTTCTGTAACTTAGTTTTGACACATTTAATCCCTTTTCTAGTAAAATGTGTGTGGTTATGGGACTATAACCATTACTATCTAGCAAATGAAAGAGTGTTCCAACTAAATACATAGCAGAGGTTACGGACAGCACCACATTTATCATACGATGTATTATTTTTGGTCTAACCTCTGAAAGGCCAGAGAACATGAAATCACAGCCTCCACGTACAAATTACACATTCCAAGGGAGAAATAGAACTGCACCTTATTGCATATTACAAATATGATAATATTGCGACACAAATGTCTGTAATGCAAAAAGAAGGATCTAAAGGCGCTGCTCACACCCTCACCACTCCTCCCCACCACCCCAACCCACACAATCGTGCTTAGCATTTTCCGCAAATCGTACTTCATCATTCCTATTGCATTAGCATAAATTATGAGCTCATGTCTTAAGGATATAAAGCTATGGCTGAACTTTACTAACTCTGAATAATCTGCTTTTTTCCTAACGATAAATCACTCTATAGTATTTGTCCCACCACAAAGTCACAAGTAAAGTATTCGGTAAGTTATTAACCCTCAACATTTTTTCAGATTTTGAAACTATGCCTTTTGTTGGAGGCTCCATCAAACATTAAGATGGAACTTAGCCCTTTCCAATCCACTGTCTGACATCTTAAGACATTATGATTTTAGGCTGCACAGCTCCGATGTTGGAAGACGTCCGTTGGGGTTCTCTTACTGTATATTGCCAGCCTCTCTGCGGTTAGAGCCTATCCAATGTGTTAATTCATGCAGTACTGGCTTTAGCCAACATATAGCGTCATTGTCTAATGTCAGAAAAAGAGTAAGCCCCCTAGGAAAACCAGGATACAAATTAGATTGGAAAGGGTTAATGTTTGATATGGAGCTATAAGTCAGTTGGGTCCATCAGATGCCATTAGGGTCCGTTATGCGATAAATCTGGCACCGCGTTGTGAGAAGAAAGTGGGAATCAATTCCCCCACTACTTTAGACCATCAGGAAAGCAGATGACATTATCCAACCACTACCCTATACCATCAGGGAAGTAGACTCTACTACACCAGACCATCAGGAAAGCTAGTGTTACCTCTCCACAACTACCTGTCACGTCTCTGTCAGCACATGATTAAATAGTTGCCAGCACACCTAGCTTCTGTAGGTTCTACCCAGACTTGCCAGGGTTAACAGCTCCTGTGCTTCCTACTCTAGGTTAATTATCCTGCTAGTGTCTGAGAGGTGTGGTTGGGGATTGTCATGTCTGTCAGCCAATCAGCTTTGTTGATTTATCCTTTCGGCCTAGCCTGTCGGTACTAGTAAGTTGTCATCTGCATAGGTACGGCGGCATAGGTACGGCGGTTCCTTCCTGTCCTGCCACTAGGCAGCGTAGGGTCAGTGTTGGCGGCCTGGACCTGTCCACCTTTGGGGCTACCTCCAGGAAGGGACATTGGCGTGGGTGAGGGTCAGGGAGTCCTGCGCCATGCGTACCTGTGCACACTACTAGTACTGTAACACTACCCTAGACCACCAGGTAAATTGGCATTAGCCCTTGAAGTGCGTAAACTACAAAAAAAAAGCTAGCATTTACCTCATCACTGCTTTAAACCACCAGAAAAGTTGGGATTACCTTCAACCACCAGAAAAATCCGAACTTCTGAAATATTTTTTTTTCCGGTTTGCTAGCGCATTTTAGTCTGAAAATATGGTCAATTTTCAATGACCCTTTTTTCATTTCAGTTAAGCCTCTGGCAACTGAACAAAAGCTGGCTGTGAAGACTTATAAAGAACAGTTATATCAGTCCTGAAAAAAAAGAATGCAAATTATGGGTTATAAGAATATGACCCATAATTTGCCATACTGGAGGGTCATGATTAACAACATCATTTTCTTTTTATCTTTGATCTATATATACTATGAGAAGCTATTGTAATGCTTAACCTCTTGTTGACTGCCATCTACTTAAAGCTCTTTTAGGTTTTAATTAACTTCTACTCTATGATAATGCAGCACCACAAAGTTCTCACCAAAAAAAGTATATTTGTTTCAATTTGTTTGAAACCATATGAATCTAGAAACAAAAATATTGATGTAAGAAGAAATGACAAAAAATATTACCTTCACAAGCCAAAGGGTCCCAATGAAATACTTTTTGAGTTGTTATATTGCAAAAGAACGCACTAAACTTGCATACTGGATTTTGCATACAAAATGAAAAGGGCTATCCCAAAATAGGTGTAAGATAGGTGATAAATGTCTGATTAGTGGCATTCTTACCACTGAGACACCCACCAATCCCGAGAATGGAGGTCCCTTCTTTCACTCTTTGGACACTGTGGGCTCACCTCACAATTATATGAGAGTGAATGGAGCGACACTCGCACATGCATCACTGCTCCATTCATTTCAGCAGGGCTGATAGAAATAGCCAGGTACAAGTGTTCGGCTATTTCCATCAACTGCTCCATTCAATGTCCTCCTTGTACTTACTACAGGGGGAAGGGGTGCAGAGAGGAGTGGGAACATGGAAGCCCTGTTCTTGGGATCGATGGGGGTCTCAGTAGTGACACCCACACTGATAAGACTTTTATCACTTATCCTATGGATAGTCGATAAAAGTCAATTTTAGTACAACCCTTTTCAGGGATTAAAGAGCAGGTGCTTTAAACACAGGAGAGAAAATCCTCCATCCCTAAAGGATGGGGGGGGGGGGCAATGGAATATTGTGGTGGATGATCTGGGAAAAAGTACACCGACATAGGATAAAACTTGAATAGGCCAATGCACAGGTAATATGTTCCAGAGAACCTATTTGGAAAGTACAAGAAAATTACAGGGAGAAGAGGTAGTCCTATCAGTATGTTGGCCTGAAGTTTGTCGATGAGCTGTCCTTTGCTATAAAGTCCATCTGGTCAGATAGAGGAAAACTTGTGATCAGAGCACTTGAAATTTGAGTAGGCCATTGGAGCAAATGCCCTTGAGAACAGTTGATCCATCTACTAGTTTAGAGAAACAGCAAACAGCATTCCAGTGCATTGTAGTAGAAATGAAGCAGTCTCTAGCCAGTTCCTGTATCCTATCTTTTGAAGTTGGGAAGGTGTGCTTTATTGTCAGAGTAATAGATTAATCAGGGAATACCTTTAGACACAGATTTTGGAGAGGACCCAGTGAGTGTATGCAGGGCTGTTAGAGTGGGAGGTAAGAGTAAACTGTGCTTTGACTCACCTATGGTGTGGTTATCATAATAGCTACCAAATTACCTGTTATTTAACACAGGGAGAGGGAGGAAATCTCAGACACCCGCAGACCTTGAGCTGGCTAAGAAAACCTTTGCCCATGGAAAATCAAAACATACATATCTTATTAAATCCCTGCAGAAAATTATGCACTTATCTGTTTTTTTTGCATTGAGTTTTCCTTCTCATGCATTTAGATAACCTCAGCTTGGTTTGCAGGTTCTCCTAATTCTCCTAATTTTCTGGTGGGGGGTATTCCCAGCTCTGATCAGCTGGTCTCTCTCATGAATGCACACAAGCTCAGCTCCCCTCCGCATTCGTTTTTCAGACGCTATATAGCATAACCACGCCCACTTCATACTACACAGCTGATCCATTCCCCCTCACTGCTGATAGAAGTAGAAAAGTCATCCACAGTGAATTACAGCCCTCTGTAATAGTAGCTTTCTCTGCTTTCTGTCCTTCTGATTTCTACCATCCCCCAGCACTGTCATTCAGCCCTCTGTAATAGCTCAATGGAAAGGCAGTGAATACAACTTCACAACAGGACAGCACGCTAGGGGAGGAACTGTCAGTCTACAGTGCCTTAGAAAACAATTCAAGTATTGAACTAAAAGAATCAGAAATTTTTCATGAAAACCAATTTTAAAAAGTATTCATTTCCAAAAATACATTGATAAAAAGAAAAGAAAGCCTTTAACTTGCTGACTGTTGGGTCCTTTACAGAAAGCAGCTCCATATAGTGAAATAGAATCTCATGGTAGGCTTCAGAGAAAAATTGCCCATTTGTCTCTAGTACTTGTGCAGGCAGAGATCCATACCATCAGCAGCTGGTCTGACTTTCACAACAGCTTTAGCTTTGGTTCTCTTGCGCTTCCTTATGACAAAAAGGCCATAGGAAGCAGCTTTGTAAATAATAGAGCAGGAGAGAGACATGTAATATACTACTGTACTGTAATTGTAAAAAAATAGTGAACTTTTATAATAATTACAGGAGGCGTGGCCTGGACATGGTGCTGAGCGGACGTGCAATCTGAGGGCTCTCCTGTTACCTCCAAGTCAGCGCAGCTATTAGAGTTCATTCAGACACGGAGTTCTTCCTGATGGTCAAAAATCACAGAAAAATAGACGGGACCCCTTCCAAGCTGCAGTAGGTGTTCCTATCTGGCAGCATGCATAAAGTCTTGGTGGATGCAGAGTCCGGGGCAGTCACTAACATTGTGCTGGCAGGAGCACATGGTGCAGACCAAACCACTCAGTACCCCCTGTGCCTGTGGCAGGACAGGTGGGACAATTCACTGCCTTCAGCACCAGTCTTGGAAGCAGCCTACTTGCAGTCTATGTCTCAGAAGAGTCCAGTAAGATAAACTTCATCCCCTGTGGCAACAACATTCATATGAGGGTGATCCTTGAGTCAGTACCGTTGGTGCAATTAATGCCCATATTGCATCGTTTTTTCAATTCAAACCTGGGGGTTGCTACTTATACTGATCTAGAGATATATCCAGCACATACAACGCTAGGCCCTTACAACCTGGTTCCAGAAAGACTGACTGCGCAACGTGTTATGTTCCCTACATTATTTCACAGTCAAAGAGACTATTTTATGTAAAGCTAGGAAACAAGGCGATATACCATTTCAAATGTTGTCTGATTTATCTAAAATGTCATTAGACAAGCAGAGGGCTCTTAAACCTCAGTTGGATGTCCTAATAAAACAGGAGATACCTTATTCATGCGGTCATCCATTCCAACACCAGATACTACACCTGCCTATATTATATTATGTTGTATGCTGAATAACGGGATCGCAGGCTTGTTATTGTTGTACCACTTTGCAGCACTCCCTTTGGGCCTTTTCACTACATCCTCATTTAATATCACCTGTTCTTCATTTGCTGGGCTCTTAATATTCATTAGACCATTGAATGGTGGGTCATCTTGCTTGAACCTTCCCATTTAAATGGCAACCCTCTTCAATTAAATATTTGGCCATCAATATTTCCACCGAGTTATCCAATCTCCATAGGTTGAATTATGCTCCGATTCTACACCGCACATTGAAGAATTTAGCAGATTACAACACTAAGGATAATCATCATGGTTTGGTAGGATTAGTCATATTAAAAGGAACAAGAACATACTGCCTAGGTTTTTGAATGCTCACCAGACTCTCCCCATATCGATGCCACCATCTTTTTTCCAGAAACTATCTAAAGAAATATTCAAGTTTATCTGGGGTAATAGTAGATCTTGTGTTAACTGGTCAACTCTTTCTCCCCCGAAAAAAAGAGGGTGGAACAGGATTACCCGACTTTAAACTTTACCATTGGGTGGCAATTCTAATGCGGGTTGTAGGCTGATTCAAATCCTCTACTATCAAGCAGCGAGTACAGCTGGAGAGTGTGTTGTCTCTAGAGATGAGCGAGCACCAAAATGCTCGGGTGCTCGTTACTCGGGACGAACTTTTCGCGATGCTCGAGGGTTCGTTTCGAGTAACGAACCCCATTGAAGTCAATGGGCGACCAGAGCATTTTTGTATTTCGCCGATGCTCGCTAAGGTTTTCATGTGTGAAAATCTAGGCAATTCAAGAAAGTGATGGGAACGACACAGAAACGGATAGGGCAGGCGAGGGGCTACATGTTGGGCTGCATCTCAAGTTCACAGGTCCCACTATTAAGCCACAATACAGGCAAGAGTGGGCCCCCCCCCTCCCAACAACTTTTACTTCTGAAAAGCCCTCATTAGCATGGCATACCTTAGCTAAGCACCACACTAGCTACAACAAAGCACAATCACTGCCTGCATGACGCTCCGCTGCCACTTCTCCTGGGTTACATGCTGCCCAACCCCCCTCCCCCCTGCACGACACAGTGTCCACAGCGCACACCAAACTGTCCCTGCGCAGCCTTCAGCTGCCCTCATGCCACACCGCCCTCATGTCTATTTATAAGTGCGTCTGCCATGAGGAGGAACTGCAGGCACACACTGCAGAGGGTTGGCACGGCTAGGCAGCGACCCTCTTTAAAAGTGGTGGGGCGATAGCCCACAATGCTGTACAGAAGCAATGAGAAATCCAACCCTGTGCCACCTCCATCAGGAGCTGCACACGTGGGCATAGCAATGGGGAACCTATGTGCCACACACTATTCATTCTGTCAAGGTGTCTGTATGCCCCAGTCAGACTGGTAATATGTACCTTAACAGTAACCGCGTTGGTGGTAATGTGGTGGTGACTGCGGACCTAGTAGCACGGTTGTATTTTGTTGGTTTTCGGAATGTGGCCAGGATTAAGTGGGCCGTGGCGGGGGGATGGTGGGGGGGCTCTCTTGTTGTGTCGGTAAAGGTGAAATTCTTGGACTGCCACCAGACGAACCAATGCAAAGGCATTTGCCAAGAATGTTTTCATTGTTGGAGGAGGAGGGGGATGTTTTTGAGGCACTACGTGTCCTCTCCACGTGTCCGTGGTTATAAGCACCTTAACAGTAACCGCGTTGGTGGGAAATGGCCTCGCCGCCATCATGTCTTTGGGAAGCCTCTGTTTCCACACCCCAGAGACATACCATTAGCAGCGCTATAGGCAGAGCCCAGAATTCGTAACATTTCAGCCGTAGCATTAGGACAGGCCCCACTAACATATCACTAGCAGCATTATAGGGGGAGCACAGTATTAGTTCCATTTCAGTAATAGTAGCACTCAAGACAGGCCCCAGTAACAATTCCGAAGCAGCAGTATAGTGGGAGCGCAGTCTTCGTTCCATTTCAGTAATAGTAGCACTCAAGACAGGCCCCAGTAACAATTCCGAAGCAGCAGTATAGGAGGAGCATAGTCTAAGTTCCATTTAAGTAATAGTAGCAGCCTACACAGGCCCCAGGAACAATTCCGAAGCAGCAGTATAGTGGGAGCGCAGTCTTAGTTCCATTTCAACAGCTGCAGTATAGCCAAGGCCCAAGTTACATTTATGTAGCTAAAGTGTAGGCCAACCCCACACACACTTCTGTACCATGAGTGCAGGCGAAGAACATACAAATTGCTATGATTACACTGTAGGTGAGGGCCCAAAAAAATTGGTGCACCAACAGTACTAATGTACCTCAGTAAAAATTGGCCATGCCCAACCAAGATGGCAGGTGAAACCCATTAATCGCTTTGGTTAATGTGGCTTAAGTGGTAACTAGGCCTGGAGGCAGCCCAGTTGAACGAAAAATTGGTTCAAATTAAAGTTCCAACGCTTTTAAGAGCATTGAAACGTATAAAAAATTTTTAGAAAAATTATATGAGTGAGTCTTGTGGCCCTAAGAAAAATTGCCCGTTCAGCGTGATTACGTGAGGTTTCAGGAGGAGGAGCAGGAGGAGGAGGAGGAATATTATACACAGATTGATGAAGCAGAAATGTCCCCGTTTTGGATGGTGAGAGAGAACTATGCTTCCATCCGCGGGTGCAGCCTACGTATTGCTTAGGTATCGCTGCTGTCCACTGGTGGAGAAGAGAAGTCTGGGGAAATCCAGGCTTTGTTCATCTTGATGAGTGTTAGCCTGTCGGCACTGTCGGTTGACAGGCGGGTACGCTTATCTGTGATGATTCCCCCAGCCGCACTAAACACCCTCTCCAACAAGACGCTAGCCGCAGGACAAGCAAGCACCTCCAGGGCATACAGCGCTAGTTCAGGCCACGTGTCCAGCTTCGACACCCAGTAGTTGTAGGTGGCAGAGGCGTCACGGAGGACGGTCGTGCGATCGGCTACGTACTCCCTCACCATCCTTTTACAGTGCTCCCGCCGACTCAGCCTTGACTGGGGAGCGGTGACACAGTCTTGCTGGGGAGCCATAAAGCTGTCCAGGCCCTTAAAGACTGTTGCACTGCCTGGGCTGTACATGCTGCTCGATCTCCGCACCTCCCCTGCTACCTGGCCCTCGGAACTGCGCCTTCTGCCACTAGCGCTGTCGGATGGGAATTTTACCATCAGCTTGTCCGCCAGGGTCCTGTGGTATAGCAAGCCTCTCGAACCCCTTTCCTCTTCGGGAATGAGAGTGGGAAGGTTTTCCTTATAGCGTGGGTCGAACAGTGTGTACACCCAGTAATCCGTAGTGGCCAGAATGCGTGTAACGCGAGGGTCACGAGAAAGGCATCCTAACATGAAGTCAGCCATGTGTGCCAGGGTACCTGTACGCAACACATGGCTGTCCGCACTAGGAAGATCACTTTCAGGATCCTCCTCCTCCTCCTCAGGCCATACACGCTGAAATGATGACAGGCAAGCAGCATGGGTACCGTCAGCAGTGGGCCAAGCTGTCTCTTCCCCCTCCTCCTCATCCTCCTCATGCTCCTCCTCCTCCTCCTGAACGCGCTGAGATATAGACAGGAGGGTGCTCTGACTATCCAGCGACATACTGTCTTCCCCCGGCTCTGTTTCCGAGCGCAAAGCGGCTGCCTTTATGGTTTGCAGGGAACTTCTCAAGATGCATAGCAGAGGAATGGTGACGCTAATGATTGCAGCATCGCCGCTCACCACCTGGGTAGACTGCTCAAAGTTTCGAAGGACCTGGCAGATGTCTGCCAACCAGGCCCACTCTTCTGAAAAGAATTGAGGAGGCTGACTCCCACTGCGCCGCCCATGTTGGAGTTGGTATTCCACTATAGCTCTACGCTGCTCATAGAGCCTAGCCAACATGTGGAGCGTAGAGTTCCATCGTGTGGGCACGTCGCACAGCAGTCGGTGCACTGGCAGATTAAACCGATGTTGCAGGGTGCGCAGGGTGGCAGCGTCCGTGTAGGACTTGCGGAAATGTGCGCAGAGCCGGCGCACCTTTACGAGCAGGTCTGACAAGCGTGGGTAGCTTTTCAGAAAGCGCTGAACCACCAAATTAAAGACGTGGGCCAGGCATGGCACGTGCGTGAGGCTGCCGAGCTGCAGAGCCGCCACCAGGTTACGGCCGTTGTCACACACGACCATGCCCGGTTGGAGGCTCAGCGGCGCAAGCCAACGGTCGGTCTGCTCTGTCAGACCCTGCAGCAGTTCGTGGGCCGTGTGCCTCCTATCTCCTAAGCTGAGTAGTTTCAGCACGGCCTGCTGACGCTTGCCCACCGCTGTGCTGCCACGCCGCGCGACACCGACTGCTGGCGACGTCCTGCTGCTGCTGACACATCTAGATTGCGAGACAGAGGTTGAGGAGGAGGAGGAGGAGGGTGCTTTAGTGGAGGAAGCATACACCGCCGAACATACCACCACCGAGCTGGGGCCCGCAATTCTGGGGGTGGGTAGGACGTGAGCGGTCCCAGGCTTTGACTCTGTCCCAGCCTCCACTAAATTCACCCAATGTGCCGTCAGGGAGATGTAGTGGCCCTGCCCGCCTGTGCTTGTCCACGTGTCCGTAGTTAAGTGGACCTTGCCACTAACTGCATTGGTGAGGGCGCGTACAATGTTGCGGGAGACGTGGTCGTGCAGGGCTGCGAACGGCACATCGGGAAAAGTAGTGGCGACTGGGAACTGAGTAGCGCGGGGCCGCCGCTGCCATCATAGCTTTGAAAGCCTCCGTTTCCACAACCCTATACGGCAGCATCTCAAGGCTGATAAATTTGGCTATGTGGATGGTTAACGATTGAGCGTGCGGGTGCGTGGCGGCGTACTTGCGCTTGCGCTCCAACACTTGCGCTAGCGACGGCTGGACTGTGCGGTGCGAGACATTGGTGGATGGGGCCGAGGACAGCGGAGATGAGGGTGTGGGTGCAGGCCAGGAGACGGTAGTGCCTGTGTCCTGAGAGGGGGGTTGGATCTCAGTGGCAGGTTGGGGCACAGGGGGAGAGGCAGCGGTGCAAACCGGAGGCGGTGAACGGCCTTCGTCCCACCTTGTGGGGTGCTTGGCCATCATATGTCTGCGCATGCTGGTGGTGGTGAGGCTGTTGGTGGTGGCTCCCCGGCTGATCTTGGCGCGACAAAGGTTGCACACCACTGTTCGTCGGTCGTCAGGCGTCTCGGTGAAAAACTGCCAGACCTTAGAGCACCTCGGCCTCTGCAGGGTGGCATGGCGCGAGGGTGCGCTTTGGGAAACAGTTGGTGGATTATTCGGTCTGGCCCTGCCTCCACCCCTGGCCACCGCACTGCCTCTTGCAACCTGCCCTGCTGCTGCCCTTGCCTGCCCCTCTGAAGACCTCTCCTGAGTAGGCGTTGCACACCAGGTGGGGTCAGTCACCTCATCGTCCTGCTGCTCTTCCTCCGAATCCTCTGTGCGCTCCTCCCTCGGACTTACTGCCCTTACTACTACCTCACTGCAAGACAACTGTGTCTCATTGTCATCGTCCTCCTCACCCACTGAAAGGTCTTGAGACAGTTGCCGGAAGTCCCCAGCCTAATCCCCCGGACCCCGGGAACTTTCCAATGGTTGTGCATCAGTGACGATAAACTCCTCTGGTGGGAGAGGAACCACTGCTGCCCAATCTGAGCAGGGGCCCGAGAACAGTTCCTGGGAGTCTTCCCGCTCCAGAGCATGTGTCATTGTAGTGGAGTGAGGAGGCTGGGAGGAAGGAGGAGCAGCAGACAGAGGATTCGGATTTGCAGCACTGGACGGCGCAGAACTGTGGGTGGATGATAGCTTGCTCGAAGCACTTTCTGTCATCCACGACAGGACCTGCTCACACTGCTCATTTTCTAATAAAGGTCTCCCGCGTGGACCCATTAATTGGGCGATGAATGTCGGGACGCCAGAAACGTGCCTCTCTCCTAATCGCGCAGCAGTCGGCTGCGACACACCTGGATCAGGAGCTCGGCCTGTGCCCACACCCTCACTTGGGCCTACGCGTCCTCGGCCGCGTCCACGTCCTCTAGGCCTACCCCTACCCCTCAGCATGCTGTATCACCAGTGATTTCCAAGCCAGGAAAGAAATTGGCGCAAGCCTGCAGCCAAAATAGAATTTTTTCCCTTGTTTTTCAAAGGACAAGCCACACTGCGTGTATTCAATGAATACTACTAAGTTTAATAACTGTGTTGTGGCCCTGCAAATGTGTCAGAGAACTGCAGTGATGCAAAGTTATTCGCTCCAGCAGATCAGGGATTTCCCATGCAGGAAAGAAATTGGCGCAAGCCTGCAGCCAAAATAGAATTTTTTCCCTTGTTTTTCAAAGGACAAGCCACACTGCGTGTATTCAATGAATACTACTAAGTTTAATAACTGTGTTGTGGCCCTGCAAATGTGTTAGAGAACTGCAGTGATGCAAAGTTATTCACTCCAGCAGATCAGGGATTTCCCATGCAGGAAAAAAATTGGCGCAAGCCTGCAGTAAAACGTAGCTGGCTGCGTCTGATTTTTTTTAACGTTCTGCACGCAGCACACACGTACCCAGAGCCCTGAGGACTGTCAGAGGCAGGCGAAATAGAATTTTTTCCCTTGTTTTTCAAAGGACAAGCCACACTGCGTCTATTCAATGAATAATGTATGTCTTCTGGCCCTGCCTACACAATTCTATCCCTGTAGTATTAATGCCGGGTGCAATGGTCTGCACAGCCGGTTTTGAGAAAAAAAAAAAATATTCAACACTGCTAACAGCAGCCTGGACAGTACTGCACACGGATAGATGTGGCCCTAGAAAGGACCGTTGGGGTTCTTGAAGCCTACACTCACTGCTAACACTCTCCCTGCCTAACCACCACTTCTGTCCCTATTGCAGGGTGCAATGCTCTGCAGATCCAATTTTGAAAAAAAAAAAAAAATACAGTGCTAACACAGTACTGCACACTATTAGATGTGGCCCTGAGAAGGACCGTTGGGGTTCTTGAAGCCTACACTAACTCCTAACGCTCTCCCTACAGCAGCTCCAGCACGATACCACTGTCCCTCAGCTAAGTCACAAGGCATGTGTGGCGAGCCGCGGGAGGGACCGATTTTTATACTCGGGTGACATCAGATCTCCCCAGCCACTCACAGCAGGGGGGTGGTATAGGGCTTGAACATCACAGGGGGAAGTTGTAATGCCTTCCCTGTCTTTCAATTGGCCAGAAAAGCGCGCTAACGTCTCAGAGAGGAAACTGAAAGTAACCGGAACACCGCGTGGTACTCGTTACGAGTAACGAGCATCCCGAACACCCTAATATTCGCACGAATATCAAGCTCGGACGAGTACGTTCGCTCATCTCTAGTTGTCTCCTTTATCACTAAAGTCTTTGCCTTGAGTGCAGAAATTCAATAGGCACACCTTGGGGCTTGCCTTTTATTACACAACAGTTTCTTAAATATCAGGAATGCCATGCATATTAAATGCACATTAACTAGTATTGATGGTCCATTCATGCCACTCTTTGACAACCTGATTTTCTTCTAGCTGTTGTAGTCACTTATTTTCCGACCTGGGACAAACAAAGTGAGGTACATTTGGGTCTGACTTTGTCAGGCGTGGGGAGATATTCCTTCTTTGGCATCACTTAAAAGCTCTTGCCCATTAAGGAATGTTTCTTGGTTCTCTTATTCACAATTCTGATGTAATGTTTCTTCTTTCCGGACCTGGGCCACCATCCTCCAGGACAGAACACCTTTCGAGAGCCTTTTACTGTTAACAACCACCTATTTTCTATTGTCTTCTTTGACTATCCTCTTGTGAAACTCCTCTTTCACAGCTGACCTTTGCTAAGTTTCGGGAGACCAAATTTAACTCCGATGAACACTTGTGGAAAGCCTTTCTGCTTACTCACAAGATGTTTATAGTCTGCTTTGCGCAGGAAAAGGTGCACGGGTGCCCCTGGACAATGCAGCATAAATATGTCAGGAATGTCTATCCATACACCAATTTTGGGCCAAGATCCTTTACTTACATAATGATCTCATTGGGTGTGTTTATCCCATGGTACCCTCCGTTGCCTTTTTGTCCATCATTCTTGCGTCAGTGGCCAAAACCAAAAAGAGGACTATATCGGCAGTTCTTATTGGCTGCTAGAACGGTTATTTCCAGACACTGGAAAAATATCAACTATACATTCTCTTTGGGAATACGTAGTTGAAGTCAACAATTTAATGCGAATGGAGAGCATGGCAGCTGATGACAACAGGCACCTTGATAAATCTGAGAACACTTGGTTCCACTGGAGGGAATTTAAGGATGGTGATGGCCTTCCCGGGTGGTTAGCGAAACAAGGCTAATGTTATGTTTTGTACTTTTATGGAGCATTTGGTAGCCATGAAATCTCCCCCACCCTTCTTTCCTTTTTCCGTCTTCCCCTTATTATATTTGTAATTTTTTCCCCTTTTCATACTTTTCCCCCTAACGTTCCTACTCTGGTCTTTGATCTCTGTTTCCCTACAAACTCAAAGATTTTCTTTCTTTTTCTTTTGTAGGTTTGCTAGTTTCATCTCATTCTATATATATGGTACCGATTACTGTTTAGTGCAACAGTAAATCATAAAGATATTAAAACATCACATAACAGCCTTTTAGTTGGATGGATGTGAAAATTTTGTCTGCCTCTGTATCTTCATTGTTTCTTATGGGTCGTAAGGACTTGTTAACCTAGATCTTGTTGTTTCCTAAGGTTGTAATGCATATGTTCTGTATGTTTTTATTTAACGGATAAACAGTTATAATAACTACAGAAGTAAAATATGCTTAATTGTAAAAGTATTTTCCAGACTTCTACCACAAGGTTTACTAATAATACCTTATGCTATTGTTAACTACCTCACTGCCTAATGGAGTGTAATTATTAGGTCATTTCAATCTCAATTATAGCCTTTGAAGCCAAGTGATAAAACAAACATTTTAGCTGAATCGGAATTCTTGTAGAAGATTTTTGAATGTTATTGAACATTGTCACTCCCGCATAAGCAAACATAGCCTAGGATAGAGCTGAAGAATTGCCTTTCCTCAAGTGTGTTAGAACAACATACTAATGAAGTCACAACATATAGATACTATCTCAGATGAATGTTCATTAAATATTAGTATTGGCATAGGCTTTCTTTTAGTCCTCTCATATGAACCTTGACTGAGGAACAGTCCCATACACATTATATACATTTTACTGGATTCCCTGACTTTGTGATAAATCTCCAGCCATGTAATGCGTATGGGAGCTCATAGTGGCATATGTTGCAGAAAGTGAGGATCAGGCATATTAGAATTAAACATACCAAATTCTTTATTTTCATAGGAGGTGATTATGCATTAAAAAGCTATTTTTTTGTTTTGTAGCACTATTTATATGTAATGTAAATCTTAATTATTTTAATTGTTTTCCCAATATGGAACTTTTACATATCTACATTACAGTGCATTATTATCTGTGTGCATTAATTGCACAGGCCTATGTTATGGCATACCTGAAGTATACCCTAACAGCCATCTTTACTGCATATGCTATGTGCTAGTGTAATCACCTTGAAGTACATATATGGCAATTTCTGTGAATGGGTTAAATGTCTAGGTTATCACATGCAGTGCCTGGAAACATAAGGAGTGGAGTATACAAGTATACAAAGTATACAAGAAGACATTTAGTGCATACAGATATCAAATATACTGCATATAAAACCTGAAGCCACCTAGCCTGACACAGTAGAGAGGAAAAGAGTGTCCTAAATTAGGAAAACATGGGCAATAAGTAATTTTTATGCATCAGTTGTATAGTTTCTACATATTAAATGGGGTGCCCAAATATTACTAGTAATGCTATTACTAATAATAGTCAGTGAAGATGTGTAGTATTATGTACAGGTTATTAATACAGTTGACTATGGTGCAATGTAGTCACTACCCAAACATCATTTTACATGACAGCATATGCATATAACATGATTGCAGTCTTTCCTTTATGTTCCTTTTTTCTGCCTTTGTCAAATTGCCTCACTTCCTGTTTCAGTAACCTAGTCTGCATAAAGACAGTAACTGTTATGGGCCCAGACAATAAGAGTGGCCTGGAAGAGGGCGGGGGAGAGGTACTACACCCATGAAGCCAGAATTAGTTATGGAAGATGACACACTGTCCAGCGTTAAGTTAGGAGGAAGTGCGCATGAACTAGGGGATGGAAGGCAGATAAGAAGAAGGAATATGGCAATGTGCATAGAGAGAGGGATTTACTTAGATTGATGCATCTTACTAGAGGACGTGTGGACCCACTGGGTTGCTACAGATTCAATGTTAGTATGAACTAAGGAGCAAACTCTAAAGGATTGTGAGTTCTTAACCCCATAACCACTGAGAGGAGTATAGACTTCCTCACAGGAAGTCCCCATATCACAACCCTCATAATAGTCTTTGTTAGCTAATGGGTGGATTGGATGGACAAGAGACACTGATTCTTGGTACAAGACAACAGGTAGAAGATGTAGTCAGATGAGTAGAGGTCAGGGTTTGGGGAGTGAAGTCACAATGGTAGACAGACTAAGGTTGCAACTTGCAGATTTCAAGCAGAAAGGTAGACATGGTCAGAAAACAAGCCAGGTCAAATGCCAAAGATACTAAACTGAGGAACACCCTATCAATGACCGATACACTATGGACCTTATTGCTGACTCTGACGATTAAAACAATAAAGGTCTTAGCAGAAAAGAAGTTGCCACGAGCATAACACTGTGCAACACAATTTTTGTAACTGATAAGCAGATAGGCGGCTTATAGTAACTTTAGTGCGCTGAATTCAAATATAATGAAAACAAAGGTTTGGTACCGTGTTAGCCAGTAGAGCAAAATGTGATTAGCCATTAAAAGGTATCATATCTACAAGATTACGTGGTTTCTCTTGCTGAATTCAAATATGATATCCGTTTTTTTCTGCCACGTAAGGTTTTCCAATTATGGGGAATAATGTAATCCAATTGCCGTTGTATTGTATTTTTTGTAAATATGCCTATACAATTAATCCAGTCGGCTCGCCGTTAACCTTGCTTAATAACAAGAACAACAAAAGTGATTGTGCAACTGAATGCTATAAGAGTGGATTTATGTAACATGTAGGGTATGTTTTCACGTGGCGTAAACACTGCGGATCATCCACCAGTAGGTTGTAAGTAATGAATTGTGTTTTTACAGGTCATTGGTTAGACTAAATAAAAGAATCAAAATCATAAAACAAAAATACATGTTTAGTATTAATGCATCCATAAAAGTCAGATCTATCAAAGTAACACATCTTTTACCCATCCGAAAAAAAATTAGGAACGACAGAAATGCGCTTTTTTGGTCATTCTGTCTCCGAGAAAAGAAGTAATAAAAACCGATCAAAAAGTTGTATGTATTCCAAAATAGTACTAACGCAAACTACAGAACGTCTTGCAAGACATGAGCCTTCGCATAACTATGTTGATGGAAAAATAAAAAAGTTATTGCGCGCAGAAGATGGCGGCAGAAAATAATTACAAATAAAATAAAATGTTTTTGTAAAAAAATAATAGTAGTACAGCAAAAAAAAAAAACAATATAAATTTGGTATCGTAGTAATCGTACTGACCCATAGAATAAAGTTATTATGTCCTCTTGGTTGCGGTTTGTGGGTTGTAGAAACAAAACGCACCAAAAGATGGTGGAATGTTGTGGTTTTTTTCATTTTACTCCACTTAGAGCTTTTTAAAAGTTTTCCAGTACATTATATGGAACATTAAATAGCACCATTGAAAAATACAACTCATTCTACAAAAAACAAGCCCTCTTAGAGCTACGTTGATAGATAAAAAAAGAGGTTACGACTAGGGATGAGCGAGTATACTCGCTAAGGCACTACTCGCTCGAGTAATGTGCCTTAGACGAGTATCTCCCTGCTCGTCCATAAAGATTCGGGGGCCGGCGCAGCTGACAGGTGAGTTGCGGCAGGGAGCAGGGGAGAGCAGGCGGGAGAGAGGGAGAGAGAGATCTCCCCTCCGTTCCTGCCCGCTCTCCCCCGCAGCTCCCCGCCCCGCGCCAGCCCCCGAATCTTTAGGGATGAGCCGGGAGATACTCGGCTAAGGCACATTACTCGGACGAGTCGTGCCTTAGCCAAGTATACTTGCTCATCCCTAGTTACGACTTTTTAAAACGAAAAAAAGCGTGGTCACTAGGGGGTTAAATAATCTGAAAATGAGTGCCACTATTATTCAGTCTTACCAGTGTAATCAGCAGGTTTTAATGCTACAGAAACATGTCAATTACTTTTGTTTATGAAATTAAAAAAAAAATTCTTGCCCAGTGTATAGTTTCAGGCAGGACAATCCATTTTCATCTTGCCAGTCCTCCTATGAACTGTAGATGGTGGTGGGGAATAAGCTGTTTAAGTACATGTAATCAGCTGTCTGTGGCAGAGGATCAAAATATGTGTCCCAGACAGTCCCGGAAAACAAACCATGACACAATCACCTATTGAATAGAATGTATATCCATGCTATCCCATGTTTACACAGAACATTATTGCAGTTGAGTTGTACAGAAGAGACCACATTAATCCTCCGTAATAACCATCTCTCGCCTCTAACGACTTCTGGCTGGGGAGTTGCTCATTTAGGATGTTTTCGTTTTTAGATTCAAAATAAAGGATTTCATCCTAGTTTAACAATAAGCACAATTAGGTGTATCAGCAACATTGGCCAATATGTTATAGATGTTCACAAATGGGCAGGAAAAGGTATACAACACCTGATAGTGTTTCTTCAAGTAATGAGTCCGGTCAGATAGCTTTCACCTCAATGGCTTTGATTTATTTTTTAATCGCCTTTGATTCATTATTCGATTCATTGATTTGTGTAAAGTGAGTAATTTTTCTATTAATTAAAGGTATATTATTTTGTCATTTTGGCAAGGTCAACATCCTGCTATCCAAATAGATTTAGTTCCTCACAGATGGTGTTGTAATTACATGTGTATTGTAATTTACGGCGGATTTCTAATGTGTAGTGTGCATCGCAAATACTCCTCTGACCTTACCCTGATAGTGATACCGCACTTCCCCCAAAATAGGTCCTACCCCAATAATAAGACCTACCCTTATTTTCTGTGGAAGCCTTATATTTCAAGCCTTCCCCGAAAATAAGACCTAGCTAAACTGCATTAAAAAAAATCAATACGCACCTGGTCCGCGGCGTCCCGATGCTCTCTGGTGGCGCTGCGGCAAACTGCAGTGTCCTCCCCGTCTGCCATCTCAGCTTCTTTCTGGTGACGGGGCTTTTAATACCACGCCTCCAGCAAAGTGATCACTGTGATTGGCTAATCGAGCGCCAGCAGCCAATCACAGCCACTCAGTGAATGACATCGCTGAATGGCTGTGTGTCAGTGATTGCCCGGATAGTTTTGGGTAGTGCATTCCAGAGGACTGGTGCTGCTCTGGAGAAGTCTGATTAATCCGCAGTCAGACAAATTTATTACCCTCCCCAGGAGTGGTCAGTCAGCAAAGATCGCACCAAGAGTAAGGCGTATATTAGTCCATGAGGTCACAAACGAACCCTTTAGGGGTCTTTCTTACATTAGCTAATGTTAACACTCATAAGTCCAACCTCAGGAGGACACTGAACAATGGTGTGCATGGCAGGATTGTGAGGCGTAAGCCGCTGTTCTCCAAAAAGAACATTGCTGACCATCTGCAGTTTGCTAAAGATCACCCGAACAAGCCAGAAGGTTATTGGAGCAATGTTTTATGGACAGATGAGACCAAAATAGAGCATCTTGGCTGAAATGAGAAGCATTATGTTTGGAGAAAGAAAAACGCCACAATAGAGCATAAAAACCTCACGCCATCTGTGAAACACAGTGGTGATCGTACCATGGTTTTGCTGCATCTGGGACAGGAAGGCATAGTATCATTGTTGGAACCATGAATTTTGAATCATCCAGTAAAGTCTAGAGGAAAAAGTTAGGACATCTGTGGGTCATACAGCAGGACAACAACCCAAAGCACACAAGTTCTTCTATAATAGAATGGTTAAAGAAGAATGAAGTTAACGTTTTGGAATGACCTAGTCAAAGTCCTCACCTTAATTCTATAGAAATGTTCTGGAATGACCCTGTGCCAACAGTTCATAGGAGGAAACCCACCAACATAACAGAGTTGAAGTTGTTTTGTATAGAGGATTGGACTAAAATTCCTCTAATCCGATATGCAGAACTAATCAACAATTACCGCAAAAGTTTAGACGCAGGTATTGCTGCACAAGGGGGACACACCAGATACTATACGCAAAGGTTCACATACTTTTGTTACTCATAGACATGTGATATTGCATCATTTTCCTCAATAAATAAGTGACCAAGTCTGATATTTTCGCCTCATTTGTATATTTGATTCTTTTTATCTACTTTTTAGAACTGCGAAAATGTGTTGTAGCTTTAGGTCAAATGTAAGCAGAATTATAGACATGCTGAAGGGTTCAGAGATGTTTAAGCACCACTGTATACCTTATCTCTTTTGTTGCAGCTCCCTTGCTATTGCACAATGATCATACATATTTGCTTCCATAAATTGCCTTTCTATCTGGGAAGTTCTTCAATTCTATATCATACTTTTTATCGCTTTTGGCTTGATCTTTGAGGGCCAGCATTGTCGTCTGGAATGGATCTCAGTTCTATGACATTCAAAGATAGCAGATATTGCTTTCATAATTAGAGATGAGCGAACACCAAAATGTTCGGGTGTTCGTTATTCGGAACGAACTTCCCGTGATGCTCGAGGGTTCGTTTCGAACAACGAACCCCATTGAAGTCAATGGGCGACCAGAACATTTTTGTATTTCGCCGATGCTCGCTAAGGTTTTCATGTGTGAAAATCTGGGCAATTCAGGAAAGTGATGGGAATGACACAGTGACGGATAGGGCAGGCGAGGGGCTACATGGTGGGCTGCATCTCAAGTTCACAGGTCCCACTATTAAGCCACAATAGCGGCAAGAGTGCCCCCCACTGTCAGCATAAAGATCGTTCTCCTCTGCCACAGCTGTAACAGCTGTAGCAGAGAAGAACGATGTTTGCCCATTGAATTCAATGGAGCGGCAATACAGCAGGTTCCACTGAATGCAATGGGCTGCCCGCGATCGCAGGATGAATGGTCGGAAAGGGGTTAAATATATAACCCCTTTCCTGCAATTCATCCAGAAATGTGTTACACTAAAAATATATACCGGCGTATAAGGCGACGGGGCGTATAAGACGACCCCCAACTGTCACCTTATACGCCGGTAATACAGTGGAGCAAAGAATAAAAAGCATTACTTACGTTTTTAGATGATCTGCGGCGCTCCTGCAGGCTGTCACTCCCTCCTAATCCACGGCAGAGTATTGCTTTCTGGAGGCAGGGCTTGAAATCCCTGCCTCCAGAAAGACACGTGCCTTCAGCCAATCACAGCCAATGACAATGATGTCATTGAATGGCTGTGATTGGCTGTGTTTCTGGAGGCGGGGATTTCAAGCCTTGAAATCCCCGCCTCCAGAAACACAGCCAATCACAGCCATTCAATGACATCATTGTCATTGGCTGTGATTGGCTGAAGGCACGTGTCTTTCTGGAGGCAGGGATTTCAAGCCCTGCCTCCAGAAAGCAATACTCTGCCGTGGATTAGGAGGGAGTGACAGCCTGCAGGAGCGCCGCAGATCATCTAAAAACGTAAGTAATGCTTTTTATTCTTTGCTCCACTGTATTACCGGCGTATAAGGTGACAGTTGGGGGGTCGTCTTATACGCCCCGTCGCCTTATACGCCGGTATATATTTTTAGTGTAACACATTTCTGGATGAATTGCAGGAAAGGGGTTATATATTTAACCCCTTTCCGACCATTCATCCTGCGATCGCCGGCAGCCCATTGCATTCAGTGGAACATGCTGTATTGCCGCTCCATTGAATTCAATGGGCAAACATCGTTCTTCTCTGCTACAGCTGTTACAGCTGTGCCAGAGAAGAAGGATTTGTCTTCTATATGTTCTCAATGGGGTCAGCGCTGCTGCCGCTGGCCCCATTGAGCGCATATAGAATGCATCCATAGCGAACCGCGGGAGGGGCAGACTTTTATATCAGGCGGACACCTTATCTCCCCAGCCACTCACAGCAGGCGGGTGGTATAGGGCTTAAACGTTGCAGGGGGAAGTTGTAATGCCTTCCCTGTCTTTATATTGGCCAAAAAAAAGCGCTAACGTCTCAGGGAAGAAAGTTAAATTAACCAGAACACCGCATGGTGTTCGTTACGAATAACGAACATCCCGAACACCCTAATGTTCGCACGAATATCAAGCTCGGACGAACGCGTTCGCTCATCTCTATTCATAATCTAGATACATACTGAGTGTTATAAGTCAAATGTGTTATGATTAGAGATGAGCGAGCGTACTCGGATAAGCACTACTCGCTCGAGTAATTTGCTTTATCCGAGTATCGCTATGCTCGTCCCTGAAGATTCGGGTGCCGCTGCGGCTGACAGGTGAGTCGCAGCGGGGAGCAGGGGAGAGCGGGCGGGAGAGAGGGAGAGAAAGATCTCCCCTCCGTTCCTCCCCGCTCTCCCCTGCAGCTCCCCGCTCCGTGCCGGCACCCGAATCTTCAGGGATGAGCACAGCGATACTCGGATAAAGCAAATTACTCGAGCGAGTAGTGCTTTTCCGAGTACGCTCGCTCATCTCTAGTTATGATTATAGTGAAATGTATCTTCAGAATTTGAAATTTAGTAATTGTGTTGTTATATTGAATGGACTATATTTTGTAAGGCCTGGGTCCACGAGGTGAAGGCTTAAACGTGTCCAAACCAACACCGACAAGCAAAACCAAAATGTAGTCAAAAAAGACATCCTTGTGAATCAACAGAACGCCATTAACCTTAGGCTAACTGAAAGATAATCATTTAAAGCTTTAACCAGACACAACTTGGAACCAACAGGCTGATTAATCTTTAACAAGGATCCCAATTGGTCAGTTTTGGACTTTCTAATATAGCCACAAATATGATTCGAAAACAACTCTATATCCTCAAGCAAAAGGCCAGATGAAGAAGTTATATGCTTAGCCACTAGTTTGCCGAATGTAAGCCCACTCTCGAACAAGCGATAGTAAAAATGCTGCGTTTGTTAGCGTTCAGTGTGTGTTTGCCTACTTTGTTACTGGGCTGAAAGCGCAGTAACAATGCAGGTAAAGCAAGCCGATGACATCACCACTTTCATTTTCCCATGACATAGAACGCTTCATTCAAAAACACAGTAAAACACTGTACACAGCATTCTACCGTGATTTTGACAGCGTTGAAAATGCTCCCCATTGATTTCAATGAGCGACGCATCGCATTTAAAAAGGCTTAAATGACTGAAAATAGAACAGAAAGGGCTAGAAAAAAGTGGCATTAGAAATGCCGCGTTCAAACGCTAGTCTGAGAAGCCCTATCAAAATCAATGGAGGCATTTTACAGTGTTTAGCACGGTGTAGATGGGTGAAAACTAGAGATGAGCGAGCGTACTCGGAAAAGCACTACTCGCTCGAGTAATTTGCTTTATCCGAGTATCGCTGTGCTCGTCCCTGAAGATTCGGGTGCCGGCACGGAGCGGGGAGCTGCAGGGGAGAGCGGGGAGGAACGGAGGGGAGATCTTTCTCTCCCTCTCTCCCGCCCGCTCTCCCCTGCTCCCCGCTGCGACTCACCTGTCAGCCGCAGCGGCACCCGAATCTTCAGGGACGAGCACAGCGATACTCGGATAAAGCAAATTACTCGAGCGAGTAGTGCTTATCCGAGTACGCTCGCTCATCTCTAGTGAAAACTGAAAAAAAAAAATGTTACTTTGAAAAAGACCGCGATGACATAAATGCTACCCAAAGATTTTAATGCACATAGATTTTTCTAACTACAGATACTTTTACACGGGCCAAGAGTCGCCTGAGTAACGGCTTAAAAAAGCAACTACGGCAATTGTAATCCTGCTTAAATATCGGACCGGACAGGGCAGGGGAGTTGGAGTCGCTTGCTTTTTAGCTCACCTAGCCTGTTTACTCTGAATAAGGGGGGGGCTGGAAGAGACCTCTGGTGCGCTCCATCTCCGTTCAGTGGGTGATTATTGCCCTTATGTGAAAGCACAGTTGTTGGGACGGCTGTTGGGCGCTTTAGTGCCAGCAATCGTCCCACATAAAAGTTCTCTAACTTGACACCACACTAGTTTCTGCCGTACATTTGGATCTGCCGTGTGAGCATCATTATCTCAGTGTAGGAATTAGGAATTGAGGGAAGGTGGATCTACATGTTAGGCATTTGTCTGCACCAGTTTCATGTTTTCTAGCCGGCTAGAATTACAGTCATTTTGTCTATGTAACACTTAGAAACCATAAAGAAATGGAGTTTTATCTAGGTACACATTACACTTTATGCTCTAAGCTAGCTGTGAGAGGTAAATATGTGTTTGTCCACAATCGTGTAGTAATTTTCCTCTTTTTTAGCTCAGACATGCTTATTATCAAACACCCAACATGGTGAATTTCTAGCTTCTGTTTATCTAAAGTGATGGAAATATAGAAAGCGGTGCAAACCCCGTCCCGCTCCCATTTGAATAAACATCAGTAATTTGGTGCATATTGCTCAGCCATCCTCTGCGTAATTTCATATGTTCAACAATTTCAAGTCATAAAAAATCATAGTTTTGAGCACACCAATCCTATAATTTCTACAGATCAGTATGGGACAGGAATTTAACGCCTAAAAGTGTAACTATACTTTCCAAAAAATGTTGACACATCACAAGGACATGTCAAAACTTTTGAATAGTGGAGGTCCGGGTGCTAAGTTCCCCACGATTGTTAAAACAAAACAGCAGAAGCACTCGTCCCAACACCGTCTCTGCTCACTAGTGGAAGAAGGTCCCATAGACTTTCTATAGAGCACATTTGTAGCCAGCGAGCAAAACGCTCATATTCAGCTATCTTCGGCTCTCACAGTTAAATGTATGCAGTGGCAGCACTCATAAGTGATAACTGCATTCATTACTAAACGTTCCAGATGTTGTTCTCGAGAGTAGTGGGAATCCCAGCGGTCAGATCCTCACAGATCAAAACATTATTGTGATTCTGGGGATACCCCTTTAGGGTGGCTTTACACGAGCGTGTGCCTGTGTGTACATAGGTGCATACATATGTGTGCACCCCTCTCTGCACATAAACATGCATGTATGAAGGTCCACGCATTGCCTTCAATAGAGCCGCGGTCTGCTGGCACCCCTGAATTGTTTTTCAGGAAAGAGCTTTAAATATAAACTCTTCCCTGAAAAACAAGCCAAACTAGTGTAAAATAAAACAAAGAAACAAACAAACAAAAATATATATATATACTTACCTGTCCGCCGCTGCCGTGTCCCCCATGGTGATGAAGAACACATCTGCCACATGCAGCAGATGTTTTCTTTATTCCAGTAGGGAATTAGGAATTCCCTGCTGCACCTGTCACAGATGTGACAGATGCAGAAAAGGAGTTCTTCAAAAGCAACAACACCTCAAACCCATTGGGTACCACACCCTGATAGACCAGAGCAGGTCACCTGTGAGCACCACCATGACCCTCAGGAGAGCTTCAGAAGTGCAACTGAAGCATTTAACAGAATTCTTTGCCATGTGCGTCTCCAGGTACAACTCAGGGACCAGGGCCTGTTCTTCCTCCTCTCCTGGTGGCTCTCTGGAGAATGAGGGAGCTTCGGACACTTCCGCATTGGGCTCTTCCAGCTTACTGCAGGAGCTACAAGTGGGAAAGCTACCCACTGCACAGCACCTAGGGGTGAATGGGGGCAGGAGAAACTCCACATAGAGCGACAGTATGCTAGCCAAAATGGCCTTCAAAGGCCATATATAGGTGTTAGTCTGCAGACCTTATCATAGTCTGGCAGACTGCATTTTATGTGGATTTACGGCGATGGCGCCTGCCCTATGGCAATTGTGCCTACTCTATGCTGAGTGTGCCTGCCTTACGGCGATTGTGCCTATCAGGTATTGTACAGGGATCTAGGATGGGTGAGTACAGGCTATTTTATTATTTTTCTGCATAGCCAACTGTTTGAAAAAATGAACTCAGAAAACTGGTGCCATGACACTATGTTGACAGCTTATATGACTTTTATTGTTGGCCACCAATGGATTTGTGAATATTCTGATCAGCGAACGGAATTCACCATCCAGCTGTCTGATAAAGAGGCACCAGACTCAAAATACATTATGTGCTGACTATGTAATAAAGCTTTCACCATCTTTTAAGTTCCTAACTTCTTATTACCAGGTTGCACCAGAGCCCTAGTTATTTTCATCATGTTTCTCCATACATGTATATCGGAGTCTATCAGATAGTGTCATCTGAAAAAAGGATCAAGCACGTTGCATTTCAACACGCTATCCTCTTGTTCTCCCTGGAGATAAGTCACTGTGGTTCCTGTGTATGGGGGAGTCGAGAGGAATAACGGTCAGTCGACAGCTATCGAACATGTATGGGTACCTGTACTGCAGTCCATGCAACACCATACAAGTCAGTGCACACCATGCTAGTATAACATTATTTGCTTTCATATTTTCACTTATGTCCACCCTTTTGCAATCTGTAATTGTATGAACACAAACAAATACTTGTTGCCATAAGAGTATAAATTAACGGGCTTGCCAGGCAGAAGTACTATTGATAGCCTATCCTTTGGATAAGTCATCAATAGTTGATCGGCCAGGGTCTGCCGCTCAGGACCTCGGCCAATTAGCTGATCAGGCACACGGTCAGTGCTGGGATACACAGGAGTCGGAGTGGAAACTGCTTCGCTATCCTCAGAGTAATGGCCAGTGCTTGTAACTGTAGACTGGAGTCTTATTAAAATCAATGTGAGCTGCATCTGCAATTACAAGCATTGGCCACTACACAGGGGTCGGAGCAGTAGCTTCTGCTCCAACAGCTGTGTGTAGTGGCGCTGACAGCAAGCACCCAATCAGCTAGGGTATCAAGTGGCAGAGCCCATTCGATCAGATATTGTCGACCTATCCTCAGGTCATCAATAGTATTTCTGCCGGGAAAGCCTGTTTCATTTATGTTCCCATGGCAACAACTACTTGTTTCTGTTCATACAATTACAGATTGCAAAAGTTAATGGGTGGACTTGAGTGTTATACTAACATGTTATTTAATAGCGTGCATTGACCTGCATGGTGGACCCCAGCCGATCAACTGTTGATGGCCTATCTTGAGCATACGTCATCAGTAGTAATTCTGCCCAGAAAATCCCTTTAAAATATATATTTTTAAAAAGATACCAAATATAACACAGATACATTTATTTCTTTTCAAAGTCAATTTTTTTAATTTTAAATTAAGGAGGTTGATGAATGTATACATTGTATTATCTATAGCAATTTCCAGTGATGTTACAATGCTTCATTTATAAGATTATGTAGAATGAATCACATCTTCTTTGTAGAACATGTACTTGATTTATCTCTATGGCTTTATCCAGTTCAGGTTTAGTTGCATACAGAGCCACAAGACGGAGCTGCCTATTACACGTATGAGATACAATTTGAGATATGACATAATTTATATATAATGGAAATTCCAATCTTAGGACAAAAAAAAATTTGATTGACAATACCTTTCACATCGTATTTATGACAGACAACAACAGTATTATTTTGGTTGAAAATTGACTTTTTTTTAGATATAATTGTGCCGATTTATCAAAGATAATGCCAGAGATGTGGCAAGTGTTTCCCATTGTTTTCAATAGGAAGCTGCATAGCACGCCGTGCAGCATATTTTACTGTCCCATTGAAAACAATGGTCGATGCGTTCCAAGGACCGCAAAAAGCAAAGCTATGCCACAATTTTGTATATGGCTCTAGTCAAAAGAATTGGGGTTCATATTTACGCGGGATCTCATATGAGTTTCTTGGCCATGTGAAATTGGCCTAAAATGAGAGCTGGAGTCTAATTGGCTGCTGTGGACTGTTGCTCCACTTTTCCATTGCACTAGTTTTGATAAATCTCTCCCATTTTATCCTGATATATGAGTTATATCTAATGTGGTTAAAATAAGCATATTTACATTAGACTTAAAGCCAGTATTAAAGGGGTTTTTACTTTTTTAAAAATTTAAGTACTGTATCAGGTACAGATGTGGTAAAATAACAAATCAAGCAGTATTCACGCATCCTAGGCGATCCAGCACTGCAGAATGCCTGTTATCATGGCACCCAAGATATGAGCAATAATACCAGGAGAATGGGTGGTAATGCAGTGGCTTCTGATTGGCAGACAGTGATCACCTGACTTCTGCTGTAAACAGACACCAGGAGAATCGTAGAGCTGCAACACTAGATTGCTGGGGCTGGGGATGAGTAAGTACTGCTTAATTTGTTATTTTACCACATCTTCATCTAATATTTAAATTTAAAAAAAATAACCAGACATCCCTTTAAAGGGAATCTGTCAACTTGAACATGCTGTCTTAACTGCAAGCAATAGATTACAGAGCAGGAGGAGCTGAGCAGATTGATATATAGTCTTATGGGAAAATATTCAGTATAACTTGCATTTTATTCATTCAATCCTCTGCACATTCTGAGTTGAGCAGTCCAATGGGCGGAGCTATCAGTGATTGACAGGTGTGTGTGAAGGACTGTATATACAGGGAAGGCTGCCAATCATTGATAGAACCGCCTATTGGACTTTTCAGCTCATAATCTTTCCCTATAAAGCTATATATCAATCTGCTCCGCTCCTCCTGCTCTATAACATGATGCCTGCAGTTTAGACAATAAGTTCAAGTTGACAGATTCCCTTTAAATGGTAAAGCATCGTATATAGCATGAGTTAATGGTGACCTTGCTTACACTAGTAAAGTCAGTTGATAGATATACAGTTATTTCATGCTGACATGAAAGGAAAACATTTACTTTTCTTTCTTTTATGGTTTAACAATTTTCCCTTTAACCTAATACCGGGTTTCCTCGAAAATAAGACAGTGTCTTATATTAATTTTTGTTCAAAAAGGTTTAACTTTTTTACATGCATAGCTGCCTGAACACTATTTAAATTGACTTTTTAAATTAAATGTTAGCAGGGCTTAATTTTGGAGTAGGGCTTATATTTCAAGCATCCTCAAAAAGCCTGAAAAATCATTTTGCATCCTCAAAAATTCTGGAAAATCATGCTATGTCTTATTTTCAGGGAATGTCTTATTTTCAGGGAAACAGGGTATATATAATTCACTGTACCATGTTGGGTAATTTATTTCCATCAACATCCAAAGACTCAATGACCTTTTTCAACCATCATCTTTGGGCCACGAGATAGAGTAAGCTTTTATCTTGTAGACTGTGCAGCAAGCAAGGGCATATGTACCACAGAAGCAAATTAATCGCTGCTATGGGGTTCCTGACGAGAGAGAAGGCCTAGGCCAGGTTGACTGAAGCCCTTATTTAAATGGGTGGCAAGGATTCCCTCCTCAAAGGACCTACAAATGCTATCCAAAAATTTGCCCAAGGATCCCGGAAAGAAGATGAAGAATGAATAAGTCACCCTGTCCTGGATGGGTTGGGGTATGACGAATAGCGGGGCCAATTTGTTATTAAAGAATGGCCTTCTTTGCCTTAATATTGTTTATATGATAGCAATCTTCCAATATATTCCTGCTAGAAAAGATCTTTTATTATACACAGGAGCGATTTGACTAGTAATAAAAAGCAAATGCGGGAAAATCAAACTCTTAACATCTACTTTTCCTAATACGGTCTACAAAACACTGGGACTATTCAGGGTGTCTGCATTCTGTCTAAGTTGAGAAAAGGCTGTCATAATGTTCTATGTCATATTAAGCTTGCAATCGATCTACAAATTTCTGAAGATGCAACTGGAATATAAGCGAAGATTCAATAATGGAAAACTTATGCATTGAGTGATATATTTATGTACAAACTCAATTCTGTATTGAATAAATTAAAGGGGTAATCCCATCTGGGGCTTTTATGGCGTATTTGCAGGATATGCCATAAAAGTCTGATAGAGCCCTACCTCCCAGAAACAGTGTAGCTATGCTGTTTCCATAGCTCGCTGTGCTATGCTGTTTCTGTAACTCCCATAGAAGTAGAGCAGCCTATTTCCATTGTTGCTGACCACCTCCGGCTCCCACATACCACTGGTGTGCAGTGGTCAGGCTCAGTTCTAGAGGCAGTTGATGGTTTCAGAGGTAGGATCTATATCTATCAGACTTGTATGGCATATCTTGTGGATATGCCATAAAAGTCCCAAATGGGAATACCCCTTTAAGCTCACATTTCTATAGATTTACTAAGCTGAACTGCTATTGTAATACATTCCATGTCCATCACTACTTCTCTAATATATTAAAATAACAGAGATAAATCTGTTTTGCTATTTTCCAATTGATAACATTAACTAAGAATTAACAATATGCATGACATATAAATATACCACATGATAAATCCTATGACCCCCTGCAACCATCCTTTGTATAAGTTAATTAAATACAGCGAAATAAGGAAGCATTTGACAAGCGTTAAAATGTGCAGAATGTGCTGATCATACAGTACGTAACAGAAGACTAGTTGTCTAGTTAAAGTGACCCTTCGGTACAAAAGTCTGTTCCGGTTCAGGAGGGGAATATATTACCTGCAGTTGTTCTTTTCTACTGCCCCTCCAATCCACCAGTTTTGGGCCCTGCTTTCAGCTATCTACCATGTTTCCCTGAAAATAAGACACTGTTTTATATAAATTTTTGCCCCCAAAAAGGGCACAGTGTCTTATTTTCGGGGGAGGGGAGGCCTTATGCTCACCTGGTCCGCGGCATCCCGATGCCTCCCAATGGTCTTCGGCGGCGCCGCTGCGGTAAACTTCGTCCTCCTCGTCTCAAAGCTGAACTTCTACTGGTGACGGGGCTTTGAATACTCCGCCTCCAGCAAAGCGAGTGCTGTGATTGTCTAATCGAGCGCTGGCAGCCAATCACAGCCGGTGCTCGATGAGCCATTCACAGCCATTTAGTGATGTCATTCACTGAATGGCTGTGATTGGCTCATCAAGCGCCGTCTGTGATTGGTTGCTGCCACTTGATTAGCCAATCACAGTGCTCACTTTGCTGGAGGAGGGGTATTCAAAGCTCTGTCACCAGCAGTAGCTGAGATAGCAGACGGGGAGGACTCAACAGTTTGCCGCAGCGCCGCCGGAGACATTTGGGATGCTGCAAGCCAAGTAAGTATTGATTTTCTTCGGGGGGGGGGGGGGGGGGGTGGTACATTGGTAGTCCTAACACTACCAATGCACTGTAGGGATCAAGTAGTCTGAGGAGTGCATCGGCCAACTTGGATGCCTGAAATCAGGACTTGGAAACAGCAGATCAGGGGTACAACAGAGAAGAAGAACTGCAGGTAATATAACCCCTCCCTATCTTGTGTTAGGACAGAATTTTGTCCCAAAACCAGAAAGTTGCTTTAAAATCATTTTTCACTTCAATAGTTGTCTTATTGTCACCAGAGATGTGGGTCCGAGATACTATAGATCTGATACAGAGAAGTAATCTTATACAAAATGGTAGAGTAGGAAATCTATGAGTAGGATGCACCTTTAAAAGGGTTTTTCCTCGTTCTAGTAAAATTAAGGAGAGGGCAGGAAATAGTTAAAAAATTTAAAAAAATAAGTCATCCTCTGATATCTGCCAGTCTAGCGCTGCTGCTCCCGTCCACACCACCGGTCTCTGTTTACTTGGCTGCAGCGGTGATGCTCTCTATACATATGTAACCGTTGCAGTCAATCTCTGACCTCATTGGTACACAGCTCAGGGCCACTGAGTTCAGCAACAGTCATGGTTGCGTATAAAGAATATCACCATTCCAGTTGTCAACAAAGACTGGAGGGCTGGAACGGTGACACTAGCATATGCTATGGAAATTATGCTCATTGACCCCCCTCAGTAGGTGCAGGTGCTTCACCATCCTGTTGACCTTCGAATGAGTCTGCCCGGAACATGTGAGCCTTCTCTGATCTTTTGACTTCTAGGGCCGGTCAGTAAATGCAAAAGTTCTCACAATCTAAACTCTTTGATGGCATCTTGTAGATGCCCTGGATTAAAGCTGTGCTTTCTGGTGACAGTCTGCTTTTAAATTACTACACAAAAAGTGCAAGAATCAGGAAACTTTTAGAAGAGGTTTTCAAGTAAATTGTATAGCTGAAGGCCTATTGGTTAATTGTGTCAGCGTAGAAAATCTATTTAGTCATCGTCCTCCAGGCCTGGAAAACAAAGATGGCTGAACCACTTTTTTGATGCACACTGTACTAATGTACTAAGGTACTACACCTGCCTGGATTGACTAGAGCTGCCCATGTGAGCAGTACTAACCAGTCAGAGCAGCATGTAGTGTCTTAGACTATCGATGTATACTCATGCACAGTGTTCATCAGGTAGTCAGAGAAGTGGTTCATCAGGTAGTCAGACAAGCGGGCCATCATTGCTTCTCCAGCTCCGGTGGAACACTTTAATGAAACAGTGTTACACACAGATCATTTGATGGTTTGTTGACTATCATTTCTTTTTTCAACCCAGAACAAACATAAATACAGAACAACTACTAGAGCTTAGATGGTCATCTATGTAGACCAATCAAATTAAAGGGATGTTATATAGTGCTAATTCAACTGAATGGGTGACTATCTAATACTGTACATAGTGATGCTGAGTCCATCTGACAGGAAGCAGCTCTTTGCAGTCCTCTCTGTTCTGGCTAATACAGAAGATTCAAAAATTGTGAATGAAGTCTATATGTTCTAGTAGGGGACATGGATAGTGTTGTCTTGATGGGAAATCCTCCCTAATCCCCTTTTGCATAGAGATTACAAAACATTGTAATGCATTCTCTTTGTCATTGTAGTCCCTCTGCTGGAATTTTGAGGAGCACATGTAAAATCCATACAATCATTCAATAGACATTCTGCATGCATTAGAGTCTATGTAATGGCTCCATAGACAATCCTGTATGGTTACATCTAAGTAATCGCAACTTGTGAACACTTTTTCAAATCTACTGTAAATCAGACTAAGATTAGGGACATTCCCATAGATATTTACAATGTCTAACCACATCTGTAATTAGTACAAGCATACTACTCTATATGGAATGAAGATAATTGCTTGCTATATAGTAAGTATGAACCCAATCAATTTCCTGTTACGTTATGAAAGGTACTCTGACTGTGCCTCACTCACTGTAAAGAACAGTTATAATGCTTTGGCCAAGTATGGACACATCTAAAAATGTAGATAGACATTAAAGGGAACCTGTGAGGAGAACATGCTCCGCATAGTTACTGGAGAGGAGTGTCTGCTGGTTGGCTCTCCTCTGGCTTGAGTGACCTGTCTTTTTCTATTAGGGGAGATCTGTCAGTCATGCCAAGTTGGCTGTGGAGAAGTCCCAGGGGAACCAACTAGCATATGCATCTCCTTGTGTCTGGGAGTAATGCAAGTTCAAAGTAATCACACATTAAAGGGATTGTCCGGTTGCTGGATAGTTTTTTTTAAAGTATAGTTGTAAATTTGATAAAATAACAAAAGCAGAAGTACAAATCCATCCTCTCCACCGGCAATCCAGTGCTGCAGTCCTGCAGTCCTCCCATTGTTTGTTTAGGAACAAAAACTACCCAACTGTTGCAACCAATCAGAGGCTACAATGGTCAGATGCCATCCTTCTGGCATCACGGTTTTCTGAGTGGTGATGCCGGGATAATGACATGTGACCACTGCGGCCTCTGATTGGCTGTAGTGGTCAAGTGGTTTCTTAAACAAACACTGGGAGGAGCACTGGGCTGCAGCATTGAATCCCAGTGAGAGGACGGGTAAATACAACAGTTTTTGTTATTTTAACACATTAACAGCTATACTTAAATTCTCCAGCAACTGGACAACCTCTTTAAAATAAAATCTAGAAGATGATGAAAAGCAGCAGAGTTTCACAGTAAAACATGGCGCAGAGTGTTAAGGCAGCAGAAAGCAGTCCTAAGCTCTCGCTCATGACCTGAAGGTTGCGGGTTCAATCCCCGCTTGGTTCAGGTAGCCAATTCAAGGCTGACTTCCATCCTCCTGAGGTTGGTAAAATGAGTGCCCAGCTTAAACCTGAAAACGCTGTGGAATAAGTTGGTGCTATACTAATAACAAGTCCCTCCCTCATTACAATCAACCACATGTTACTCTAAAATGCTGCCGCTTTTCATCCCCTTCTAGATTTTATTTTTAGGTTCCTTTTAATCTATATACACTTTATGAATGGTTCATGCAATTTTACAATGTGAAATTTGAATTTTCTTTAAAAACATTAACAAATTGATCATGATATTGTCAATAGTCATCTGAAGTTATAAGTTATAATTAGAGATGAGCGAGTATACTCACTAAGGCACATTACTTGAGCGAGTAGTGCCTTAGCCGAGTATCTCTCCGCTCGTCTCTAAAGATTCGGGGGCCGGAGCGGGTGACAGGTGAGTTGTGGCGTGGAGCGGCGGGGAGAGAGGGAGAGAGAGATCTCCCCTCCGTTCCTCCCCGCTCTCCCCCGCCACTCCCCGCCCCCCGCCGGCCCCCGAATCTTTAGAGATGAGCGGAGAGATACTCGGCTAAGGCACTACTTGCTCGAGTAATGTGCCTTAGCGAGTATACTCGCTCATCTTTAGTTATAATGGAAAATAATAGACTGAGAGTGGTAAATTACCAAGCAATTACAGCCATAGCATGTATACTTAAATGGAGACTTCAGGCCCATTAAACTGGGCAGTAAACAGATGGAGAAGAACTAATTTTCACGAAATTATCCAGCTCCAACTCTCATAGAATGGACATTACCACCATGTAGGCAGTATAAAGAGAACCTATGGTATTCACACAAAATGAGCAGCATGTATTAGGCAACTGAAACCAGTAGAGTAAAAGACAGATCTCTGCCAGATCCTTCCTAGAAGAACGACAGATTACCTACTAGTTGAGCTGATAGATTGGTTGCCTGTACTGTAACCCCTTGACAGGTCTATATGATTTTACTAATCAGTTGTACTACTAATCACAAAACAAGAAAAACTAAATTAATAAGAACAAAAACTTGTGCAAAATAAGTATTTACAAAAGGTGGACATTTGTTGGCTTTACTGAAGTCAGTTTTTGCAATTTTCTAGAAAAGTCCTTTAAATAATTACTCTATCAACATAATAGTTTTGATCTTTCATCGATTGCCTCTGCTGTTGAATTTGTAAGGAGTAGATAATTACTAGATCTTGCTAATTCTTTACCCACGCTGAGGCAATTTCATTTCATGACAATGTTATTTATGATCATTGTAGCCATATCTCGTCAACATCGATTATGACTTCATTGAAAAGGAATTTTCATCAATTTCCGTCCGTAGTGTTGGCCCACATTGGGAAAGTGTCCAAATCAAACATAGGACGGCCCCAGCTGTTGATAGCTATGGTGGTGCATAAGACACCAATAATATTCATCATAATGCCAGTTTTCACCTAAAACAGAATAAATACATTATGAAACGTTGTGAATAGTGGATGTTAGGAAACACATATACTGCACTTACTATATAATGACTTATGGGTATTCCTATAATAGAATGTTATGACATATTGCTAGGATATACCATGTCATTAAAGAAGCGCTCCCCTGAAAATACATTTTTACATCCCAGCACCCCTCACCTGGATGTCTCTTGTACCAGTTACCCTAATCTGCTCTGTGCAGTGTGATTGGTCAGGTTATAGGTGAGGGGGTGGGGTCAGTCGGTGAGAGAGGGAGAGTGAAGAGATGTAGTCGGCAGAGGAGGACGTGTGTGAAGGAAGCTGTGGCTCTGATGCTTTCGTCTGGGCTAAGCTCGGACTCTTCTCATTTAGCCATGGGATGCAACTTCTCTGGGGATCCGAAGTCAGAACCAGCACTGGGAAAAGGAGTCAGAGTTGAACGTTGCAGACTCCCCTGCTTAACAACAGAGTTGAGGGACAGGACCGTCTCCGCTGCTTCAAGTAGGAGGACATGTCAGGAAGGAGTGTCTGCCCCACATATGTTGCTAGGTCAGTGAGGAAAGGGCTTAATAAGTAATGAAAGACCATCCATGTTTTTCCTCTCCATGTCAGGAATGCTCTCCCAAGAATTCCCCATCAGATAACTGAGACTGATGGCAACTGTGTTTCGTGGAAGGAGTGTCCATCTAATGTAAGTGTATCAGGGACTGTACCAGGAAAACATGTGCCAGAAGTATTGTACCTAAGACTGTTGTAGTTTGTTCTTGGAAAGTCGAAGTTGGAAATGTGGAATTAAAAAACGTGTGCCTCCAGTTTAAACTACACTTTGATTTCGACTCTTTTATTTGATTCTGATGGTTCATTTCTCTAATAGGCACTGCTGTCACGTGAACAGTTAAATTATGATATCCATCCACACGGCTGCTAACCTTTACTACTGTGAGTGCCAGGCCACATCTGGAGAGTCAAGAGGAGACAGTAGCGCCACCATGAACGACCATTGTAATCCCCACTGTCTGCCCAACTGAAGACCCTGAACTCGGCCTCTGCGTATATATATATATATATATATATATATATATATATATACATACACACACACACACACACACACACACATATGAGAGCGCAATACTGTTTTGTTCTTATAAAAAAAATAAGATTGATAGCACTTTGGTGTCACCGCTTTGAAAATTTGATAGGGTGGATTTTCACCCAGGGTAGTATTCTAAGGTTAAGGCTAGAAATTATTAGCTCGGGTCACCATGAGATCACATGATCCAACTAAAGGGAATATTTTACATAGAAAGGGATTATGGGTTTATGAGAGATCGTTCCTGTCAAACCAATCTGATCAGCTTCTACAAGGAGGTAAGTTCTAGACTGGACTGGGAGGAGTCACTGAATTTTGTGTATCGACTTTTCCAAAGCATTTGATACTCTGCCGCATATAAGGTTGGTATATAAAATAGCAATGCTTGGTCTGGGCGAGAATGTGTGTAAATGGGTAAGTAACTGTCTCAATAATGGAAGGCTGAGAGGGGTTACTGAAGGCATATACTCTGACTGGGTCACCATTATTAGTGGGGCACCTGAGGGGTCAGGGGCTGCTTCTTTAATATCCTGGTTGTTCAACTCTTGTGACCAAGTATAAAATTTTGATTGCAGATGCTTCATTAGTTGAAAAAGAGGATCTCAAGCCACCCAATCATTCTGTATGTAGATGTCTTCCCTGCCGAATCATCCTTAGAGGTGTCATTTATACCTAAAGAACTGTAATGGTACTTACCATATCCGATACATGAAGGTTTCCATATGAGAAAACAATGGCATTTGGTGGTGTGGCGACAGGTAACATGAAAGCAAAGGAAGTGCTGAGAGTGCAAGGAATCATAATGTACAGTGGGTTTACATGGATAGATTTTGCCTAGAAGGAGAAAATAATGTAAAAAGTGATTAGAACAATATTATAGGACAATGCCTTGTTAAAGTGAATGTAGTAAAAAGATGTTTGTAGGCGCAATCCCTTTACTTAAAGAGGCACAAGTTGTATTTCTATGTTCGACTCCTTTGTTTTTATTAAGAATAAACCCAGCTTACGATAGACACATTTTTGGGCCGTTGCGCCCCTTGTTCCGTATTTTAGCTGGGGACACACAGCAAGCACTAGTGTGTTCTCTATACAGAGGTCTGTAGATGGGTAGATGGGAACACCCCTTTAATCCCCTACAGTTTGCCAAGAATAGAGCTCATTCTACAAGAATAAAGTATTACAGTTTTGGATGAACCAAGCATCATCTACTTCACATAGCTTTAGCTCTGATTGTAGAATCTTAGCTTTTAAAATGACACCAAAAGCATGTCTGCAGCATTGAGAGAACTGGAGCTACAGCCGTTTGAAGTGGGGTTGGGAAAACTGAATTTACAGCTGTCATGTCGGTGTACAGAGCAGGAGGGGCGACAGTGGCAATAAGCAGGCAGCAGAGAATGATCTGTCCCTTTGCCCCAGGAGTGGGGTGACATGACTTTTATTCATATCAACACCTACTTATCAATCAGAAAACATATTTCTCTCTGTCATGTATGATGGTCTTATTTTTCCCCAAAAAGGAGTGAACAGATGAGCATTTGCTTATCTAATCACTTTGTTATGCAGCTTTACCCTTTAGATGCTGCAATCATTGCTGACTGTTGCATGTAAATATTTCTTCAGAAAAAAATTAAAAGTTTTTTTTCCCTTACGCAATGCTTTAAATATTGAAAAATATTGAAAAAAATGCACAGAATTGGCGTAACATCTTGTACTATAAAATCCCAATTGTTTATCCACCATGGTAAATTCCATTAAAAAAAAGTAAAAAAAAAATAAAATAAAAGAATCCCCACCCACCCCCAAAAAATAAGTTTTCTGTTCATCTCACTTTCCCAAAACACGAATGAAAAGTGATCAAAAAGTTGTGAATCCGTCAAAATGGTACTAATAACAACTACAAGTTATCCTGCAAAATACAAGCCCTAGTACAGCTCTGTTGATGCAAAAATAAAGCTGCTCTGTTCTTGGAATGTGGCGCCACAAAAAGTTTTATTTATTCAGATGTTAATGTGTAAGAGCAGTCGCCACGTGTTTCTGCTTGTACTGGTTGATGTGCACCTATGTATTTAATTAATTTGTTAGATGTGCAGACTTTGTGAGAGCGTGACGCAGTTGATGAAGAAGAAGTAGAGTGTCAGCATAAGGCTTTGCCTGAAAGCTATTGAGAAAGCCAAAGGAAAATTGCCTCTAAGAGCTCTGAGACATGGGAAACTATAAGGCCCAGCAGACACCATCCCCTCAGAGCATGGAGAAAACCGAGAAATCCTGACCCTGCTTGATAATAAAGTTCTCTGGCAATTAAATGGAGACCAGCAGAGGTGTAACTTGAAGCTCCTGGGCCCCGATGCAAAACTTGTAACAGGGCCCCCAACTGTAATGCTTTATTCATAGTACTGGGTTCTCTATATGGAGAAGAGAGGCCTTATGGGCCCCCCTAAGGCTCCTGGGCCCGGGTGCAACCGCATCCCCTGCATCCTCTATAGTTACGCCTCTGGAGACCAGTGATTATTTTGTAGAGGCTGCAGTTGACAGAAACAGTGTCCGGGAGGCTAACCGGCGTGTTCCCCGGACGGCTTAGGTGCTTCCGGTTGTCAGGTTACCATAAAGTGATCCAGTGCATAGTATACTGGAACGGAAGGAGGACTTGGAAGGTCCGGTCAGCCAAGGTAGGCCCCTGTCCTCAAGCAACAGCCCAGCACTATAGACGTTCCACCCGCTGACCCTGCTATCTTATCCTGCAGGCTCTTCAGTGTCATTAAGGACTCGCTCACATGAATGTACTTTGGCTGCGTATTGCGAACTAATTTTTTACATGTGTAATATGCCATTTGACCTGCGTTTTTCACACGTGCAGATTATGAGCACAAAAAAAACTGCGGCATGTCCTATTTTGACATGTACTATGCACCACTATAGTCTATAGGGGCAAAAAATATGCAGCAAATATGCATGTTACATGTGTGTTTGCTGCATACTGCGTATTATGCCCATAAAAAATACGTAATACTCAGCCAAAATACGCTCGCGTAAGGGAGCCCTAGGGGTTACACATACAGACCATCAAGTTATGTGCTAAATATATTTATATGAGACATACTTCAAAGTTTACAATAAAAATGGGACATTCTTGGGAGAGTTTTTCCAATTGTCATGTGACTGTTAGGGAATTAAATCCACAGTCCACACGGCCCAGTGATTTATCGGCAATGGAGCGTATGTACTGTAGCATTTATTTATATATGTTCACAAAGCCTCAATGGAAAGTAAAGTAAGTAGAGAGGAGCGAGTATACTCGCTAAGGCAGATTACTCGAGCGAGTAGTGCCTTAGCTGAGTATCTCCCCGCTCGTCTCTAAAGATTCGGAGGGCAGCGCGGGTGACAGGTGAGTTGCGGCGGAGAGCGGGGGGGGGGGGGGGGGGAGAGGGAGAGAGAGATCTCAGGCACTACTCGCTCGAGTAATGTGCCTTAGCGAGTATACTCGCTCACCTCTAAAAGTAAGGCCAAGTACTTCATACTTGGTACTTACATGTGATTTACTTGTTATATTATATATATAGTAATTGGCGAGTTACTTGATAACAGATTTTAAATTGAAGGATGGTCCTACCATGGATGCAAGAATCGGAAGAAACAGTGTTGCCGTGGCAACGTTGCTGGCACATTCAGTAAAAACTGCAATCATCAAGGACAAGATGATAGCAATGGCCCATGCCGGAATGTTATGCAGGAACGTCATCTGTTCCCCAAGCCATGATGACAGTCCAGCAGCCTGTGAAGATAGGAAAATGAATAGATGAATACAGAGAGGAACAATTTGTTGCGGAGCTTCACTCTACACTGAAGCATCTTTAATCTACTCCCCAATATTCTAATGAAGCACCAGCTAATTGATCCAAATGTTCTAAACACCCAACTACAGGACTTCGTATACCCTTATCAGTCATTGCTGAGACCTTAAAACTTCTATAACTAGACAGATACTTGTATTCTTAAGGGCTTATTCACGCGGTTGTGGGCGTTTTTCCGTGCACCTGCCGACGCCGTAAAAACACGTGAACGGGCGCATAAATCTAACGTTTGTGCATCCGAATAGACAGCACGGGTCCGGTGCATATACGCTAAGCTGTCTACCTCTTCCCTCCCCCTCGCTGGCTCTCTGCAATGGGAGGAGGCAAGATGGGGTGGGAACTAGTGTGCTAAGCTCCCACCCCCTCTCTGCCCCTTGTCGGCAGCCAGCAATGGGAGGAGACGGGGCAGGGCAGGAGCTTAGCAACTAGCTCCACCCCATCCATCCCCCTCCCATTGCAAACTGCCGGCAAGAGGCGGAGAGGGGGAGAGAAGGGGGAGGGAGTTTAGCAGTCACAATGCTAAACTCCCTCCCACCTCCATTCTCCAGCAGCTGTCATTGGCTCCCATAGGAGTCTATGGCAGCGGCCGATGTATTCCGGCCTGAAAGATAATTCTAAGACTATCTTTCCTGGCCGGCACTATATTGGCCGGCCGGTCGCTTTTATGCAACAGGAATACGCCTGTGTGATCTGATGCATCCAATGCATCAGATGGTAGCATATATCGTCCAGCCATGAAAACAGCGGCCGATATATGCTCGCGTGAATAAAGCCTGAGGCTCCATTCACACAGGGCAGTTAAGTTACAATAAGAGCCGCACTAAAAAGTGCATTTGCAAAACTGTGTGCAATTTTTGCTACATTTTACTACAAACCTAGTAAAAACACACACGGTTTCACCAATGCAATTTTTGGTGCGATTTTTATTGCAACTGAACTGCCCCGTGTGAATGGAGCCAAACTGTATATGCACTTTATTAAAGCATAGAACTAATGGGCTCTATGAACTGGGAACCCCTCCAATCAACAAGAATGAAGAGTTTACGGAACTTGCACATTACTGATTGATTTAAATAATAAAAAGCTATTCTAAAGGTGCTTTTAGATGGAACGGTTATCATTCAAAATAATCATTCACACGAGCAAAAGTGAATGACAATCGTTTGGTCTAACCGTGAGCCAACGACCGAATGACGAACGACAATCGTTCACTTTTCATTTGTCGTTCATTTTATGCAGGCATAAATATCATTGTTGGCTCGTTCAGTTTAAAAAGCGTTCGCTCATTCGTTCTCATTCACTTATACAGCGAATGTAAAAGATTTTGAACGATTTCTCGTTTGAACGAGTCAACGATGTATCTACCTGTCTAAACAGGCTGCACGAGCGAACGAGTTAGCGTTGATGTCAATCGCTCATTCAAGCAATAATCGGTTTTCTAAAAGGACCCTTAATCTGTCAATATTCTTCATTTTGGAGCTTTTTACACAAGCTGATAATTGTTGGGATTCCCGTGATTCAGTAAGTATCTGAATGATTATCGTTCAGTGCAGATGCGCGTACAGACTGAATGACGAATGATAATTCGTTTGTCTATTGATCATAGTTCAGTTTATGCATGCTTAAAAACTGAACAAAGATCAGCCCGTGTAAACAGGCAGATCATCTATGAACGACTGCCTGTTTATTGTGAATGGAGGAAGATAGACCACAATGATCCTCGGCTCACTTCACCTCCATTCACTGATCGATGCTTGTTCCCATGTAAAAGCACAGGAATGATCATCGCTGGGACAACCCGTCGGGCATCTGCATCCAACAGGTCGTGCCATTTTAAGGCCTTAGTCAGACGGGCGTTTTTTCGCGCAAATTGCCCTAAAATCTGCTCCTAGCCGCGTTTCATTAGAAACGGGCCGGAGCTGTCCAGCGCATTGCATTCAATGGAGACGGCAATACAGCCGTCTCCATTGAAAGCAATGCGCTGCGGGCGAGCCCGGGATGAATTGTCGGTAAGGGCTTAAATATATAAGCCCTTCCCTGCAATTCATCCTAAAATGTGTTAAAATAAAAAAAAATTGTGTACTCACCTTCTCCCGGCAGCCGGAGCTCCGCGCTGCCGTCCTGCAGTGGGTGTGAAGGGGGTGTGAGTCAGACCTGCCCCCTGATTGGCTCAGCGCTGAGCCAATTAGAGGCATGCCTCACTCACACCCATTCATGAATTCATGAATGGATGTGAGTCAGACCTGCCCCTGATTGGCTCAGCGCTGAGAGGCAGCAGTCACTCACCCATTCATGAATTCATGAATGGGTGTGTGAGTGTTTTCAGCCTCTGATTGGTCAGGGCTGTGACCAATCAGAGGCAGATCATTCAGCAGGCGGGGATTTTAAAGCCCCGCCGGCTGAATAGTGCCAAGAAGCAGTTCAGGAGAACTGACAGCGGCCGCGGCTGGACTCTGGCTGCAGCAGAAAGGTGAGTATACAATTTTTTTTATTTTAACACATTTTAAGATGAATTGCAGGGAAGGGCTTATATATTTAACCCCTTCCCGACAACTCACCCTGCGCACGCCGGCAGCCCATTGCTTTCAATGGAGCGGCTGTATTGCCGCTCCATTGAATTCAATGGGAAAACATCGTTCTTCTCTGCCACAGCTGTTACAGCTGTGGCAGAGAAGAATGATTTGTCTTCTATATGTTCTCAATGGGGTCGGCGCTGCTGCCTCCGGCCCCATTGAGCGCATATACAGAAGAGAACAGGAATCGCAGATTGCAGATAGGTGCGATCTGCGATTTTTTGTTCTATAATTTATTGGACGAGCGCATAAAAAGCGCTCATGTGTCCGATACCATTGCAAAGCAATGGTTTTAAAAAATCGCCGGACGCATGCGCAAATCGCGGCTAAAAACGCCCGTCTGACTAAGGCTTAAAGGGTCCTTTGTGTTTTATGTGAGGTGGTACATTATACCTGTCATTCTATAAATCATTCTTTGCTGCTAGTGCTAGTACACTGCTCTAGCTATCACTTCCATTCAGTTGGGGTATATGGAAAGAGTTGTTAAAGGGGTTGCACTATAAAAGCACATTGGTACTTACATCACTCCCTTTGGCTAAGGCAAAGCCCCCACCTAGAAGAAGTACAATACTCCAGGGCATCTTCTTTTGTACCACTTTCCATGTCAGTAATGGTGCAGACATAAATTCGTCATGTGCTATGAAAAATAAGAATACCATTTCTAACCACCACAAAGATTTAAGGCATATCAATATTGGCAGTTCTGTATCTCCCATAGAGTGTGCCCATCTCTGCAAAGTGGGACATGGGAATCATCACTTCCAGGCTCCTCCCTTTGAAAAATGTATTGCAATTCCTATTGCCTTAGGGTGCGTTCACACGAGCGCATAAACGGCGCGTTTTTGCACCCAATCGTATATACGTGACCATCTGAGGCGTTGGTTTTGAATGTATTCGTTCGCACGGGCGATTTTACGGCGCGTAAAAACGGCGACCCGAAAAAAAACGGAACATACGCGACCAAAATACGCGCCAACGCATATTCGATGGCCGAAAAGATAGTTTGCAAAGTAGGAACAAACGATAATACGCTTTCTAGCTCTGGTCATGATCGCCGAAAAACGTTCTTTCCGGCGATTATACGCTGCGCACGTGCGAACGTAAATACGCCTACGCTCGTGTGAACGCACCCTAATGTTGTATCCTATTCATCCTGTCATTTGAAAAATCCAGTGCCACGGTTGTTCAAAACCAAATTGTAACTATAAGATGATGTTAGGAGTTGTTTTCCAACCCCTGTCTATATGCCCTATTGGGGCATAGGGATGTCATAGATAGGGATTCCCACTCAGGACCCCCTATAAGATCCAGGGTATAAATATGAGTATAAGTAAATATCTAAATGAGCACATACAATAGAATACTACATTTTGTAGGGTAAAGAAGCAGCTGGCACCAATGTCCTATTGGGAAACAGATGTCCATGATGAGACAAGCCCTTTAACCCTTTAAAGACTGATCACTTTTTTTTTTTTTCTGTGTCGTTTTTCCGTCCCTGCATTCCAAGAGCTATAACTTTTTTATTTTTCCATTGACTGTGCCATGTGAGGACTTGTTTTCAGGACAAGCTGTATTTTTTATTCCATTTAGCATGTCATATTATGCATTCACCATATTGATTAATTAATGCAATAGTATAATAGTTTAGACTTTTACGGAATAAGTGGCAGGTGGTCGGGATAGGTGAGTATTCAATTTTTCTTCATTTTAAGCACTTTTAAATTTTTTTATGTCCTGGAAAACTCCTTTAATATTAGCTAATGTGAGAAAGGCCCTTATGGTCCATTGACATGCAAAAATAATCCATTAAACAATTGAAAGATTGAAAGTTTTAGCAATCTTTTTGCATAAAGTGTTAATGGACACTAATGTCCATTAACACTTTATCATCTTCATTTGCATGTAAAAGGGCATCCGGGAGCTGTTTGCAGAGCCCAGTGTGTGATTAAACACATGCTGGGCTCTGCACACAGCTGCATTGTTCTCTTTGGGGCTGCCTGCAGAATACAATGTAATCTCCAGCTCCCGTGGAGAATACAGCATGCGGTCTGTTGAGCGACACTTTATCTCTCTGAGGCTGAACAATGGATTTTAAGTTCACTTTAAAATCATCATTCAGTCGAAAAGTGCACAATGGCAGCGTTTACATGTAACAAATATTGCATATTTGTGGTCGTCTGAACGAATTTTGGGCAATAATCGTTGCATGTAAATGGGCCTTTACTTGCTTAGAGGTTACCTTGGGTTCATTTGTGATCTTGTAAACTATTATACCCCTTGCTCTTGTTGTGATCTTTGTTGGTCGACCACTCCTGGGGAAGGTAATAATGGTCTAGAATTTCCTACATTCGTACACAATCTGACTGTGAATTCTTGGAGTCCAAACTCTTTAGAGATAATTTTATAACGTTTTCCATCCTGATGAGTATCAACAACTCTTCTTCCGAGGTCCCCATAAATCTCCCTTGTTCATGCCATGAAACACTTCCACAAGTGTTGTGATTGATCAGACTTTGATAGATCCCTGTTCTTTAAATAATACAAGTCACCCTCTCACACCTGATTGTCATCCCATTGATTGGAAACACCTGACTCTAATTTCACTTTCAAATGATCTACTAATCCTGAAGGTTCACATACTTTTCCACTCACAGGCATGTGATCTTGGATCCTTTTGCTCAATAAATAACTGACCAAGTCTAATCTTTTTGACTCCTTTGTTTGATTTGGTTCTCTTTATCGACTTTTAACCCTTTCCAATCCACTGTCTGATGACTGAATGCTGTACACCTCCGATCTCGGAAGACGTCCGGCAGGGTATTCTTATTACTGACCTCTCTGTTGTTGGGGGGGGGGGGGGTGGCTCTCCAGCATGTCCCATACTGTAGTACTGTCTCTAGCCAGCAGATGGCGCCATTGTTAAATGGCAGAAAGAGAGAGCCCCGTAGGAAACCCTGAATCCAAAATTGGATTGCAAAGGGTTAAGACTTGTGTGAAAATCTGATGTAGTTTTACGTCAAATATAATTAGAAATATGGAAAATTCGGAAGGGTTCAGAAAATGTAAAGTACCACAATACTTTATAAATCGCAAATATAAGCCTAAGTATGTAAAAAGCAATTTACCTTCTTCAGAATTTTCAAGATCAAAGCTGTTTTGTCTGCGACATGAAAATCTAGGCACTTTTGCTGGTAGAATAAAAAGAAGGACGGCTACAAATATGGCAACCGTGGCATCTGTTACATACCTGCAATTAAGAAGAGAAGATAAATTAACATTTATAGACTGTTTTCTTTAATAATGATAAATGCCTGACTGGGCACACAGTAATTCCCCCACCAAGAGACAAACACTACTCATAGAACAACCATAGCAAAAATAACCATTATGATACCCGTCATTTGTCTATACACGCTCCAATTTCTGCTTCCACCCTGGAAGGTTGTTTACTTCATAGTAATTCTGCAAACTAAGGATATGTAACAAATTGAAATGTTGTTCTACACTTAATTATAATAATTATTCAGTAATGATACATCAGATTTACATATTCAGTAATGAGACATCAGCCTTGGTACATGTCGCTATTGCTATCATTCTTGTAATCTCATTTTATTTACAGTGCACAAAGTTGCCTGATGGTGCTGTCTGTAAAACTGCTCATACACATTTGGTTAATGTCTCGGACAAACCAGCTGATTTGAATGTGTATGACCAGGTATATAGAGCTGTACGGACTTTTCCCTGATGTCAGAAAAAAAGATCGGGCTGATAGATTTCAACATACCAAATCATTTTTTTTTTTTCAAGGGAGAGAAGCCGATGCCAGAGATGTCTGGCAGCAACTTATCCTCCTGTTTTAAACACATGTAATCTCAGCAGAGCTGAATGTATAAGTGTATAGGGGGGGGGGGGGTGGAGGAATAGATGTTGGCCAAACAAGCATTTACCCGATAGCTATCTACATTGTATGGCCAGCTTAAGTTTTCTGAGCACTGAGTATAATGAATTCCACTTTGGGATAGTTTTAACAGAAAGCATAACATAAGTGGAAGAAGTCTGTCTAATGATTACAACTCAAAAATAGTGGGCTGAAGACCCACTTGGGTTAAACTTTAACAAGTAGTATACCATATGCCAGAGGCAATAAACCCTAAAGTGGGACCTCAAAATGTTACTTGGACGGGGTGCGACAAACATTTGCCTGCATGTGTCCACAGATCAATAGGGACAGGTATAAGGAGTCAAAACCGCCCTCCCTATAAAGTACAAGGGTGGATATAATTAGTCAGGCCCATTGGTGAAAACTCTACAGTCAGTTGCGGACCAAGCAGGATGCCAGCACTCCATACATAGTCAGCTTATACTGACCCAGGTCTCCAATAAGTTCTTATTATGGACAAATGACAGTAGCCAAGTGTCTACAATTTTAGTAGCTCAGCGAGTCGGAGATATGGATTCCCACCTCACATAGTAATCAAGCAGCTGAATGAGGCGCTGGGCTAAGCTGAACTGCAGTGATGGATATGAGTTTCATCTGTATTTTTTTTAGACACATAGCTATGTAAGAAAAATGCTATATACATTGCTTAAATGAAAATAAAACCTAGCTCTCTGAGCTTCTGTGGCCAATTGCCACACCAGGTTTCTATTTCTCCTTGGTTTGGGGCCAAAACAAGGGCGGTCACGTATGTGTCCTCAATCTATCTCATATTTATTTATTTGATATCCATCACAATAGTCCCTGTTACAAAGTAAATTACAAAGTAAGCTAATAGTATGTCTTTGGAGTGTGGGCGAAAGCTGGAGTACAAAGAGGAACCCACAGAAACACAGAGAGAACATACAAACTCTATGATGCGCTTGGTCAGATTTGAACCCAACGCTGCACATCTCTTTAGTGTGGTCTTTTCCGGTGACAGAGAAAAGACTGGAAACAAATTGTAAGGTAAGGATTCTCTTGCAATATTACTTCTTTAGGCTATTGGCTAGTTGTAACACAATGACTGCTATGTGCCATTTATATTACTGATGTCTCCTTAATGGCAGAGCAGCCTTGAAATCCCTTTTGCTCCAAGGCCTTGGTGTGACTGCTACCTCTGTATCTCATAGAGCTATGGCGTTAACTACAGGATAAAGAACTAATGATACGTGTCACTGTTCTTTCATGTCTGTTAGACATTGACTGCCAAAGAAATGAACTTTAACCCTCTCCAATCCACTGTCTGACATCTTAAGACATTATGATTTAAGGCTGTACAGCTTCGATGTTGGAAGACGTCCATCGGGGTTCTCTTACTGTATATTGCCAGCCTCTCTGCTGTCGGAGCCTATCCAACGTGTCATCTCATGCAGTACTGGCTTTAGCCAGCATATAGCACTGTTGTATAACAGCAGAAAAAGAGTAGACCCCCTAGGAAAACCAGAATACAAATTGGATTGGAAAGGGTTAAAAATGTGAATGCTTGAAAAAGAGCAGGAAAAAACATCCCGCACTTCAGGGCCCTTTTTCCTTCTCTCTGGCGGTGTTCTACCAAGTCGGCTAAATAGACACAAGCAAGCATCTACTCAATAGCTGGTTGTGTCCCAACTTAGCTGAAGAAGAGTCCGAGCCTCGAAACGCGCTTTGTACTGCTGGTTTTTAAAGTTCATATAATAAAGAATGTCATGGCACTCTTATTGCTACTTCTTTCTGGAGAACTGTGCCTGTCGCCAGATTTTTCCCGATTTCGCAAAGTAATGAGCTTGGGTGACATAAAGGTTATAAATGACAAAGAAAACATTTTGTAGAAGCAAGGTATACAATAAAATATTTTTTTTTATAGGAAATCCAAAATTCCTTACTCAATGTTGTCTTTATTGAACAGCACAGTAGCCCAACCTTTCACAAAGCCAGGGTCTCTCGTGAACCAAAGAATGACGAGGAGAGTAAAGAGTAGAAGCACATTAGACTCTGCAAAGGAAATATGACCCAGCTTTCGGTATTCTTCCCGGATCACGTTATAAGCTGCCCGTTCCTTCTCTGAAGTCGCAGTGCCACAGCCCCAAGTCTTCTTAAAGCTTAATATGAGGAAAAGGTATGGTGATTACTCTTAAGTGAAGAGATAAAAGTTGTTTCAGGAAGATCACTATATCTCCCTCCTCCTAGTTTCACAGGCCTATGATTAGTCCAGGATATTTCCCTAGAGAAAGAGAAGATAGAGAAAAGGAAACTGAATAATAGAAAGGAGAGTAGTTAATGAAGCAGTAGACAGCAATTGTCATAATAGAATAAGAAGAAAAGAATATTAAAGACACAGTAAAAGATCAGACAGACTCCAACCTGACTAGTCAAGGTGATCGCTAATGGTCCTACCAATCATAGTAGGAGAAAACCAATTAGGCTTAGAAATATTACTTTTATTTAAAAAAATATATAGGGATTTTAAAAAAATAAAAAATTTTTTGTTAATATCCAACATTGTCTATACATTCATATACTCTATATCTGTTTATCTAGACTTGACTGTCTAGTTATATAAATAACACTTGCATTTATGAATTATATGACTTCAGTTAATAGAAATTATACTCTTACAAAAACATATATATATGATTTTATGATTGTGTAGTGGCCCAGAGTTAACGGGGCCCCTCCATAAGTATGAATGTGTTTGTCTTGTGCCTATGTATTGTCAGTGTCTTCTATGTGCATGAATTTGATGTGTATTGCATCTCTGCAGCACTGAACGGGTTAACGTCTGGGTTATGTCGGAAAAATGTATCTTGTTGTATGTCATGTGATCATGTTTGATATATGTGCGTGTAAGTTGCAGAGTTAGCGAGTAGTCTATGCAAGCCTGCGAGTTAGTCAGCTAGTCTTCTGAAGGAGAGTCCGTCTAACTTAGAGTTGTGGGAGTTGAGTGGGAAAAACTGTGCCATGTCCTACAAGGAGTCCCCAGGATGGAAGAGGCTGAGCGATGGCCTGATGTATGCCATGGTTTGGGGGAAACAAATTACTTGTAGGATTTAAGGATTAGCAATTAAGCAAATACTATGGGTATGTAAGAATTTAACCTTCAAGTTTTTGAATCTTTTTGCTTTCCCTCTCATGTGAATCAATATTTAATATCTCCACACCCTGAATATGAATGCAGTAACTATAACATATATGACATACTTCAATCCCATAAATGAGAACTGGAGCCAGAGCCAAGCCATACACAGCATAACGATCATGTTGGGAAAGGCAAAACCAAACCAAGAAGCGAAGTTCACAATATCTCCGTTGTTTGGAAAAATCCTGTAAATTAAAATATTTTAGAAAATTAGAGAAAAACTGTCATGGACACAAAGCCTGTCCTACCTGACCCCATTGTGTCATCATTCTAAACTGTGGTGTTGCAAAATTCAAAGAATACAGTACAGTGCAAAAGTTTTAAGCAGGCGTGGAAAAATGCTGCAAATTAAGATTTTTTTTCTTCAAAAATCATGTGTCTGATTGACTCCAATTTTTTCCTGCAGCAGAACAACAACTCCAAACATACAGCCAATGTCATTAATAACTATATTAAAGTAGAGTAAAGAAGAACAAGGAGTCCTGGAAGTGATGATATGGCCCCACAGAGCCCTGATCTTAACATCATTGAGTCTGGGAAGAGACAGAAGGATCTGAGCAAGTCTGTATCCACAGTTCCCCAAGAAAAAAACTCCTTGCCAGGTTCCCTCAAAAACTGTGTGCAAGTGTACCTAGAAGAATTGATGCTGTTTTTAAGGCAAAGGGTGGTCACACCAAATTCTGATTTGATTTAGATTTCTCTTTTGTTCATTCACTTTGCATTTTGTTAAATGACAAAAATAAGCTATTTTTGAAAGCATTCTTTTTGCAGCATTTTTTTCTACACCTGCCTAAAAGTTTTGCACAGAAATGCATATTAAAGTGGTTTTTCGTGAAAAATACTATTGAGGACAGTCATCAATAGTTGATCAGCTGGTGTCCATCGCTCGGGACTCTGACCGATCAGCTGAGCGGGTGCAGGTTGTCAGTGCCACAAATGCACAGAACTCGGAGTGGAAGCAGTGGAAGTCTCTGGGTTGTCTTCTGTTGGGGTCATTATTTTAGGATCCTCTGGTATGCTGATGGGCCGACCCCAATCTTCTAGTCTTTGAGAACAATATTTTTACAATTGTTTTTCGTCATTCCAGTTACAACACAAGAAAGATTAGAGCAGCCAAGTGGAAATCCATTATGTGTATCTATCCTTCATCCAATCTTGAAACCTTGCTGCATTTTCATGCCCTTTTAACCCTTTCCAATCCACTGTCTGCCGTCTTCCTACATTCTTATTGAGGCTTGTACAACTCTAATGTCAGAAGACATCCGACAGGGTATTTTTACTGTCTATTGCCAGCCACTCTACTGTCGGAGCCTCTCTAGCGCACACACTGGCTTTAGCCAGCAGATGGCACCGCGGTATAACAGCAAATAGGGAAAGTCTTTTAGGAAACCCTGAATCCAAAATTAGATTGGAAAGGGTTAATATTGTTCATAAAAATGCACAATAAATACATATTAACGAGTCAAGGGTAATGGGGGTGGGGGGTAACTTCACATGAGAATGGCAGGACATTTTCTTAGCAGAAAGCGTTCCCAGTAACTAATGCGAAGTCTTCTCTTGCTTTGGATAATACAATAGAACTCTCCCCATCTCTTCTGCTTACTCAAGTGCAGCCGAGGTTTAAATAAACATTCTTGTAGTACAATTACACGGAGATCATTTTCCTTGGAAAACTGGAAGATACCTTCAGAAAATAGATATAGAGACGCCAGGAGCTCTCCAACAGACGAAAGATAAGCAGTGATTTCTGCTGTTTAATATATATACCATATCAGCACTCCCCAAATTCAGTTAGATGAATGTGTAAACCTGTGATCCCCGTATACGAACAGCAACTAAGTCCTTCAACTGCAGAGGGAACCCTATTAGGAAAAATGGCACTATATGATTTAACTGTCCTGTACTTTGCAAAAGTTTTAGGCAAGTGTGGAAAATATGCTGCAAAGTCAGAATTAAAAAAAAATAATTAGTGTTTGAATTCAAATTTATTCAGCAGCATGACAACGACTTCAAACATGCAGCTAATGTCATTAACAACTATCTTCAGCGTAAAGAGGAACAAGGAGTCCTGGAAGTGATGATTTGGCCCCACAGAGCCAGACTGTCTGGAATTACATGAAGAGATAGAGGTATTTGAGCAAGCCAATATGCACAGAAGATCTGTGATTAGTTCTCCAAGATGTTTAGACAAGCTGCCTGTCGAGTTACTTCAAAAACTGTGTGCAAATGTGCCCAGAAGAATTGATGCTGTTTTGAAGGCAAAGGGTGGTCACTAGAGATCAGCGAGTATACTCGGTAAAGGCAATTGCTCAAGCGAGCATTGCCTTTAGCGGGTATCTCCCCGCTCGAGACGGAAGGTTCGGGTGCCGGCGCGGGGGAGCGGTGAGCAGCGGCAGTCAGCAGGAGGGAGCTGGGGGGAGAGAGAGATCTCCCCTCCGTTCCGCCCCGCTCTCCCCCGCAGCTCCCTGCCCGCTGCCGGCACCCGAACCTTCTGTCTCGAGCGGGTAGATACTCGCTAAAGGCAATGCTCGCTTGAGAAATTGCCTTTAGCGAGTATACTCGCTCATCTCTAGTGGTCACACCAAATAGCTCATTTCCAGTGAACACCTGTACGACTGCTGTAAATAGCCTCTATTGTTGAGCATATCTGAGCTGTGTCTTTAATAAGAGTCACCATTTTTAGTCATTCTTGTGCTCTCTTTTCCTTTAGGCTTTACTGCAGAGCATAGAGGAACTCACATAAATATAGGGATCAATTGCAAAGTTGCCCTGTTGTTCCTGAGCAATTATAGGAGAAGCCCTGTCTAGAGGCCATGTGTACTCTAAATCATTACAGATGGAGCATTTGTGGATGTGAGGTGCAATTTTAGGAAGTACAGTTCATCCAATAATATGAAGTCATAACTATTTCAATGTCAAAAGTCCCGAAATCATTTGCATAGGACATGATAAATCAGTGGTTCCCATATTGTTTTGTGCAGCTTTTAGCCTAAAGCCCTTCTAAAAATCGTTCAAACTAGCGAAAATGAATGACAATTGTCCAATGTAAACGCAGCGACCGACAAATGATAAATTGTTCGCTTTCTGTTCATCGCTCATGTTATGCAGGCATAAAGATCATCATTGGCTCGTTCACTAATCGTTCGGCTTAAATACTAATTGTTCAGTTGTTCTCATTCGCTTATACAATGAATGTGAATGAATAAACAATTTCTTGTTTTAATGTGCCAACGATGTATCTGCCTGCATAAACAGGCTGGCTGAGTGAACTCTGACGTCATTCGTTCGTTCAAATGATATACCCTTTGGTGTAAATGTGGTGCATCTGTAATGGCGGCTCAGCTCCACTGAAGTTAAGTGGGTTAAAGTGGCTGTCCATTTGTAAACTAATAATGGATTATCCTTAGGATAGACTACTAATAGAAGATGAGTGATGGTCCACTGCCTAGAGCCCTGCCGGACAGTTTTTTGTCAGACCAGGATGTTTGTACACCAGTCTGATTTCTGCAGGAAGTGGACAGCTCCATTCACAATACAGTGGCCAGGCTTGGTATTATAGGCAAAATTCCCATTGAAGTGAATGGTCTGTAATACCAAGTCTGCCCACTGCAATTGCAACAGAGCTGTCTGCATCCTGCAGAAATCAGCATGGTGCTTAAGTGCCTAGGCTCAGAAAAGAGCTGACCAGCAGCGATCCTGGACACTGGACTCCTGCTGATCTACTATTGATAGCCTATTCAGCAGATAGGCCACCAATAGTTTACAACTGGGCAGCCCCTTTAACTCGCAAAGCCTGATATTTGTATCCGATTTACTATTCTTTCAAAATTCTCATTTTCCTTTCTTACTAATGCGTAAAATACTTACGAACTAAACTGTCCTTTGAGCACAAGGTTTGGCCCAGTTCCTGTTAATGTTGCTGTCCCGCCAATGCTGGCTGCGTAGCATACACACAACATCATGCCTTTATTAATTTTCTTCATTTCCTTTTTTTCTTTAACCTCCGCGGAAATATCTTCTTGCATATGTCCATTGGCCACAACTGCAAAAAAAAGGCACATAGCTGAATTAATCTAATCTATAACATTGCCCACATTAGTGCTCAGGACCCTTTTAGTCCTTTTCTGCTAGTTCCTAGTAGTACCCAGTTGAGTCCATGGGACTGTCTCTGCGGTAACGTTTCCCATTAACCCACCCCTCTATGCTGCTGTGATGTGGATGACGTACTTGACGACATCTACAGAGAGATGGAAATCTCAGACATGCGCCATGAGTTCACGAACCAACGCATGCGCAGATCATCTGTCTGACAGATTCGGCACACCCGTCTGCACATGCGCCACCCCACAAACTCACAAGATTTGCATCGCTCCATGGATAAGATCTAGTAGGCTGTGCACATCACAGCGGGTTTATGGGAAATGCTACATCCAGTGGAGATGCTCCTTCTCATCCACTAGACCAGTCCCCAACATTTACATGCAACACAAGAAATGTATAAATACGGCCTTCTCAGGTATGCTTTAATAAGAAGCATTAGCAAACAGTTTATTAAACAGATGAATGTCACTATTCTATCGTTGTGTGCGGCTCAGTAAAAAGTGATGACAGGTTCCCTTTAAGGATGTTAGAAACTTAGAGCATCACACTGCGCTTAGGTCTAATTAAAGTAAATCATTGAATCACAGAGACAGATTGGTTCTCCAAAAAACAAGACTAAATAACTCAAGAGAACCAAATATTAAAGCATAGCTTTTAATAGTATCACTACCAGAACTTTCTCACTCTCCCCGCCGCCCCCCCGCATGGTGCTCAGACGAGTAATCAGTCACTCGAAAAGACCGATTCTTGCTCGAGCATTAGCCTTAAATGAGCGTGCTCGCTTATCTCTAATCTAGACTTTACTTATTGGCCTATTTTGGTACCTCTATAGCTGTATTGGATCAATTTTTGTTTGTCTGTGTTTGGGTAGTGGACTCCCCAACTTGATATTTTAGTGGTACTATTAAAAGCTATGTTTTACTATTTGGTTCTCTTGAGTAATTTAATCACAGTGAATCAATTTATTGGAGTATGGGATCCATGGAACACCTTTTGAATGATTTGTCAACTATAAATGCAAACTAACTTTACCCTTTTTTTTGTTGCGTCTTGTCCTTACATCCCTTGAAGTCTTTGATTGATTTTTTGTGCCTATGATATAGTAATGCTATATGGCGTTTATTGATTGAATGTAAAACTATCTTATGTTTTATTCTTTTGTTACTTTTTTGTACTATTTGTAAAATTTAATTTCCAATAAAAACATAGTTAAAAAAAGAGTGTCTGACCCAGATGCCACACAAGGATGGCGCAGACAATGTCATGGACACAGCAGAGTTAACCAGAATGGAAAGGAAAATGCTTAAAATGTAACATTTATTATACAAATTCTCTAAAAGTTCAGAATTAAAATATTCCCACATACTAAAACCAAGTTGTTTTTTTCATGTATATCTAGACCTCTAATATTATTACTCACCGACATTAAGAGCATAACTCAAAAAAGGGTGTCCTAAAAACACCTACAAGTCAATAGAATCTGATCATGAATTACCCTTCTCTCACACCTCAGATGAATACAGAGTCATCGCCCTGTTAAGGGCGGCTCCTTACAGGAACCTGTCCCTGTCACACACCCTGCTGTGCCTTTCTACTGTTGCAGGAAAGTCAATTGCATCAGTGGATATCAAATCAGTCAACTTGTCTTTCTAATGTATTATTTCCATACTATGCACATTCCTATTAGTGTGCATAAAAGGGGGCCAATCGCAATGGGTGTTTACTGACTATGAAGCAACAAACTTAGTGGTTATGGTATCTCAATGAGGGCAACAGGCTTAGTGGTTTCAAGTCTTCACAGAGGCAGATAGCTTGGTGGTTACAATTCTTTACAGAGGCAAATGGCTTGGTGATTACATGTACTTACAGAGGCACACTACATGGAGATTTATAGCAACACAGTCTCTAACAGTCAACTCCCTTCGGCTGCTGCGACTGGTAGCAATAGCAATAAGTCTCTACTAGACAGGTCCCTGCTCTTACCTGTGTGCATAGTTTATCTCACTATCAAAGGAATGTCTGAGGACTCTTGACTTATCAGGACTCATATTTGCCTCTGCTTTTCAGTGCAGCCAAGTGCACACCAGCAAGCTTCAGTACTCGCAATAGACACGCTAGTTCCATGCATTTCATCCCCACAGGTGTAATCGAGCATTTGAACTGGCTCGTCAGCACAGCTCAGATATTAGAGACTGTATTCTGTTGACCACCAAAGGGCTCTGTGGTTACTGGATCCCTTCTGAGCAAGACTCATCTCCTCAATTTCTTTTTCAAAGACTCAAGAGTAGCAATTTCCAGGACTGCTCTTTAGGGCAGTACAATGAATTCACTGAGGCAGAGGGGTCTTAAATAAATCTATAGCCCAGAAGAAGTACCCTAAAATAATAAACTCTTTATTGAAATAATTATTACAATCTCTGGGCAGTGGACTAACAAGACAAACAAACAGACAAAAAAAATCACAATAATGTATCTATAGAGCAGAGTTCTCCCACCCAGTTCTATACTAACTGCAGGTGGACCCTTGAATAGTGCCTGTCAGGCTTTTACCCACTTGATGGGTTGGACCTATCTGAGTTGGCCTACGTATGTCTAATTTGAGATGACATTAGAGCAAAAATAATAGCCTGATAGACAAACATAGAGGTTTCAGGACTCCCCTACCAACAGAGGTAACCCACCAGATTCAATAAAGAGGTATACGGTGGTTTGGTTCAATGCATTTCAGTTGGACCTTCAACTCATCAGGAACCAGGTGGTTATGTGAATCTAGGGGGAGTGTAATGTAGCTCTTACCCCAGTTTAATGAAATGCCAGACCTATTAGACTGTCCAGGGAATGCTATCAAGTTAGTGATAGCTATCAGGATAGTAATGCTCACATCAGGACAATGGTGCTCAAATTTTGAGAAAAATGCGAAGCAACTTACATGCCCAAATGTACCAATGTATCTGATATTGCTATATCCAGGATCCTAAACCAACCAGATCTCACTGGATGCCAATTTAAAATTATAGTTAAATTGCATAGTTGGCTACAAAAACCCTAGGAACTGTATTTGCAGCAATATTAAAAAAAATAGATGCTATTGCAAAATCCTAGGCTTTCTATCTCAGCAGTGCCTTCGGGTGCCAATCTTTTGCTGCACTCCTGCTGGATGTGACTGCCATTGCCCTGGGACTCCTATTTCCTGCAATATCTAAGACTGCTGTTATGAATCTGCATTCATCCTAGATCTCTAGCTGTCCAAACCCTAGATTTGTATAATCTAAAAGAGAAACCTAAGACTGCCTAAATCTGCCTAAACATCAGCTAGTATAGGGAGCGATCCCCCACCAGGCTAACTAATAGAGAGGATAGCTAAAGAAAATAGCATGGCTGCCAGCCCTGATGGTGGAGTGGTGGCTGTATGACTAGGCTTCAGTCAATCCAGTCTTAAATAGCCTGGCTTATGCCAAGTCCAGCCTCGGGGTGTGTACTCTCCATTTCAGTAAAGCTATCCCTCCGTAGGTGAACCAGTCAATCAGGACCCGTCACCATGGTGACTGAGAAGCTAACCACCATGACAACAGCAGAGTATGCCATACATTGATTGGCCATGTCAATATCGGTACAGCCTACTCCCACAAGAGGTCCACCCCTCTACATCAATAGGCATCTCTAATTGGTGATAGGGGCGGTACCGGGTAAAACACCCCATGCCCCCTAACTAATGATCTCCACAGAATGCCGGCCTGCATAGACCAAGCCCATCTCATTAACCTGATAGTATTACTGTTCACTGGAAGCCTCTAACTCTAATACCACGCGATATAGATACTAATGCCATGCCAGTATCTCCTGGGCGCCGCTCCTACAGCATGGGTACCGCCCCCATGGATGTGCACCTGGATGTTCATGTCACAAAGAGCACAGTTCCCTTGGGCTCCTCCTCTTTGATGTCATTAGATCTCGGAACGCCCACTGTATCTCTGTGGTGCTGGAGAGCCGGGATGTGTGATGCACATAATATTACTCAGGTAAATACCCACAGCTATCTGTTTGTGGTGAGGACAATTAACGGGCCCTACCTGTGCATTGATCCCAGTTATAGAACCTATCATATCATAGTCTTTCACCATTCTATTAAAATACTGACTGTATTATATGTGTTTTATTAAATAAAACACCATAACATAATGCATTGCCATCTCTTGATATAATTACTGGAGGAACTGGTTACAGTAATGTGATCATAGATTGACCACTATTAAATTATGGGTTAGGAGCAAGCACCAATTAATTAGATATCAATTCTCTATTAGTTAGTTTATATTAGGGACTAATATGGATGCCAAATGTAAAGGATCATAAATCCAAGCCTGGCTCTAAGAGGTAAACACCGGTTCATGAATGAGGATAGAAAATTAAGGAGAGAAAGTGTTGGATAAAAATCTTTACTCCCTTAGGCAACATGACTATATATATATAGATACCAAGACAAAGCATAAGGTGCCCAGCATGTCACATCAATGCACTGGCAAAGCCAGATAACGTGTACAGAACCTTCATATCCTACAGGCAGAACTAACAATCCGACCAAACAGTTAAGGTCAGAAAAGACATCATTTCCTGAATCCAGGAATCAGGAATTCTTTCTTTAACAAAGAGAGCATAAATCGCACTGCTATCTTGGATGAGAGGAATTGGGTTGAATAACAAGAAATAGAAGGCGGAACGATAGGTATAAATAGTTGGAGAGGCAGAAGGGTAAGTATGGATGGTAGGAGTATCCAGGCTCATACAAGTATAGAAGGCAGAAAGGTAAGTATGAGTAGCAAGGATACCTAGGCTACAACCTTAACCAATGAAACTATTAAAGGATAAGATCTCGTTTAGGTCCTTAAGATGCATTGACTTCAATCTAGAGATCCATTCAGATTCTTTTTGTAGGAGCCTTTTGTCCGTGTCGCCTAGTCCACCATACGTCCCAATCAGCTCGAGTCCTTGAAACTTGAGTTCTTTCAAATTGCCACCATGTACCTGCCACATGTGGTTAGACAGTGGGGTATAGTCTATTCTTCTTAGATTCCGAAGATGTGCCTGTATGCACCTCCTCATCTGCTGTACGGTCTTCCCCACATAATTCGTGGGGCAGATACATGTGGTCATATAAATAACGTTGTCTGTTTTGCAATTTATGAACTCTGTTATAAAAAACAGTCTTAGTGACTGCACTTTTGAAGGACAAACTTTTTAGAACAAATTTGCAAACTGAGCAGTCTGAAAAAGGGAAAGTACATTTAATTGTGCTTCTACCCAACCACATTTGATCCAAGTGTCGGGGGGAAAGGTGACTTTTCACCAAACTATCCGTAACGTTCCTCCCTCGGTGAAACGTAATGGATAGAGTGGTGGGAATTGAGTCCTTGATGTCCTCGTAATCTTTGTAGGACTTCCCTAACTCTTGTGGCACCCGTCTCATATGTGCCTATTACCCGGATAATTTCAGCTGCATCTTTTTTCTGTGGGACTAACAGCTTTGCCCTCTCTTGTTTGTCTGCGTGAATGAAAGCCTCCTCCACAATCTTCCTTGGGTAATGTCTCTGAATGAACCTATTACTCAATTCATCGCGCTCTTTGATGAAATCATTTTCCATTGAACAGTTCCTCTTAATTCTGAGGAACTGTCCCCTAGGTATCCCCCGTCTCAGGGGTGCTGGATGGACACTCTCCCATGACAGCAAGCTGTTAGTTGTTGTCTCTTTTCGATGCAGAAAAGTAGTCAAGGTCCCATCTTGGGGTTTCTTGATATATATATATATATATATTTTATCATTTTGTATTTCAGATGTCACTTTTAGTCCAAGATTATTAACATAAAGGGAGTTGACAAACTCATGAAAGGAGGTGTCGTCCCCTGCCCAAAAGAATGAGAATATTGTCGATGGATCTCAGCCACAGCAATACCTTCTCTGTCCACTGAATATTTGCATTCGAAAATACCAATTTTTCCTCCCACCAGCCCAGATAAGTTTGGCATAAGTGGGGGCACAAGGGCTCCCCATTGCTGTACCCCTGAGCTGGAATGAATTGGCCAGTGGACAAGAAGTAGTTATATATCAGAATGAACCTCAACAGATTCACCACAAAACTGTTATGTTTATCAAATTGGACACCCCATTGTTCGAAATAGAATTGAACAACACTGATGCGTCCAGTATGTGGGATCGAGCTATATAAAGTCTCTACATCCAGGCTAGCTAGGTGGATGTGAGGGTACACTTGGATGCCCTCCAGATGTCTAAGGACATCCATAGTGTCTCTCACGTACAACGGCAAGGATGTCAAAAATGAGTGCAAAACTCTTTCCAGGTATACACTAGCGTTCTGAGGTACGATACTATGGGGTGGCCCTTCCGAGGATTAGTGCCTTTGTGGATCTTAGGCAATGCGTAAAACGTGGTGATCCGGGGGTGCTGAGGTAACATATAGTGAAACTCACTGTTATTTATAACTCCCAATTCGAGGCCTTCATTCAAGATCTTTTTCAAGGATCCTTGATATGTCAAGATGGGATTGGACCCCAGTATGGTATATGTGGTTTTATCTCCAAGCAGATCTTTACAAGGTTTGACATAATCAGCGTAACTCATAATCATGATATTACCCCCTTTATCAGAAGGCTTTATAACAATATCGGAATCAATTTCAAGAGAACGTAAAGCCTTAAATTCTGGGGGAGACAGGAGGGTGGAGGATCTCGTTCCAATTCTGCAAGGACCAATTTTTCAAAAACATCAATGAGTAGAGAGTATATAGGAGGGGGGGTCGGAGATATTCCTGGGCCTCAGATCAGTAAAGGGTCCTTTGCCCGAAGATCTAAGGCCCTCAGCCTCAAGACCTTCTTCACTGATCCAGATTATCAACAAAGGGAAAAAGCTCTCCAACAAAATATAGAGAGTTATACGACCTATATCAAAGAAAGGAAGCATTTCCAATTTGCCAGGGATCCCCGTGATTTCAGAGAGGGTAAGGCATATAAGGAAAAATATAAATTGGACATGGAGATCAGTTCATCTGCTTGTGAACAAGTAGAAACCAAACACATTAGGAGGGACAGGTTTGTCCCTAACACGAGAAGAGGGCAGGGAAGACAGCGTCACAGGGGTAGAGCTAGGAGGTCCCCTGATAGAGGTTTTTTAGGCCAACCGATCGGTCATTACTGTCCTAGGGGACAGTTTCTCAGAATTAAGAGGAACTGTTTGATGGAAAATGATTTCATCAAGGAGGGTGGTGAATTGAGTAATAGGTTCATTCAGAGACATTACCCAAGGAGATTGTGGAGGAGGCTTTCCTTCACGCAGACAAACAAGAGAGGGCAGAGCTGTTAGTCCCACAGAAAAAAGATGCAACTGAAATTATCCGGGTAATAGGCACATATGACACGGATGCCACAAGAGTTAGGGAAGTCCTTCAAAGATACTCGGGCATCCTTAAGGATGACAAGGACATCAAGGACTGGATTACCACTTTACCTTTCCGCTTTCTATACTTGTATGAGCCTGGATACTCCTACCATCCATTCTTCTGCCTCTAATACCTTACATGACTCTAAATCTCCAACTATTTATACTTATCATTCCACCTTCTATTTCTTATTATTCCACCCAATTCCTCTCATCCAAGATAGGAGTGCGATTTATGCTCTCTTTGTTAAGGATAGAATTCCTGATTCCAGGATCAGGAACCTATGTCTTTTCTAACCTTAGGTGTTTGGTTGGATTGTTAGTCCTGCCTGTAGGATATGAAGGTTCCGTACACCTTTATCTGGCTTTCCCAGTGCATTTATGTGACATGCTGGCCACTTCATCCTCATTTATGAAGCAGTGTTTACCTCTTAGAGCCAGGCTTGGATTTATGATCCTTTACATTTGGCATCCATATTAGTCCCTACAAAATCTACACCTGTTTTGTCAAATATAAACAGACTAATGGAGAATTAAGATCTAATTAATTGGTGCTCCCTCCTAACCCATTAATTTACTAGTGGTTAATCTATGATCACATTACTGTAACAGGTTCCTCCAGTAATTATATCAAGAGATGGCAATGCATTATGTTACAGTGTTTTATTTAGTAAAACACATATAATACAGTCAGTATTTTGATAGAGTGGTGAAAGACTATGATATGATAGGTACTATAACTGGGATGAACGGACAGGGATGATAGGGCCTGTTATTAGTCCTCACCACAAAGTGGAGAATACACACCCCGGGCCCGGACTTGGCATATTAAGACTGGATTGATTGAAGCCATACGCCCGCCACTCTACCATCAGAGCTGGCGCCCATGCTATTTTCTTTAGCTATCCTCTCTATTAGTTAGCCTAGTGGGGAATCGCTCCCTATACTCGCTGATGTTTATCCTGATATATAGGCAGTCTTAGGTCTTTCTTTTAGATTATTTGGATCTAGGGTTTGGACAGCTAGAGATCTAGGATGAATGCAGATTCATAATAGCAGCCTTAGATATTGCAGGAAATAGGAGTCCTACAGCAATGGCAGTCACATCCAGCCAGAGTGCAGCAAAAGATTGGCACCCGGTGGCACTGCTGAGATCAATAGCATCTATTTTTTTAATATTGCTGCAAATATAGTTTCTAGGATTTTTATAGACAACTATGCAATTTCACTATAATTTTAAATTGGCATCCAGTGAGATCTGGTTGGTTTAGGAATTAGGATCCTGGATATCAGATACATTGGTACATTTGGGTATCTAAGTTGTTACTCATTTTTTTCAAAATTTGAGCACCATTTTCCTGATGTGAGCATTACTATCCTGATAGCTATCACTAACTTGATAGCATTCCATGAACGGTCTGATAGGTCTGGGGTTTCATTAAGCTTGGATGAGAGCTACATTACGCTCCCCCTAGATTCCCATGACCACCTGGTTTCTGATGAGTTGAAGGTCCAACTGAAATACGTAGGTCAACTCAGATAGGTCCAGAATATCAAGCGGGCAAAACCCTGACAGGCACTAATCAAGGGTCCACCTGCAGTTAGTATAGAATTGGGTGGGAGAACTCCGCTCCATATTATAGGGTCAATTTAGATGAGGAGAACTATGAGTGGATACCTTGTAGAGATTACCAGAGTTATCCTGGTTGTCTCTAAGCGCTGTGACTGTCATATTGTCTAAGTATCCACAAGTCTAGCACTTAAAACTCAGTGTTTTTGTAAAGGGCTATTCTTAAACCCAAAGTGTAACACACCTGGATACATTACTGTGATTTTTGGTCTGTTTGTTTGTCTTGTTAGTCCACGGCCCAGAGTTTGTAATAATTATATTAATAAAGAGTTTATTAATTTTAAGGCAGTAGAACATGCAGAACTCTTCTACAGACTCAGAGATCTTTTGGGAGCTTACTGTAGCCTATCTACGGTGACACAGCGCTTCTCTGTGCTCAACCCTCCCCAATTGGAGCGCTAAGTGGAAAGTGTTATAAGTTAACAAATTGCTCTTGGCAAAAGAAGAAAGTCCTATTACTAATCTCCGCCATCACTAAAATATAACTTTTAGTAACATAGTTTAAAATGGAATATTCCCACAAGTGTTAGTAAAATTGCTGGCGAACTGTCCTGTCTAAAGTGAATTGTTATTTATCCTAGTTGAAGTTTCAACCAGAACAGTAACAACTCCTGCTAATGCAGAATAAAATATTTTGTAATCAGTGGAGTGCAACAAGACACATGCCATTAGCATGTGTGACAGATGCCCGACACTGCGGGGCACATGTGTATAATGTGCTCCACCTGAAACTTTGGGTATATAGCTGTTTGGATATATGAGTGCTGTAATCATGTAAAGTATATACTTGACAGTTCTCTATTACTACTACATTCCTTGTATACTATCCCCTGATGAGACCCTTATGATAGGAATAAAACGTGTTGGGACATAGTAGGGTATTACTAGGGCATTCTACTTTGAGGGGGTTGTCCTTGTCAGGGTGGGGTTCCTGTATTAGGCCGGCTTCACACGAGCGTGACGGGCTCCGCTGCGGAATATTCCGCAGTGAAGCCCGTCACGGCGCCCCCCAGAGACCCCATACTTACCAGCGGAAGATAGCGTGAAGACGCTTCCCCGCCCACCGCCGTCGCGTCATGTGACACGCCCACCGCGTCACATGACGCGGCCGGCCGTGTCACGTGACGCGCCGGCCGCGTCATATGACGCGCGGCGGTAGGCGGGGAAGCGTTTTTTCACGCTATCTTCCGCTGTGTTACAGCGAGAGATAGCGTGAACGGACGGCTTCCATTGACTGCAATGGAAGCCGTCAGCGCGTACACCCACGGCAAATAGAGCATGCCGCGGGTGAGGACGGGAGATTTCACGGTGCGTAATTCCGCGGTGGAATTACGCATCGTGAGCATTGTGCTATTAGGTTCAATAGAACCTAATAGCAGGGGGCAACACAGCGGATTTTTGCCGCGAATTTACGCGGCATAAATCCGTTCGTGGGAAGGAGGCCTTAGGCTATTAGGGCTTTAACAGATGTTGTAGTAGGGTGCAATAGTGACAGTGAAGAGACCTTTTATGCCTGCATGGATGAACTTTGTGAGACCTATGATAGTTATCATAATAAATAATAATAATAATCAGAGCCTGCCATATTTTGAGGACATTATGTGCTGGTCTTCTGGAATGGTGAGATTGTTCTGATTTTCGTGTACATATATTTTTCTTGATGTGCCTAATCCAGTCTTCACATCTTACATATAGCCATGTTTTTTTGTGTGGCTTTATTAAAAGTTATGTTCTAAATTACTGACATATACATTTTGACAATATATTGTTGTGGTTGTGAATTTTCATATTGGATGAGATTAACTCCATTTGTTGACTATTTGGTGCTTTTTATGCATAGCTTAAATACCTAAGAGTGGCAATTTCCAGGACCACTCTTTAGGGCACTAAAGCATCCCAAACTCTCCTACAGGCTCAGATCCTTTTTGGTAGCTCACTGTAGCCTATCTATGGTGGTGCAGTGCTTCTCTATGCTCAACCCTCCTCAATTCGCCCTTAGTGGTGAGCACTAGAGATGAGCGAACGCGTTCGTCCGAGCTTGCTATTCGTGCGAATATTAGGGTGTTCGGGATGTTCGTTATTCGTAACGAACACCATGCGGTGTTCTGGTAAATTAAACTTTCTTCCCTGAGACGTTAGCGCTTTTTTTTGGCCAATATAAAGACAGGGAAGGCATTACAACTTCCCCCTGCAACGTTTAAGCCCTATACCACCCCCCTGCTGTGAGTGGCTGGGGAGATAAGGTGTCACCCGAGTATTGAAATCTGCCCCTCCCGCTGCTCGCTATGGATGCATTCTATATGCGCTCAATGGGGCCAGCGGCAGCAGCGCTGACCCCATTGAGAACATATAGAAGACAAATCCTTCTTCTCTGGCACAGCTGTAACAGCTGTAGCAGAGAAGAACGATGTTTGCCCATTGAATTCAATGGAACCGGCAATACAGCCGACTCCACTGAATGCAATGGGCTGCCGGCGATCGCAGGATGAATGGTCGGAAAGGGGTTAAATATATAACCCCTTTCCTGCAATTCATCCAGAAATGTGTTACACTAAAAATATATACCGGCGTATAAGGCGACGGGGCGTATAAGACGACCCCCCAACTGTCACCTTATACGCCGGTAATACAGTGGAGCAAAGAATAAAAAGCATTACTTACGTTTTTAGATGATCTGCGGCGCTCCTGCAGGCTGTCACTCCCTCCTGGTCCACGGCAGACAAGCTTTCTCCACGAAAGACTTTAAATCCCTGCCTCCAGAAGCACATGTGCCTTCAGCCAATCACAGCCAATGACAATGATGTCATTGAATGGCTGTGATTGGCTGTGTTTCTGGAGGCGGGGATTTCAAGGCTTGAAATCCCCGCCTCCAGAAACACAGCCAATCACAGCCATTCAATGACATCATTGTCATTGGCTGTGATTGGCTGAAGGCACATGTGCTTCTGGAGGCAGGGATTTAAAGTCTTTCGTGGAGAAAGCTTGTCTGCCGTGGACCAGGAGGGAGTGACAGCCTGCAGGAGCGCCGCAGATCATCTAAAAACGTAAGTAATGCTTTTTATTCTTTGCTCCACTGTATTACCGGCGTATAAGGTGACAGTTGGGGGGTCGTCTTATACGCCCCGTCGCCTTATACGCCGGTATATATTTTTAGTGTAACACATTTCTGGATGAATTGCAGGAAAGGGGTTATATATTTAACCCCTTTCCGACCATTCATCCTGCGATCGCCGGCAGCCCATTGCATTCAGTGGAGTCGGCTGTATTGCCGGTTCCATTGAATTCAATGGGCAAACATCGTTCTTCTCTGCTACAGCTGTTACAGCTGTGCCAGAGGAGGACGATCTTTATGCTGACAGTGGGGGGGGGGGGGGGCACTCTTGCCGCTATTGTGGCTTAATAGTGGGACCTGTGAACTTGAGATGCAGCCCACCATGTAGCCCCTCGCCTGCCCTATCCGTCACTGTGTCATTCCCATCACTTTCCTGAATTGCCCAGATTTTCACACATGAAAACCTTAGCGAGCATCGGCGAAATACAAAAATGTTCCGGTCGCCCATTGACTTCAATGGGGTTCGTTGTTCGAAACGAACCCTCGAGCATCACGGGAAGTTCGTTACGAATAACGAACACCCGAACATTTTGGTGTTCGCTCATCTCTAGTGAGCACTATAAGTTAAAAAATTGCTCTTGAAATCAACGGAAGCTGCAATGGTTATTACTAGAGATGAACGAACGTACTCGGTTCGGGTGTTTTTACACTCAAGCACCGCTTTTTCCAAGTAACTGACTACTCGGACAATAAGATTCGGGGGGCGCCAGGGGGCGGCGTGGTGGAGCGGGGGGTAGCAGTGGGGAACAGGGGGGAGCTCTCTCTATCTCTCCCGCCCCCACACTCCCCTCTGCAACCCCCCCGCTCACCCCCGGCGCCCCCCGAATCTTTTCGTCCGAGTACGTTCGCTCATCTCTACTTATTACACTTCTGCCTCTGACACTAGGGTTGGATACGGAATGTAATAGGAGGCTTCAATTTCCATTGATTTTAATAGGAGTAGAGTTGGCTATGGCACTTCTACTACCTTCTTCGATGATGGGGTCCACTCTCATTGCACTGGCATAAAGTGGGCCGAAAGATCAGCTAATTGCCGAGAATCCCAAGCAGGAGGTACCCGTTGATTAACCATTGCTAACCTATTCTGAGGATAGGTTGTCAATAGTTGTTTCTGGAAAACCCATTTAAGATCCACCCCTACATTACAATTTAAAAATATGTAGAGCAAAAATAGTTTGGTACTAGAGATGAGCGAATATACTCGCTAAAGGCAATTGCTCAAGCGAGCTTTGCCTTTAGCGAGTATCTCCCCCGCTCGAGATAGAAGGTTCGGGTGCCGGTGTGGGGGAGCGGTGAGTAGCAGCTGTCAGCAGAAGGGAGCAAGGGGGAGAGAGGGACAGAAAGATCTCCCCTCCGTTCCGCCCCGCTCTCCCCCGCAGTTCCGTGCCCACTGCCGGCGCCCGAACCTTCTGTCTCGAGCGGGGGAGATACTCGCTAAAGGCAATGCTCGCTCGAGCAATTGCCTTTAGCGAATATACTCGCTCATCTATATTTGGTACCTCTACATCATGATAATGGGGTAAAAAAAAAAAGAAATTGTATAGTCTGATCCAGCCCTGTTTTGAACATTGATACATTTGCACCATTATTTGTATAGTCATTGGTTTCTGAAATGCAGCCCATACACATGAGCATCATTCATGTAAATCAGCATTCGGCAGTGGTTCAAAAGTTCAAAAGTCCAGAAGTGAGAAGACTCTCAGATTACCTTTTAGGAGAGTCTTAATGTCAATGTTTAATTGGTGAAGTTAAATAAGTAAATTTACACTAAGTATACCAGAAATGACTGAAATACAAATGTCTTATTTCTTAAGTCAATATAAACTCTTAAAAATAACAATAGATAACCAAAGAAAATATTTCCACGTTCTTAACATTATAAATTCTGGGAATATCTGTATTTTGCATGTAAGGGAAATAGAATATTGTTTGTTTCCACACTCAGCAGATGTTCTAGTTCTAGTTAATTGGTGACTTTTTACAGTATTTTATTGAGAATTAGTCCCCATTCCCACGACTGTATTATGGTCAGTGTTTTACATCACTATATGTAAGGGTAGCTTTACACGGATAACTATTGGTCAAATACAGTGTGCAGTAGGAGTCTGGCTTCCTGGTGAGAGGCCTGTGATGGGGGTCAGAAACGCTACCTTTTCTTTTTATGGAGAGCACCTATACGGTGAGTGTGGAGACTCAAAAGGCCATTCATGCTCCTCTGTGTAATATGCAAATAAGGGAGATGGAATAATACCTTCAGAGTGCCACCTTTTGAGTCTCCTCACTCACCGTCTAGGTGCTCTCCATAAGGAGAAAATATAGCGTTTTTGACCCCTGTCACAGGCCTCTCACTAGCAAAGCCAGACTCCTACGCTACTCTGATGAAGAGCAAACGGCCCCGAAACAGCTGTCTGTGCATGGAGTTTGAATTTGCTTTTAACCCTTTGCAATCCAATTTTGGATTCAGGGTTTCCTAGGGGGATTTCCCTTTCTGCCATTTTACAATGGCACAATCTGCTGGCTAGAGCCAGTACTGCAGTATGTGACATGCCGGAAAGGCCCCCGACAACAGAGCGGCCGGCAATATACAGAAAGAATACCTTGCCGGACGTCTTCAGACATTAGAGCTGCACAGGCTTCAATCAGAATGTTGGAAGACGTCAGACAGTGGATTGGAAAAGGTTAATTTCCAGTCATTGTTACAAGGCTTGTATAAAGAGTCTAACTTTGGCTCGAAGGAATGCTGCCTTCCAATAGGGGGCACTACTTTATTTTTTACACGTGCAAGTCGTGTGCATTTGCGCATGCCAAAAAACATGCAAGCTTTCTCCTATTGATTGCAAAGGGCAATTAAGTCGATTAGTTCATTATTTGCAATTTTTGTGCGCAAATGCGCAGGAAATTAAACCATGCTGTTTATTTCTTGTGCAAATGAAATGTGAGCGCAAAATACCCTTATGTGATTGTACCCATTTAAATCAATGGGTTCTATTTACTGTGTATTGCGCGTGTAAAATGCTCCTCAAATACGCGTGTGTTTCACAGACCTAAAGCCTTATTCACACAAGCGTTTTATCGTGGCTATTTTGCTGCAATAACATATCGGGTGAAAATCGTGACCATCTGAACTATTGGATCCTTATGTATTCGCTCAGATGTCCAATTTTCAGCTTCGTCTAAACATTGCGGCCGGCAAAGATAGGATATCGTGGCCAAATACGCTGGCCGATGTTTGCCCTATCTTTTGGCCGCGATCAGCCGGCAGCTCCCATAGAAGCATATGGGACCTGCCGGAAAAGGGAGGGGGAGGGAGTTTAGCAGCAGCTAGCACTGCTAAGCTATGTTAGCTGGCTCTATTGAGCCAGTTGAAGAACTTCTGCCGGCCAAAGGAGTTCCAAGCTGTGACAAATATACGCTGCACCCGGCAGTGTGAATAAGCAAAAAAATGTGAGATTTAGCCGCGACTTTAGCTACCGAAAATCGCAATGCTTGTATGAAAGAGGCCTAAGGCTGCAATCACATATGCAGTTTTAAAAGCAGTTGGGGGAGCTGGAGCCAACAGTGAATCCAAAGGAAGGAAAAGTATAAGAAAAACTAAAGCATTTACTTCACGTTGAATCCATCTTATTTTAAAAACTTCACCATAAACTGCATTTGTGATTCCTGTCCAAATGTCATGTAAAATATCATTATTACTGTCTTTTTTCTGCTCTGTGAGTTGGAAACATCTGATTTGTTATGGCTTAACCCTTTCCAATCCAATTTTTTTCCTCCATTCTCCCCAGCTCCAATTTATTTGGAGCTGGGGAGAATGACATTGTCCCTTCACCCTCCTGATCTCCAAAAGATGATCGCATGATCGCCGGGGGAATGCAGTGCACTCTCTCTTCACCCTCCTGATTTTGGCTGTGACCGATAGCCGAGATCAGGAGGGTGCCGGCGGTCACATGACCGCCGGGCAGAATGTGGAAGTAACACTTCCTCATTCTCTTTTCATACTCCCGACCTAGGCTGTGAGTGACAGCTGAGATCAAGAGGCTCCCGGCGGTCACATGATTGCTGGGCGGAATGCGGAAGTGTTACTTCCGCATTCTCTCTGCATTACATAGCGCTAATTGAACACTATGTAATGTGTAAAAGAGAAGGCAGAAAGGTTTAGAAACCCTTTCTTTCTTCTCCTTGGGGGTCCTCGATGAGGACCAGTGCAGGAGTGCATCTGCACTTGATGTGCCTGACGAGCGGGTGCAGATGCACTCCTGCACTGCAGTGGCGGGCCTGTTCCGACATCGGAGCTATAGAGGAATTTCATGATGTCGGAACAGGTCAGTCATTGAAGTTGAAAGGGTTAAATGTTGATTTATAAGTATTTTATTACAAAATTTACCGGAAATCTGTCATCACAAAACAGTTCATTGTGTGTAGTTGTTCCTGACACTTCCCGAGCTGTGATAGAGGCTGGAGACTATATAAAGCAATGAACATTTATGACAACTCTGAATAAATGTGATGACTCGTTACTAATCACCACATTAATAATTGAATTATTACTTGATTATGTTAAGGATGAGAAAGGCTAAAATCTATGTATTGAAAGTGCGCATTAGCTGCAGAAGCCATGCTAGGAGATTATACTTGTATTACCTTGTTAGACAACTAAGTTAATTTCTTGCAGTAAATGGCAGTCTAATTGCTGTTCTCACCTTGCACATCAGTCATGGCAATGGCATTCTTTTCATACAGTTGCATTCCTGGATTTGTCTGTCCTTCTGAATCCAAAATGGTAGTATCCTGCTTTGTGCTACTGAGCTGACTTAAGACCGCTTTAACAATAGGGACCATCATGGCTGTGGTTGCTGTATTACTAATCCACATAGACAGGAAGGCGGTGACTCCCATGAACCCCAACATTAATCTGTGAGTAATTCAGAGGAAATAAATGTCAGTAAGAAAAACACTCCTCCGACTGGCCTGCTCTAATTGAGCAAATGAATTATGGTGTAAGTACATGAATTTACAGTTTATCCGACTGTACTCTATATGTAAGATTGGGTAACATTGACATTACTTTAGTTATAATGCGGTAATGCTGAGTTACATCCAAAGCTGTATTCAGGATTCTGTTGACATTCTCAAAATCCATAACAAATATGCCAAAAGATTTCAATGTTATGGGGCTCAAACTAATACTAAAATGTTTATCAGGTACGTCATAATCAAATTTATTGATTTGTGGTCAGTGGGTAATGAATTAAAAAGCTGGTGCAAATGAATGCAATCAGCTCAGAATCATTTGCACTGGTGCAAAAGAACGCATGCGTGACCCTTGTCTTGGACATGCAGCCCCATTTCTGAGTTCCTCATCAGGATTTCCTGTTTGTATCTTAAGATCTCTCCATCTTAATTGGCTTTTCTTCGACTCTAATACAGGGTGATTCAAGAAGAATAGTGCAAAAGTCAAGTTGATTTACTCATGCATGAATTGACATACAACAGGCAGAATAATCTGAAAAGATAGAAGAACTCTTCAAGTTTTTATTGCACCTTACAGATGTTCGATGTGGGCATTGTTGCTGACACAGCAGATGTCAAGTTGGTAATTCATTTCTGCCCAGAGATGTCCCAACATATCCGCTGTCACTTTAGCAGAGATGTGTTGTTTTAGGTCATCTAGCCTCACCAACAGCGCTCACATCGAACATGTGTTATTTTGGCTGTTGTATGTCAAGGCATATACTGTATGTAGAAATCAGCTTTACTATTTCAGCATTCTTTTTGAATGACCCTATATCGATGGCCTATCTTTAGGATAGGTCATCAATAACCATCTGGTGAAGGTCTAACTCCTGTCATACTTGCTGATTATCTGACTAAAAGGGCAGCAGTGATCCAGCGAGCTCCATGTCCCTTCATTGTTTATCATGCACAGCGCCATGCATTTCGAAATGACTGTGTCTGGTATTGCAGTTCAGTCCAATTCACTTGGTTAACAAAAGTCTTTAAACTTGATATATATTTTATGTTAGCCATTAGAGATGAGCGAACGTACTCGTCCGAGCTTGATGCTCGGGCGAATATTAGGGTGTTCGGGATGTTCGTTATTCGTAACGAACACCACATGATGTTCGGATGTTCGGGTTACTTTAACTTTCTTCCCTGAGAAATCTTTTCTATATGCGCTCAATGGGGCCGGCGGCAGCAGCGCCAACCCCATTGAGAACATATAGAAGACAAATCCTTCTTCTCTGCCACAGCTGTAACAGCTGTGACAGAGAAGAACGATGTTTGCCCATTGAATTCAATGGAACCGGCAATACAGCCGACTCCACTGAATGCAATGGGCTGCCGGCGATCGCGGGATGAATTGTCGGAAAGGGGTTAAATATATAAGCCCTTTCCTGCAATTCATCCAGAAATGTGTAAAAATAAAAAATATATATATACTCACCTGGTGCCGGCAGACAGAGTTCAGCGCGGCAGGCTGCAGTTCTCCTGAACTGCTCTGAACAGCTGTGAGTAGTATTCAGCAGCCGGGGATTTAAAATCCCCGCCTGCTGAATAAGATGCCTCTGAATGGTCACAGCCTGACCAATCAGAGGCCAGCCCTCACTCACACCCATTCATGAATTCATGAACCCCTTTCCGACAATTCATCCCGCGATCGCCGGCAGCCCATTGCATTCAGTGGAGTCGGCTGTATTGACGGCTCCATTGAATTCAATGGGCTAACATCGTTCTTCTCTGCCACAGCTGTTACAGCTGTGGCAGAGGAGAACTTGCTGTGTCGTTCCCATCATTTTCTTGAATTGCCAAGATTTTCACACATGAAAACCTTAGCGAGCATCGGTGAAATACAAAAATGTTCCGGTCGCCCATTGACTTCAATGGGGTTCGTTATTCGAAACGAACACCCAAACATCGCGGGAAGTTCGTTTCGAATAACGCGAACCTGAACATTTTGGTGTTCGCTCATCTTTATTAGCCATGAATCGCTCTGGAGCATCAAAATATGGACTTAATTCTATAAGTGAAACGTATTTAAAATAATTGCCCTCTCTGATGACCTTGAGAATGGAATAGAACTTCTACAGCAAGACAAAGAAAGTACAAATGAGTACATGTAACTGGTATGAAAATAACCATTTGTTTTTTACATAAACAGATTAATGACCTCCAAGAAAAAGAACAAAGGACGGCTCTTACAAGGGAGGTCTAACGCCAACGATGAGGAGAACCTTCAGTGCAATTCTCTTATGTAGGTTCCAGTGCTCCACAGCTACTGCTACTATTAATCCTCCAACAAACAACATGTTCGTGTCCTTCAGGTACTGCATACAAACCTAGGAAAATCACACTGGTTACTGTCACTTCAAATTATGGACCCCACTCCCCAATCTTGAGCACAGTGGTCTTGTGTCCCTCTCTGCCTGTAATTGTGAGATCATTTTTTCCCCCACAGTGATGTCAGAATGAGTGAAACGCTGGCCAATCATGCACTGCTGGCGCTCCATGAATTTCAGTGGGGCTGACGGAACTACCCAAGCACTTGCCCTTCCGCTATACCCGCAGTCTCATTGAAAGTAAGTGAAGCATCAGTGCTCCATTCAGTCTTTTCCTCACTGTGGGGAGGGCGGTTATCCTGCATTGAGGAGGATGGGGGACACAGGACTCCATTTCTCGGGATTTGTGGGCATCTCAGCGGTGTAGATTATTCCCCGGATAGCAGATAATTTGTGATCCTGGTGTAAATTATTTGTCGTCAAAAATGGCTGCCAACTATTCTGTTTATGTTTTATCAATTGCTTAAATTACAATGAAATTAGTAAAAACAAAAGGATGACGACATTTCATAGAATCACCTCAATACAAATGGAATGGAAAAGTTTACTTTGAGACATGAAAGGCGGTAAACTGTTTACCTGCTTCGATTCCAGAATACCAAACATCGGGAACAAGAGGACTGGCAGCAGAGCAGTGACTGCAAGGGGTATGACCTCCGTACACCAGTATACAGCCATGAGGATTATTGAGTAGGCACAACTGGCTTCCTGGAAGAGAATGAATATGTGCTCTTAAAGAAACATCTAAATACTGTAAATCTGAGGATGCTGTCACACAAACTGGAATATTCTACTACAAAAAGCAGAATAATCCACCATGCAGAAAAATCTGCACCAAAATCCATATATATATGAAAGGCCATTTTATACTCATATATCTGGTAGTAAGTTAAGTATTTGAATAGTTGGACTATAGCATGGAAGATGAAACAGTAATGGTCTTTTGAAATTGTGGAATCCAACCAATACAGGTATATGAAAAGAGAATCCAGTCATTATAGGGACTGATCAGTTGTTACAAAGTTTCCGTTATTTATCGTTACTATAGTTCAATTAACTTACTAATATAACCCATGTTGTAATATTTCCAGCTGATGCTGTTGATCATACCTTCAAATTTCACCCATATGGAGTGACTGTACAGCCCTGGTTAAGTTGTCATGCAGTCACCAGTGGATTGTGGAAAGAAATGAACTGGCTGCCCTATGCTCTATCCTTAATGCTTCTACAAGTGCATGAGAGTTGAGGAAACAACATTGTATAGCCAGCTGTGTTGTTTCTGTATCTCAGAAGCTATAGAAACAATTTTACATACTGTGCTCCACTGTTACCTTAAAGGGGTTGTCTCGCGAAATCAAGTGGGGTTATACACTTCCGTATGGCCATATTAATGCACTTTGTAATGTACATTGTGCATTAATTATGAGCCATACAGAAGTTATTCACTTACCTGCTCCGTTGCTAGTGTGCTCGTCTCCATGGTTCCGTCTAATTTCGCTGGCGGCTTGCTTTTTTAGACGCGCTTGCGCAGTCCGGTCTTCTGCTCTGAGCACGAGCTGCTTCAGTGTGCTCCCCGCTACAGCTCTTCTGCGCATGCGCAGACGAGCTGTAGCTTCTCGGGAGCGCGCTGGAGCGGCCATTCTGCTACCATCCTCTCTTAGAGGAAGGTGCAGAAACTTCAGCCGCCCAGCCGTGCCACCCAGCCGCCCAGCAGAGCCGCCCAGCCCAGCCCAGCCGTGCCGCCCAGCCGCCCAGGTAAGTGATGGGTGACGGACTGACGGGGGTGACGAGTGACGGACTGCCGCTGTGGCCCCGGAGCCTACCGCTGGGCCCCGGGGCCTACCGCTGTGGCCCCGGAGCCTACCGCTGGGCCCCGGAGCCTAGCGCTGGGCCCCGGGACCTAGCGCTGGGGAGCCGGGGCCTAGCGCGGGGGAGCCGGGGCCTAACACGGGGGAGCCGGGGCCTAGCGCGGGGGAGCCGGGGCCTAGTGCCGGTTACCTGCTGCCTGGCGGTGGGTGACTGTGGCCCAAGAGCGTGTGCCGTGGTCGGCGGCCGCGGTGGGTCCGGTCGGCGGCTGCGGGGCGTCTGGTTGTCAGGGAGACACAGCTGGTAGCGTCTCGGGAGCGCGCATGTCGGGCTACAGCAAGCGATGGGAAAAGAGCCGGCGGCCATCTTGGGGAAACTTTTTATAAGTTGCTGGAACTGTAAGTAGAAACCGGCTATAAAAGTCATTTACATGGGTGATTAGTAATGTATGCTTAATAAGGGGGACTGGGCAAAAAAAATAATTCACTGCTTCCTCGAGACAACCCCTTTAACTCCTACCGTATCTTCTTCTTTGTTTCCATAATTCTGGCCAACAGTGGCCAGAGTTTACAGGCTAGTATGGTATTCACATCTCAGTCATGTTTGGCTGATATAGGAATACCCTTTTAATTTTATAATATCAATACTGTTTCTTCCTATTGCCCTATAGCTCCGTGTTTTTTAGTAAAGAAATAAAAATAAGAGCTCACCGAGAGCATCTCGTAAAAGTTCAGAAGCCAAATACAGGATATTGGTCTTTTTGTACTCTACATTCTACAGAAGCCACCTATACAAGTGTCAAATGATCTCCTGATGACAAAATCTAACGCCAATTACTCTCTACTGCTTCTTCTGCATCTCTCTGCAACATTTATTACGTCGTTTCTCTTGCTGAGAACAATCACATTCTGCAACATTTGACACTGTAGATCAACTGCTTCTCAGGATGCTCCACTCTATAAGCCTTAAGGACATTGCTCTCTGGATTTTCCCCCTACCTCTCCTGACCACATATTCAGTGTATCATTTGCCGACTCTACTTCTCCTCTTCCCATTGCTTGTTGGAGTTCCTCAGGGTTCAGTCCTAAGTCCTCTATTATTTTCCAACTTTCTTTTCCATCCATTATTTGGCTTTCAGTAACATCTCTATGCCAATGACACCTAATTACACACCTCTTCCTGAGACATCACACGTCACAACTGCAAACCACCAGTGATTTTCTGTCCGCTGTGCCTTTTATTATGCTCTTTCTCTATCTGAAACTGAATCTTTCAAAAACTGAACTGAACTTCTTATGTTTCCTCCATCTGCTAACCAACCTAAACTTGATATTTCCATCTCAGTGTATGATACTACCATAACCCCCAAGCAGCACACCCACTGTTTTGGGGTCATATTTGACTCTGATCATTCCTTCACTCCCTATATTCAATTACTTGCTAACTCATGTCACCTCAAAAACATTCCGAAAATCCATTCTTTTCTTACTGTAAATATAGCAAAAATGTATTGTTGGCCTAATCCATTCTCAGTAACTCACTACTGATCTGTCTTTCTCTCTAATCTATCTTGAATGCAACAGCGAGGCTCATCCAGCCTATGCCATTCACTCTAACAGTTGCCATTCTACTATAAAATACAATTTAAACTCATCACTCTCAACCATAAAGCTCCCCACAGTGCTGCACCGCCCTATATCTCCTCCCTCATCTCTGTCTTCTATCCTACCCATACTCTCTATCCTCCTAATGACCTTAGACTATGTGTCACCATAATTTGAACGTCCCACTTCCATCCCCAAGACTTTTCCCAAGCTGTTTCAGTTGTCTGGAATGTGCTACCCCAGAGAATCAAGTTGCTCCCCAATACCAACAGTTTTAAATGTGCCGTAAAAACACATCTCTATAGATATTAAGGATGAGCGAGTATACTCGCTAAGGCACTACTCGTTCGAGTAATGTACCTTAGACGAGTATCTCCCTGCTCGTCCATAAAGATTCGGGGACCGCCGCGGCTGACAGATGAGTTGCGGCAGGGAGCAGGCGAGAGCGAGCGGGAGAGAGAGATCTCCCCTCCGTTCTTCCCCGCTCTCCCCCGCAGCTCCCCGCCCCGCGGCGGCCCCCGAATCTTTAAGGACGAGCAGGGAGATACTCGTCTAAGGTACATTACTCGAACGAGTAGTGCCTTAGCGAGTATACTCGCTCATCCTTAATAGATATATATATATCATATCTCCTAGTCTCACTCGTCCCTATTTGCCCGTTTCTTCACACTCCATCCAAACCTGATCCCCTCACCCCTACACTGTAATGCATTTCTTACTTGCGTATTTATAGATATTGGCTTGTGACCAGCTCTTGCAGCTTTATGTGAACTACACTATTTATTTAAAGCATAGCTGGACTATTGTAGAGAACAAGCACCTTTTATCTCTTGTGTCAGCCCTATTTCCTCATAGATTGTAAACTCTTGGAAGCAGGGTTCTCGCTCCTATTGTTTAAATTCTTTTTTCCAGTAGTTTAATACTATATGCAATCTCTGATTTTGTCTGTACATTAACCATCTGATTTGTAAAGTGCTGCAGAATACATTGCCACTACATAAAAAGTATCATTAACTAATTTACGGCTATAGGCAATAATTTACTGAAAATCTGTGACATGTAAAGAATGCTGTGCTGGCTTTTTGCCATTTCTGTTGTTATTTCCTGTAGGGCACTTCTTCCTGACCAACCATGGTGCCTACATTGGACTTGTGAATTAGTTTAGCATTAAACATAATAAAGACCAGATACATCAACTTAATATAAGGTTGTGTGCTTTAAATCATAGTCGAATGTATGAGTGGAATATCTTGGCTCATATAATGTTTATATACTGAAGGTGGCAAGTATCCCAGCTAAAATGCAAATAAATGATCATGAAATCGCTGTAGCCAAGATACATACTGTAAATCAGATAAGATACATTAATCAATGGAATCCATTCTTTTCAATAGTGTGCTTCCTGCTCAACTGAGAACCATCTATTTATTCAGGAGACCGTATAACTGGTCTATATGTAGTACAAGTAGCAGGCTAGTGACCGAACTCAAACCTACAGAACATAATTAACTGACTATTCTGCTATAAAAGCCCTATTACACTGGACAGTGATGGGGAAGGGAATTCCGTCGCCCATTCCCGAATATTGCCCTGTCTAAACATTCCATCAATGCTGGCTTCTTGTTCTCCAATATTCAAAGAAACAGAACCGTAAAGTATATTACAGGCTGGAGACACTTGGATAATCGTCTCTGTTCTTAGTCCCTTTTTTTTTTTCATCATTAAGGTGGCAATTTAAAGTGACCCTCTGTTCAAGGGACAAAATTTGTCCAGGACCAGGAGGGGGGAGTAATATTACCTGTCACTCTTTTTTGTGCCATTCTTTCCTGAATCCACAGATTCTCATGGCCCCTGTTTGTTCTTCCAAGATGGCCTCCATACTTTTTAGACTACCCAGTGCACACTTAGCACTGGTGGTGCATTAGTAGTCTAGTCACTTCACACTACGTGCTGCTTGCATGAGCAGAGCTAGCCAATAAGAGCAGTGTGAAGTGCTTGAGACTACTGATGTTTAGTGTGCACCAGGTAGTAACAGGAGCAGGGCCATCAAGAGGGGCTATGTGAACTAGCAGATCCAGGGGACATTGGCAAAGGAAGAATGGCAGGTATTATTACTCCCTTATCCTCTTGTCCCCTATCTTAAAGAGTATAACATAAATGTCTAGTACTTGAGGGTGCTACTTCTAGGACTCACATTTGTCAATACAATGGGGGTCCCCTGTCTCCCTTGTCTACCAAGTGAGGCATATGCTCTCATTGTGCCAAAACAGACTAATAAATGTACAAGTAAAATTTTTGACATAATGACATAGTGCGATTCTTGCTGTCCATTTCACCATATCAAAGAAAGTAAATTATTTAGCAAAATCAACGTTGTAGACCTCTTCTGCTAAGCAGGTAATGTTCTGACCACTAAGTTACACTGTGGTTCCTGTCTGTCAATTTCACCATATCAAAGGAAAGTACACAATTCAGTGAAATTGACATCATACACCTCTACTGCCAAGTGGGTAATGTCTGCCTCTTTTATCTTGTTCCATGTGTCCTATACACATCAACCTCTGACCTAGTGACATCAAATTGATATCAAGCCATTTAAAGGTAAACTTGTGTAGAACTATCAGCCAAAGGAAGTCTGAAGGAAATCTATGAGATGTCATGCCAAAAGATCTAGAAAGGCCATTTATAAGAAAAAAAACATTCAAAAATAAATTAATAAAATCTAGTTCAAAGTTCAAAATATACACATCAATTAGCTGGTCCTGAAACAGTTAAAGAAGTCAAAAATGATACACATGTCATCCACATAAACTGACCCTGAAGTAAATGGAACAAGTTAACTTGTTATTGTAGAAGCAGGTTGTACTATAAACCACTTTGTATTTACGCTGCTGTTGCCGAAGGAACACAACCTGTAACATCCAAAGTCTTTTTCCATTTAGAAGCTCCATTGTTTACTGTAATGCAGTGGGTGTGGACTCATTGTGTCACTGACTGTTTTGGCTTTGGGCTACCCTTGATGGCTGATTTAAGGGGTCCTTGTGAGGGATGTGGCCTTTGGTACGTGTCAGAACAGGCAGAGTTCAATCAACATGATTAACAGGAAGAAGGTCAGAACAGGCAGCATTCAGGCAAAGTAGTCCGTATTACAGGTTGAGGTCAGGACAGGAAGGATTTAGAAAATTGAACCATCAGGTAGAGTTTCAAAACCAAGAATCAACCAGAATACAGATATACCTTCACAGAACCGCTAGGAACCGATTCCTCTGGCACTTCCCATTGGATGAGGGTGCCTTAAACTTCCTGGAAAGAGCCAGGATAAGAAATAGACTGAAAGGTGGTTGTGTGCACTGGGCCTCAAAAAAGCAGATGCAGCAGCTAGGGAAAAGGTGTGGCATCTGCTGCAAAGAAGATGTGGAACAGTAATGCCTATGACAAGGATTGGCAACTGAGGGAAGTGAGAGAAGGACCGATGGCTATAACATTTACATATACCATTTGTATGTTAGGATGGAGCTATAGTACTATTCACTGAATGTATTCCTAAAACGTAACTTTTATTAAATAGTATTTTAAAACCTCAGCGTGCCTTAAAGACACGACATAACATAGACAAACATACACATACAAGGGCATCTCTATATTGAGCTAGTAAAAAAAGATGCTAGGAAAAAAGCCCCATATGAGTGGATAGCTCATGTAACAAAAGGAAGGCACCTATATACGAAATTGGTATACGTTGGTGCCAACCAACAGTAGTACAGGGTTAATGACCGAAACCGTAGTGGAGCAACTCATAAATGTATAACAAATCTCTCAGAAGAGAACCCTCGACAAATGCCAGAGGTGTATGAGTTGTTTCACGAATATAATTTAATTCGTATTTGGTTCTTGGTTTAACCGGAACCGCGGTAAAGCAACTCATAGATATGAAAAATTTTTCCTCAGAGGGGAATCCTGGATGAATGCCAGAACTGAATAAGTTGTTCCACGAAATGTAATTTAGTGCGCATTTAGTTCTTGGTTCACGAATGTGATTTAATTCGTATTTGGTTCTTGGTTCAACGCGTTTCCGTCAGAGAACTGACTTCATCAGGAACCTATTGTTGTGGAAGAGTAGTACTAATGGGTGCAATAACCCTAGCTAATGTAAAAGAGCAAGGCTGCCGTCACTTGGCGTAACACGGATGGAACGATACCACGAGGCCCGAAGGTAATGCTGTATGGGCTCTTGGACCGTGCACCCCTCTCTAATATTCCTGGAGGGTGGACAAATATCACCCAGACCAGTCGTCTAAAAGCACAGTCTGTGCAGACAGACGGTCACCCAAAGATAGTGGTTAACCAACAAGCCTTCAATAAAGCCGAAAAGTAGATACTTATAACCAGCCTATTCTAAAGTAACCAGATTCAATATTGTTGCTAATAGGGCAAAATCCCCAGTAAAGAAAGATAAAGTAGGAGCAAGAGAGCTAAGCAGCAGCACCTCCAGTCTACCATCCAGGAATACATTCAGTGAATATTTCCAAAAAAGTCTTTCTCGGTATTCCACTGCCTCTGTGACTTCTACGTTTTTGATGGAGCTATAGTACATCTCAGGTCACCTGTATGACAACATATTTGTCAAACACAGTGGATGTGAATCCACCGAACGATAGACTGTTTTGGCTTTGAGACAAATCCTGAGGCAACAGCTGAGGAACCTCGTTCTTCACCCTTTAACCCCACCCATCAGGATGTGGTTCACTGTGGGTCCCCAGGTCAATACACAAGAAGTGGTCCCAGTTTTGTGGCAGTTGTTGCTATTATAGACTTAGGCATGGTACCTGAGGGTATGAACAGGACCATAGTCAGACAGTCCAGGTTATGGCAGGCAGAAAACTTCAGTACAAGGAACAAGCCAGAGGGTAGGTCACAGAGAACAGGTTTAGCAAAAAAGGTCAGGGCAGGCAATGGACAGAAGCGTGTTTAGTATCACAAACCAAGGTCACGTGTGGAGACAGGAGTCAGGATAAGCCAAATGTCAAAATTTGGAGAATCAGGACAAATGTGAAAGCGCACCTTAAGCAGATCAAATAGACCAAAATACTCAGGCATCCTCCTCAAGGGGAGGATGCCTCATACAGGCAGGTTTATACTGCGATAGGCAGGCGAGCAAGTCTAAGTGAAGGGAGGCTATTGAACTCTGACCTATTGTTGCAGAGGATCGAAGAATACGTTTTTGAAGGTCCTTCTCCTTTTTGAGAGGGCTTAGGATAGACAACATCCATGTGTACTGTTTTTAGTGGCACTTAGGTGTGAGAAAGCATAAAAATAGTAAATAAAATCATATATAATTTCAAATTATATATCCCTTTACAGTCTCCCCAGCCTCGCCTTCAGTTAGGGGATCATCGAAGACTCTACAGATGTGCCTTAATATACAGTATTTGGCCTTAACATGAAACTGCATACTTGATTATGTTCACCAGCTTATGAAGTGTTAAACACATAGCATTCATCTTTCTACTCTAGATGTGCTAGGTACAGTCAGATTAAACTTAAAGCAAATATTTTGCTATAGTCTTATGTATCTATTAAGTAAATAAGTCCAATGAAATGTAATAATTCTGATGAAAGAGGTTGTGTCATCAGTTGACTGAACAAATATCACCACAGGTGAGGACATCAGAGCTAATCTCTCAAGTAGGCATGGCAGAACAATGTATTCCATTAACAGGTTTTAAGGGGTTGCAACAAAGATTACTTTTATGAACTTTTATCTTCAAACCACAGGATAGGTAATAAAGGTTTGATTGGTGGAAGTCTCACTACTGACACTCCCACCAATCCCAAGAATTGGGGTTCTAAATCTCCCTCTTCTCATCATTGCAGGATTGCAGCACTCACCTGTTGTTGGGACTTGAACCCAGAAGCTCCTGTGCTACAGGTGGTGGCCCTGTATGTTGAGCTATACAGTTCTCTGCATAACCTTGTTCTTGTCCCTTGCTTCTGCTCCTGTTTCCCGACTGGCTCCACCCTGTTCCTTAATTGGACTTCCTATAAAAACCTGGCCCTTCCTCCTTGCATGATTATTGTGCTCCTATCCCGGAGTCAAGCTTCTCTACCTACCTGCTTCTCCTTGTACAATTGCTACTATCTTTGCACTGACCTCTGGCTTCCCCCGATTCCGCTACCTGCCTACTCCTTTTCCCGCAACCGATACTACCTGTATACCGACCTCTGGCTTCCCCTGACCATGCTACCGGCCAGCACTGGTCACAATAAGAGGCTCTGAACCTGCATCTGATCGTTATACCTGTAGTAATGACAGATTGAATGGAGGGGTGATCCCATTGAAAATGAACGGAGCAGGACTACACATGCGTGACCACCACTTTATTCAATCTCCTCATTGCGGCTGGTGTAGAAAGGGGACAAGAGACCCCCATTCTCGGAATCAGTGAGGGTATCAGCAGTGAGAAGCCCACTGCTCAAACTTTTATCACCTAGCCTGTGGATAGGTGATAAAAGTCGTTTTTGGTACAACCCCCTTAAGGAAAACTTTGGGTGTATGTTAGCCATTCACATTTATCATCATCCATGGGTAATAAATATTAGACTAAGGGAGGGTCGGAGTGTTGGGATTTCAACTGATTAGTGCAGTGGACCCCAATTAACCATTGCTTTAACCAAGACAGCTGTGGTAGTTAGGAGTTGTATGCAGTGGTGGTATGAGCACTGCTTCTTCATATAACTCTATGGAAGGGTAGAAACAGTAGAGTGGGTTGATGAGTGATAAATGTTGGCAGTTGGATTCTTAAAATATACATAACGCTATTATGCTGTGGTTATATGTCTTTCTGTCTGTTTGTCTATCTATCTTAATTAGAAAAAAAATTGTAAAGCTCCTGTATTCAAATTTTTTTTATTTTATGATACTGGCTATTTCCAATTTTGTAATTATAAACACTCAATACTAAAATGAATGGGAGTCAACTGACAGAGAAATAGCACTCCATTAAAGGGGGCTGTCCAGTTAGTATATTCAATTTTAGGTTTTTTACCCATCCACTAGATGGGTGAAAACTGGTCGATTCATGGGGGTCCAACTGCTGGGATCCCCACTGAACCCGAGAATGGGTTACGCATGTCCCCCCTATTTCATAGTTCAGAATGCCTTCTCCCATTTCTTTAATGTAGTTGCGAATGGCACGCTGGTCACACATGCATTGCAACAGCTCTATTTATCTCAGTAGCGCACACAGATAGACAAGAGCTATTTACTCCTATTTTCGTCAGCCCCATTGAACTAAATGGAGCGATTTCACTCCACTCATTTCAGTAGGACTGAAGGAAGTAGCTGAGTCGTATCCTCAACTATCTCTCTCTGCTCCATTGAACTGAATGGAGCTACTGCCATGCATGCGCCCTGCCGCTCCATTCATTTCAATGGGGCAGACTAAAATAGCCAAGCATAATGCTCAGTTATCTAAAGGAGACAAATGATAATTAAAGGCCCCCTGTTTTGCTATATTAATACATTCTCAGTTTATACATCCCATGGCGGCCACATTCCCAGGGTGGGGGGTAGTCACACAGTTACTGAGGGGCCATAAATGAACTCTGACCATACAAGACTTGTTTTATCCTGAATGTCAGTTGCTGATGGTGTAAAGGTCAAAAGTAAAAGACCACGTCTGCATGTATGAATGTATCCAATAGCATTAATCAACAAATGTTAATCATCCAATTGGGATGAGGAGTTGAGGTATAATGAAGACTGTATATGTATAAACAGAGTGGCCTCCCATTCTGGGAGCATTATCTTGATTTGTGCTAGAGGTGTTATTGCTCCCAGTCAGCTGTGAATAAACCTGATCTTCCTGAAGACTTTGTCTCTAGTGACTGGTATGCCACAACATGTCTGTCTGCACCATTGAGATAAATGGAGCTACTAGGACCAGAGGCCTATTCCCAACTGATCTATCAGTTTTCACCCATCTAGTGGATCGGTAAAAACTTGACATTTCATAAACTACCTGGACAACTCATTTAAGTGATTAAGTACAACCCCTTCCCATGGAGTGGCAGGAGATATGCATACAGAGTCTTATCTGTGCTTATAATGTAGCATGTGGACATCTTGCCTTTTCTAGGACTTCAACTGTACAACAAAACTGTATGTAGATCCTCTACTTTCTAATGATAATAAAATGACTCTGCTTGTTTTCTCCCAGTCTATACAGAAAAGCTGAAAGCTGATCTACACGAAATGTCAATGTATTGTGTTAGCAGCCAGTAAGGTTTGTTACAAAATAAAAAAAAAATGTTTTTAATAAAACATTATTTAAATAATGTCATTTTTTAAAAATTATGAATTCACTTTAAGGATTTTGCTTTAAGATCATATTTACTCTAGCATTACATTTTTATGATTGCGGTAGAATTAGTTTCTGGCTTCGAACCCATTGTGGTGTGTACTAAGACCTTGTGACTTAACATCTCTTTGAACAGAGAAGGTAGGCTCTCTCTGCCAGCTATTAATCTAGTGCCCTGCTGGCAGCACACATGAATTGTTGGTCCCTCTCCAGTATTTTAATTTTCTCTTAATACAGTAGGGGCAGTTTAAAGTAGGTTATCTACTTACACCAAGACTTACAGCTGCCAGTGCACTTCTATGCACTATCTATGTAGATTCAACATGTATCCTTTTTGTGCAACATTTTGGAATGTAATCCATAATCTATTATATTCTGTATTATCAAATTGTCTTTTTTTTTTCCAACTAGCTCTTGCGTGACACCAGCAACAGAGAGGGGGGTAGTTTTTATCTAATCGGAACTCCACCCTGTCAATGCCCTGTGGCAGTATTTCTTAATGTCTTACATTTTTCTTTTCATATGAGAGGTTTGGTTGCATAGTGGCTTAGCAGCAGAGCTTTATATAGAGTCTCGTTGCCCAGTAAAAAGTTAGTCATTTAAAATAAAAACTTGTGAAACTTTACAAAAATTGAGTTGCTTTTTTAAAACAATGCAAAACATGCTTATGGGCTCTTTCACACGAACGTATATCGGCCGCCGATTTCACGGCTGGCTGATATATGCTACCATTTGAAACATAAAAACTTGTGAATGGGCACACAAATCTAACGTTTGTATGCCGATTCAGACGGCATGGGCCTCGGTGCATATACATCAAGGCCACCTTGCCGTTCCCCATTCCCTCCCCCTCGCCGCTGACCTCCTCTCTGGCTATTTGCAATGGGTGGGGCATGGTGGAGCTAAGCTCACGCCTCCTCCCCACCCCTTGTCAGCAGCCAGCAATAGGAGGAGGCAGGACAAGGCGGCGCTTAGCTCTGCCCCCATCCCGCCCCCTCCCATTGCAATCACCTGGAGAGGAGGAGAGAAGAAAAAGGGAGCTTAGCAGTCATACTGCTAAACTCCCTCCCACCTCCCTTCTCTGGCCGCTGTCATTGGCTCCCATAGAAGCCCATGCAGCGGCCGACGTATCCTAGCCCAAAAGATAGTATCAGGACTATCTTGTGAGCCCGATGTAAACGCGCCTGGCACTATATTGGCCCGGCCAGACACTTTTATGTTGCGGGAATACGGCCATGTGATCTGATGCATTGGAATCCAATGCATCAGATCAAAGCGTATATCGGACGACCGTAAAAACGGTGGGCCAAGATACGCTTGTGTAAAAAGGGCCCTAAGGGATATTGTACTATATACATAGATATATACACCTATTTAAATAATTCTAAGTAAGACAGGCTAATAAAGGTAACACTATTTGTAGAATAGAGAAAGAACAGTCCTTCTTTATCCATATACTCCATGAGGGAATACAACTCTGCTCAAATGGATTAACTGTGCCTAAAAATGTTCTCTTTGGCCAATGCAGAACATAACTGTCGCTAAGACTAGAAATGAAAGCATGTGTGATCCCTTCAAGTGAAAAGTGCATCTGAGGTGCTTCACGATTCAGTGCGTAACCTATCATACTGAGAGAAAAGTAACTGAGACCTGTGTGTACTTCTGTCCCAAACCGCATAGGTTATTCTAGGGCTTTCATGGGGCAGATACATAAAGCGTATTTATTAGGGTTTTGAAACATTTCCAAAAACTATGAAAGGACATTCTACATAGCCTGGTTCTCTTACTGTAGGATTCTAGATGACAAGAATCACAATAAGAATCAGGTGGGTACACAACTTTTACTCTGCGAACTCCAAGCATGACATTACATTAAATGACAAATGTAAAATCCTGACAATTTAGTATATAATTAGCTGGTAATTTTCTTGATTCTAAAACTGCCAACTTCACACAATGACATTAGGATTTCTGTATTTCTGCTTATTGTTGGGACAGCCTGCTAATTTTGTATCTATAATATCTATGGGGCTTGGCAGGCAGCCTCCTGACATCTCCTATTAGGAGAACCAATGACCAGACAGACTGGATTTGTATCTGTCAAATAATATTTCTTTTGCCTATACGCGTTCCGAGATTGTATAAGATGTTGATGTAGGACCAAATTCTGGCACCATTTTTGAAACAATATCCAAAAGGCACAAAGAAAACATTTGATGCATCTTGTTAGGCACGTTCAGATGCTACATCCCAAAAAGATGAAAGAGGATTAAGAGAAACAATAACAATGGTAGGCAAGTTTTCAGATTACGTTTATGTGAATCCAACACCGGTTGTGTCATGGTTCCCATCTTCTATGTAGCAAACTCCATGTGGATGGCAGCCAGGGAGCAACCTAGATAGCACGGTAGGGGTGAATATGTGAAACAGAGACCTGTTTAGTCTCCATTTCATATTTTCTGGCCCCATCATCCTGTTACATTAGATAGAAATACTTGCCAAAGCCAAACAAAGAGGTCTCCGTCTCACATATTCACTCTTATGGTGCCATCCAGGTTCCAGCCTTAGGCCACTTTCAGATGAGCATATTGTAACACATTTGTAATACAATGGCTCAATAAAAAATGATGGGAAAACCTCTTTAAATGAAAAAAAACTTTTTTTCTACGGTAGTTCCAGACAATCCTTATAACTCCCATAATAACAGAACAAAAGTATAGCATGAGGTATATGCTTTCTGTTGCATATTTAAAAGCATTGTAAATAGAGATGAGCGAGCGTACTCGCTAAGGCAAACTACTCGAGTAGTGCCTTATGCTAGTACCTGCCTGCTCGTCTCAAATATTCGGGTGCCGGCGGGGGGCGGGGAGCGGCGGGGGAGAGCGGGGAGGAACGGGGGGGGGGGGAGATCTCTCTCTCACTCTCTCCCCCCGCTCCCCCCTGCTCACTCCCGCAACTCACTGCTCTCCCCCGCCGGCACCCGAATCTTTTGAGACGAGCGGGTAGATACTCGCATAGGGCACTACTCGCTCGAGTAGTTTGCCTTGACAAGTGCACTCGCTCATCTCTAATTGTAAACCTTAACAAGTTTACTGGATCAGGTGGGGTTTATGTTGAGTATAGGAATGCCACACGTATTTCATGGCCTAGGCAACTTTAAGCTAAATCCATTAACTAGATGAACCCTTCGTGCATGAACTCCTATCTGACTCATTTCTTTTCATTCATGTAATTAGTGTAAAGTTCTTGTAACTTCATCAGTTGAGTGATTTTCTACCTTGTATATTAGTCAGCAGGTAGATAAATCCTAAATTAGAAGCGCTTTCATTTACCATTTTATTACTACTCCTAATCTTTACTGACAGCTACCTGTTTTGCTGAATTATTTAGCATAATGGGACCATATTGTGACATGTCACACCTAACATAAGTTGGAACCAAACTAGCAGCGTAGGACTGCCAAATGTGTTTGTAGGTTTTACTGTCCGGACATCTTCTAATACAATTTGGTTGTAATTGTGGAGGACCCCGGCAATCCTGATTACAAGTACGTGCCAGTAAAAAAGAAAGCTGTAGTGGCTAGAAGTCTATGTTGCTGGCCCCTCCATAAATGTCATACATGTCATGTCTTCTATAGATGGCTATGCAAAGTTGTCTAGTCATTTTGTTATGTATATTGCACAGCTGCAGGAAATAAAGAGTTAAATGTTTGCATGAGACTGGGAGATGCTTGCACATGTATCAATTTCTGTCTTGTCATATGATATGAGTGAGCTTATAAATATGAGTATTTTGGGTGTGGTAGGCAGTTAGTTCGAGATTTTTTGGGGTTCCTGAGTAAGAGTGCCAGCCACATGTGGGTACCATCAACCCTCATGTGGTGAAGAATGGAAGAGGAGGATCCATATGCCAGTAACTGCGGAGGAGAGAGCGTTAGCGTGAGAGCAGAGAAACATGGTTGAGATCACCGTGCAGAGGTACTATAATCAAGAGTGTCTGTGGAGTGTCCCTACCCTTATCCTCCTCTGGAGATTTTTCTCGGCCAGAAGCAGTGCCTGTCAGATAATTTGGCCTGTAGGACCCATGTCATCCTGTGTTTTCCTTCCGGACATTAAGTCTACTGTTTTGCCTGCACGGCCATCTTGTATAATTGTGCCTTGTAGTTGATATCAAGTAAAGTTTTGCCAGGCCCTGACCGTTCCCAGGGACCTGAGGTACAGTATGTTACATAAGTCTCTGGCTCATTTATTTACCGCCAAGGGACATTCTGCTGGGTAATGGAACAGTGGCGTCAGCGTGACAACTTCAATGCCCGTTTGCATGTTTATTGGCCATCCCTCCCCTAGGGGTGTCCGGTAGAGGCCCAGCACTGCCCTGGCCGAGGCTATGTGTGTCCCTCTGGGAGGGAGCCTGGTAAGTACCGCCATAACAAGCGTCTACCTTACCCTCCAAGATTCTCAACATATGCTCTGCATTCGGGGTCATCCTACGTGATGCCTCAAAGCCAGCATAGCTTTTACTAATATGCAGAATGCAGATATACGGAGCAATGTCAACTATGAATAGGCTGCAGCAATTGTCCGAGTATATGGCCATTTTTAAACAGTTGATTGACAAGACCCCATTAATTTAATATTGATGGCCTATCAACAGGCCTATCAAATAAAATCCCAGAAAACCCCTTTAATGGGGTTATCAATGTGCGATCGTTGGAGTCCACCACCTGGTACTACCGTCGACTAGATATTTGAAAAAGCCTTTTCAGGCCAGTGATGTCATGTTCATTCAGCTCAGTCCTATTCAATGAAATGAAATGTAGGGCCCAAGAGTGCCTTTTGTGTCATTCCATGTCAAGTGGTTTTAGAAAACTTTGGGAAATTTCTTTTGATACCATGAGTGTGTGGGTATTATTGTATCTTGATGCCACCAGGAAGTCCTGGAGGAGCCAAGATTGACAGGGGACAGGGGGTCCTGGAAGGCCACTAAAAGTAGCTGAAAAGCGCATAGAGCAGGCCCCCCTGAGTATGAAGCGCCTTCTCCTGCCCCGCCGCGGCTGCCCCACAAGAGCCCCCCTCGCTGTCTTCTAGGCGATGTGACTTTCAGCCCGATGCAGGGAGCCCACAGGCTCGGCGAGAGAGACTCTGTGAGCCGCCGGCCACACACTGCAGGAGCAGATGCCGGCCCCGGTCCAGAAGTGGTACAATAATACCAGGTGTGTAATACACAAAATTTGAACAAAATCTGAGATATGAAGGTGGGGAGCATTAGACCACTTGATATAGAATAACTCTTTATAACAGTGCTAACCACACAGTGATCCTCCATAACAGTGTCAGCCTCACAGTGCACCCCCATTAGTGCTAGCTATTCAGTGCCCTATAATAATGCCAACGACACAGTACTCCCTGTAATTCTTCACATAGCTCTCAGTGCCAGCCACACAGGGCCCCAAATAGTGCGAGTGACAAAGTGCCTTCCACAATAGTGCCAGCTAAACAATGCCTCCATAACAGTGCAGCCAGACAGCTCCCCCTTTTAGTGCCTCAAATGACAATGCCCCACATAGGGCAAGCCATGCAGTCCCTTCTATAACAACACTGGACACATAATTCCCTCCATAACAGAGTCTGTATTAATGTCCGTTACACAGTGACCCCAATGGTGCCACCAACATAGTGCCATCAGAATAAATCCAAGCACACAGTGCCCTTATCTATTAGTGCCAGACAATCATTGGTCCCCATAACAGTGCCAGACAATCATTGGTCCCCATAACAGTGCCAGACAATCATTGGTCCCCATAACAGTGCCAGCCACACAGTGGCCTCCAGAACATTGCTGGCCACACAGGGCCCTCTTTATAGCCGCACAGTTCCTTACACATCAGTATTTCATCTTAATTTGATTAGTATTTGCCTCTGTATGCAATTAGTCTTAGGCTGGATTCACACAAGGATATGCATTTGTGTGCGCCATATGCTGTGAATAGAACCCATTGATTTCAATAGCTTTGTTCACACGCTGTATTTTCCTGCACATGTGCGCACCAAAAGTCCCCATAGAGGTTAATGGGGAAGTGCAAATGCGTGCAAAATATGTTAGGAGATGCGTGATGCTCTGCATAATTGCACAAGAAAAGAACACATCGTGAACTCATTAGACTAATTAGTCATCACAATGGCTGGCACATCGCTGCGTATTTTATTGTGCATGCAAAAAAACAGCAAAATATACACCAATGTGCACGAAAAAAAAATCAATGTTCGTTACTAGAGATGAGCGAACGTACTCGTTTCGAGTACTTACGCACCCGAGTACCGCCATTTTCGAGTACTTCAGTACTCGGGTGAAAAGATTCGGGGGGCGCCGGGGGGCGGGGAGAGGCGTGGCGGTGCGGGGGGTAGCAGCGGGGAACAGGGGGGAGCCCTCTCTCTCTCCCTCTCCCCCCCACTCCCCACTGCTACCCCCCGTGCCGCCACGGCGCCCCCCGAATTTTTTCGCCCGAGTACGGAAGTACTCGGAAATCGCGGTATTCGGGCGAAAAAGGGGCGTGGCCGAGCACGTTCGCTCATCTCTATTCGTTACGTAAATACGTGGCGCTCATGTTCACACCAATATGCATACGCTCATGTAAAGCCGGATTTACTGTACTTTTTGTGTGCACAAATTGCGCACATTTGCTCACACAAAAGAACATGCAGCTATGCTTTGTACCTTGAAGTGGCTAATTAGCCTATTAAGTTTTGTATGTTCTATTTCCCTGCAAAACTGCGCAGAAAAATAGAACGTGCTGCATATTGTTTTGCTTGTCGGAATTGCGCGCGCAAAATCTGCTCTTGCGAATGAACCCATTGCAATCAATAGGTTGTATTCACTGTGTATTGCGTGCACAAATACGTGCGTAAATACGGTTGTGTGAATCTGACCTTAGACTGAATTTTAGTTCCTGGTTACATTTGTTGATATGTAGCATACGTTTGTGCTTATTTTTCAGCTGCTTATTTGATTGCGTTATTTTTTCTCGCCTTCCAGCTTAAAAAAACCCACAAAACCCCCTTCATACCCGGTCCCCAGCCAAAGATTGTACAACTATGGCTTCCAAGAAATTTATGACCTACCGTCTTCACTGAAAGGCTTGCTGAAGAGAAGCCTATTCCCGTATTATGTACACAGTAAGCTGGAGCTGCCAAAGGAAACCTGACTGTTTATTCAGTAATGAACAGAACATAACATTCACTTTTCAATTCCTGCACAACATGGCGTTTGCTTGCTTGTTAGCAATGAATCACGGGCAGTTAATGGCGTGTAACCCAAAGCAACCACTCAGCTGCCATTCTACAATGTAGTTCAACTGGGATGAATAGCACTAGGAAGGTTAAAAGGAAAGAATCCATATCTTTGTGTGACAATGAAAAAGGAATTTCTAACTTTTTTTATTTTGTTCTTCCTTTAAAAAGTTGAGCAATTCCTTTAAAGTGACAGGTCAGGTCAACAATGCTGGCTTATTAGTGAACAGCATGGTAAAATATAAGGGATTCTGGGTAAAGAAGTACATTTTTATGTATAAATTATAATTAAAGTTGTTGTCCCACCAAGTGAAGTTATCCTTTATCTACAAGATAGGGGATAACTATTTAATCGGCGAGGATCCGACCACCAATTCTGGCAATGGAGGTCCTGAATACATGGAGCAAAGGTTGAGCATGTGCACTGCCTCATCGTTCATTTCAATGGGACTGAGGCAGAAAGCCCAGTTCACGTACTTGGCTACCTCCGGCAGTCCCATTGAAATAAATTGGATAGTAGTGTTAAAAATGGACAACTGCTACATTGATTCCTGCATTCTCAGGATCTGTAGTGGTTCCAGAGGTCAGATGCCCAATGATCAGTAAGCTATCCCCTATCTGGTAGATAGGAGATAACTTCATTTGGTGGGACAACCCATTTTATACTGTTAAAAGGACTTTTTCATCCATTTACATTTCTTCCATTTATCATCTATGAATGATAAATGTCAGATTAGTGTAGGTTCAACCACTGGGACCCAGGCAATGACTCTTAGGCCGCCTGCAGACGGCCGGGTTGGATCCCGCTGTGAGAATTCTCGCAGCGGGACCCGACCCGAGGCCATGCAGGGACCAGCGTGGCACTCACCTGCTCCCGCGACTCCATCTCTGTGATGTGCCGGCTGCCGACAAGACGGCGCGTGCGCAGAGCGGAGCCAGCAGCCGGGGAGTGACATTTCTGTGCGGGGCTCTGCATGCCATGTTTTGTTTTCTGCGTGAAATTTCGGCGGACAAATCGCTGGAGTCTGCATAGGATTGCGTTTTCTAATGCAATCCTATGGCAGCTTCCATGGGCGGAAATTCTGCGGGAAATCCCGCCGCAAAATTTCCGCCTGTGTGCAGGGAGCCTTAATCAGCTGTTTTCACAGAGTGCAAAACAAGCTACAGTAAATTCTGCACCAAAATCCACAGGCTACCTGCGAATTTTGATGAGGAATTGAAAATGGTTTAAAGGGAGTTTGTGGGGTCAAACATGCTGTCCAAACTGCAGGCCTCATGTTATAGAACAGGAGGAGCTGAGCAGATTCTAGTTTTATGGAGAAAATGGAATATAGTAAAACTATATAAAGTAAACTCTGCATTAGATGTCACCAGTCTAACCCAGGAGAAGTGCAGAGCAGTCTTAAATAGATTCATAGACAAATCACCGGGTCCCGATGGCATACACCCCTGGGATCTAAGGGAATTAAGTACACAGACCTTTGTTCCTTATATTTAAAGGGGTTGTCCCGCGGCAGCAAGTGGGTCTATACACTTCTGTATGGCCATATTAATGCACTTTGTAATGTACATTGTGCATTAATTATGAACCATACAGAAGTTATAAGAAGTTATTCACTTACCTGTTCCGTTGCTAGCGTCCTCGTTTCCATGGAGCCCGCCTAATTTTCGGCGTCTAATGGTCAAATTAGCCGCGCTTGCGCAGTCCGGGTCTTCTTCTTTTCTCAATGGGGCCGCTCGTGCAGGATGCCGGCTCCGTGTAGCTCCGCCCCGTCACGTGCCGATTCCAGCCAATCAGGAGGCTGGAATCGGCAATGGACCGCACAGAAGCCCTGCGGTCCACCGAGGGAGAAGATCCCGGCGGCCATCTTCAGCCGGTAAGTAAGAAGTCACCGGAGCGCGGGGATTCAGGTAAGCGCTGTGCGGATTTTTCTTTAGGTCCCTCCATAGCAAAGTGGTGGTGATATTTAAAAAGGACTCACAAAGTTAACCCGGAAACTACAGGCTGGTAAGTCTTACTCCCATTCTGGGTAAAATATTTGAAAGGTTTCTAAGAGATGCTATCCTGGAGTTCCTGAAGGAAAATAGCTGTATAACTCCATACTAGAATGGGTTTATGAGAGATCACTCCTGTCAAACCAACCTGATCAGCTTCAAGAGGAGGTAAATTCTAGACTAGACCATGGAGAGTCATTGGATCTTGTGTATCTGGACCTTTCCAAAGTGTTTTATACTGTGCCGCATAAAAGGTTGGTATATAAAAGGAGAATGCATGTAAGTGGGTAAGTAACTGAATCAGTGATAAAAAGCAGAGGGTGGTTATATGGTACATACTCTGATCATCATCACTAGTGGGGTACCACAGAACGCAGTCCTGGGAGTCACCGTTACTAGTGGGGTACCACAGAACGCAGTCCTGGGAGGCACCGTTACTAGTGGGGTACCACAGAACGCAGTCCTGGGAGTCACCGTTACTAGTGGGGTACCACAGGAGGCCTTATTGGGCCCTATTCTTTTTAATATGTTTATTAATGACCTGGTAGAAGAATTGTGCAGTAAACTATCGATATTTTCAGGTGATACAAAACTATGTAAAGTAATTAACACAAAAGAGGTCAAAAAGAGATTGCAAATGGATTTGGATATGTTGGTGGCTTGGATAGAAAAAAAGCAAATGAGATTTAACACTGATAAATGTAAAGTTATACACATGGGCAGAGGAAATATGTGTGACCACTACACACTGGGGCAGTGATGGGCAACCTTTTGAGCTCGGTGTGTTAAAATTCGCCAAAAAAACGAACATAACTCGGGTGGTGTGTCACTTCAAGAAAAAAAACATAAATTCGCGATATTTATAGTTTAAATAACAAAAATGTATAATTGTAATGTATAACTGTATTTAAAAAATCCAAAACACCCAGAGCACAGGACCTCGTATCTCGCTGTCTCCCCCTCACTTATCTCAGTAATGATGAGCCCCCAGGGGTGACAGTGCCCCCACAGCGGCCCCCAGCAGCGACAGCGCCCCCCACAGCGGCCCCCCAGCAGCGGCAGCGCCCCCCCACAATGGCCCCCCAGTAGTAACTGCCCCCCACAGCGGCCCCCAGCAGCGACGACACCACCCACAGCGGCCCACAGCAGCGACAGCGCCCCTCACAACATCCTCCCAGCAGTAACTGCCCCCCACAGCAGCCCCCAGCATTTACTGCCCCTGACAGCGGCCCCCTGCAGCGACAGCACCACCCACAGCGGCCCCCCAGCAGCAACAGCACCCCCACAGTGGCCCCCCAGCAGTGACAGCCCCCCCACAGCTCCCCCCAGCAGCGACAGCAGCCCCCTAGCAGCGACAGCGCCCCCCACAGCTGCCCCCCAGCAGCGACAGTGCCCCCCACAGCGCCCCCCCAGCAGTATCTGCCCCCCACAGAGGCCCCCAGCATTAACTGCCCCCCACAGCGGCCCCCCCAGCAGTGACTCACCACCACAGCAGGTCCTCAGCAGTGACTGACCCCCATAGCGGCCCCCAGCAGTGACTGACCCCCACAGCGGCCCCACAGCAGTGACAGTGCCCCCCGAGACCCACGTACTTATCTCCTGGAAGCTCCGCTCCTCCTGTGCCCTGCGCGCCGCTAGCATAGATGATCTCCGGCGCATACTGTGACATCAGTGTGCTGCAGGACGCTCCTTCCCTGGACGCTCTCGCGGAACCAACAGGTAGGAGACGTCGGAGGACGGGGGGGAGTAGGATCCCGGCTGCACACTGACATCACATCTAGTAGCGCTGGTTAGTGAATACCGGTAGGGGAGCCACGGACCCTGCCAGTATTCACTAACGGGGTGAGCGGCCGCGTGTCAGCGACTATGGCTACGCGTGTCAGTGCTGACACGCGTGTCATAGGTTCGCCATCACGGCACTAGGGGCTCATTCAGGCGAGCGCATTTATGTACGAACATACGTATGCACATAACCATGTGTCTATTAAACCCATTGGTTCCCTATGGTGTGTTCACATGTCCGTGTTTTACAGGCATGCAAACACATGTACCTGCAAAACATAGGACATGCACCATAGGTTCGTGCTGCACATCAATATTCTCCAGCAGGAAATCTGCTCATCACGGAACACTGTGACAGCACTGTCAGAGTGTTCAGTGATAATAGCACTCCCCGTCGGGAGTAAAGAATCCCCTGCCACAGCTTTAACAGCTGTGGCAGAGGATCGCGCTGTTCTCCCATTGCCTTCAATGAAACTCTATCTTTCCACTTTAAACTATATATCAATCTGCTCAGCTCCTCCTCCTCTATTACATGATGGCTACAGTTTAGACAGTGTAATCAAGCTGACAGGTTCCTTTAAATCTGCCTGCAATTTCACATCAAATTCTACAGTTAGACCTGTAGATTTTGGTGTGGAATTCCTGAGCTCCACATCTTGCGGTGCGTCCTGGCGGAATCATTCCACCCATGTGAAAGGCCCCATAGACTTGTATTCTGTGGGAACACCCATGCTCCACTGCAGCTCCATATACAGTACATCCTCTCCACCATTCGTATATACTAGCGTTCAGTGGAGATCTAAATAGTTGGATCCCCCCTGATCTAACATTTATCACCCATTCTGTGCATAGGTGATAAATGTTAATGGATAGAATAACCCTTTTATACCCTTTGCAAATATTTAAGCCCCTTTCCTGATGGGCTTCCTCTACAAAGATTACACAAGCATGCTTATCTTTTACTATCTACTACATTCAGTGCATATTTTAAAAAGGGTTGTAATTACCAGGGAGTAACCCAGAATATATTATTGTAATGGAGGGTGGCGGATGGGCATGGACTGAAAATGATGGAACGGGCTGTTTGGCTTCATCCCAACGCAGTATGTTGCATTACTGATGTTATGATGGTTTTAGCTATCCTTAATTGACTTCACTTCTGCTAAAAGTTCATGCAAATGATAGATCTCCTGCAGCTCTGTACAATGTTCTTATTGATATGCCACCTTATGGTGACACCGTATGTCAGAGATATTCCTTCTGGAAGCAATGGATGCTTGTAGGAGGGAATAACTTAGCATTTGGACCCACAACAAAATCTCAGGTGAAAAGCCTAAGGCTACCTACACACTGTCGAGCGCGATATCAGGCTCGCCAGCGTGCGTCTTCAAGCTGATGCGAGGCGTTTTTCTGACGTAAGCCATTACTTATTTTCTCATATATCCGTTAAACCTCTCAGGCTCTGGGTTTGAGCTTGCAGCACGTTATTACTTACTAATAGGGATGTAATGCCATGATTAGGGACATTAGTAACAGCATTTCAAAGCCATATCCTGTGAAGGGACACATGCATAGAGGTGCTGGGTAGTAGAGATAATTAGAAACTGGTATGACAGCATAGAGAAAGTCTCCCCTCCCTTTCTGCATATGGAAACGTGTGATATAGTGAGTAGTGCAGAGTGAATCGAACTAGAACCCGGGTCAAACTTTGCTAGAATTTGGTTTGCCTCAAACCTAAACTAAGCTTTTAGCAATGTTCTACCTGAAAAACAGTTCTACTCATTTTGTTCCTTGGACACTAGTCTTGCAAACTGGTGTGTAACACTGTCTAAGAGCCATTAAAACCCTGTACAACATTCTTAGAGTGATATTATTTATTGCTTTTATGGCTCTCAGACACTGTTATACACCAGTTTCAGGGGTTTGGGTGAACTTTTGGTTCAGTCCGAACTAATCAAGACCAACCAAAACTTTTTGGAAAAGTTTGGCAAACCAAACGAACTTTTCAAAAGTTCACTCATCACTAATACTGAGTATATATAGTGCATATATAAAATCTCAAAAAATATGTTGGAACAATAATAAACTCGTGATGATTAAAATAATGACATACATTTAAAATTATTCCTGCCGTTATCACTATACATGTAGAATCTAACATTAATCCATTACTAATTTGTTTTATAAATAATCACTTCTTCATATAGCACATACATATTACACAGCACTTTACATCACGTGATTTTGGGGTCTGTTCCCATTGGGCTTCACAATTTTTTAATTCACCTATATTTTTGGAGTGTGGGAAGAAACCAGAGTACCTGGAGGAAACCCACAAATACAGGGAGAACATACAAACACCATGCAGATGTTGTCCTTGGTCATATTCGAGTCTAGGACCCGAAGTAATAGCCTTAACCACTGATGCAAGCAATAGTACATATTCTGCATTCATGAGAATAAGCAACTTGTTGTATAAGTAGAGTTTAGATCATAACGATATATCAAAATGTTTGTCAGGTCAAGAATAAAAGTTTCTTCTCATTCCAAAAACATCCTATTGTGTTAAACTCCATTTATATACGAATACAGTCATACATAGGCAGTGAAGCAGTGACGCATAAGTGCATAATAAAGGTATTTTTCCATATTAATGATTACTCACCTTTGTACGGATAACAAGTGGTAATGGTAGCAACAACAGAGGCGTCGCAAACAGAATAAAGAACCGCTTGCAGCTCAGAAGATGCTTCACACATGGTGCCATCCTACGGAGAGGCAGATATAACGGATAAAGTAGGTATGAATCCAAGTACTTTCTCGGATTTCCGCAGAGGTGTCGTGTCCTTGAAGTGCTCTGAAGATGTGACCACCCTAGGAATCCTCACATTGATATAGTGCGGAGGTAGATAGTGGGAGGTAATCAAGGTTTGTTTCGAAAGATCTTCTGTCAAACTGCATTTCCAAGGCAAGGTCACAGTCCAACCTCACTATACAAAACGATTGGGTGGAGAAAGTCTTCCTGTCAAACAGCCTGTATCAACTGCAATAGATAAATGAGATGGTTAGGTCTCACGAGTGTCATTGGCTGGATACGCATAAAGTATGAACCTATGCCCAGTGCTTGCATCAGCATGCTGCCCAATGGCATAAGACAACTATTGGGACATTCCTGAGCCCGCACGGATAATATTTGCATAATGATGTGGCTTTAAAGTTTCACTCCGGGTGGAAGTTATGCTGGGAGCTCTCCAAGTACATCATTGCATCAGTGCAGCGATGGGCTCTGGACTCTGTCACCATCTGTTGGACAATATTGAAACTGAACAAGGGTGATAAAGGAGGGCGAAGTAGACAAATCTGCTAGTTTTGTGATATTATATAATAATATATAATAATATTTGGTAATATTTTATAGACCTGCTTGTCTCCCTGTACTACTTTTAACGAATGGTTGCCTCTCTCTAACTGAAAATCCATGCCTTATATCTTCATGTTGCTGCTTCTGCAACATCTGCTTAAATTTCTGCATGCTTCTCTGGCGCGCTTCACCTACGTTCACTGAAGTATCGCTCCTGCGTGAAAGCACAAGAGCAATGGTCGAGACGTGTAGAAGTATCCTTAGGGTGGTTTTAGATGAGATGACTGCTGGGTGCTTAAGCACCTGAAAGTCGTCCCAATGACTATTGCTTCCATGCTTGCACACATAATCATTCAGCGAATGGAGATAGAGTTGTTGGAGATCGCCTCCATTTACTGCAAACAGGCGGTCGTTCATAGATGAACAACTGCCTATAAACACTAAGCGAGAAGTCACTGACTAGTCATTCCATTTCAGTCAGCTGAAATGGAACAACCAGCGACTCAGTACCCAGTAAGGTGCCATCTTTACATGGGCTGACAGTCGCCCTTATTCGGGGGACCAACGGCCCACGTAAGGCTGAATGCACATGGATGCAATATCATTGCGGAATTCGTGGTCAGACACCCGCCACGAGTTCCGCAGCAATGTCCATCCGTAGACATGCTGTGTAAAACGATTCTCCCCTGACCACAAGCGGAAATGAACTGCGATTTTCCGCTCGCGGGGGAAAGTCACAGCATGTATTCTGAGCGGAAAATCACACGGACAGCTTCCATTGCAGTCAATGGAAGCTGTCCGTCCCGCTATACTTACACAGTATGAGCACTGCGGAAGTATCACGGGAATCTGCATCACAGCCCAACGCCGGTGCGTCATGCGCTGCACTGCACGTGCGCGCCAGCTCGCCGGATGAGACACTCGCAGTGGATCTGGACAGGTGAGTATAGGGTCTCTGGGGGCCGCCGGGTCTGATTCCGCTGCGAGACTTCGACCCGGCCATGGGCATGAGGCCTAAAAGTACCCTCACTCTCCTAAAAAATAAATGAACTTTGAACCAGGTAAGTTCATTTGATAAACTAGATTTGTATCTAATGCGCATTTACTGGAATTATAAACTCATCTCTAGTAGTAAAGGATTTAATCTTGTCTGATTGTATCAATCTAAGTGTCAACAGAGTCTATTGTCTCCTCATTTCCATGGATTGAATGTGAGAATCTGACTGTGACGCATAACCTTATTGTTGGAAAGACTGTCAGGATACCATTCATGTCTGTGATTAGTTTAAGAGTGATTATAATGTATCTTTAACCCGTTAGCACTAGTTTTGGAGCTGACGGTACAGTTTTTTTCATCTCTGCATTTCATCACTTTTTTATTATAAGAAAACCTTTAAAAAATAGTTTTTTTTTCCCATTCTCAGATCCATATTGTCTTTTACTTGAATTGGCGCAAAGGCTTGCTTTTTGCAGGACAAGCTCTAGTTTATATTTGTACCATTTTGGGACACACGATGCATTTAATTACCGTACTTTTTATACCTTTCTTCAATTCATTCTTTTTTCTTTGAGAATTTGTTTTTTCCAAGTCGGACAACGTGTATATTTTTACGGTATTCATATGGGATAAGTATCGCACTATTTTAATAGTTTAGACTTTTATGGACACGGCAATACCAATTATATTTATGTGCAGTTTGAAGTTAGGAGAACAAATTCTGAGGGGTCACAAACAATACAACTTAAATGGGTATTACCATCTCAGACAATTAGTATAAGCTATAAATGTCTGATAAGTTATGGTTCCACTTCCAGGACTCCCACCTATTTGGACATTAGATGTCCCCAACTTCTTCCTCATAAGGAAGAAGAGACATACATGTATGCTCTCTCCATTGTAGTTTATGTGAGTTTCACCACCTCCATAAATGAAGATAACCAATGCATGTCTGGCAACCCCCTCAACGTAACTACTTGCTAGAATCAGGAGACCCCCATTCTGCTGACATATGGGGATCTCACATATGGCCATACAGTGCACCATTAGTACATACATGTTCCTAAATGCCAGACTTCCCTGACATAGAAGTAAATGTGAGAAGCCAACAGACAAGCATGACTGCAACCAGATGTCGGGGAGTTGCACAGAGTCAAGAGCCATACTTGTCCCCCAAGCTGCAAGTTGTGCACCCCTACTCTAGAAACATACTTGGCATAGATACATTGTAGGATTTATATAAGCTTGCATTGACATAGTATGACAATAACCATCTCCTACTATGGGGATTGTGTGCTTATTTATGCTTAATTACACTGTATATAAAGCACTGCACTAAGTAATGTAAATAATGTGTAATACAAAGTACACAAAAACACTCTTGGATATTGATGATACAAAGGATTTAGTCATAAGCGGGAAGTAAAAGCTGAACTTGTTCTTCAGCTATAGCTGCCAGCTTTAAAAACATCCATCTCCCAATATTAAATCTACAATGGAATAACTAATCTGAAGGAGTGGTTGCTAAAACCTCCTTTATATCAGACCATGTGAATCACACCTATCATGTTTCCAGAACTTACACTACTAAAGGCGTATGAGTATGGCCATTTTTTATTCCATGGACAGCATATGATCTTATTATAGCTTATGAGGCTATTCACAATCTTTGCATCAACCAATGGTGCGTGTGAAAAAATCACTACATGTCCTACTCTTGTTTTCATTGTGCATGGTCCGCGGAGGTTGGACTGCACATGGATAGCTGTCTGTGTGTTGCCCGATTCAAGTGGCAACCGAATTTCTTGGCACAACTCACATATGGTCACATTAACCCAGGCTTACTGCACAGTCAGCTACTATTCAGTTTCCTCTATCTGATAGGGGTAGGTTTGATGGTCTAAGAAGAACTTACATTCTTCGAGATATGAATTTAAACAAGTGGGACCCTGCCCCAGGTCTGCCAAGGTCAGCAGGGAATGCCAAACCAAAAACAAAAGTTTAGGGTCAAAGTGATAGGGTTATATCAGGTCAGCAATGGAATAAAATGCAAGGATCTAACCACCCGTAAGAACAAAGCACTGCTTGTCCACAAATATGTGTTTCACGGCTAACACCACCCAAAACCTCAGCTCTCACCAATAGGGATAGTAGGAAATAATACTTGTAAATAGGCACGATGCAGTAATTTGCTTTTCCTAAGAAAATACTGATTTCGACATTCAGTTGCTGCTTGATAGCTGACACACCATATACGTCATTAGAATAAGTGGTAGATTACTTCCTAAGCCAAACACTTATTGCTTTGTGGCTCTAAAGAACAGAGGTGAAATTCTATCATGTCTTATATAACCACAATCATTCACTGGCCCACATTTATTAAGACTAGCGTTTCATATGTCATACGGCTAAAATGTTTGCTGTAATGAATTGCCCCAAACTTCTTAAAAGGTTTGTGCCTCTTTCGAGCATTTAGATCGGTAGTCAGAAAATGACATTTACAAGTGCTATGAGCGGGAATGGATGTGCAGCAAAAATTTGTACAATTTTTTCGGCTCTGCTGTTAATGAACCTATTGAAAAGTTGTTGGATATTCCCATTTACTGGCCATTTATTAAAACTGGTAAGATTTTTGAGATTTTTTGAAATTCAATTTAACCCTTTGCAATCCACTGTCTGATGTATAAAGACATTCTGATTGAAGGCTGTTCAGCTCCGATGTCGGAAGACGTCTGGCAGGGTATTCTTACTGTATATTACTGGCCGCGATGTTGTCGGGGGCCTCTCCAGCATGTCACACACCGCAGTACTGGCTCTAGCCAGTAGATGGCACCATTGTATAATGGTAGAAAGAGAAAGGCCCCTAGGAAACCCTGAATCCAAAATTGGATTGCAAAGGGTTAAAGAGATTAACGAAAATTACATATTATCTTTTCACAGGATCGGTGATAAGTGTTTGACCGGTTGTGGCATGACTGCTAGGATTCCTACTGATCAAGAGATTGGGGATCCAGTGCACCTTCAAATGAGTGAAAAGGTAGTTATATGCACACAGTACAGTTCTATTCATTTCTACGGAACTGCCGGAAATAGTGAAGCACAAGTGCTTCATTTATTCAGGGACACTTGGGACCTCTGTTCTTATGAGCGTTGATGGCTTCTGTAACCTGGCATCCACCAAACAAACACTTATCACCCATTCACTGGATAGATAATAAATTTTGTAGCGCAACCCCTTTAAGACAAAAGCTTTTGTAAACGGATTAATAAATATGGGCCATTGTTTGCACTATTGAAATATGTTGACAGCTCCAGCTTGTATTTCTGCATTGATATAGTAATGGTTTCACAACTTGGAATGAGGATATAATAACTTCATTCTGTGCAAACATATATGATTTTTACAAATAAGAACTGATAATAATGGGCATAAAATAATCCATCAAAATGTAACTTTTCTTACACTAACTTACAGTTTTGACATTATTGATGATTATATATTATATAGTGGATACTGCAGTCTACCTGCAGGTTTTGGTGTGGAATTCCATGGCTGCGGATTTGGCTGCATCCTGCGGCGTAATTCCATCCAACGCGAAAGGTCCCTAAGTTATACATTTAGGGCTAATGCCCACGACCGGATTTCTGCCACGTTGTATGCGGCGGGAATCCGCGGTGTTGCCCTGCAGCTATTAGGTTTTATTGAAGCTAATAGTCAATGTTCACGCTGCGTAATTCCACAGCGAAATTACGCAGGGTTAAATAAACCGCGGCATGTTCTAAATTCCGTGGGAATATGCGCGTCTGGCTTCCATTGTAGTCAATGGAAGCCGGCCATCACGCTATACTTCTGCTGTAGCACAACGGAAGTATCGCGTGAATACGCGGCACCGCCCACCTCTGGCCGTGTCATCTGACACTTCCGGCACGTCATGCGCTGTACTGCGCATGCGCGCTGGCCCTCCATGCGGGACGCGTACGGAGGATCTGGAGTGGTAAGTATGAGGGTTTGGGGGGGGGGGGGGCGCCGTGGCATACTCTGCTGTGATATACCAATGGTGGAGTCTGTCACGGCCGTGGGCATGAGCCATTACATAGTAAGATTGTAAGTTAGACTGAAAAAAGACATATGTCCATCCAGTTCAGCCTATCACTCCCCACGCCCTCCCAATGTTGATCCATAGGAAGGAAAAAAAAAACGAGGTTAAAACCAATTTTTCTCATTTAAGGGGAAAACATTCTTACCCAACTCCAATCTGGCAATTGGAATAATCCCCGGATCACCGACCCTTCTGAAGTAATTAGTGACAAGAACATGTAATATTGTAACACTCAAGAAAGGCATCCAGGCCCCTCTTGAACTCTGTTATCAAGTTCGCCATCACCACGTCCTCAGGCAGAGAGTTCCATAGTCTCACTGCTCTTACAGTAAAGAACGCCCTTCTATGTCGGTGTAGAAACCTTCCTTCCTCTAGCTGTAGAGGGCGCCCCCTTGTTACAGTCCTGGTATGAATAGATGATGGGAGAGATCTCTGTATTGTCCCCTGATATATTTATACAGAGTTATTAGGTCCCCATTCAAATGTCTTTTCCCCCGATTTATATGCAGCTCTGTGCAAAACCACAGATAAGACTGGTGACATTGTAATAAGCTGTGCCCAATGACAAATACATCCTGGACAAACTGAGCTCTGCTATGCCTGTGTGTACAGATGTAGCAAAGTTTAAGGAGTTAAATAAACTGGCACATAACTTTTTTTCTTGCCTTTCAATAGCTTGTCAATGGCCTTTGTTATGTTAAGATTACTTGTCGGATTTAAGTTTGCTACATGTCTAAAAATGACTAGTAGCTTAGAAGACATTCAACATTGCTAGCAGCTAATAAGGTATATATAGTATCTCTACCGCTATCCTGTATACATACATTGTAAAATCCAGTGTGATATGAGTTATCAATCATCTGTGTTTTCCATAGGACTGCAGGCAACCTCACTGGTATGAACACCGATGGGAACGTCATCCAAAAAGCCTGAGATAACACGAGTTATACAAGATCTATATAGACTGTCTGCAGTATAGCATGTCATCTACTAAAAACCTTCCCCATGAAGTTTCATCATTACATCCATAACTCACCTTTATAAAGAGTACTGTAGAGATCTCATTGATGCCTCTGATGGTTGGAATAGGTGCCTTTTTGCATATATTGCCTTTTGTTCTAGTTGTGTACTTGGACAGATTCTTAATGCTGCCCCCCAACACATTTCCGAGAAAGGCCTCAGACGTTTGCTTGCTTTGTTGAGTTCCTTATTTCTCCACTTGGAGTGAAAGCTCCTATTATGAACCGATTTCAATGGTTTCAAGAACATCTAACAGGGTGGAAAGTAGTTGACAATATCTGCACTTGATGTAGACCTCACATAGAGTTAATTAGTGGGAGTGCAGCGACTCTCTGTAGCGCAGTGCATGTCTACGTGCCTTGGCACTCAAGTGAGGGAAAGAATGCCCTGCGGAGAGCTGGACTGTCCTCATTCTACAGAAGCATCTTCTATTCTCCTATAAGGTTCATTGTCCAGAAATGTTTTGTGATAAGTGTTACATCATGTAAACTAATAGGCCTATAGGTATAATTATACTGCATGTGTAGAGTCTTAAAAAGGCATAGGTGGAAGACACAGCTGGCAGAATGGATGGTACGGTCACCCAGACAAGTGTACAATGCCTGAGGCTTCTACTGCATAGATGCTTCAGACGTTGCACTGCTTCCTTGGCAACACTTCCATCGATTTGCTGACTGCGGTTTCCACTCTTATTGAACTTTTGGCAGGAGACGACAATGCCAGCAAAACCGGAGATGCCTTAGTAGCTGCCAATATGTCTTTTTACGGTGGTCACTAAGGGGCTTTATTCTGATAAATTAGCCTTTTTATGGTGCATCAGAATAAGGAGTCCTGTGCGAAGAGGAGACGGGGCTTGGCTGTCATCAGATATTTGGGCTCCAGCTCTAATGGCTAGGGTCAGCTCAGATCCCAGACATTTAACACTTTAGATTCCATGATTAATATGACTGTGGTATCTAAGAGGCTGTAGAGGGAGGGGACTTCCTTTACCACCCAACGGCCCTCTGCAACGCAATTGCAGGGTGCCGATGGGATGCTATGGCAATCGGAAGCCTGTGAATGGTTTCTAGGTCTGTCATCCATGGCAGCCTATTAAGCCCTGACAGATGTAGGGTCTTATAGGCTAATGTAATACACTGAAATATGAATTAATAAAGTCATGCAGTATACTATAAGAACATTTGTTGCTAATGAAGTAAAGATTAAGGGCGCCTTCACACTGGCGAGAAAATCTGGCGCTGCGAGAGTGAGTTAAAAAGCATGATTATGAAACCAATGAATTTTAAGGGTTTCATTCTCATTTGCAATGTTTTCACTCCTGCGATGCTGCGAGAAAAAAAAAATGCAGCATGTACTATCTTTCTGCAATATCGCCCATTGATTTCAATGGGAGAAGATTGCGGCCCGATATCGCTCTCGCCAGTATGCAGGAGTCATATAATACAAATGTTAAAATATTTTTAAAATATATTTAAAAAGTCAATAGCTCCCCTTTTTCTCCCTTAGGCCACTTTCACACAGCAGTGAAAATCGTGTGCGTTTTTTGCGACTCAAGACACAAAAATCTTGCATGAATATGAACCCCGTGCCATGTCTTATCTTTGGGTGTTTCCTAGGAAGGCATTGCCCATTGTTTTTTTGGGGCCGGAAAACACATCGCACGGCGTGCGATGCGAGGTCTGCCATTGAAAATAAAGGGAAGTACTTGCTGATCAAACTGTACTGAAATGATGGGAGGCGTTTTTGTGCATCCTCCAGTTCATCGCACATGCATGAGTATGATATCGGGCCAAGTTTCACATCGCGCTAGGCCATGTGTAGTAAGCCTAAGGGCGCCCACCCACTGGCGATTTTTTTTCCTTTGCGTTTTTTTGAAGAGCAATTAGAATTGAATGTGTTCCTGTCCACTTGCGTTTTTTTTTTCGGTCCGTTGCAATTTTTCACATAGGAACTGTCAGCTGCATATGTGTCCGACTCCTTATTTTTCTCTTAATGCACCCATAAATGTCAATGGAAATTAACGGAAAAGGCGCGAAAAAGCCGCGAAAAACGCGCAGAAAACGCTGCGTTTTTCACGCACGAAAATCGCGAACGCCAGTGGGTGGGCGCCCTTAATATGGAAAAAAAAATTAATTGGTATTCAAGTTCCTCATGATTAAAAGGAAGCAATTAAGATGTTGCCAATGTTATTGAGAAAGATAGAAATAAAGTAAGGGGGGTCACAGGGGCCCAGTGAGAGGAAGCCCTGCATGATACAGGTGGGTTAGGTAGCCGTAGGAATTGTAGTTGAAGGGTTAAGAAAGAGGGGGTTAAGAGACAGTTAGAAAGGGGGTGGAAGTATAGTTTTGATTGGTGTGAAACAAAGGGGGCAGTTTAGACATAAAACGGGGGTAATGAGCGGGAATATCATCTTTAGGGAGTAAAGAAGTGAGGAGTCCTGCTCTCCGGCTTAAGTGGAGTTAGTTTAGGACAGCGGGGAAGGTGGGAAGTTTTACTGTCATGGCAGCTTTGGTGGGTGGGGGTTCCATGGAGTCGGTTTCAATTGGTTAGGGGGGAGAGTTGGGTGGGCACGGTCTCACCTGGTAAGACTCCCTCATTTGTGTAATTTGGTTGGTGTCTGGTGCTGTGTGACTTGGCTAATGTGGGGGTAGTAAATCCCTTCCAGCCTTGATTTACAGTTATTAGCCACCCAAGGGCAGCTTGTGGTGCTCCTGAGCTTGTCAGTATGGTTGGTGGCAAGGTACATTGTTAATAAGTATGTTTAGCACCACGCTTTGTGGCTTAAAGGGGTTGCCTCACGGCAAACCTCAAAATTTTACCTTACCCCATTCCCCCTGTCACCACCCTGGCATAAAATAGCAAATTAAAGCGGTTTTTAAACTGCTTGCTACTCACCAATCTGACGAAATAAGGACTTTAAAAAATCTTCTTCCAAAGATGGCCGCCGGTCCTTTCCCAGGGATGCACTGCGGTTTTCTCCAATGGTGCACCGCGGGTCTTCTCCCATGGTGCACCATGGGCTCTGTGCGTTCCATTGCCGATTCCAGCCTCCTGATTGGCTGGAATTGGCACACGTGACGGGGCGGAGCTACGATGACGACGCGGTGACCAGCTCTCCGGCACGAGCGGCCCCATTCACCAGGCAGAAGACCGCACAGCGCAAGCGCGTCTAAAAAAGCAAGAAGCCAGCGAAATTAGACGGATCCATGGAGACGAGGACGCCAGCAACGGAGCAGGTAAGTGAATAACTTCTGTATGGCTCATATTTAATGCACGATGTACATTACAAAGTGCATTAATATGGCCATACAGAAGTGTATAACCCCACTTGCTTTCGTGAGACAACCCCTTTAAGGACTCCACCCTCATATGTTATGTTATGTTACTTGATAATTTTTATATTAAGTATGTTAATAAAATGGCTGCTGTAGCCACTTTATCCAAAGACAATTTTGAGTATGTCATCATTGGAGGGCTTTTGGGGAGGGGGTTAACTGCAGAAGAGGCTACTCTAGCCTGCCTGGGTCAAGCTTTATTAGCTTTTATATGTAGAAGAGCACAGATAACATTAAAAGGGGATTGTTATCTCAGACATTTAGACATACCTGATAAATGCGTGTTCCACCTCTAGGACCCACATCTTTCTCAAGAATGGAAGTCCCCCAGCCCAGACTGGCTAGAGAAGTGGCATCTTGCATTTGAATACACAGCTGGCTGAGAATATGCAAATAGGCGAGCTCGCTGTTCTTTCCTAACTCTCATAGAACTATTTCTACAATATTCTCTGAATATACCCTAAATGTCTAATGTGGGCATACGCCTCTATTTCCTTTGATCAAATTCAAAACATCTTAAGATCTACACACGAGTGTGTTAATTCAAGTTTCTAATCCACAACTGAGTGATATATACTGTTTATTAGATTCATTCACCAGCAGACTGCACAACCCCCATTTATTTCACAGTTGGGTGAAGAGATTTAAATTACTACAGCCCTTTACTTCCTCATTGCATTAGCAGCATGTTGTTGGGGACAAATTCTAAACCTTTTTTAAGACATCAGCTTGAAAATTAGACAGGGCACCAGCAGACAACTTTTTCATCTAAACTGTCATCATGTTCTACTTGTTGTGGCTGCTTCTCCTGGTATGGTATCTGCATCTTGTAACTTTGGTGCTTCCTCCCTGCTCTTCTGGTCCTCCTCTTGAAGACTTTCTGGTGCACTTTCCCTCATACTTTTTGGGATCATTTTTGATTATAAAATGTATGTGGTGGCCATCAGATCTCCGTTATGAATCTATGTGTATCAGAATCACGTATCTATAGTCTTTTCAGTGATAGCCCAAGTTACCCTTTGATCATAATTACGATATCTTCCCCTTCCTTATTTTCAAAAAAGATTTAGGGGTTTCTTTAGTTTTCGTCCACCAGTCATGGATCATAAGTACAACAGAATCCTTAACATCTCAAGTAGATTTATTACGCTGAGTTGTAGTAGTGATCTCATTTTCAAGCGCCTGGTTTTGGGTGTTTCGTATACACATAGTAAAGTATATTGTTTTAGAGCTTCATGTGTGTTCCCCAGTCTAACGAATGTAAGTTCAGTCTTCCTCACATATAACAATCAGCTACATCAGCTTAAACAATCAATCATGTTTTTATTTTTTCATCAAGACAAGTACTGGATGTTTCTTTTTCAATTATGGCAAAATTAGGCCTCATGTTCACTAGGAAATTCGGGCCCGCGCGGATTCTTCATGCAAAATCCCGCAGCGGGTCCCTCCTTTCCTGCGGACATGAGGCCTAACAATTGAATTTACTTACCTGTCCGGACGCAGCGGATCTTTCCTCCATCGCGGCTGGATCTTCTTTCTTTGGCCCGGCGGATGTGCTCGGCACGCCGGAAGCGTGCCACGCGCATGCACTGTGCACTCGTTTTTTAACTCCTGCTTTCCCGTGCTCCCGCGCCGGAGAGCAGAAATTCAGCTGCGGGTGTGCCGCGGATACGGATGGCTTCCATAGGCTCCTACGGAAGCCTGCGGGAGCCGACCGCGCGGGAGACCCGCAGAAAATGGAGCATGCTGCAGGTGTTTACCAGCACGTGTGATCTGCGCGGCAGGGAAAATTGACATCCGCAGGTATTTACTTACCTGCAGGTGTACAATGCATCCCTATGGGCGGGGATCACGTGTGCGGGACACCCGCGGGAACTTGGTAATTCTATTTAACCAGTAGACATGAGGCCTAAAGGTCTTGCTGGAACATGCCATCACCACTTGGAAATCACTTCTGCAGTGTTGGTAGCAGTTTTAGCATGCGTTCAAAAGCATCCTGTTGTGTGGGTATTTAGGGGCTTGTTGCGTGTTGTTTGATCTATACTCTTCAAAGTGCATCAGAAAACACTATTTGGTTCTACTTGTCCAATATCCAGTCTAGAGCCTTCTTTGCCCAAGACAAGCGCTTCTTCTTCATCGTGACAGTTAAAGAGTACCTACACTTTCTTTATTTTAATTGTACAGTATAGGCGATTCTAAGCATTTTTGCAATAGGTTTTATTGGTCTATTCTGTACATTTTTCTTACAAAACCCCTCTTCTGCTCTGCAGCTAGGTGAAAATGGGGCTGAGAAATCAGTCTTTACCTAGCTGCATAACAGTAGAGGGCGCTCCAGATGTGCCTGCATCTTCCTCTATAGAACAACTGCAGTCACAACTGTCTTTCTCCCATATTACAGTTTATTAATAAGTGTCTCTATGATATACAATTTATTTTCAAGAGCCCTGTGCCCCCAGTGTGTCCCACCACCACCATGTGTTTACTGCTCTCCCGTCCCACTCCTATGCCAACAATCCTCATCTGTCATTCAATCAGGTCATACATTTACATTGAATGACAATCGTTCAGATTCTCGCTGGATGCCGGAATCTGAATGATTTATCGGCCCGTCTATGGGCGAAAACACACTGCCGTAGGCGCAACTACGCAGTATGGAGTGTCGCTGCGAATGAATGAGGTAGACTTATTCTTCGCCTGCAGTTCAAAGCCAGCGCCAGGAGTTTGAAAAAAGAGTCGGGAAGATGGCGGCTTCCTGATCCTCCCCGCGCCATGTAATCATATCTTAAACAAACCTGGGCAAGTAAAAGACAAGGAGTTAGCCATTGACAAGTCCAGACATACAGCAGCCAATGACAGGAAGGATACAATAACATTCACGTGAATTTCGCAATTAATTGGCCCAGTGTTTGTGTGTGTATATATATATATATATATATATATATATATATATATATCCTCCATGTTCTGACAAGCGTTTGTGCATTCATGATCCGCAGAATGTGCTAAACAGGATGTTAAATGAATGCTGGTAATAATAGGTTACTGCAGTAATTGTAGGGCAGTCTATTAAATATCCCGGCAGTGATACTTGCTGCCTACTGAAGTATCATTAGATGTTACTGTTAGAAAACAAAGATGTATCATTCACCTGCACACCACTGACTACACATGAAATAATTTCATTTTCCAGGATAGAAATTGTGAAGCGGCCTTCACATGGCCGAGAACATTGCGCAAGATTTGTGCGTTGTAAGATGCACAAATCTCCCACAAATATGAACCTTATACTTTTGAATAGGGCCATACACATGAGTGATTCTTTCCTGCATGGCACCGGGATGCTATGCGAGAAACAAATTGCGGCATGTTCTATTTGGCTGCGTAATCTCGCGTTCCAGCCCCATTGTTTGCAATGGGGCTGTCAGCAACAGCAACACCCCATTGAAAGCAATGGGAGAGACTCTCTGCTGTGGCAGGGACAGCCACGCCAGAGGATCCCTGCATCCCCGAAGTGATGCAAGGCTGTTCTTTTACTTGAAAATGTGTCGCATCCACCAGCATATTGCAAGGGATGGCAATTGCAACCCAGCAACTTAGCGAACGGGGGTGGCCTCCGCAATATGCCGTCCCACCGCTGCGGCCGCTGGCTGTGTGTGGCACTTGGTGAGGGGGGGCTGTTACCCACGGCAGATGGCAGCCAATTATAGTTGTGATTGCTTACGCCGGCGGTGCACTGGCCGTGTCGGGTCGCGGAGGACAGTGGAGAAGGAATATATGCGGCGCAACGAGGTATGTACCAAAGTAATTTTGAATTTTTAACTGGTATAAGTTATACCAGCTGTACATATAGAATTATACATAGGACATATCCAATTTATACCAGCATGCTGCAACCCTCCGGCCGTACACCAGCATGGTCAATATCACTATACACAGAAGCTGTATGTGCACCCCCCCTGTATATAATCATATGGACCATGCAGCTATAACCTGGGTATTTACTGTATATAATCAACACTTTCCACAAAATTAAAAAATGCTTCAAAAACCTGCATGTATTGTTTAAATCCACATGCGTTTTTTAATAGTTTATGCAGTTTCTTAAAAATGCATGTGGTTTTTGAATACCGCATGCAGTTGTTTGCTGTGTTTTTTAAATAATGGTTCAAAAATGTAACAAAAAACATGAACACAGCCTATTGCCAGGCTCACACGGCCGCAAGCGTAAAACGCTGCATGGGTCACGCAGTGTTTTACTGCTGTGGAGCTGCTGGTGATCTGCCCTGTCGTCGTGTGTCATTCCAGTTGACAAACAACGGGGTTACATCTATTGGGGTGTTTTTCCATTTAAGAAATAATTGGTTCCTCGGGAGTTGCATCACAGCAACAGAAACGCATCAAACCACAATATGAAAAGAACCAAAGATTGAATAAAATCATGAGGCAGTCTCATAAGAAAAAATTAATCACCCTAAACTTTCTCCAACATTGTAGTAATGTGCGTCTATAAGCACTATTCCTGAATGCTACAATGTGGGTGGAAGTCACCATTCAGATCTGGATCTAATATCTTTCCAGAAATATAGTGGTGGATTAGATATCCCATGGAGTGACACTAGTGTATGTTGTTTGTCAGTGTGTGTCCAGGTATTTACATTTTTTTAAACATTAAAAGTTGGGTTTTATATACAATCCTCTAATCAGTAGGGTGAAAATTATAGGTTAGTACACTGATTCTTCCTATCTCGTTGAATAGTTCAAGTGGAAGAATGGATCAAGTGGGGTACCACAAGGCTCTGTCCTAGACTCAGTGTTGTTCAACAATTTAATAAATGATCTGGAGGAGGGAATTGATGGGAAACTGATCAAATTTGCCGATGACACAAAGCTAGGAGAGATAGTTAACACTAGAGAAGAGAGTATTCAAAAAGATCTAGAAATGCTTGCACAGTGAGCAGCGACTAACAGAATGGTATTTAACAAGGGGAAATGCAAAGTCCTACATCTGGGCAAGAAAAATGAAAAAAGCACATCCGGAATGGGAGGAATTGGGCTAAGCAGCAGCCCATGTGAAAAAGACTTGGGTATACTAACAGATCATAGACTGAACGTGAGTCAACAATGTGATGCAGCAGCCAAAAGGCAAACACAATTCTGGGATATATTAAGAGAAGCATAGAGTCTAGATCACGTGAGGTAATTATCCCCCTCTACTCTTCTTTAGTCAGACCTCATCTGGAGTACTGTGTCCAGTTCTGAGCACCCCACTTTAAAAAAGACATAGACAAACTGGAGCAAGTTCAGAGAAGACTTACCAAGATGGTGAGTGGTCTGCAAATTATATCCTATGAGGAACGGTTAAAGGGTCTGGGAATGTTTAGCTTGCAAAAAATAAGGCTGAGAGAAGACTTAATAGCTATCTACAAGTATCTGAAGGGGTGTCACAGTGCAGAGAGATCAGCCCTATTCTCATTTGCACAAGGAAAGACTAGAAGCAACGGGATGAAACTGGAAGAGAGGAGACACAAATTAAATATTCGAAAAACTTTCTGACAGTGAGGGCGATCAATGAGTGGAACAGGTTACCATAGGAGGTGGTGAGTTCTCCTTCAATGGAAGTGTTCAAAGAGAGGCTGGATAGACATTTGTCTGGGATGACTTAGTAAATCCTGCACTGAGTAGGGGGTTGGGCCTGATGAGCCTGGAGGTCCCTTCTAACTCTACCATTTTATGATTCTATGTAACTACTGTGCTTGGGCACCGGGCTAACCCGAAGAGCTGGGAGGGATAAGTGCTGTCTCGTCACGGTGGCACTTACCAGGCTCTGGTTCCTGAGAGATGACACACAGCCAAGGCTAGAACAGTATCGCAGCCCAGCTTTGAGACCCCTATGATAGGGAATGCCAATAAATGAGAAGGGGGGAGTAGTAGTACAAATCACTCATGATGCCACCGTTCCCACACATCGATATTCTATGCGGCGGAGAAATGAACACAGAGACTTGTGTGTAGTACCTTGAGTCCCTAGGAATGGTTAGTTCCTGGTATAACTTTTACTCAAGAATAAACTTGTATAACAGGTATGCAGGTACAATTTACTTTAAGCAGTAACAGGCTGTAGCTCAGAGGTAGGGAGGATGCACAGGATGAATATGGCCCTACAGTCCACGCTATCTGTATGTCACCCATCCTGGATTGGGAGCACTTCAGAGGAGGAAGGGGGTAAGGGTCACTCCGCAGACACTCTGGCAGACAATTACTCAAGAAGGCTTAGCCAATAAACACCCCGCATGGCAGATGCATGGGTGTCACAATAACATACCTCTGTGCGGTGATCCTAACTACAGATGGCTGCACAGGAAAAGCCTGTAGTGTGAACGGGTACCTGCTTGGAACTTGGGCAGTGGGCTCTCTCTCTGTTGCAGGGACTCACTCCTCTCACATCCACACTCCTCTTCTTCCTCCATCTTCACCTACACGGAAGCTTAAGGTGCATCCGTGCTGCTCTGTGTTAGCACACTGTAGGAACTCCTGAAGATGGACTCCTTTACCGCTCTCAGTCTCTCCTATTTATCACTTCACTTATACCACATGGCAAGTCAAACTGATACATTTAGGCCTAATGCCCGTGGCCGGATTTCCGCAGCGTTTCACTGTGGAATTCCGCAGCAGGAAATTACCCGCAGCATGTCCTATTTGCCACGGGTATATGTGCGGACGGCTTCCATATGCCACTGCCGGCTCGTCATGCGCTGTCCTGCGCATGCGCGCCGGAGCGTCATGCGGGACTTCACTCCGGAGGCAAGTATGGGGTCTTTGTGGGGGACACCATGACGGACTCCTCTACAGGCATGCAATGATTTTATTACTGTTAACCTCTGAAGTGCTGTAGCTGTGCAACACACATACAGAAAATGACATGACAGTTTTGCACAGTGCATCTACATAGGACAAAACATGCATGACATTTATGGAGGGGACCAGGATGGGGTTCTGGGTCACTACACTTGCATGTATTTATCCATCTCAGGAAATAGAATGTGTTAGCTACTGAAGATTCTCCTTTGAAAGTAAAAAGTTTATTGTTTCATGGTTATCCTGACTCCTGGAGTACCATTCTCACCACGTCACCATCTGCACTCAGGTACTACATCACTCTCCAGGGAAAAGGGACTACCACCTCCATTTTATTTTAATTTTACTATTTTTGCTTATTATTTCGCCTGGAGCAGATTTCGATCTGTGTTCAGACTGGCGTCCCAAACTTTGATTTTTCCCCATTTTAATTACTTGTCGGTCAGGAAGGGAGCAGTGGATTCATTGCCATCGCCGACAAAGGTGGGTACCACAAGCTGGTGCCCCTAATGTGTATATTCTCCACACTTAGATATGGCACATAATTTGCTGCTAAATACACACAATCTCTTTGTTTTGTTTTTGGTAAGCATGAAATAAATACATTTTAAAGAACATATGCATTTTTACAGGGCTCACCTGTAATGAATGTGCAGTCAACAAATGCATCACCAAAATGCACTACATGAACAGAAGAAAGAGAGAGAGAGAAAAAGTGAGAGGAAGGGAAATGAAGGAAGGATTATAATCCTTATTGTAGACCCAGGCTGACTCAACATGTCCTTATGTAAACTAGCAAAAATGGGTGTTCCGGTAGGTGTTAGCTAAAATTTAATCCACTGCGACACTTTGCCTTGTTAATTTGATTTAAAGACTGTGAAAACCTTTTTGCATGAAAAATCAATAAAAAAACACATATCCTAGTAGGTCCCTGGATAAAAAAAATGATGCACTTATCTGTTTTTGCATAGAGTTTTCCTTCTCATGCATTTAGAAAGCCTTATGCTTTGTTTGCAGGCCCTCCTACATTCAAGTTTCTGTTTGGGGGGAATTCCCAGCATTGATCAGTAGGTCTCTCTCATGAATGTACACAATCTCAGCTCCCCCTTCCTTCTCCTTTTTCAGAGAACTGGATGTGACATCCTGACCGCTAGAGAAGCAGAAAATGCTGTAGCAGCGTGGCGCTCTCACTGATTTCAATGAAAGTGAAGCCGGTGCTGGCACTTCTTTCCCTGTCTGATTATAACAACATCCGGACCGCTGTGCTGGATGATCAGCAAAGGATAGGTGATCAATGAAAAAATGGACAGACAACCCCTTTAAGATGAAGTTTCTACTTTTCTTTACTTTTGCTCTGTGTCTGTCAGTAACTGTATTTTTGTTGTGCAGCAGGATACCTTGGTTTTAGCTGGTGCAGGTACTCGGAACTTGTTCCGCTATAAAACGAAAGGGCAGGTACTCCTGGCATGAGCAATTGGAGAGCGTAGAGCAGGGGTGTCAAACTCATTTTCACCGAGGGCCGCATCAGGCTTATTGTGACCTTCAAAGGACCGATTGTAAGGCCGCCTGCAGATGGCCGGGTCGGATCCCGCTGTGAGAATCCCGCTGCGGAATTTCCGCCCGTGTGCAGGGCCTAACACAGTATAGTAAGGGTCTGTTCACACAAGCGTATTTGCGTACATAATATGCAGTGAATAGAAGCCATTGATGTCAATGAGTTCATTCACATGATGTATATTTCCACACAGCATGACCTATTTAGTTCCGTACTACGCACCCCAATAGGCCATTAAAGTGAATGGGCCGCACAAATACGTGGTGAATGTGCAGGAAACCTGTGTATTCACTGCATATTTGCGCACTATTTCAGTGGGCCCACCTGCGTTCCTTTTTGCGTACGCAATATACAGGCATAAGCGAGTTTTGATTGTGCAAATACGCAGCGTATTTGTGCGACCGAAATACAATTACACCCGTGTGAACGAGCCCTAATAGTGACCCTGATAGTGGCCCCAGTAAAAATAACGACCCCCACAGTGGCCCAATTAGTAATATTAACCCCCTCAGTAGTAATACCCCCATAGCAACATTAACCTCTCCCTCAGTAATAATTATAAGCCCCACCCCCCCAGTAATAAGCCCCCACCTCGGTAATAATAAGCCCCCCTCAGTAATAATAATAAGCCCACTCAGTAATAAGCCCCCATCCCTCAGTAATAAGCCCCCCTCAGTAATAATAAAACCCCCCTCAGTAATAATAATAAGCCCCCTCAGTAATAAGCCCCCACCTCAGTAATAATAAGCCCCCCTCAGTAATAATAATAAGCCCCCACCTCAGTAATAATAATAACCCCCCCTCAGTAATAATAATAAGCCCCCCCTCCCTCAGTAATAAGGCCCCCCCCCCCCAGTAATAGCGAAAAGGATGTGAAAAAACTGGTATGGAGGCGCAACCCTCTAAGCTACTAGAAGATGAAGATCAAAGTCCAATGTGTGATGGTGAAAGCACTTCTTTTTTATTATTTCACAAAATAAAAACCAGCAATAGAATACGCGTTTCGGGGATGAACCCCTTCGTCAGTTCGGCTGGATAGGACTGGGTGATAAGTACAAATAGATAATGGAAGAGTGATTAACAAAGAAAGGGGAGGCAAAAAAAGGGGGGGGGAGAGGGGAGTTGAAAAAAATAAACAAAATTCATATACATAATGAAATCTCACAAATGTGTCAATAAGAACGATAAATATATAATAGAAACATCGATCTGAATAGAGACGCGCCGGAATATTAGCCGCAGGCGTATATATATATAGGCAGCACATGACAGGGTTAACGGGGAGGCTAGGGGTTAACAGTAGTGCAGAGGTGGGGGGGGGGGGGGGTGAGAATAGGGAGGGGGGAGCAGTTAGAAAGTGCGGGAAAAGCAGGAGGAGGAGTTTCAGTCGGCAGCAGAAGGAAGAAGGAGCAGAAGAGAAGAAGACGGAGACAGCGAGGAAGTAGAGAGAAGAAATCGTGAGTAAAGAAGAGTGAAGACGGCTGGAAGCACCGAAGAGCCCGAAGAGGAGCGTCTGGAAGAGCCCAGAAGACGACTTACCGGTATGGACGGCGTCATGGAGAGGATCCGGGCAGCGGTGGAGGAGCGGGGCTTAGACTGGCTGGTGAGCTTACTGGATGCAGGGGCCCCTGGCCCGGAGCACGTGGGAGCGGGTCCGGCACAGGCTGCAGGAGCGGAGGAAGCGGCGCCCGTTGTAGCAGCTGCAGCGCCGGGCAGAGGAAGAGGACGGAGCCCGGCTGCTGCTGGGAGCCGTGTGACAGAAGCAGCAGCGGGACGAAGCCCAGGGACAGAGCATGGCCGCAATGCCTCAGCGGTGGGGAGGCGCGGGACACAGGCAGTAGAGAGGAGAGAGCCGAGGCCACGGAGGGCTCGCGCCCCAGCGCGGCTGAGCCCTGATTTAACCCCTCAGCGTCGGCGCCGCATTGAGAGTCCCTCACGGGCCCCTCCGGGCCGGCTCCCAGTTTCCAATTCAGCAGGTGGGGAGCGCAGGCCCGGGAGGAATCTCACCAGGCGGGTCGGTGCAGCGTCTGGCTCCAGGTCCCGTGCCGCCAGGGGGGCGGGACCTGGCACCGGACCGTCAGCGGAGAGAGCTGCAGCAGCGTGGGGCCGCTCGCCAGGAGAGGTGGTGGTCGGCGAGCAGCCTCACAGTTTTCTTTCAGTCCCACAGGACACGCGGCCCGTGGGAGCCAGTTCGAGCAGCAGAGGAGCGGCTGCGACTCCGGTGGGGCGACTGCAGCCAGATGAGGACCTCGAGTGCCAGCGCGGATCACCGTCTGACGAGGACTCGGATCCGCTGGAGGGAGGATCGGCGGCTGGTGGGACTACAGCCCCTACGCAGCCAGGTGAGCGAACACACGGGGACACACATATCGCAGTTAGCCGCTTTGCGCCAGCGGCAGATAGTGTGGGGGGGCGGACAGGGGGCGGGGGGGCGACGGTAGGCACACGGGGCGCAGCGAGTGAGTTGGGGTTAATGTTAGGGGGATTATTGGAGCTTTGGCGCAAGCAACAGTCTGGGCCAGGGCCGTCGCTGGTATCCGCCTGGACTTTACCGTCCAATGCGGTGAGTGGTCGCGATAGCGATACGGGGGGAGTTGGGACGGGATCGTCGGTGGGGCAGCAAACAGCTCCTGTCACGGTAGGCGTTCAGACAGAAAAGGAAGGGGACAGGATTCACCTTGATGACAGAGCGAAGGGGGAGGTATATGTTTGCTTTGAGGGCCCCCTAGGTGCGCACTTGAAAAAGGAGGTTAGAGAAAAGATCTGGCGCGACGAGTACGTCGAGATCTTTTCCCTTCTCCCTTTAGAAAAATTTAATTTGGATAAAGGGAAAAGGACGGAATACAAGAAGGAGGAGGAAGAGAAACGTCGGTGGCGACTGATTCCACAGACTTTCTCTAATTGGATGCAAGCTTTCGCTATTCTGGCTAGCGTTATAGGGGAAAAGGCGCCGGAGAATTGTTCCGGCCTCTTTTGTTACCTCGATGCGATAGGGGAGGCGTATAGGGTGTATGGGGGACAGACGTGGCTTAGGTATGACGAGCAGTTTCGTCAAAGAAAAGCGATCCGTCTATTCGGTGGGATCAGCAAGACATAGGGCTGTGGTTGAGGGTAATGGCCCCAGTTAGGTTCGGGCAGCCCTTTCAGGGAGGGGCCGGGACGAGTAGCTCGGCCAGCGGTTCCCAGGGAGGAAGTCAGGGCGGACAGTCGGGGAGTCATAGGCTCGGATTGTGTTGGCAGTTTAACGACGGCCAATGCAAATTCGGAAATAGCTGCAGGTTCAAGCACGTTTGCTCCCTGTGTAACGCTACATCACACAGAGCAGCAAGGTGCTTTAAGAAAGGAAAAGGAAAGTTTTTCGGGGCAGCTGGAAAAAGGGATGACACCAGTGAAACTGGCAAAGATGGTGCCGTTTCTAAATAGGTACCCCGACCGAGAGAAGGCGAGTTTATTATTAGAAGGTTTTAGGGATGGTTTTAAAATTCCCGCCCCAGTTCATAGGGTTCCTGTTACTACAAAAAATTTACCGTCGGCGCTCCGGTATTCGGCGGTGGTAACAGAGAAATTGCGTAAGGAGGTTCAGTTAGGACGGATGGCGGGGCCGTTTAGCTCCCCTCCGGTTACGGAGTTGGTAGTTTCTCCGCTTGGAGTAGTTCCTAAAAAAAAAACAAATATGTTCAGGCTCATACATCACTTGTCTTACCCGAAAGGGGCGTCAGTGAACGACGGTATCGACCCGGAAATATGTTCCGTGGTGTATACCTCTTTTGACGCCGCTACGAAATGGGTGCGCAAGTACGGGCAGGGGGCTAGGTTGGCTAAAGTGGACATTGAGTCCGCTTTTAGGTTACTCCCAGTGGCCCCAGAAAGTATTCGTTTGTTAGGCTGTTTTTGGGAAGGAAGTTACTTCACGGATAGGTGTCTACCCAGGGGCTGTTCTATTTTGTGCGCTTATTTTGAAGCGTTCAGCTCATTTTTAGAATGGGTAGTTAGGGATTGCACAGGGATTAGGTCGGTTATCCATTATTTGGATGACTTCCTATGCATAGGTCCGGCAAGTTCGCCACTTTGCGCAAACTTGCTGGGGTCCCTTCAATGGGTTACCGGTCAGTTCGGGGTGCCTTTGGCACCAGGGAAGACCGAAGGGCCCACAACGTGTTTGAAGTTTCTGGGCATTACCATTGACACTGAGGCAATGGAATGCAGGTTGCCCGAGGACAAAGTGGCGGAATTAAAGGCTGAAGTCAACAGGGCAAGGGTTGTCACAAAAGTTACGTTAAGAGAGCTGCAATCGTTGTTAGGCAAGCTCAATTTCGCCTGTCGCATTATGCCGATGGGTCGGATTTTCAGTAGGAGATTAGCATCAGCCACAGCAGGGGTTCGGTTATCCCACCATTTTATACGGCTGGGCAAAGGCCACAAGAAGGACCTGGCAGTATGGGCGGCGTTTTTAGAAAATTATAACGGAAGGTCAGTGATGATGGAGGAGGTGGTGGACAATTTCGATTTGGAATTGTTCACTGACGCCGCAGGTAGTTCGGGTTTTGGAGCATACTTCCAAGGCCGGTGGTGCGCGTCAGGGTGGCCGAGCGAATGGTTTTCGTCGGGTTTGGTAAAAAACCTGGTGCTGCTTGAGCTATTCCCCATAATAGTAGCTGTTGAGCTATGGGGAGCTCAGTTTAGAGATAAAAGGGTGCGCTTTCACTGCGACAACCTGGGGGTGGTGCAGGCAATAAACAGATTGTCTGCATCATCCCCCCCAGTGGTAGCATTATTGCGCCACCTGGTGCTGCAGGCGTTGTCGCTGAATGCTTGGATTGGGGCAGTACACGTGCCAGGGGTAAGCAACTCAATAGCGGATGCTCTTTCTCGCTTTCAGTGGGAGCGATTCCGACGGTTGGCCCCAGGAGCAGAAGAAGAAGGGGTGTCTTGCCCGAGACACATATGGAGCGTGGTCAGCGAGCAGTGAGGCACCTGATAGGTGCCTCCTTGGCTCGGAACACATGGGCGGCTTACAAGGCAGCATGGGTAGAATGGGAGGAGTGGTTGAAGCAGTGGGGCAATGTACGGACGGACGAGGACGTGGCAGGGGCGTTGTTGGGGTGGCTGGCAAAAAGCGCGGAGGCTGGTTTGTCGGTGGCTACAGTTAACAAGTTTATGGGGGGGGTGGCGTTTGGCGCTAAGTTGAGGGGTGTAACGGATGTAACAAAGAACTTTGTAGTGAGGCAGGCGCTTAAAGGTTTTAGAAAGGGGCGGGGTAGTCCGGATACGCGTCGCCCGGTTTCGTTTGAGTTACTACAAAAATTGGGGTTCGCGTTGCAGGAGGTTTGTGGGAACGGGTTTGAGTATTCTCTTTTTAGGTTCGCTTTTTCGTTAGCCTTTTTCGGGGCGTTACGAGTGGGGGAATTGGTTTCCCCAAGCAAAAAGATAGGGGGGGGGGTTGAAAGCCGAGGACACTAGAGTTGTAAAGGGACGTTTAGAAATAGTCATTCGGCGTTTTAAGACGGATCAGGTCGGAAGGGGTCGTCGGGTGTCGCTGGGGCGTATTCCAGGGGAAAACATGTGCCCGGTTAGTTGTTGGGAGAACTACTGTTCTCTAGCAGGGGCCAGGGTAGGGCCCCTGTTACAGCATCAGGACGGTCATTATTTATCAAGGTTCCAGTTTGAGGCGGTGTTTAAAAGAGCGATAGCTGTTCTGGGACTGGATGGGTCAGGTTTTGGAACGCATTCGTTTAGAATAGGTGCGGCGACAGAAGCGGCAGCGAGGGGTATGGATAGTCAGGCGGTGATGGGAATCGGTCGGTGGAAGTCGGAGAGGTTCAGACGGTATATTAGACCGCATTTGCTGTAAGGGCGGGTAGGGGGCACATGGTGGGAGCGTTATTTACGGTTAGTTTTTGTTCTTTTTTGTTACAGATCCGCGTGCTGCACTCGTGTGGATAATGGGCCACTCGTATGTTTTTTTTGGGGGGGAGAGGTCTAAGGTTAGGCCTAATGGGAGGCAACTTAGACTGAGTAAGGATGCGGCGGTACTTCGCTGGATAGGAGTGCGGGGCATGGCCTGGTCGCGGGTTTTGCAGGATGTACAGCGCCTAGTCTCCCTGGACAGGACGCCCGACATTCTAGTATTGCACGTCGGGGGCAACGACTTGGGGCGTAGACCATTCAGGGAGCTAGGCAGAGACATACGGTATGATATGCTTCGGTTATTGCAGATGTACCGGGGCTTGATCTTGGTCTGGTCCGAGATGGTCCCTCGTAAGGTTTGGCGGAATGTGTGTTCGGTGCGCGGTATAGATAAGGCAAGGATCAAAGTGAATCGTGAGGTGTCTCGTTTCGTGGTGCGGAATGGAGGAGTCGCCATGCGGCATATTGATCTTGAGAAAGGGGCGGGAAATTATTGGAGAGGCGACGGGGTCCATCTCAACGAGATTGGGACAGATCTTTGGTTAGAGGGCATACAGGAGGGGATAGAATGCGCATTGGTTCTGTGGGGGGCTGCGCAGGCATGAGGTGGTCATGCCATGCTGGCTGTGGCAGTTGGAGGGGGGGGTGGAGTTCTCGGAGCCAGTTAGGATGCGGGGCGAGGGGGGGGGGGGAGCGGAGGGCCGATGGCTTCCTGTCCCCCCTTCCCGCCCCATTGTTGATTTACAGTGTGCGGTAGGTCTGTCGCCTCCTGGCTCTGTCAGGCCGTAGTCCCTGCGGAGACCAGTCGGCTGGCCTAGGAACGGCTAGCGGGTCTCTGAGTCGGGAGGTGGGCGACTAGGGGCAACCGTGTGTGTTGCCTCCCGAGTCGGCGGTTTCGCGACGGGAGGGCGGTAGCGGGAGGGATCTTCGGTCTCCCGAGTCGGATAGTGGGAGAGCGGCGGGAGGCAGTACGGAAGATCCTTTTCCCTGTAGTGAGGCGACAGAGGGGGTTGTAGGCTCCGGGGACTTCCCCCTTTTGGTGGGTTGTCTATTCTTGTGTTTTTTACCCATTGTTAAACTTAAAGTTAAATAAATGGCCGCTGTGGCCAAAATTATCCAAACTAGAAGTAGTAGCGTATTGTTTTGGTGGGTTACAGGGAAGTGGGGGGATAGGTCACAGAGGCTCACTCCGTGATACCCGCGTCAAGAAGCGCCGGAATATTAGCCGCAGGCGTATATATGTAGGCAGCACATGACAGGGTTAACGGGGAGGCTAGGGGTTAACAGTAGTGCAGAGGTGGGGGGGGGGGGGTGAGAATAGGGAGGGGGGAGCAGTTAGAAAGTGCGGGAAAAGCAGGAGGAGGAGTTTCAGTCGGCAGCAGAAGAGAAGAAGACGGAGACAGCGAGGAAGTCCCACCCACCCGCCCGTTGGTTAGTAGCTAGGGGTTAAAGTTTAGTGAGAGGGAGGGGGGGGGGGCGCTTTGGAGGTGATATGTAGATTGTCATAGCGGCAGTTGGAGGGGGGGGTGGAGTTCTCGGAGCCAGTTAGGATGCGGGGCGAGGGGGGGGGGAGAGCGGAGGGCCGATGGCTGCCTGTCCCCCCTTCCCGTCCCATTGTTGATTTACAGTGTGCGGTAGGTCTGTCGCCTCCCGGCTCTGTCAGGCCGTAGTCCCTGCGGAGACCAGTCGGCTGGCCTAGGAACGGCTAGCGGGTCTCTGAGTCGGGAGGTGGGCGACTAGGGGCAACCGTGTGTGTGTTGCCTCCCGAGTCGGCGGTCTCGCGACGGGAGGGCGGTAGCGGGAGGGATCTTCGGTCTCCCGAGTCGGATAGTGGGAGAGCGGCGGGAGGCAGTACGGAAGATCCTTTTCCCTGTAGTGAGGGGACAGAGGGGGTTGTAGGCTCCGGGGACTTCCCCCTTTTGGTGGGTTGTCTATTCTTGTGTTTTTTACCCATTGTTAAACTTAAAGTTAAATAAATGGCCGCTGTGGCCAAAATTATCCAAACTAGAAGTAGTAGCGTATTGTTTTGGTGGGTTACAGGGAAGTGGGGGGATAGGTCACAGAGGCTCACTCCGTGATACCCGCGTCATGATAAAATATATATGAGACAAAAAACAAAAACATAAATCTAAAAGAGAATATGAACATTCGTACATGTAAAAAACATGAAATTCATACAAAACAAAAATATCTGTTAAATCAGGATGAAGACAAACCTGAGTTAAATACCAATCTTAAAACTGCCAATATGAAAGCAGATGGACAGTAATAAGCACCCCCCAGTAATAAGCAGCCCCCCACAGTAACAAGCTGCTACCCCCCCAGTAATAAGCTGCTACCCCCCCTCAGTAATAAGCAGTCCCGCCCCAGTAATAAGCAGCTCCTGCCAGTAATAATAAGTCCCCCCCCAACCCATATACTTACCTCCTCCTTGCCGTCAGCGCCGCTCCCTCTCTGCTTGCCCTGAGCACGCTTCCTCCCCAAGTCCTCTCCTGCGGAACTGAAGAGCAGGGGACTCAGGGGAGGAGGATCCCAGCTGCACACTGACGTCAGTGTGTGCTGGGATCAGCGGTAACAGCGCGATTATCAGCGGTGAGCTGCGGCACCCCAGCTGGTAATCGCTGCAGTGGTGAGCGGCATTGGCACGCCGCAGGCCACATAACACGAGAGCAGCGGGCCGGATTCAGCACACGGGCCTTGTGTTTGACACATTTGGCGTAGAGGATAACATGCTGCCCTACGGTCAAGAACTCCAGATTCAGAATCACTGATTCTGCGCTCCAGATTGTTAAAAATGCTTCAGTACTTCACATCCCCCCTGTGTGAATACACCAGTGATTCTGCTGCTGTCCTGAATGCTTTAAGTTGAACTTATATTGTGTAGTGGCCCAGCATAACGGGGCCCCTCCTGAATGGTGTGTATGCTCAGTATTGTGTTGTCAGTGTCTTTCATGTTGTAAGAATGGTGTGCATTGTATAGCTGCAGCACTTAATGAGTTAAGTGTCTGGTATATGAGCTGACTGTCTGGCAGATGTATCTTTTTGGTCTGTCACGTGATGATGCTTTAGATATGTGTTTGCAAGGTGTGGGAGAGGAGAGTCTGAGTCTGTTCTGTGTTCTGCTCTGGTCCTGTCAGAGAGCGGAGTGTAAGGCAGCTGTCTGTGGGTACCGTCAACTCACAGACACAGAATAGAGGAGGCCGAGAGGATGGCCTAGTGAATGTTGGGGACTACTACTCCCCAGAAGTTCTGCAGCGTGTTTCCGTCCATGAATGGGAACCAGTAGGGACTGAAAGAGAGAGAAAAGAGTGGTAGCAGGCCAGCATCTACAGATAACTGTGGCTGTGGTTTCTCCTGACATCCCGTGAGTTCTCCCTGTCACATCACATGTCAAGAAGCTATTGAGCTGTTCTGTTCCTGAGGTTAAGTAAAACGACCAGTCACCCGTCCGTAAGACACAGAGGCTGTGTCTTAAACAGTACCCGTGTGTGTGGATTTACTCCGTCACCTAGGATTTCCCCGTTGTGGAAGAAATGGTGGCGTCACGAGACAAAATAGGACTAAAGGTAATCCAGCATTTGGGTTCTCCTTTATTAACTTGCCCTTGGCCCTTGGACGTGTCAACGGTTACCCTCCAGGTGGGAGACGGTAGCGCCACCGTGACAAGGCCCAAGCGCTACCCCGCTGTCTCCTAGGTCATGGCCCGCTCCTCAGTCACTGCAGTTGTGTTGGAGTAGATCTGACAAAAAGAGGTTTGGTTGCTCAGCAAGCACCATGTAGTCCTGGCCTCTGATTGGTCCTTGGAATGTCCCCATGAGATCCAACCCATGCAACCAGGAGTTTTACCAGCTAAGCACTGATGAACTGGCTGCTAAGGAAACCATCCAGTCACCAATGCTAGGACCATCTCCTACCCCATCTATACTTTTACTATTGACCTGTCCTCAAGATAGCTCATCAGTGGCTGATCAATAGGGGGTTCACCGCTCAGGATCCCTGCTGATCAGCTGTCAGTGTGGCCAGCATTGGAAGCAGACAGCGCTGCCCGTATTGCAGTGACCCGGGTTGGTACAGCGGGCACAGCTCTAATTAAATTAAGACCATTGTTCTTTCACAACAAGAATCACACCATTTGGCTCCAAAAACAAATTGTAGAAGCATTTTTCAACACAGTATAATACTGAGGATGGTGGAGGATGAGGAGTGTAACGGTGTGTTCATACGTACTGGAAATGGTGCAGATATTCCGCAGTGGAAAATCCAGGTTATTTCTACGTCAAAAATTGCAACAAAATTTACAACTTGGGTACAGATTTTGATGTTGATCCGCAGCTGATTTCACCCTTTCAACGGTGTGGATCTACACCAAGATTTGCGTTAAAATCTGGGCAGATCTTGACGTGGAAATGATGCAGATTTTAGTGCAGATTTTCTGCTGCGGAAAGTCTACGCCATTTCAGGATTATGTACCCTTAACCACAGTTTACTTATAGTGTGCTGTAAATACAAAGATTACAGTCCATAACCTAAACAGCACAGGATTCCCACGTAGGTATAATACTCTATAATAAACTCGGGAATAACCCTGCGCATAACGGAGAAGAAACAGTAATATTACACCGCCCTCTGGTGTCCACTAGAGAAATTGTTTTTCAACGGAATTTCTTAAAGAAAATTGCTAAGGGCGAGTTCAGATGAACGTGTATTCCTCCCGTTATACAGCTGTGATAATCACGACAAAACGAAACGATTAATTTCAATAGGATTTTGGCGGTTTCGTTTTCACTATCGGAATTCTCGCCTGTTAATTGAACGGCTGATAAAAGATAGGACTTGCCCTATCTTTCCCGCAGGTAGTGATTACCACATGTGGGGAAGATCGGGTGGCATGTTCCTGCTGCTGTTTTCAAAATCCTGCGATCTGGCATGGAGTTTAAAAAGCCGGCAAAGGGGAAGAAATTCCCCTCGTTCAGGTGCAACTATAGTCTGCGCCGGCGCTGTGGTTACAGCCGTCTGAATCCTCCCTGAGGACTTATTCACACGGGTGTATATCCTGATATATACTCCCTACCCCTTCTCTTTTTCTCTCCACCCATTGCCGCTGTTTGCAATGGGAGGGGGCGGGGCAGGGGCACAGCTAACCTCTGCCCGCTCCACCCCCTCCCATTGCTGGCTGCGGACAAGGAGAGGGGACAGGAGCTCAGCTCCGCTCCCTCCCCCTCCCATTGTAATTGGCCGCAGGAGAGAGGAGGTGAGCCAGCGAGAGGGAGGGAAGGGGCAATGTTTCCCCAGGCCTCACGGTATTATGTATATGCGCTGGGCACTTTGCCGTTCAAGCTTTTTTTACGGCACCGGCCGATGCACGTAAAATGCCTACGGACGTGTAAATGGGCCCTAAGATTCTGGTTTCCATTTGCAATTATTCATTATCTGTGTGTTTTATACTTACCCTCATCATTTATTTAGCAACAGCCTGAATATGCTAATAACAGAGACTTTCCCATATCAGTATGTAGAAAAAGTTAATAAGATGGTTTAAAACTTCACTTAGGCCGGATTCACACGACCGTATTTGTGTACACAAAATTTACATGTGCAATATGCAGCGCGATGCAGGACTAATCTAAAAAAAAGTATCGCTGACGATCAAAAATCGCTGGAAAAAAAACGCAATTTTCATGCGGCAAAATCGCGATCGCCTATGTGGAACTAGCCTTATTGGGATCTTTTTTGCCTGCCTCTGGATCAAAATGGGGGTAGTGGAAACAGGCTGCACTGGAGGGATATTTGTCTTTTTCCAGCCTGGCATAATTTGTTACTCTATATATATTGTATGGAAAGACGTAAAAGTTTTGATCCATTAAATTGTACCATTAAAAAATACCTCTCGTCCCGCAAACGAACAAGCCCTCATACGGCTATGTCAGTGGAAAATGTCAAAAGTTAGAAGGCAGGGGTAAAAAGACGAAAATAAAAAAAATGAGAACTTTCTTGTCCTGAAGGGGTTAAAAAAGAGTGTAACCCTGTAAGAAAGCTACATTACACTGTCAGGCTGCCCTGATCCTGTGATATAAGAGCATTGCGGCCCCCTCACCAGCAGTACTGATAGTCATGTGACATCATTGTTCCCTTCCCAATGTTATAATCTGGAGTCTGATCCTTCGGTTGAACTTTGCTCCTGTGTTTTTCTGCTGGACAGTTTCATAGTCCATGACATTCTGCTGGGGCTGCACCGAGGCAGGGGCCTTTCACCGTGGACTGGAATGGAGTTTATATCTAACCTTGGCGCTGGGGCTTTCAGGTTTGTGATTTGCTGGTCAATAATAATGTAAAATGTCGCTGTTTCTGTTTTTCATAGCAAACTGTGAAGTTTCTGGTAAACTTCGCCCTATGCTGTTCCTTATTAGGAACGATCAGTATCAGAACTCGTTCACACTCCCATAATTCTGAGTTAACTATTTCTGTTTCTCTGTTCCTCGATTGGAACAGAGAAATGGAAATAAAAACCGTATTAAAGTTTGTTTTATTCCCCCTTGATTTAAAAGAGTATTAAAAAAAAATAATCGGAAGCATTTCTGTTTAATTTCATTCGGTTTCGTTTCCTTTTTTCAAACAATAAACGGCAATACTTTTTTTGTAAACCATTGAAATCAATTAGGAATAAAATGGAAAACAGAAACATTTATTTCCGTTTTTATTTCCATTCATTTTCAAATGAAACGGAAATAGTTAACTGAGACTAGCGGCAGTGTGAACGAGCCCTCTGTGATATCACTATAGCAGGTGCCAAAAGTGCAATTGTATCCCGGCTCAGAAAGTCACCCTGCTCTGTATGGGGACGCTGTAACTTTAACCCTTTCCAATCCAGTTTGTATCCTGGTTTTCCTAGGGGGCTTACTCTTTTTCTCCTGTTATACAACGGAGTTATCTGCTGGCTAAAGCCAGTACTGCATGAGGTGACACGTTGATTAGGCTTCGACAGCAGAGAGGCTGGCAATATACAGTAAGAGAACCCCGACGGATGTCTTCCAACATCGGAGCTGTACAGCCTTTAATTATAATGTCTTCAGAGGTCAGACAGTGGATTGGAAAGGGTTAATGTGTGATTAATATAGAACGGTCTCGTTAGAAATTTTACACTGGGTCTCAAGAGCTTCAAGCTAAGGGCAGATTTAGACGGACGTATTTCAGGAGGCACTTTTGCACGTGAAAATCTTGCCCGTATAACGCGACCAAGCAATGCCTTCGATCTGAAAAGATTTGTTCAGATGAATGTATTTTTTCAGTGCAAAATCTTAATCCGTGAAAAGATAGGACCTGCTTTATCTTTGTCTGTGTTACACAGAACGCTGCCACAGAATTCTATGGCAGCTCCAAAAAAAAGGAAGGGGAGGGTTACCCAGCATGCAACGGAGGGAAAAGAAGACAGCTGGCTCTAATTAGGGATTTAATGGCCATTCTATTCTACGGGAAGTGTGTAACTAGGGTTGCCACCTTTGTCACGAAAAAATACCGGCCATGGGCGGTAAGGTGCGTGGCTTGGGGCGCGGCTTATCGCAGCATTTTTTTTCTCCTTTATCTCCTGGATCCCGTCCAGCGGCTGTGCGCAAGCGCAGGATCCAGGCTAGCGTGTTCTCGTGAGATGACGTTTAGTGTGAATCACACTAAATGTCATCTACTCGCGAGAACACGCTGCAGACGCTTGCATACAATCTACACGCTGGTGCAGATTACGCAGGTCAGTGATCTGCGCCTGGGTGTAGATTGCATGCGAGCGTCTGCAGCGTGTTCTCGCGAGTAAATGATGTTTAGTGTGATTCACACTGATGTCATCTACTCGCGAGAATACGCTTCAGTGCGCAGACGCTCGCATCGCATACAATCTACACGCAGGTGTGTGTGACGTCCCCAGACCTGCCTCAGTCTTAATAGTGACACCCCACAGAGACACCCCAGGGGTAATAGTTACACCTCATAGTGGCCCCCAGTAGTAATAGTGACACCCCACAGAGCGGCCCCACCATTAATAGTGAGACCCCACAGAGCAGCCCCAGCATTAATAGTGACACCACATAGCAGCCCTTGTAGTAATGGTGACATCCCACAGTGGCCCCAGCATTAATAGTGACATCCCACAGCAGCCCCCTGTAGTAATGGTGACATCCCACAGCGGCCCCCCTGTAGTAATGGTGACATCCCACAATGACCCCTGTAGTAATGGTGACATCCCACAATGACACCTGTAGTAATAGTGACATCACACAGCGGCCCCCTGTAGTAAAGGTGACATCCCACCGTGACCTCTGTGATAATGGTAACATCCCACGGTGACCCTTGTAGTAATAGTGTTCCACGCGGGGGTGAAGAACACATCTCCCACATGCGGCAGATGTTTTCTTCATCCCCGCAGGGTATAAAGAATTCCCTACCGCAGCTATCACAGATGACAGCTGCGGTACAGGATCCAGCTGCCCGCACCCCTTAATTGTTTTTTCAGGCAAGGGCTTTAAATATAAGCCCTTCCCTGAAAAACAACCCAAACTCGTGTAAAAAATTAACAAAAAAATCATACTTACTTCTCTTCAGCTGTCGGGGCTCAGCCGCGTCCTGTCTCCACTGTCCCCGACTCTGCACTGAAGTTCTTTTAGCAGGCGGGGAATTAAAAACCCCGCTTGCTGAAAGAGCTGCTTCTGATTGGCTGAGCACCTCAGTTTGGGTTGTTTTTCAGGGAAGGGCTTATATTTACAATCCTTCCCTGAAAAATAATTAAGGGGTGCCAGCAGCTGCATCCTCTACCGCAGCTGTCATCTGTGACAGCTGTGGTAGGGAATGCTTCAGTCCCCTGCAGGGATGTAGAGCACATCTGTCGCATGTGGCAAATGTGTTCTTCATCGTCGTGGGGGACACGGTAGCCCGACCAAAATACCGTCCTGTTATAGGGTCGGTAAAAATACTGGCACCGGCCTGGCCGGAAAAATACCGGCCGGGCCAGTGAATTACCCTAGGTGTAACACACAAGCGGGTGAACTGGCATTTAGATTGCAAAAAAAAAACGATCTATCTGCTAGCACGGACTTATCTGTTTGCTTCTTGCCATCTCCTAACTTCATTCATGTGAAAATATGTTCCATACCAGCGACCGTATTTACGCATACACTTGTCTAAATAATGCCTAATTCTCTGTTCAGTAATGTATGCGATTTATTTCAATATTTTCCTGTTGAAGGGCTTCTTCACACGTCATTATTTTCATCAGTATTTTGTGAGCTAAAACCAGGAGCAGGTCCAAAATGCGGACGAAATACAAATCTTTCCGTTATACTTTCTCTCTTTCTCTCCACTTCTGGTTTTGGCTCACCAAATACTGATAAAAATATGCTGGTGTAAAGGTGCCCTTATATTGGTTGTATGTAGTGATGTGTTTAGGCCAGATTAAGAGCTTATTCAGACAGGCGTATATCAGCCGAGTTTTTACGCCCAGCCAATATATGCTGCCCCCTCTCTGCAAAAGGGAGGCGGGACGGGAGCTAATGCACTGCATAGACCCCATTATAATCAGTGGAGTCAGTTTATTGCATGCATTCCATTTTCCTGCCCCCAGGATGGGGCTGGCACACAGAAACCCTGAACAATAGTGTGAAGTTGAATTATTTCTCATGCTGTATGCGTCAATACTGAATACTGTACTTGTGTTTTCTAGATCTGTCTCATCAGTAGGCTCAGAGATAACAAAAAGAGTGAAAACAGTCTCTTCCCCACCACAGAGACCCTTCCGTGTATGTAGTCATGACCGATCTGTACGTAAAGGAGTTATTGCTGGCTCTCTCCGAGAACTCATAGCAAAGGTGAGTTACTGAAGTTCACGGGATCTTTTGGGGGTCCACATGTGTTAGTGCTCAAGATTGAGACAGCATAAAAAGACCCTGAAAATAAGCCCTACCCTGATTATATGGAATTTTAGGGGAGGCTTGAAATATAAGTCCTAACCCAAAAATAAGTCGTAGCTACATTACATAAAAAAGTAATAGATTACCTAGCAGGCTCGGTTCAGGTCCCTCTCACTGCTCTCTGGAGCTCCGACGCACTTCTCGCTGTCCTCGGCTGCCCACAGAAGATTACTTCCTGGTTATGGGATTCATAAATCCCACCTCCAGGGAGCGAAAGTTCCGATTGTTTTTTGGGTGCTGCTCAGCCAATCAATGCAATGCTCGATGAATCAATAAGATGGCTGTGATTGGTTCTCGAGCGTGGCTTAGCCAATCAATGCAGCACTCAATGAACCGATGCGATGGCTGTGATTGGTTCATTGAGAGCTGCATTGACTGGCTGAGCAGTGGTCAAAGGACCAATCACAGCCATTGTGTTGTGGAGGCAGGATATATGAATTGGCTGAGCCACAGCATTGATTAGCCAGTTCATAAATCCTGCCTCCACAACGCGTTGGCTGTGATTGGTTCTTTGAGCACTGCTCAGCCAATCAATGCAGCGCTCAATGAACTAATCACAGCAATCACATTGGTTCATTGAGTACTTTAGTGATTTGCTGAGCAGCATTCGAAGAACCAATCAGAGCCACCACTTCCTGGAGACTGGATTTATGAATCCCGTAATCAGGAGGTAATCTTCTGTGGGCGGCAAAGAAGCTCATCGGAGCTCTGGAGAGCAGCGGGACCTGGACCGAGTTTGCTAGGTAAGTAATAAGATATCCAAAAATAAGACCTAGCGCCTCTTTTGACGCAAAAAATTGATATAAGACAGGGTCTTATTTTGGGGGAAACACAGTAGCATACAAAATAATTGCTGTACATGTATAAACATGAACCATTTGTTTATTATCCAAATAATGTGAAAATACCACTGATTTCCCAGACACAAAAAAAATTTAGTTTTTTTGTTGCCTAGTGTCATCGTTTGATTTTTAGACCTGCATAAACTGAATGATGAACGATAAGTGAAAGAATTATCATTCGTTGTTCACTCGCTGGCAGTGTTTACATTGAACAATTATATTGTTCTGTTTCGCAAAATCAAACAATAAACTGGAGAATAAGTTTTCCATGTAAAGGACCCTAATACTTAATATTATATAAAATACTTTCATTAAGGCTGCATTCAGACGAACTTATATCGGCTCGGTTTTCACGCCGAGCTGATATACGTTGTCCTCGTGTGCAGGGGGGGGGGGGGGGTGGAAGAGCAAGGAGCAGGAACTGAGCTCCCGCCCCCTCTCTGCCTCCTCTCTGCCCCTCTGCACTATTTGCAATGGGGAGAGGTGGGCCGGGGGCGGGCTAAGTTCTGAGAATTAGCCCCACCCATGGCCCGCCTCTCCCCATTGCAAATAGTGCAGAGGGGCGGAGAGGAGGCAGAGAGGGGGCGGGAGCTCAGTTCCTGCTCCTTGCTCTTCCATCCTCCCCCCCCTGCACACGAGGACAACGTATATCGGCTCGGCGTGAAAACCAAGCCGATATACGTTCGTGGGAATGCAGCCTAAAGGGTAGAAAGAAATGTAATTTCCTGTGTTAGTCCCTGGAGCTCATCAGAATTTATACTGTTTTATTACTTACAATTATATGACTATTAAAGTTTTGTCTGCCTCCAGCTGCCACTAGAGGGAGCTCCCTGCATATGGATTCATACAGCTCTCATTAAGCCCAATTAATCAGTATGCAGTGAGGTCCCCCAGTAGAAGCAAAAATCATTTTATAATTTATAGGGGTAGTGGGATATAAATATTGCTAACCTATCTTGACCATCAATATTAGATCAATGAGGATCTAATTCCCATCACCCACAGATCACCTATTTAAAGAGGC